>NC_140935.1:104193079-104793079 GCF_014529385.1 Adiantum capillus-veneris
AAAATGGTGTCCGTGTTAGCTTTCCGCTAACATGTAGCCTTCAAGCTGTTTTCTGCTTTTCGAGAGCTTGCCTTGACTTTTTTTCATGAAATCGTCCATGTACATTGTGTATAGACCCAGTCTATAAGCTGGTTGTGGAGTTAGAATCCAATTCTAGCATCCATTTCTACTTGGGACCCCCCTCAACATTGGATGAATGGTCATCTAGTGATATAGAAGTGTTCTATTATATAGGGGCATGCTACAATTCAAGTCTCATTGAATTTGGTTGAGATGACAGGCCGCTATGGTCAATTTTTGGTCGTAGGACTTCGTGCACTATTGGGTTTCTAGGGGTTTTTCCTTAGCCTAGACTTGCTACCTAGCCATATAGAATTGATCATTGATAAGCTTAGAACTTACCCCTCATGTCTCATGTGAGACGGCGCTGTAAATGGGTGATTGTGGACTTTGGAAATCGCCCGCCAAGAAGGCCGAGAGCTCTCTCCTCCAAGAGTGACTAGTGGAAATGAGGTGCGTTTGGACTACCTTGGATATCTATACTCGGACGTCCCAAACTATTTTTTCCCAAATTTCCTTGTTAGTCCTACTAGGCCTTGAAATCTATGTTAAACTCAAAAATTTCTTCAATCGGATTTCGGTAGCTCATTCTACAAGAATTTGCGAAAGTAGGCCTTGGTAGCCTAATTTAAGCTTCTCGCTTCCATCTATCGATTTGATTGAAATTTTTGTACCTGGTTGTCTCGTCCTTCTGATCATCAATGTATATTCAGTTTCTTCATCTGAGCTCATTTGCTATTTATTATTAATTTTTTATATGGTTATTATAATAATCAAAGAAAAAAATAAAATGCGCTAGAAAAGAAAAGTGAAAAATCAATAATAAAAAAAATCCATTTAACAACACTGATTTATTGTTTTTTGGTGGATTTATCCATTTTAAGTCTTAATATCAAGAAAATGATAAAAATAACCAAAAAACTATTTTTTGATGATTTTCTGATAGCATATACACTATTTAACTTCATCAGGGAGATGTTATGAGTTCAATTTTCCCTTTTGATGACTTGTTAAGGGTATTATTAGGGCATTTTGCAAAAAATCACACATTAATATCAAAAAATTTCCTCCCTCTTCAAACATTGCCCTTAAGTACCTAGTTCTCTTCCACCCCTCCTAGATGGCGTAATCCGGGACGACTGCGTGCATGGGTTGAAAAACCGTGTCTATGCATAGCCGTGGTTGGCTCTATCATGCTTTGAAGATCAATGCAATTCAAACCATTATGTTGTGCAAGAGTTGGGTCTTGAGTAATTAACTCAAGGGTTTCTGAGGTTGAGGTTTTCTTTTGTTGTCTCCCAAAGAGAAAATTTTGTAGCATGTGTCCTCTTTGCTTTATTGTACCATCAGGATGCTTTGCCATGCTGATTTCTTGATTTGTCTGTATCAATAATGATGGTTTCCGAGGTTCTATCCGCCATTAATATCTTGGGTTTTCTTCAATGAAACGCTATGGTCGAGTGTTTTGAGGCTTAACTCTCAACTGCTTCATTGGTTTTACAGTTTGCGAAGAAGATAAGTGCTCCTTTTTTCTCAAAATCCATTTTGTTCTAGGTTCTCTACTCAAAGATTCACCTCTTTGTGTTTTGAACCTTGGAACCATCTTCGTACAGGCGATGATGTTTTGGGCACCCAAATTTGAATCTGCTTGTCCTTAAGCTGTGTCTTTGGTACCCAAATTTTCTTGACTCCTTGTATGCTACCTGTAGCATTTTCTTGTCTAAAGGATGGAGAATATTGATTTCTTCATGGTTTACTCTGCTGGTAATCTCCTTTCCATCCCTCTTTGCTTGGTGAAATTGGAATAATGAGTTTTCCGCCTTTAGGTGATAGCTTGAGTTGATTGGTATCCCAATCTGGTACTGCCTTGTCGTCCGCATCCATAAGATTCCAAGAATCATTATTTCATTCATGTCTTCATTTGATAAGCATACAAATTGACAAGGACATTAACATCCATGTACTATCACATTTAAGTTGATTACTCCCAATGTTGGTGTTGGATTCTTGTTACATCCTTTAATAGTCAATATTCGTGCTGTCAAAGACTGACTTGTTACTTTCTTGTACGTGAAATAATTGACTACATTTACTCAAGTTCCTATGTTGACCAATGCATTTGTGCTATGATTGTTCAACAATGCTTTGATGCAAAGGTCCATTCCATCTAACCATTCATCATCTCTTGACATTGCAGCTTTCTATAATTCCCATAGTCGTTCATCTAGTTCCAGAGTGTTGATAAGAATAGGAAGTTGTTAATTTTTGAGAGCAGCTTTTCTTTTGAGTACCCAAAATTGAGCTTCCTCTTGGGATTCATCAATAACCTGCTATCGTTTTATCGTTCTTTGCTTTGCTGCATGCATCTTTTCTAGCAATTCATTGGTAAGTGGTAAATTATATGTCTTTAAACAACATCCACTAATCCCACTAGCCATTGGTTCACCATCTAGGGTGGACAACTTAACTGCTCCACTTGGAAATACATCTTCAATGATAAATGATCCGTTTCCCTTTTTCTTAAACTTGGGAATCTGTTGCTTAAAGGAATATACTAAAACTAAGTCCCCTTTTTTTAATATTTTTGCAACTAGATTGGAATCATAATTTATTTATTTTTCTACTTGTGTGCATAGATGTGAGCTATAGTAGTTAGCCTTTGCTCATCAAGCTTTTCTAAATCTTCAAGTCTCTCTGACAGTTCATGTCCAGTCCACTCAAGATCCTTAGCTACCCTTAGTGTCGGCAATAGAAATTATATTGGCAAAATGGCACCAAGACCATAAACAAGGTTAAAGGGTATAGCATTTAAAGTTGTCTTGAATGAAACTCTATAAGCCCATAGAGGGGCATGGAGATTCATTTCCCAATCTCTCCATTCTAAACGAACCACTTTAGTCGATTTGTATACTCAGCTTGTCCATTTTTTTGTGGGTGATAGGGAGACGATTTGTTATGGATGACCATAAATTCATTAAGCAGATACTCAATTACTTCATTGAGGAAATGAGTTCCCCTATCACTGACAAAATCTATTGGCAGTCCATATCTTGTGAACACATTCTCATACAAGAATGCGGTTGTGGTTCTGTCATCATTCTTTTGGGTTTCTTTAGCCTCTACTGACTTGGTCAAATAGTCCGTAGCTACAATGATATATTGAGCTTGGGTTCTATAGGCAGGTGGTTGTATTTTCCCAACAAAGTCTATATCCCATTTTGCAAAAGCTCTTGCCCCCTCATTGGTCTTAAAGGCATGCTATCTACATGGGTTGGATTTTTTTCTCGTTGACATGCATCACACCTTCGAACATATTCTTTCGCATCTGCAAAAAGTGTTGGCCACCATATGCCTTCCATTAAGATTTCTCTCACGGTGGTTTCACTCAAAAAGTGACCTCCAGCATGTGCTTGTTCTATAATGGAAATATATTTGTCTTCATTTACACAAAGACGCATATGTTGATCCTTACCTCTCCGATACAATTGGTTTTCAATAAGAGCATAGTCCCTTGCTTTAGTTTCAATTCCTCTTTGGCGATGTTTACTCATATGCTCAAGAAATGTTTGGTTTGATAAATAGGTAACTAAATAGTTACTCCACTTAGGAACGAGTGCTATTTGGAACAATGTCACATGAGATATGGGTGCTTGTTTTTGGCATTGAGAACATTTTTTTAGAAATGAGTGAACATCACTCCTCGTAGTTGGCCAAAATACTCCAAGTCTCAAGATCCGTTACATAGTTTGGTCTTCTACAAAGTGAAGTCCTACTATGGTACTATTGGGTTTTATTCTCAGGATTAATTCATAAAAGCAATATTCCATCTCGATTTATTTTGTACAGCCTTCTAGCTAGTAATTGATACATAGACAATTGCTCAATTAATCCGGTTGTAATAGGAAGTGGTATTTACGAATCCACTTGAGCTATGGTCATTTTCACTGAGGACATATATGTATCTGGTAGATCATCATCTACTCCCGTTGATGGTTCTCCTAATATAATCCTTGACAAATGATATGCTCTTTGGTGAGTGGTGCCGTTTTTCACAACTACAGTGAAATCAAATTCCAAAAGAATGATGAACCATCTCACTATTCTTCGTGTGTTGCATGGCTTGTTGACCAAGTACAATAAGGCTTGGTGGTCCACAAAGAACACAATTTTTTTAGCTAAATAGGTAATGTCTATACTTTTTTACGGCATAGATCATTCCTAATCCTTCCCTTTTGGTGATTGTGTAGTTTTTCTCTTCCATATTCAAATATCTACTAGCATAAAAAATAGGAAAATCAATTTTCCCGTCTCGTTGAGCTAGGATACACCCTATGGAAAAATTGGAAGCATCTACATGTATGTGGAATATCTTATTCTAGTCTAGTGCTTTCAATATTGAAGCTGAAGTGAGAGCTTGCTTTAGCTTCATGAAGGATTCTTCACACTCATCATTCCATTCAAAGAGTGTAATCAAGTTGTACATGGGTTTTGTAATTATAGCGTACATGTAAATGAATCGTCTGTAATATCCACAATGTCCCATGAAAGCTTGAACCCCTTTGACTGTTGTCAGTCTAGGCAAATAACCAATAACATGAATTTTATCCATATCAGTCAGTATGCCATTTTTAGACACTATATGTCCAAGAATTTTTCCTTGTCTACCCATAAATGTGCACTTTTCACGATTTAAGCAAATCCTATGAAGTCTATATTTTTCGAATACCGTTTTAAGGTATTCAAAACGATCAGCCCGGATTGATGAATGTACACATAGATAATCCATATATACTTCCAAAATTTTTTAAAGATATTCTTTAAAAGCATGGCTCGTCAATCTTTGAAAGATGATGGGAGCATTAGTTAACCCAAAAGGCATAACCCAATAGGAAAAAATACCCCATTAAGCTGCAAAGGCAGTTTTATGCTTATCTTTGAATTCAACCAAAAGTTGATTGTATCCCAAAAAGCCATCTAAAAAGTTGTAAGCTTCTTTTCTTGCAACTCGTTCTAAAACATGCTCAGTGATTGGAAGAGGAAAGTTGTCTCTAATGTTAGCTACATTCACTTTCTTGATATTGACACACACTCTTAATTTTCCATTTTTCTTGGATACTAGCACAATTGGAGACACACAATCTGTGTGTTCAATTTCATAAATTCATTCGGCCTCCTTTAGCTTTTCAATCTCTTCTTTGATCTTGCTAGCAAATGTTTCATTATAAGTATATGGATTTTGTCTGCTTGGTTTTGCATCATCTCTCATAGGTATGATATGTTGACAGACTTTTGGATCAACACCCTTGAGATCCTTATAAGACCAAGCAAAGATATCTCGGTATTCTTTCAGTAAGATTAACAAAAGCTCTTCTTCTTCTTCTTCCGTCAGGTCATTTGCAATGTAGGTAGGTCTATGCTCTTCTCCTCGTTCGTCGGCCAGATCTATCTTTTTTGCGTTTTCACGTCCCTCGTAGGACTTGCCTTGTTTTCTTAGTTCCCTAATAGGTTTTTTGACTATGATTTTTCGGTCTTGGAGAGTATATGTAGGACTCGCCCTATTTTTGTATTTCCCTGGCAGGTTATTCGACTATGATTTTTCAGTCTTGGAGAGTATATATCTTGTAATGGGATGGAAAACTCATTACATCTTTTCCTTCCTCCTCAATGGTTTCCATTTCAGTTGTATATATCTCCTTTATATCTTTCTTCAACTCTTGATACTTCTTTCTCCGTTCAACTCGTGTCATGGTTGAATCCTTGTCCTGGTATTTAGATTTTACTTGAGTTTCCTTTATTTTTTTTCTCAATGTTTTTGATATTTCTTGCTTTTTGTTTATAGGATATCTACCAGTGATTTTGTCTTTGACACAATTATGTGCATCTATCTGCATCAAAAACTATGTTCTGCTGGAGATTGATGTCATATGTCTAGATTTCAAGTTTCTTGTGACTCTTTTTCTTTTATACCATTTTTGTCTTCTCAGTTTTTGTTTGGAAAGTCAAAAAACTTTTCCTCCCCTCCTCTTATGAGTAGTTTAGCTCTCACATATTCTTTTTCTGACCCCGAATCATCTGAAGTAGCTGAATGTTCTTCCAACTCGTCTGTTGCATCATGGTAGAGGTTTGAAAAGACTTGTTGAGCTTTCATTAAGTCCTTAGATTATTGAATTTCTTCTTGAGTGTGAAGGGTTGAAATCATTATTATGGAAATTATATCATAGCCGTCCTCATTGCAAAATTGAGTAGGCATAGATGTATTTAGACATATATCCATTGTTGCTAAAATTTGAGTCCACTCAAATGGCTCAAACAAATGCTCTGGAAAGGGTTCAGGTATACAGGCTTCATCTGTGCAATCCCTTTCTAAGATACATTCTTCTCGTTTTAAGATTCCGTTTTGTGAGGCTCTGTACATCCAAAAAGGTGTATCTTTGTTCAACCAAGATGGAAGCTTAGTTTCAGCCCAAGAGCCTGAGTCAAATCCTTGTATGGGTGTTTTCATGACATCTCTATAACTGTGATCTTTTAGATTAACCCTTGTTATTGATCCCACTTGCTTCAAATACAGATAATTTCTTGCCCAATCCTTGATAAGTTGTACTTGTCGCATGAAAGGTCTTCCCAAGATAATTTCATAATTGAGTTTCTTTCCAAAGTCCACTATTGCAAAAGTATGTTGATATTCAATCCCACAAGAATTAACTATCACTTTTTCAAGCATTCCTAAGGGTCTTTCGATGTGTCCATCAACAATTTCAATTTCATTTGAGTTTGTCTAATGGCTGGTTGTCCCCATGATTCCCATACTTCTTTGTGGCTATGGTTATGCCTACCCCACTATCCACTATTGCCATGGTTTCTATATCATTGTATCTCACTAGACGGGTTGTGTTTCCTTCTTCCCCTTTGTAGTATTCTCTGACCTTGTTCATTGGAATGGATCGATCTCTTTGTTATCCACTTCATGTTTCAATCTTTTTAGATTTTTCACGATTAGCCCTGTAATCCCCACCTTCTCTAGAGTTTTTTGTAGATCATTCCATAAGTATGGTCTGATTTTTAACAATTCTCCTAAAGTAAGAGTGCATTCAATGGGTGTAGACATGATTGAATGGATGTTTTCTACCTCTAGGGTTTGTTCCGATCTTTTTATCTGAGTGGTTTTACACACTATGGATTCATCCTCGTTATCTCCCAAGTAAAAGGGTAGTGTTTTCAGAGTCATTGGTTTAGACATTCCTGAAGCTTAAGAGCCGCAATCCCCATGCAAGGATTGTACATCCATGTCCATATAAGGAGGTAGATTGTCTAACCAAACTTCCTCTATAGTAGTAGACTTCAGAGCTAGGCTCCCATTATTAATCTCTCTAACTTTTTTCCATAAGTGTCATGGCCAGTCTTCTTCTACGAATGGAATTCCATCTAAGGCATCTTCACTTAGGCACTATGAGTTATGGCTCTTTTGTTTCAAGGTGGGGTTCTACCACCACATTGGATTTCTCTTTACTGGTTCCTACCACAAGATCCTCATGTTTTGCCATACTCTCGAGCTTGGGTTTTTGTTTTTCCAGCATCTCGTGAGTAATTCTCACCAAATTTTTGATAAGCTTTAAGCTTAGCTGCTTCCATATCTGGAGAAGGATAATTTTTCCATTTGTTTTTCATGTTTTGGCCTGCTTTAAGTCCCGCTTGGTAAGATTCCAAGGTTGCATTGATTGGCTCAAAAATTTTGTTTACCAAAATTGATCCTCCAGATTTTATGGTGGTTTCCTCGATTTCACTTCCAGCTTCTTTCCCTTTTTTTTGGGAATAGTTTCTTTGCTTTCTCCTCAATTTCAGCTCTTTGTTTTTGTTTTCTCATCTCATACCTTTTGCTTTTGCTTCTCTTGGTCTTTAGAGAGGAAATTTTAGTATTCTCTAAATCATCAGAGGAGTTATGTTTCTTTTTCTAAGCCTGGGCTCTAGTTCACTCTCGAATGAGCTACTAGGTATCACTTGGACTATGTTCACTACTATTTTACCCTTGTTTAAAGGATTTTTTGGACAATATTCAGGGAAGTGTCTTTCCCTTTTGCAACATTATATACAAAAAGATTCAACTGGATTAAAGTTCTTGTAAGGACCTGGGCATTCATTTTTCCAATGATCATATGTACCATAGTTAGGACGGTTTCCAGTTCTTGTCTTAATCATGGATCTTACCATCGGAGGTCAGTATAAGTCACAGGTTCTTCCATTGGTGGGGGATGTGAATTATACTAATTTCCTTCTACCATTATTGTACATGGACTAGGCTCAGCATAGGGGTAACATGCACTAGTTCTTGCTCATCTGTGACTCGCTCTAAATGCATGTACTTTACAGGTACTGCATTATGTCCAAGATATGGAGGTTGTTGACCCAACACAGGTTGAGGTCTTTCCATACCCATCGGTGGTCTTTGATCTGGGGCCATATTAGGCTAATATCTGTACATGGGTTGTCCTTGTGGGCTCATAGGCATGTATTGAACATTTCCATCATACTTTGGTTGGTAATAGCACTCATTGGTCTCATGGTTGGTCCATTTATCCTCAATTTCACACCATTTATTTGGCCTAATAGTTGTCCCTATTGATGTACCCCTTGCTCTGGTCCCCTCATAGGTGCTTTCTGCATGTTATTCATCATGCCATTCATCCTTTTGAGCACGTCTTCTACGGTTGTAGACGGTGCTACAACAGCCGTTCCCACTTGTGTTGGCTTGGTGGATGTTGTTTTCTCGCTTTGGTTATCCTTACGAACATCTTCTTCATCGAAAATATCACAATTGTCTCCTAAGTCAATAGCATCTGACACACACTCTTCTAGGGTCATATGTTTCTTGCTATACAATATAGAATGAAGTTCTTTGTTTAGCAGTCCCTCCAGAATCAATGATACTAATATTTTTTCTGCAGGTATTTCTAGTTCTTTGCATCTAGCAATGTATTATTTCATTCTAGTTGCACAATCCCTAACAGAATCACCTTGTTTCTGTTTGAAGATATAGATTTGAGCTACCGTATTATGTTTGATCCCCATTTTGGAACATGCAGCTACAAATCCTTGAGCTAATGTATTTAAGTCCATGATTGACCTTGGTGGAATTTTTTGGAACCATGTCATTGCTTTTCCTTCTAATGTCATTCCAAATCCCTCGAATTGAGTAGGGAAATCAAATATGCATTCTACTCTTAGTACTTGTTTAAAGCTTGCTAAGTGGTCATATGGATCCTCATATCCACTGTATATTTTGGCCCATTTTTGAAAATCAGATGGTTTGACACGTCTATCTGGTTCACCTCTCGGTCTCCTGGCAGCTGGTCCTATTTCGAGTTCTTTAAACCAGTCTATTGGAGATAGCCCTGGACTGGCTTTATTGTCAACCGGTTTTCTTCGTGATTATGTAGTTTTTGTTTTTTAACATTACTCTCAAAAGATCTCTCTTGGAGTTCATCTCTTCGATTAGTTTCTGGTCTTTGGTCTAATATCCAATCCCTTATGGAGTACCCTTGGTATTTGGTTTGTTCCACCTCCTGAGGACTCATCATAAAAAAGTTATTGTTATAAAAATCCCTAAATGGGTAGGTTGGTAGATCTACTAAATTCTTGTCTTTGATTTTGAAGTTATAGATGATCTTGATGGGTGTTAATTGTCCTGATTTGGCATGACAAGTCCATAGAAGATCTTTAACATTTCTATCCTCCCAACAGCAGACTCCGATCCTAGGATTGTCTATACTAAGCCGTTTCAAGGGCTTCAAATCAACTTGATCGTATCCCTTAAATTCTAAAGTCTGTGGTTCTTCTTTTGCTGCCATATATGGAATTATAGTATTTACTTCTAACCCCCATTTGTCTATCACGTCAGGGTTTTCAACTTGTAAATACTGAGTTCCTTTTTTAAACATATACAATTTTCCTTGTTTGTTTGCCTTAATTTCCTCTTCAAACTCTATGTCATGGTCATCAATGCGAATAACATACTCTTCATAAGGATCCAGGTAAACCTGAGTCCCATAGCAACTAGTTTTATAAAAAGAGAATATGTGCTTATATCGCACTGTCATTCCGGTTTCGTAATGAGTCGAATAGGAAGACATTTCAAATGTTGATTCTAAAAAAGTGTATGAGACTTCTTCAAAGATAGTGTCCAGGCAATCGTGTTGATTTACACTCTTGTGGATACTCTACTAGCGGTCCCTCCAAATATGCCTTGGTTTGCTAGTATACGACCAGATGTAAGGTTCATATAGACTTGTGAAGCCCTGAATAGAGTACTTACCGTCGGATTGACTTGTTATCAGCTTCTTTCAGTTGACTTGATTGCCACTTCTGCCAAGCTTTCAATTCCTTGTCTGCACCTTGATTCCTTTATCGGTTTTAATGAAGTCAACTATTCCTTCACAAAGACTGTACAATTTTTGCTAACTATTGTGACTGGTCTATGTGTATCTCTTCAATTTGAGCTTGGTGAGTTAGCACTTGAGACTTTTAGATTCTACTTTTGCAAAAAGCCAAAGGACTAATTTGCAACCTGGAAACTGAGTGAACATGTACTAATTTGGATTCGATTGGAACCAAAAATTCTTGGTGGCCTTGTATTATGTTGGTATAACACTCTACAAGTTCAAAAGTAAAAAAGGGTGTCTCTGTGTAACAAAAGTAAATAATTCGATTATTTACTTTTCTCAATTTTTTACACTTATTGGATGCTTTTCCAAGTATGCAACTTGTTAGGGTCTCTGGACAAGTTTCACTAAGTTTGCACAAAATTTGTTCAAGTTATCAAAACTGTTTCGTGTCTGACGAGTCAATTTTCTAGAATCTGGCGTAAGTCTCACTTTTGTGATCCAAATTTTACCAAATTTGATTTGTGCGGTCTACTTGATATGCTTCACCTTGTGGTATACTCATATGTCCAATTTTGTAGCAGATGTAAATAATCGTTGTAGCAGGTGTCTGAGATTGCTATTTTTAAGAAATTTTTTGTCACAATCTTCACATAGATTGGTTAAGCAGTTCAACTTAATCTCCCTAGCTAAGTTTCATCAAGTTTGGATAATTCTTGTTCAAATGGTTAACAGTTTTGTGTCTGCACACTGACTTTGCAGATTTGGCCACAATTTTCACTCCAATGACACAAACCTTACCAAATTTGATCCGTGGACTTAATATAACATGCTAAAACTAGTGGTATGCTAGGTTGGTCAAAAAAGTTAGAAAATGGGACAAAAGTAAATAATCACGATTATTTACTTTTCTTAAATTTTTACATCTTTTTGGTCAACTGAGCATGTACGCTTGTTTTTCACATCAATATGAGTCAAGTTTTAGTGAGCTTGATCAAAATTTTCCCAATATACATCAAGTTCTCGACAATCAATACAGAATTCAGGTTTTACCAAGTTTTTGGTCAGTTTGCTGATCCAAATTCTATGGGCCTTTACAAAAGATGTTTGTACACATGCATAGAGTCTCTGGTATCAACCTTGGCCACTTTTGAGCTGAAAGTAAATAATCACGATTATTTACTTTTGGCCTCAAACGAGCACTTTGTCAACTTTTTCAGTGGATAGTCTTTTTATGATCTATTTTAATCCTCTACGTTAGGTCAAAACTTAATTTGGCCTAAAATTCCATGGAAAAGTAAATAATATGAGTTTTTGCAAACTCTTGAAATTTTACCTCAAATGTGTCCTTAAGCTTACCCACTAGTTCATACAACTTTTAAAGCATACTCTCTAGAGGAATTCAATGGTGGATAGTCTTCTGGTGCTACTTCTAGCCGTAGATTTGAAATTCTACAGCTTCACATTAACAACTCCCAATTGATTCTTTTGGATAGAGCAATGTTTTCAGATTCCACCTCGGATTCTACTTACCCTACTCCTAGATTCTACTGCAATGGGGTTGTGGAAAGTGTCCATAAACACTCGTTTTCTTGTTTTTTATGGTTTTCTAAGCCTTGATCTTAATATTTTTCTCGTCCATCAATCATTCTCAAAATCCTAATCTAATCCTACAATCCTACAGTCCTAAAAGGTACTTAGCAAGTACAAACTACTTCCAAGCTACCTCTACACAGTAAAAGATGACAATCTTAAGCTATGAAATTTTTAAAACAAAGTTGTGACTCTAGGTGATCCTAGAGGATGTTAAATGATAACTTCACAAGACGCTCGTGTTTTTTCCTAGTTTAGGTCTCTTCGTTCCACGGCAACGACGCCAAATTTGGGACAGGTGTCTAACATCACTCCTATCTTATTGCAGACAGAGCGAGAACCACAAATATAATTATCAATCCTTGGGACGAAACTGAGTTGACTAGTGTATAGAGGCTAGAAGATATTGCAAATCTCTTGGAGAACAAAAAACAACTCGCATATAACTCAGGCTACACTCAAATGACAGAAATCACCAAAAGTTAATTGCTCATCGACAAAAAAATCACAACCGTTAAAGTATCAGATGACATCCAAATGTTACAAAACTTCTAGGAAATGTTTATAAGACCTAAGCACACATGCTTATGGTCTCAAATATCACTTTAGGTCAAGTGCAAAAATTGCAATTATTAACAGTCAGCAGTGAGTTTTTGACCTAGTCGTTTTCGACCCAAAATGCATCTAAATGGTTAACAATGGTGCCCTAATAGCCCGCCTATACTTAGTTTATGATTTTGAAGCTTAAATTCCTACTTATGATGAAATTAGACTACGATTCGACTGCGATGCTGCCAAAATCTACGGATTACCATGTCAATGCGTAGAGCTCTTACTTGCAGTTGCAACACAATAGACGACACTGCAGTGTGACAACCGAGAAGGGAGTAGGAAACATGAGAAGGAGATAAGTGAGCATCGTTAGCTCACACTTTGTTTCTATTATCCAAAACTTATCAGAAACTGGCTTTTATACCCTACCCAATGTTTTTGTGGTCAAAAGTAATAATCTGGGAGCTCTAACTAAAGACAGGTTGATACAATATGGAAGCTTGTAGCCCCGACTCATCAATTATAATGTTTATCTAGAAAGTAGGATTTACAACATTTATGATTCATCAAAATAATAATTGTTTTTACAATAAAAGATCTGAAAAATGTTATCTGAGTTAGCGTGCTGCTAACACAAGCACCCAGTATCGCAACGTGAATGGCAGATAGATAAGGAGGGAGAGCAGTGAAATGGAGTCAAGGTGAGAGAATTAGAGTGCTTTGAAAAGATTAGAGGATGATGTATAAAGGTAATGTTGGGACATGGATAAAGGAGAGTGCTTCAAAGAGGTTAAGCTTAAGTTTTTTCGCGTCGTACAACCCAAACGAGTAATAAAGCAACAAAAAAGGTAGGGTCAAGCTTATATAAGGGTTCCAAAAATGACCGTTATTGATACGTGTCACTCACTTCACACGTACCACATGGCATAATTCTAACTGATACTATACGGGATGGTCGGATGTATAAAAGGCCCATGTCACATGTTCATTTTTCACCTCTCGTAAACAATACGTTCACGTCATCTTCCTCCTAATACGTTTTTTGTGATCTGCCCGTACGACGCGATATTGGAGTTAGAAGCTTTGAGAACACCCCATTTCGCGTTCTTTGCCTTATCTTATCTGGCATGTGCCCAAGCGACACGATAGCGTGTAGTTTCAACCTTTGGAAATACCTACTATCATGTTCGGTGGGGTTTTCTCTCAAATTGAGTACTACCTTATTCTCAGTTGCCTACACAACATAATAGAGAGCAGTTCCAGACTTTGGGAGGACCTCGTATCGCGTCCTATGGTATTTTTTCACCTTCCCACACGACGTGATAGCGAGTTGTTCCAGACTTTGGTAGTACCTCTTATCATGTTGTTCAAGATATTGTTGAAGCATGTGATATTTTCATTAGGAGGTGATAGATTGTTTTTTGGAGAGTCTTTTGTGCCTCCTATAGGACTTTTTGACTATCAAATGGCAAGGACAAAGCAAACTGCAAGGAAAGTTTACCAAGCTCTAAAGGATTTAGAGAAAGATGATGATGAAAACTTAAAAGAATTAGTCGATCCAGAGGTTGGAAAGAAAGAAGGGAGACCACCTACACAACCTCACCAAAGGCGTATTGCTAGGAAAAAAATGAGTTATCAAGTCAAATCTCTAAGGGAGATAAGGAAAGCACACAGAAGTCTACTTGTCTTCTTATTCCAAGGCTACCCTTCATGCGAGTTGTCAAAGAGATATCACATAGACTTGTGAGCATGATGAAAATCAAAACTTTTGTTTCAGTAAGGAGGCAATATCAAGCCTTGATGTGCCTTCAGGAGGCTGCTGAGGTTTTCCTAATAGACTTTATAAATGATAGCTATATTGCAGTTGCATTTTCTCATAAGGTCACACTGATGAGCAAAGATTTTGTATTTTGTGCTTGTGATAAGGCTGAGGTACAAGTTTGATAAGGCTCTTGAGCCTATTCCTAATGGGGATCTTAGGGCCTTTCAAATTTTAAATATCCCCCCTCCCAAGAAGCAAAAGAAGTCCGGGGTTGTCATTGAAGATGCCACACATCAGTATGAGACAAGAAAGGCCCAAGATATCAAAGTAGGCAAGGAGGTTGAGAGGGAGCAACACATGATGTCAGATGATGCTATCCTTATAGAGCAAGAAAAAAATTTAAGAGCATCCAGTCCAAATCTCTCCTTTATGAAAAATTTGCAGGCCAAATGGTTGTCGATGTCTCCATGTGTGGGGATGATGAGGTGTATTGTGACATATTCCCTCAAGACACAAGTATGCTTGTAAACCCCAACATTGAGCTTGGTGATACTATGCTCTTTATCTGTCTCAGGTATGTGTTGCCCCTTTGCTAATTATTAGTGCATGTGCTCCTACAAGGGCCTCATTGGGGGATGTGTTTTCTTTGACTTCAGGTGTCTTATGAGAGATATTTTAGAGGCTATAGCTATGCAAATTTCTAGATCCTCTAGTGACACAATGCCTATTTAACAAGTAAGGAATTCTTTCAAGTTTTTCTGAAGATTTTGACATGGTGACCTGCAATTACATAATATACCCCTATGTTGAAGGGTAAGTCTTAACTCCTAACAATTTATAATATTTTGTGGTATACCTAGCTAGTTGTTATTTTTCTGTAGAGGGCATTGGAGTCTTATTATCTTTAATCTTTTGGAGAAAGATATTATATTTATGAATTCATTGTCAAGTATCCATGGGAGAAGTAATTTGTAAGTATGCAGTATGATCTATGCTTGATGGCCCATTGTTTTCTACTAGTAGCGTTTTGATTGATGTCGTCCTGTAGTGCTGCCAAACTTATCGTTGGTCACCTGAGTACCACAAATAAGGATTACAATATAGAAGGTTTCAAGTACTACAATCAAAAAGTGCCTTTACAAGCAGACTCAACATCTTGTGGATGGAGAGTGCTTGCCAATAAATGAAGATATCTTGAGTCAAGGTGTAGGATGACTACACTCACTGTAAGTGTGCATCTCATGTTCCATTAATTTTTTTTGACTTCTTAACTTATGTATGTACTCATGTTTTTTATTTTCTTTTTCTATTTGCTGCAGTTGCATGAATATCCAGAGTCATGGGTCACATGGGTGAGAGCAAAGGCTGTTTCTATGGTTTTGGAAAGATCAGTAAACCCAAAAGATCCAGACTCTCCTATGGCACCAACTACAAATGAAATAGAGTCTTCTTTTCCACCAAAAAAAGATAGAGCCACCAAGGGTTTGTTGGATGCAAAGAAAAGGGATTACAAGAAGAAGAGCCCTGCAAAGAAGATCCCTTCAAAGAAGAGCCCTTCAAAGAGGATTCATACAAGTAGAGACCTTCAAAGAGAATCCATACTAATAAGAGTCCTACAAAGAAGAAGAGCCATGCCAAAAGAAAATAAAATTCAAAAGGATAGCCATTCCACTCACCATTGAAATTTAAGGTTCAAAAGAATCGTTCATCTAAGAACATTAAGGCACCTAGCTCACCTTTCAAACTACCATTTATTCCGCCAAAGAAGGTTGCCAAGTCACCCAAGCCAACCACTCCTCAGGAGCCCAAAGCACTAACCCCTGCCAAGTCCCCGTGCCAAGCCCTGAGGAGCCCAAGTCACCACCACCCCCTCCTCAAGTCAAGCAAAAATAAAAGTGGATTTTCATGATTGATTACTCCACAAAAGTTATATACACTTTTGTTCATTTTGTCCATATGAACATATACCCTTTGGTAGTTCATAGTTTTGTACTTCAAATACTTAATACCAACTATTCAATTCTTAAATTTGTATCATGGTGTCATGTTAGTTTAAAACAACATAAATAATGATCACAACAAGGGAGAAAAGACAAATGTATTTGCAAAATGCAATGATTACAACATTGAACTTGTTTTTTCAAGTCCTTGCAAGTGGCTCAAATACAACTCTTTCTGGGGGAAGGCATGTGATTCAAAAGGTTGAATTATCCATCCTTGTGCTCACCACAATTTCATCCACTTTGAATCTATACTTGGGTAGATGATTCATCAAGAAACTCAAGAGATTCTCTAACATCTTGTAGTATCCAATTTGTTGTTACTATAAGGCTTCTATGCTCAGTGTGTGGATGGACTGTGACCTTTAGTTCAAACTCTGGACAATTTTCCTCAAAGTCAAGAGGAACCCAACTACCTAATTTTCTTCTCCATCTCCTATAGTCATAGCCCAGAACTAATGATTGACAACATAGTTGATATGAGATAGACATAGAATTTGGGCTTACTCTCCAACTAATATTATCACCAATATAGAAAGCTTCTTTGGTATTCCATCTGTCTACAAGTACATTATCAATTAAGTCATAGAAAGTCTTCTATTACATTGTCTTTGTCCTCTGCAAGTCCATTGTTTTAAAACATGCCACCAAGAAATGTATGGGCAAGAACCATTGAGCTTTATTCCTTCTTGATATCGTGCCTGGAGACATAGCTTTAAGGATGTCTTCTTTGATCTTAGATTTGAAGCTTGATATAGTACATGCATCAGAAGATTCCTAGTCAAGTGAACGTATGGTGGGAGCAGGTAATTGATGTAGTTCTCCATATGCACCTTCTTGTGATGGAGCCTTGTATTCTACAAAATAGACAAACAAATCCATTGTTCTGTAAAAAGAAGGTGGCTTGTCAGCATAAATAGCATTGGCAATCCCTTTATGCATTGCTTTGAATGTCCCATTTAACCTCTCCACAGGCTGCCATTCCACAGCTATTGAAGGAAAATATCTGGAATGGAATCAAAAAATGAGAAAAAACAACGGGAGAATGAAAAATTCATTGTATCAAATAGATAAGTTTTTTTTTTAATTACAGTAAGAATGCAGTGTGGGATATTCTTCCAAGTCTAACACCATATCCTTGGCCATGTACACATGATAAACCTTAGCTAGCTAGCCATTGTTGGTCACTTTGAAAGCAAGAACACGACCTTTTCAATGGTTTTTTACTTTATCTTGTTTGGTTCTTTTCACTCTGTGTACACCTTTGCATGAAAGAAGCATTGTTACCTAGTCATTCACACAAAAAGACATGGGTTTCCAAAGACCATCCTCTCTAATGTTATGAAAGTCACAAGAAGTTATGTTATGTGAAGGGCGACGTGCAGAAGACGCCATGGAAACTCAGAGATTAGAGATGAATAAATACAGAGACGGAAATATCTAAGCCTCTCACAAAATGGAGGGAAAGTGAGAAATGTATACGTTTGAAAAAAGTAGGTGATTTATCATTAATGGCCTTGTTTTTAGAGCCTTGTCACATAGATTTTGTATGTTTTGATAACTATTTTGTGAAATATAGAATAGAATAAAAGATGAGATTACTTTGGGTCGCAAAATTAATGAGCTTACTGATCGAAAGCACTTAAATATAGCAGTTTCAGTCTTATGATCAAGATATTTAGCTGCTCTCCATCAAAATAGGACCACCAAAACCCAAGATAGAGAAGACAAGAGTGCCATACTTTTGTATACATGTCAAATGACTATTGGACTATTCCTTAATCCTTAGATTAGCAGACAACCCTTTTCTAGCCATTTTTGGCCCTAATGTTTGAGTTCTTTTCCTGTCACACAAAAGAACGAGAGTAATAGAGATAGAAATCATCTCTCTTTACTCCCCTCGCAACTTTGCACAACTTTGCAGAAGAAAGTGGTCTACAACTTTGCAGAAGAATGTTTTTCAAAACTCTACATTGATTTTGAGTTATCATTCTCGAACTGCGTACATGTCCGAAAGCAAATTTCATTTTATGTTTTTGATTTTTCTCCTGATTGAAA
The DNA here is from genome assembly GCF_014529385.1 of Adiantum capillus-veneris. Lineage (NCBI taxonomy): Eukaryota > Viridiplantae > Streptophyta > Polypodiopsida > Polypodiales > Pteridaceae > Adiantum > Adiantum capillus-veneris. Next base: position 104,211,478 of record NC_140935.1, read on the forward strand.
ACAATTTTGTAGAAACTACCCGCGAAAGGCAACGGAATCGATGTGGTTTATTGCTTTGCAGACAAAAGTTTTTTCAAATTCTGCACTGATTTTGCGTTATCGTTCGCGAACTGCGTACATGCCTGAAAAGCAACTTTCATTTTTTGTTTTTGATTTTTCTCTTAATTGAATTTTGCAGGAACTATTCGTCTAAGCCATCAACATCGATGTGGTCTACAACTTTGCAGAAGAAAGTTTCTCTAAATTCTATACCGATTTTGGGTTATTGTTCTCGGAGTGCGAACATGTTTGAAAAGCAAATTTTACTTTTTGATTTTTCTCATAATTGAAAACTTCTCAATTATATATTCTCTTCATCAATCATATATTTGTTACTGATGTAACTTTGTTGCAGAAGCCAGCTACAATCGTTTCGATTCAGTCGAGCCGTTGATGATCGTCCAAGTTCTATCGAGCTACTGTTGATACATGATCTTTTGTTATATGATGTATTCATTCATTGATTCTTGTATAATTGTTCTTCTAAAGATATAATTATATCGTTTTATTGATAATCTCTCGTTGATACCATAGTGATTTTGATGGTGATGTTTTGTTAGTACTTTGATCATGGTGATATTCGTTGATACCATGATGATATTTCATTGATACCATGATGTTGTTTCGTTGATACCAGGGTTATTATCGGTGATACCATGATGATATTTCGTTGATACGATGGTTATTCTCGGTGATGCCATGATGATATTTTGTTGATTCCATGGTTATTCTCTGTGATACCATGATGTTGTTTTGTTGATACCATGGTTATTCTTGGTGATACCATGATGTTGTTTCGTTGATACCATGGTTATTTTTTGTGATACCATGATGATATTTTGTTGATACGATGGTTATTCTCGGTGATATCATGATGTTGTTTCGTTGGTACAATGATTATTCTGAGTGATATCATGATGTTGTTTCGTTGATACAATGGTTATTCTTGGTGATACCATGACGTTTCGTTGATACAATGATTATTCTATGATGCTTTTCATTGATACCATGATGATTTATTCATTTTTATTGATATAATGATGATATTTTGTTAATACTTTGATGATACTTATTGATATCACTATGCTGATAAATGTTGTTTTATGTAGTATATACACATGTCATTTGCATCACCTAATCACACATCTTGTACTTTTATGTTCATACTTATATGTTGTCGTGCGTATATATGTTGTCCAAAGAGTGGCGTTGCGAACCATCTCTTATGGCATTGTGAATGTAATTATTTCACTAACGATGCTAATAATTTTTATGACTATGTTTTTTGAGTCTATGATCTATGTAGGATTGATCAAAGAATTGATTTCATGAAGACAAACTTGATGACAATAAAAGATTTATGAAGACATGTTTGGTGATGCCATATTGATGACAAGCTACACAACAGATTCACGGAGACACTTCTGATTACGAGCTAATCAATAGCCTTTACACCTCTTTATTGAACCTTTGTATTCATTATTGTATTTGATAAGATAGGAGTAAGGTAAATCCTCATAAAACATTCATTATGAAAGGAGTGATGTAGCTCCTCATAAAATATTCATTGTAAAAGGAGTGATGTAGCTCCTCATGAACATTTGTACATTCAATGATTTTTATAATATAACAGTGGGTGTATATAGAGCTGTGGGTTTCTCCCTTGATCCCCCAAGGGTTTTTTCATCCACAGTTAGGGACCCTTATTTGAGCGGGGGTGTTGAGCTTATATGTGAAGCTACTCAATATATGGCTTCTCTATATATGGCACCCAGGTCCCTCTATATATACATCATCTCATGTGTGTATTCTACACACTTTGGGGTTCTATTTTTGTGCTCTCTCTCAACAACTCCAATGTGGAATCCTTCCCTTTTTGAGCACAATGTGTGCCAAATTCATTGTTATTGTGAACATCCTTTTAAGCAGGTGTAGCATGGTGATGTTGATGGCATCCAATGGCCACCATTTCCATTGTGCATGTCTAGTACTCCCATATCACATGAGAGAGAAGTGTCAAGCATGTGTGTCATGTGAAAATCATGCACGATCTAAGAGAAATGGTCAAAAAACAACTTGCTGTCCACTGCACAACCTATTTTTTGACGCCAGGCTGCTTGGAGAACCACTATATAGATTCAACGGATGGGAAACCGCACCTAACAAATTGAAAATCTTGATGAAACTTGATGATAAACGTATTTAGATATTCGTTATCACCTCCCAAATGCAAATTATTAATCGTTCCATAACCGGTTTTACCTACGCGTATAGGGGTGCTACCAAGAGGAAGTATCATATGACGTCGTGAGTTAACCGAGGTGATGATGTATCATTTATGGGTTTTTTTTGTGAGTTGATTTCAGCTATTAGATGCACAAAAACTTATGTGAGGGTATATGGTTAGGCAACCCGAACCGCATAGGCAAATATGATTAAAGTGGCCTTCTTTTTGGGGTACCGTTTGTTGTGTAAGTATCATATGGGTAAAGTGATGTGATAGAGTGCTAGTCTATATTATGGATCTGAAAGGGATGCATTGTTTTGAGTTCAACTACTTCCATTTCCAAGATATACATGCTCTCAAAAATGTCGAAAGGTGTTTTTTGCATATGTGTGAAGTTATGGTTTATGGTTGACCTAAAGGTCGGAGCTGTTTTTCATCATGTTATGGTGATGGAATTTTATCATATGATATATGTAAACTTATGGATTGATGTGGATGCATCATATGCATGGTTATGATTGCTTTCCACCTTCCTAGGTCAAAAACTAGCTCTATGTGCTAGGGAGGTGAAGTGTAGATGTGATGCATCAACTTTGCATGGTTAGATGTTGTCAAAATTGGATTTTTATATCATGATTAGTTGTTGGTCGGCTTCTTTTTATGCATGAAAGAATCCTGTCTTAAGAGTCATATGTGTATGAACTCCGATTGACTGGAGGGGATATGTCAAACTCCAAGTATGGGAGCTGGTTCAGTGTGATTATGGTTGGTGGTTAAAGGCTGAGATTCCCTCGTGGATTATGTTATGATTTTATGGTGGAAGGCGATGTGGCTCATGGTTTTCTGTGTGGATATCATTATGCTGCCGAAATGTTGCTGAAATGTTTGCAGCCATGTTATGTTTTAAAGTGGTTATGTAGGATTTGTCATGCCTCACCCAAGTTGGGTGGAGTTTTCACCCGTGTGATGTGATTGGGTTATGGTTTATGGTTTTGGGATTGGATCATGAAGTGATCTAGATGGTTTTCGATAAACGTGTAAGGATAGAGACCCTGTACATTCTAACTACTTGGAAAATATTGTTTGTGCATGCTATTGTGATTGGACGCACGTGTTATGTTTCTCATGGCAGCGTCGCTACAAGACTAGGATCACATACATCGCTTAGTAGCCTTAGACTAAAGGGTTGTTGACCTCGGGCTTTGCTGGATCGGGGGTGTTGCCTAAGTTTTCTTCTTTTTGTTAGGCTCATCTACACGGTTAGTGCGTCGATAATTGAATGACCTACATGGCTAATGTGTCGGGGAATTTTCCTAGGCTTTGCCTGAACACCCTCTACTGGGCATCGAAGAGACGTGGCACCTAAACTGCCATGAGAAACATAACACGTGAGTCCAATCACAATAGCACTTTCCATAGTCACAAACAATCTTTTCCAAACAGTTAAAGTGTATAGGGTATCTACCCTTCCAAGTCTACCATAAACCATCTAGATCACTTCATGATCCAATCCCAAAACCAGAAACCATATTCCAATCACATCAAACAGTGAGAACTCCACCCAAAGTGGGTGAGGCACGACCAATCCTGCATAACCACTTTAGAACATAACATGGATACAAAAAATTTAGCATCATTTTGGCAGCATAACCATATTAAAAAAAAAACCATGAGCCACACCGCCTTTCACCATAAAATCACAACAAAGGTGAATCAAAAAAAGAATCTTCTAGAATATGAGGAATCTCATGGCGTGCTATATGTCAGTAGATAGAGCTTGAAGAGAACATTCTAACTATCAAACCTCCGTCAACTTTGGAGTTTGTTTGCAAAATTTTATCCATGTGCCCATTTTGGTAGAGAGAGGTAAAGTCAAATTCCTTAAAGGGACCCTTTGTGAGTCCAAATTTTGCCTAATGGCACTTCACGTCCCTAGCACATAGAGCTAGTTTTTAACCTAGGAAGGGGGAAAGCAATCATAACATGCATATGAGGCATCCACATCAATACATAAGTTTTCATACATCATATGATAACATTCCAGCAATATAAACATGATGCAAAAACAGCTCCGATCTTTAGGTCAACCATAAACCACAACTTCACACTTATGCAAAAAACAACTTCGTGGTCTGTAGTCATCTTATAGTTTTTCTTTCCCTATGACATCTCCAAGACCTTCAAGCTCTTAGGAACTTCAGCAATCCTCAACATTTGGGAGTGCATCGCCAAGTAGTAGAACATGTCTTCTAGGCCTAACCATATTCTGATTTGAAGTAGCTTGAAATTGGAAAACCAATCTCTTGGACTCTCGTCAATCTAGATAAAGAACTGACGGAAGGGTTATTGGTGATAGGTAAGGTAGCTACATTCAACACTCTTCCAACAAGTTGTGCTTCCACGCATGCCAAATACCTTGGTCCCAATTTATAAGTAAAAGAGTTCCTTTGCGTCTCTTGACAACCGTGTCACCATATTGTTGAACACTATGGCCAAAACCTCACTCCCCTGGCTAAAGCATTCAAGCATCACTTTGGGAGCCACTTGTTACTACAAAACAAACATTCGAAGAAATTACAATTCGGTTGTTGAACACTTCAACCACTTCACCATAACTCAAAGAAAACACTTCTACTCAAAAAGAAAAGTAAAACAAGTATCACCAACCAATGTCACTTATAGATGCATCATGAATACAATATCCTTTCTCAAACAACATGCATGAATGTGTGCACGATGCATAACTAACCCGACTAGTATCATGCTTTAGGCTATCCCCGTAACCTTAAGCATTGGCTCTGATACCAAGTGAGAGATACCCCTCCATAGGAGTCTATGCACAAAATATACTATCTACACCTTTATACAATTTTCAATATAAATAAGAGTTGCGGAAGCGTTTGCATAGGGGAGGAGCTCTCAGTTCCCGCCTAAGCACGGAGCTTAGGCCATGATCCGGACTGCATCTAGAGGTACCTAACGACTAGTGCTACCCCTAAATGGGAGTTATGGATGAAAGCATAATAATAAAAAATTATAACATTGTGGAGGGTGAATATAAGTGTACAACACGTTGCGGGAAGAGAGAGAGAGAGAGAGAGAGAGAGAGTATTGTGGAGGGTCAAATACAGTGCACAAAGACATGAGAAAATGACAACAAAGAATATTTAAATTCCCTAACTAAATGAAACAGGAAACCATGTATTAATGCAATGAAAAAATACCATAACATCAAAAAGTTTATGACAAAATAACTAGGAGAGCATCAGACCTTGTGTAGGGATCGATCAGTCCACCCATCCACATCCGCTCTACTACTGATATAGAGAATTTCACTTCACCAGGAGTGAGCCAGACATAAGATGAGGCCACTTCACCTCCCTCCATGAATCCGAGCTCTAAAAGAATCCCAAGTACTAGTAGGTGGTAGGGTATCAACACCAACCATACTAGTTTAGGCGACACGCCTCTTTGATGCCCAACACCGGGTGTTTAGGCAAAGCCATGAAAAATCCATGATGCGTTAGTCCTGTAGGTCATTCAACCCTGGATGCACTAACCATATAGATGAGCCTAGCAAAAATAAAAATACCTAGGCAACACCACCGATCCAACAAAGCCCCATGTCAACTACCCTTTAGTCTAATGCTAAGCAATGTAGGACATCGATGTTTCCAAGCATTTCCAAGTGGTTAGTCTGTACACGGTCTCTACCCTTATACGTCTACCACAAAACATCTAGATCACTTCATGATCCAATCCCAAAACCATAAACCATAATCCAATCACATCACACGGTGAGCACTCCACCCAACTTGGGTGAGGCACGACCAATCCTGCATAACCACTTTAGAATATAACATGGCTACAAACATTTTGGCAGCATAACTATAACCACAAAAAAATCCATGAGACACACCGGCTTCCACCATAAAATCACAACCATAATCCATGAGGGAATCTCAGCCCTTAACCACCAATCATAATCACACTAAACCAACTCCCACACTTGGAGTTTGACATATCCCCTACAGTCAATCAGAGTTCATACATATATAACTCTTAAGACAAGATTCTTTCATGCATAAAAAGATTCTACCCAACAACTAGTCATGAGATAAAAATCCAATTTTGATAGCATCCAACCATGCAAAGTTGATGCATCACATCTGCACTTCACCTCCCTAGCACACAAAGCTAGTTTTTGACCTAGGAAGGTGGAAAACAATTATAACCATGCATGTGATACATCCACATCAATCCATAAGTTTTCATGCATCATATGATAACATTCCATCACCATAAACATAATGCAAAACAGCTCCAACCTTTAGGTCAACCATAAACCATCAGTTCACACATATGCAAAAAACAACTTTTTGATATTTTTAGGAGCATGCATAACATGCAAATGAAAGTATTTGATTTCAAACCAATGCATCAAGCTCAACTCCATAATATATACTAACACTCTATCGCATCACTTTACCCATATGGTACTCATTAGGGCCAAAAACGACTCAAAAAGGGCTGTTTGTTAATCTAAGGATTAAGGAATAGTCCAATAGTTATTTGACACGTATACAAAACTATGGCACTCTTGTCTCCTCTAGTGTGGGTTTTGGTGGTCCTATTTTGACGGAGAACCGCTAAATGTCTTGATCACAAGGCTGAAACTGCTATATTTAGGTGCTTTCGGCGAGAGAGCTCATTAAATTGGCGGCTCAAAGCAATGAAGTCTCTTATTTTATTATATTTTATATTTCACAAAAGCTTTGTCAAAAGATACGATATCAATGTCAGAAGGCTCTCAAAACAAGAGCATTAATGACAAATCACCTACTTTTTTCAAACGTATACCTTTCTCGCTCTCTAGTTTGTGAGAGGTTTTAAGTCTTTCCGTCTATACTTTCTTTCTTCTTTAATCTATGAGTTTCCATGGCGTCTTTTGCACGTCGCCCTTCACATAACATAACTTCTTGTGACTTTCATAACGTTAGAGAGGATGGTCTTTGGAAGTCCATATCTTTTCGTGTGAATGACTGGGTAACAATGCTTCCTTCATGCAAAGGTGCACATAGAGTGAAGAGAACTAAACGTGATAAAGTAAAAAACCATTGGAAAGGTCATGTTCTTGCTTTCAAAGTGACCGACAATGGATGGCTAGCTAAGGTTCAACATGTGTACATGGCCAAGGATATGGTGTTAGACTGGGAAGAACATCCCACACTGCATTCTTACTGTAAGTACAAAAAAAAACTATTTGATACACTGAATTTTTTTCATTATCCCATTGTTTTTCTCATTTTTTGATTTTATTCCAGATATATTTCCTTCAACAGCTGTGGAATGGCAGCCTGTGGAGAGTCTGAGTGGGACGTTCAAAGCAATGCATAAAGGGATTGCAGAGGCTATGTATGTTGACAAGCCACCTTCCTTTTACAAAACAATGGATTTATTTGTCTATTTTGCAGAATACAAAGTTCCATCACGAGAAGGTGCATATGGAGAACTACATCAGTTACCCGTTCCCACCATAAGTTCACTTGATTGGGAAGCTCCTGATGCATGTACTATATCAAGCTTCAAATCCAAGATCAAAGAAGACATCCTTAAAGCTATGTCTCCGGGTAGGATATCAAGAAGGATTAAAGCTCAATGATTCTTGCCTATACATGTCTTTGTGGCATGTTTCAAAACAATGGATTTGCAGAGGACAAAGACGATGTGGCTTAATAGAAGACTTTCTATGACTGAACTTGATAATGTTCTTGGAGACGGATGGAGCACCAAAGAAAATTTCCATATTGGTGACAATATTAGTTGTACTCAGACGGATGGTATACCAAAGAATATTTATATATTGGCGATAATGTTAGTTGGAGAGTAAGCCCAAATTCTATGTCTATCTCATATCAACTATGTCGTCAATCATTAGTTCTGGGCTACGACTATAGGATATGGAGAAGCAAATTAGGTAGCTGGGTTCCTCTCGACTCTGAGGAAAATTGTCCAGAGTTTGAACTAAAGGTCACAATACATCCACACACCGAGTATAGAAGCCTGATAGTAACAACAAATTGGAGACTAAATGATGTTAGAGAATCTCTTGAGTTTCTTTATGAAACATCTTCCGAGTATAGATTTAAAGTGGATGAAATTGTGGTGAGCACAAGGATGGAGAATTCAACCTCTTGCATCACATGCCTTCCCCCAAAAAGAGTTGTATTTGAGCCACTTGCAAGGACTTGAAAAAACAAGTTCAATATTGTAATCATTTTGCAAATATATTTATCTTTTCTCTAATTATGTTGTTTTAAACTTACATGACATCATGATACACATTTAAGAATCGACAGTTGGTATTAAGTATTTGAAGTACAAAATTATGAATCACCAAAGGGTATATATATATGTTCATATGGACAAAAGGAACAAAAGTGTACATAGCTTTTGTGGACTATTCAATCATGAAATTCCACTTTTCTTTTTGCCTGAGAGGATTCTGCATCCTCAGAGACCCTTTTCCTTTTGTGTTCAGAAAGGGGGTGAAAGTTCAGGAGTGGGTGGTGGTGGTGACTTGGCAGGGGTTGGTGCTTTGGACCCCTTAGGGCTTGGCACGGGTGACTTGGCAGGGGTTGGTGCTTTGGGCTCCTTAGGATTGCCTGGCTTGGGTGATTTGGTACCTTTCTTTGACAACATGAATGGTAGCTTGAAAGGTGAGCTAGGTGCCTCCCCCTTATTGTTCTTAAGTGTACGACGCTTTTGAACCTTGAATTTCAATGGTGAGTGGAATGGATGGCCCTTTGTATCTGCTCTTTTTTTTTGCAGGGCTCTTAGTGGGACTCTTTCCCTTAGCAGTCTTCTTAGTGGGACTCTTCCCCTTGGCACGGATCTTTTTGGTAGGACTCTTCCCCTTGGCAGGGATCTTCTTCTTCTTGGGACTCTTCCCCTTGGCAGGACTCTTCACCTTGGCAGGACTCTTCTTGTGATCCTTTTTCTTTGTATGGATCTTTGCAGAACTTTTCTTCTTTTGATCCATTTTCTTTGCATCCAAACCTTTGGTGGCTCTACCTTTCTTTGGTGGCAAAGGAGAATCTGGATCATTTGGATTTATTGATCTTTCCAAAACCATAGAAACAGCCTTCTCTCTCACCCATGTGACCCAAGACTCTACATAGTCATGCAACTGAAAAAAATAGAAAAAGGAACTAAAGGACATGACATACATACATAAAACATCAAAATAAATACATGAACCACACTTACAGTGAGTGTAGTCATCCGGCACCTTGACTCAAGATATCTCCATGCATTTGCAAGCACCCTCCATCCACAAGATGTTGAGTCTGTCTATAAAGGCACTTTTTGATTGTAGTACTTGAAAGCTTCTATATTGTAATCCTTGTTTGTGGTACTCAGGTGACCAACAATAAGTTTGGCAGCACTACAAGAAGACATTGAATCAAAAAGCTACTAATAGAAAACAATGGGCCATCATCAAGCATAGATTATGCTTCATACTTACAATTTACTTTTCCCATGGATACTTGACAATGAATTCATAAATGTAATATCTTTCTCCAAAAGATTGAAGATAATAAGACTCCAATGTCCTCTACAAAAAAAAAACAAATTAGCTAAGAATACCACAAAATGTTAAAAATAACATGTAAGGAGTTAAGAATTACCCTTCAACATAGGGGTATAATATGTAATTGTAGGTCAGCATGTTAAAATCATCAAAAACACTTGAAAGGGTTCCTTGGTTGTTGAAAAGGCACTGTGTCACTAGAGGGTCAAGTATGGCAATTTGCATAGCTAGAGCCTCTGGAAGATCCCTCATAAGACACCTGGAAAAGGAAATTAAACACAAGCCTCAATGAGCCCCCTTGTGCCTGTCTGCCATGCACATGCACTAATAATTAGCAAAGCAAAACACCTGAGAGAGATATAGAGCACAGTGTCACCAAGCTCAATGTTGGGATTTACAAGCATACTTGTGTCTTGAGGGAATATGTCCAAATATGCCTTAGTATCTCCAAACAAGGAGACATCCACCACCATTTGGCCTGTGACTTTTTCATAAAGAAGAGAGTTGGATGCTCTTAAAATTTCAGCTTGCTCTTTAAGGATAGCATCCTCAGATATCATGTCTTGCTCCCTCCCAACTTCCTTTCGTGCTTTAATATCCTGGGATTTTCTTGTCTCGTACTCATGTGTAACATCCTCAATGACAACCCCAAAATATTTCTGCTGCCTAGAAGGAGGGATGTTTAAAATTTGGAAGGCTCTAAGATCCTCACTAGGAATTAGCTCAAGAGCCTTATCAAACTTGTACCTTAGCCTTGACACAAGCACAAAATATTTGCTCATAAGTGTGACCCTGTGAGCAAATGCAGCTACAATGTAGCTATCATTCATAAAGTCTATGAGAAAATCCTCAGCAGCTTCTTGAAGGCACATCACAGCTTGAGACTGCCACCTTACCAAGACAAAAGTTTTGATATTCATCATGCTTACAAGTCTATCGGATATCTCCTTGACAACTCTCATAAAAGAGAGCTTTGAAATCAGTAGACAAGTAGACTTTTGTGCTTTTCTTATTTCTCTTAGGGACTTCACCTGATAATTCAATCTTTTTCTGGAATTGGGCCTCTGACGAGGTAGTGGAGGGGGTGCTTTCTCTGCATCTTTCTCAGCATCACCTATTTCTGGATCAGTTGGGGCTTGGTAGACCTTCCTTGCAGTTTGCTTAGTCCTCGCCATTTGGGTAAAAAAGCACACGACGCGACAGACGCGTAGGCCACAACCTTCAAGATGTTTCTATCGCGGTGTGTGTGAGGAGAAGGGTGACAACACGACGCGATAGAAGGGTGACCCAAGCTTTGGAATAGGTTCGTATTGCGTCGTATGTGATCACCAGAACATCCAAAAAGAATCTCACAAAACGCCCTGTACGATGCGATAGAGGGCGCAACCACACCTTAGAACGTCACCGTATCGCGTCGTATGCGAGGTGAAATCTTTAAGCCGAGCAGATCCCCCGCACGACGCGATGAGAGCCTCACCTGACCGTTGCAACATACGCCTATCACGTCGTATGGGAAGCCATGAGTATTCTGAAAAAAAAGACTTTCACAATGCAATAGAGGGCACAAAAACACCTGAGGACATGGTATAGAGCCTCGCATGCAAGTTGTGAAACTGTTTAAATTGCCGAGCAGCAACCCCCGTATGACGCGATGAGAGGTACACCGAGACTCTCAAACTTGCGCCTATCGCGTCGTAAGGGACGCTTAGAGTATGGGAAGCGGTAGAAAGTAGAAGGTGTGGATGACTCGAAGTGCGGGTAGTTGAGGACGACACGACGCGAATGTCGAGTATGGGAGAAAGCACAAAATGAGCACGTGACAAGGCTTTATATACATAAGATCGTTCGTACAACGACCGTTGTGCGCAGGCCACATGGCACGTGTGCATGGCTGACACGTGTCACCAACGATCATATTTCGGATGTTATATAAAGCTTGGTCTTGAATTTTAAAAATGTTGCACGTTAACTTGTCGCATACGACGCGAGATATGATCTTTTTTTGTGTAATCCTTTCGTCTCGCACGATCTCATCTTTGCAAATTGCACATCGGTGGCCCCTATCGTTTTTTGTTTGCTTTGTCTCGTACGACGCACAGGGAAGAAGTTCCAAAGGCTGGGTCCAACGCCTATCACGTCATTTGGTGTTGTTTTTCGGTTTGGTGTGGCTTTGTCCCGCACGACACACAGGGAAGCAATTCCAAAGGCTAGGTCCAGCGCCTATCGCGTCGTTTGGTGTTGTACGGTTTGGTGTGGCTTTGTCCCACACGAAGCGCAAGGAGGCACTTCCAAAGCCTCGGTCCAACGCGTATTGCGAGGTCCGGGGTTGTTCGTTTTGCTGTGGTACATTGGCACTAGTACATTAGCACTAGTACATTTGCAAACGTTGGGCGTATTTTCGTACCTTGTACCTAGCTTCACCTGTCGAACTTTCCTCTACCATGATTGAAGGCCGGGAGGAGATTTTGGAGGAGAATCCAAGTGAGAAACTATTGGTGGTTGTGATGGATGGTGGTGACATGGAGGTGTACACCAAAGCATATGAAATATTCAACCCTGTGTTTGATCTTGCAGCTTTGTTAGAACATTTGAAAGACTTCTTGGCAGAAGAATTCAAAGAGTTTGAAGAAGCAGTTGAAGGCAAGTGTTTGGTTTTAGATGGGAAGGCTTATTGTCATCTAACCGAATATACTACAAACTCAATTGAGAAGAGCAAAGTAACAAGGAGGTTTGGAAGATTTTCTAAGAACACTTCCTTTGTTTGTCCACCTACCATTTCTTGTCAATTACATTTAAAACCTTGTAACCTTGTTCCAAAAGAAGTTGCTTTTCTTTTCTTTTTGTTCCTTAAAGCTGACATGCAAGGCAAAGCTGATGAAGTGAGATACAGATGAGGCAACAAATAAAAATGTTTCCACAGTTTTGCAGCTTGAGAAAAGTGAAATTTTAGAAGAGGAGGAAGTTGATGTTGCAGCTGAGGAGCAGGAGAGTGCAAATTTTGATGTTGCTCAATTTAGAGCTAGTACTGTCATTGATGAGCCAACAGATGAGGTAGAGGTATTTGAAGCTTCCCTTACTATTCCAAACCTTCCCTACTTTTTTATCAATGGGAAAGAGTATATTCCTCTCCATCATATCCAGTGTTTGCCTAATATGAGGGAGGACTACTGTATTGCAACCATTTCTGAAGCTTCTGTGTCACACGAACAGAATAATAGAGATAGGCAACAAAGTATAGAGAAAGAGATCTTTGTATTGATGGATTTTTGTAGAGTTTTGATACAAAAGAGGAGCAATAAAATATATGGGCGCACTCCGTTGTACGGAGCTCGAACCTCACGACCACCCCCGAGCTTCAGTCCGCTTGCATGCAGCGTCTCACTCGCACTCGCACTCGCACTCGCAGAAGAGGAGATCTATGAATGATCCCCAAACGCACCACCCGTCGTACTTTTATCATTCTTTTCCTCGAAAAGCCTGTGACTTCTCAAAATAGCCTCTTTTTAGGCGTTCAGTCAACTCGATTTTCACACCAAGTATACCTGCGAGAATAAGATAATAACGTGATCGCTAAGCGATCCATAAAGGTTAAATTTTTATCGTGACACTTTGCACAGATCCTGTTTCACACACTGATTTCTGCATTGCCTACAAAATAGTCAAAAGAACATACTCGTGCAACCAATTCAACATGATAATCAAAGTAAACAAACATAATTATATACCTTCATAATCTCAATTGCAATAGTCTACCATGAAGAAACAATCCACTTCTTGGTTGATAGCAGGGAGAGCTGTAAGATGTTGTATGTCTACCTGTCCCTGTGTATACTACACTACTACTTCCTTCTGTTTGTTTTCATTATAACTTTTACAAACAAACTCAGAACAGAGCAATCGAGGTACTCAAAACGACGAGAATAGACTTGGTGTACAAGACTTGGCGGACAGAATTGCGAAAAACGTCTTTCTTTGGCTGAAAACGCAACCTTTAGGTTGCGACTCCTAAAACCTCTTTTTTTGGGTCTCCACTACTTTTTCAACTTATTTTAATCTTACCCATGCATTTTAAACTAAAACACATAAATATAAAACATTGTTATTAATTAAAATCTCAATTTTACTGTTCATAGACAGACTATCTGTTATTCATTAATCTTTATCAAATACGTCTTTAGTATATTATTTAAAAAAATAATATATGTTTTCTCTTAATATCTCAAACTCATTCATATAAGCTCTATTTAATAGACTATTCAACAATCTTCCAAATCGTGCTAAACAAAAGATATGCCCTACTCCATTTTTTTTCGACTTTTAGAACTTCAAAAATTAGTCCCATTACATTCTCCCCTTATCAAAATTAACTCTATCCTCAGAGTTGTAAAGAGAGAAAAATTCTCTTTGCAAAAGTACACTAGATCAACCCATGATGCATCCTCTACTGGATAGTTCTGCCACTTAACTAAAACTTTCACAATGTCTCTATTTCTTAGATGTTTAACACGCCTATCTAGCACTAAGTCTGGTTCTACAGTCAATGTTCTGTCATCTTTCAACTTAGAGATGTCCTGTAGAACATGATGCACATTACGAATATACTTTTTCAATAAACTCACATGAAATACAGGATGCACTTTAACATGAGAAGGCAATTCTAATTTGTAAGCTAATGAACCAATGCGCTTCAAAATTTTAAATGGCCCAGCAAATCCTAGAGACAATCTTCTATCCTTTTCAAGAATCAAATGAGACTTCTCAGAAATGACCTTTAAGAAAACCATATCACCAGTTTCATACTCCACAACACGATGTTTCTTGTCATAATACAATTTATGTCTCTTTTGAGCTTCTCTAATATTTCCCCTAATTTTGGACAACTCGTTATCCATTTTCTCAAGCATCTCACGTGACAGTTCTACCTTATTCCTTGAGTTAAGAAGATTAATAGGTGGGACAGTTATAGCCATACATTGCCTCAAACGGAGTCATCCTAATAGATGTATGATATGAACTGTTATATGCAAATTCAACCAAAGGCAGATATTCATTCCAATTAGATTGGTCTTCATTGACATACATTCGTAACATATCTTCTAAAATACGATTCACTCTCTCTGTTTCCCCATCAATTTGAGGATGAAAAGCAGTAGACATGCGTAACTGGGTACCTATAGAGTCAAAAGTTGATCTCCAGAAATGAGAAGTGAACTTGGAGTCTTTGTCAGACACTATGTTCTTGGGCATGCCATGCAAACAAAATATCTCTTTCTTAAACAAGCGTGAAATGGTCAATGCAATATTAGTTATTTTTACAGAAAAAAAGTGAGCTTGTTTTGTGAGTCTATCTACCACCACAAAGATCGAATCATACCCTCCAGGAGTAGTAGGAAGTCTAATGATAAAGTCCATGGATATAGACTCCCACTTCTGTAAAGGAATGTCTAAGGGTTGAAGGTCACCAGGCATCCTCTTATGTTCAATTTTTATTGTGCGTGACATTGAAAGCATTCACACACATAATTATTAACATCCAATTTCATACGCGGCCAAAAGAATGAACTTTTAATCTTTTCATATGTCTTATTCAATCCAGGATGACCAGAAAAAGGTGAATTATGACACTCATGCAGAATTTGACTCTTAAAAGCAGAATTTGCAGGAATACACAAGCGGTCATAATAATACAGATTTTCCTTATAAAAGTGATATATGTTCTCATACATCTCACTAATATTCTCACGCAAGAATTTCAAAATAGGAATATAAAAAGAATCATTTTCAACTTCAACATGTATCTCATCAATCAAATTGGATTGCACAACAGTCAACAAATTACACATGGGCCTACGACTCAATGCATCTGCAACTTTATTTTCTTTTCCACACAAATACTTCAAATCAAAATAATACTCAGCTAGCAATTCAATCCATCTCCTTTGTCTGTTGTTTAACAATGGCTGAGTGAAAATATACTTCAAACTTTGATGATTAGTACGCAATTCAAATTTGACACCAAGCAAAAGATGACGCCAATGTTTCAATGCATGAACAACAACAAGCAATTCTAGAACATGTGTTGCATAGTTCAATTCATGTCGTCTTAATTTCCTAAACTCATATGCAACCACTCTTCCTTCTTGTGTCAAAACAAAACCTAATTGTTCACCACTAGCGTCATAGGACACAACAAATGGTTTGCCCATCTCAGGAACTTTTAAAACATAATTTTCCGCTATTTTGGCCTTCAGGGTTTCAAAAGCAGTCTCACAGCTAGAAGTCCACACAAAACCCTTGTCTTTCTTGGTCAATTCGGTCAAAGGACTTGCTATCTTAGAGAAATCTTCAATGTGTGCTCTCTCATATTGTGCTAGACCCATAAAGCTTCTCACATCCCTTAATGACTTAGGTGTTGGCCACTCCACAATAGACTTAACTTTGTCAAGATCAATGTGAATCCCCTCTTTAGAAATCACTCTTCCCAAATACACAATCTGATCCTTTGTAAAGAAACACTTACTTGCTTTGGCATACACTTTATGTTCACACAAAACTTCAAATGTTTTCTTTAAATGCAATGCCTGATATTCTTCATTCTTAGAATACCCAAAAATATCATCCAAGAATATCAGAATGAAGTCATCAAGATACGGGTGAAATATTATTCATTAAGCACATGAAAGTTGCTGGTGCATTAGTCAAACCAAAAGCAAGAACTGTAAATTCATAATGCCCATAACGTGTACGAAAAGTAGTCTTTGGAATATCCTCGGCCTTAATGCGGATTTGATGGTAGCCAGAACGAAGGTCGACCTTTGAAAATATTGTGGCACCACTCAAATGGCTAATCAATTCATCTATGTGAGGAAGAGGATATTTGTTCTTAATGGTCTGTTTGTTTAATCCCCTATAGTCAATGCATAACCTATATGTACCATCCTTTTTGTTTTGGAATAACACAGGACTACCCCAAGGAGATACACTAGGTTTAATGAAACCCTTTTTCAAAAGATCATCAAGTTGTATCTTGAGCTCTTTAAGCTCATCAATATTGAACCTGTATGGAGTCCTTGAATAACGTGTTGCTCCTGGATATAGATCTATAGCATGGTCTATAACTCTAGGTGGAGGTATACCAGGAAGATCGTCCGGAAACACATCCTTAAATTCATGTAAGAGATCCTCTATAAATTTTGGATTTGTCTCTTTCTGTTTATCCCCAGATTCTTCTTTAATCTCATTAACAAACACAAGAAATGTCTTACACTCTTATCTAAGTCACCTTATCAATTCCATGGCCAAAACTAGATTTAGAATCTCTTTCTTTCCTCGAAGAGTGTGACTTATCATCATCAAATGATTAAAGATATATTTTTCTTTTTTAACAATCAATCAAAACATGATTTTCAATCATCTAATTGATACCAATGATAACATCATGCATATCAATGTTTATGATATAGGAATCATCTTTATGCTTCCGACTCTTCAAAGAAAAAAAACAAATTCTCTACTAACTCTTTCGTGAACCATTATTACCACTGGTTTTAAGTCCACAAGTCTTTTAACTTCTCGATTTAATTTCAAGTTTAATTTCTCAACAATCAATTTAGACAATAAGAAGCAATGAATACATGACCCAAATCAATTAAGAAATTCAAATTTAAATCTCAACTTCTACGCATAAATTCGATCTCACAGAAGCTTTCAAAGGACATATCAAAGACATAAAACATCACAAAGAAGGGGTAGATGACTTACCTTTATCGTACGCATCGCCAAAAATCTCCAATTGATCCATCTTGGTATGTATTGTCTTATCCGTCACCTTGCTCGAGCATCCGAAAGTCTGGTGGTCGTGTTCTCAATATTGAAAGTATAATCCAAATCTTTGAGTTCTTCAATCCACGCTTCTAAATCTTCGCATGTCTTTCTTATGTCATCAAACTCTTTAAACTTAGCCTTTGTTAAGAATGATTTGGTTGTCACTTCTCCCATATCGTCATTGTTTCTTTTTCGCGTTGACGACCTCTACGTCCACCATCATCGTTCCCACCATCACCACTATCACCACCGCCAGGTGCCCCAGCACCGCCACGATGATTATTGTTTCCTAGTGGATTAGCATGGTTTTCGCCTTCATATTGGCCCCATCAAGGTCCACATAGATATCAGGCTCTCGTGTTGCTTTGCCCCACAGAGCCTCAGCACGCTCCCGATTTACTTATTCCAGATATTCTCGTAGTCACCGAATCAGGACTTCTTGCTCCTTCATCCTCCTCTCGTATCCTTCCATGTCTAGAATCAACCGCTTGCTCTGATACCACTTGTCACAGGAACAGAATAATAGAGATAGGCAACAAAATATAGAGAAAGAGATCTTTGTATTGATGGATTTTTGTAGAGTTTTCATACAACAGAGGAGCAATAAAATATATGGGTGCACTCCGTTGTACGGAGCTCGAACCTCCCGACCACCCCCAAGCTTCAGTCCACTTGCATGCAGCGTCTCACTCGCACTCGCAGAAGAGGAGATCTATGAATGATCCCCAAACGCACCACCCGTCGTACTTTTATCATTCTTTTCCTCGAAAAGCCTGTGACTTCTCAAAATAGCCGCTTTTTAGGCGTTCAGTCAACTCAATTTTCACACCAAGTATACCTGCGAGAATAAGATAATAACGTGATCGCTAAGAGATCCGTAAAGGTTAGATTTTTATCGTGACACTTTTCACAGATCCTGTTCCACACACTGATTTCTGCATCGACTACAAAATAGTCAAAAGAACATACTTGTGCAACCAATTCAACATGATAATCAAAGTAAAAAAACATAATTATATACCTTCATAATCTCAATTGCAATAGTCTACCATGAAGAAACAATCCACTTCTTGGTTGATAGCAGGGAGAGCTGTATGATGTTGTATGTCTACCTGTCCCTGTGTATACTACACTGTTACTTCCTTCTGTTTGTTTTCATCATAACTTTTACAAACGAGCTCAGAACAGAGCAATCCAGGTACTCGAAATGATGGGAATAGGTCTGGTCTACAAGACACCGTAGACAGAATTGCGAAACCATCTTTCTTTGGCTGAAAACGCAATTTTTAAGTTGCGAATCATAAAACCTCTATTTTTGGGTCTCCACTACTTTTTCAACTTATTTTAAGCTTACCCATGCATTTTAAACTAAAACACATAAATATAAAACACTGATATTAATTAAAATCTCAATTTTACTGTTCATAGACAGACTATCTGTTATTCATTAATCTTTATCAAATACGTCTTTAGTATATTATTTAAAAAAATAATATATTTTTTCTCTGAATATCTCAAACTCATTCATATAAGCTCTATTTAATAGACTATTCAACAATCTTCCAAATTGTGCTAAACAAAAGATATGCCCTACTCCATTTTTTTTCGACTTTTAGAACTTCAAAAATTAGTCCTATTACATTCTGAGGTGACCAAAGATTTTATTCACACAAAAGAAGATTCAAAAGAGGAGTTTTTGGCACTTGATCTTCATACATCCAATAAAGATTTTTTGCCTGCTCCTGATGCACTTGCTCTATGCATGAGAAGAGTGGAAGAGGAAAAACCTTCCCTCAAAGATGAGGATTTTGAGAAGAGGCTTGTTGAACTTGGCATCCAATCTTTTGGCAGAGACTTTAATAAGATGAAAAAAATTGGAAAGGAAGTTGACATAAGACAGATGACCGGATCATGCAATCTCCTTCAAGAAAAAGTCATTGCCGAAGATGAATTGCAAAAGGTGATCTCCCTAGTGAAATCTTTCTTTCTTTTCAAGTTAGTTTTAATTACTCATTGTCTTGTTTTGCAGATTGAACTCCTTGACAAAGACAATTTTCTTGGGAGAGCTAAAGGCTCGAGAGGGAAAGCAATAGAGGGGTCTTCAAGAAGGGATGCCTCCTCTCTCATGCACTACATGCCTACATTGGGTAGTGCCACCTTCTGTGCTTTCACATGCAGTATTCTGAAGATCCTGAGTTGGCAATGTTTGCACTGAATATATTGTCACGGTTTTTAGGGTACACTCCCCTTCAAATCAATGAAAACAAGATTATGCTACTTGAGAGAGCAGCAGCACTTCGAATGTTTGGATATGCTGCAGGATTCAATGCCTCAAGAGTAGGCTACTTTCTTTGCTACTCTAGCTATGCAGCAGCAGCTGAGGAGACAAATGTCAACCTTATTGGGGGCTATAAAAGAAGAAAGTTTTTGAGATATAGGGGTGACATGCCTGGAGATATAAAAAAAAACAAAAACTGATGTAAATTTGATAATTTTTTGCACCAAAATATCTTTTTTGAATTTGGATCTCTTTAGAAAGATTCAGTACAAAGTTTCAAAGTGAAGCATTAATCTCAGATCTATGGTTGAGCAGCATGGTTGTTTGATCTCATCCTTTGTAATTGCCTCCTATAGAACCAATTGAATAATTCCGTTAGTGCATTGCTCCTTCTTTGTCCACCTCCCTTTCTCGTACATTTGAAAAAAGAAGTCCTCACTTGATAGTGAGATTTTTCCATTCCGTGAGTATTCCATGTTGCAAGGGGTCCTTGTTTTGCAAAATATGGTCCATGCAGGTACAGAATATGCTAAAAATTTAAAAAAAGTTAGTTCAACTCAATAGGATGCAAAGTAAAATACTATCCATACTTTAGAAAGTAATTGAATACTCACCAAGTAATATGTGATGTCTTTTGCTCCCCAAGCATCTGTAATAGCAGTTGTTAATTGCTTTATTGTCTTTTTAAACTCATCTGCATAAGTAGCAGAGCTAACTTGTTGTCTCAAAACTTTCAAAAAATTATCGAGCTTCTTCCACACTTCCATGCATTTGTTGGCTACATCTGGTCTACTTTTGACATTGGTTGTTATAACACAAAGATCCTTCCAGCAGTTCCACATAGCATCAACTTGTTTGTTGTCATGGTTACTCAAAAATCTTCTGGCTTTTGCTCCACCCATTGAAACATCTTGCAAAACATCACCGGTTCCTTTTGAAAGAGTGGGATCTTTTTTTAGATGCACTTGACCACCATGAAAAACCATTTGAGAGAGCAAAGCCTCGCATTTTTCTATGCACTCGTCTGCAAGTTTAGTTGGCTTAATAGAATATGCATAGTCAAGATGGAGTCGAAGCAATTTTTCCAAGATTCTAATCTCTGCATGCATTGTGCATATATGTACATTTTTTAAATCTATTGTTAGAATTGGATCCCAAATCATAGAAGACGATGGGTAGTCAATGACGTTAACACTATTCCTCGATGGTGCTTTTCCAACCTCGTGTTCTACAAGCCATCCTTTTGTTCCAGTGCTTGCCATGCAATATAGACATGGATACTTGGTATTGGCACCACCACATACACCAAACATGCACTTTAATTCTTTTAGGTCGGCACTCAAGTGCCATTCTACAAAAAATTCACCCATGCCATCTACACAGAGTTTTTCACCTGCATTTTGGTCCTGTATAACAGAAGGGATATCGGTCTGCAAAAACAGCCATTTCAATGTATCGTGATTTTCTACTGGTATTTGAGCTGCTCCGATCCACCAAAGTTCCATTTCTGATTGAGTTTTGTGGTATGGGGAATCAAGCTTACCCTGCCTATAGTCCATGGCTATAGTCCAATGCTCTATTCATAAGGGATATGGATACTCTTTCCATTTTTTGACATTTTTGGATTTGAGCTTCATCCAATTTCAGAATCTACTTCTTGCATATTATAGTATCTCATCATAGTAGATTGAACGTTTTTTATACTCATCCAAATGTTATTAAAAACATTATACTCAAAAGAAGAATTTTTTTTTGTTTTTCATATGGCATCGTTCCTTCTATATGATAGTACTCTCCAAAATGTTCGGGTATTTCTTCGTTTAATAGAGTCCTAACTTTTCCAACATTATGAGGCCTAGGCAACCCAAAAGATTCAATCTTGTAATACTTTAAAACCTGAAACCAGGTTTTAGAGATGGCCCTGTAACCCCTTTTACACACCCCCACTGTGTCACAAACTTCTTGCATTTAAACCCATATCTTTCAGTAAACTTTGAAATACCAATTTTTTATGAGTTTGATTTTCAGGAAGTTTCAAAAGTTTAAGAATATCACTTTTGTTCATTACCTCATTCAAAAATCTCACCCTTTCTTGACCATTGGACATATCAAATCCTAAAAGACTAATCACATGTTCTCTAGTAATCTTTAATAGTTTTTTTCTTTGCCCAGAACCTTCTGTTAAGTTTACTACATCTCTCATTCGTTTTAGTCGTGCTCTTAATCCTATTGGAGTTTCTTTTAAAGTCCGAAGTTGGTGATTTTCTTGTTTTAGAGATGCTATTTGGTTTTCAAGTTCTAAAATTCTTGCTTCATTCGAAGACAAAACAGTTTTGAGATATTGAATGTAATGTGTATGATCAATGTGTAAATGAGATAACCTAGAACTATATCCTAGTAAGCCATTACCCCATCACCAACAAATCTCATCAAATCATGAGGTGTGTCAAAAAATGGATACCTTCCAGTGCTAGGATCCGGTGGATACAAGCTCCCATCTATCCATATATCAATGTGTTTCTTTCCCTCGTTGCGAAGTTGTTGTGCTTCATTTGCAGTTGTAACTGGTCTTTGATAGACACTCCGCGTAGTAGCATATTCCTAGCTTAGCTTAATGTTCAATTGAAACTTGCGGTTATCACTAATGGAAGATGTATTAGTCATTGTAAGTAATGAAGGCGAAGAAAGTATAATGAAAATAACGTAGCAGCAGAACAAGGTGCATCAAAGAAGAAGAGAAAAAGCTCGCGAAAGGTGAAAAAAAAGAGAGATTCAAAAGTGGAAACAACTATTTGCCGCCAAGTGAAGTAAATGAAAACAAATTTCGAGGTGAGCCACAAAGGAATGTCAAGAAAACGATATCTTTTTTAATATTTAGAGATATGTACCTAGATACGCTTTAGATTGCGTAGATATGCTTTAAATGACCAAAACGGACAAATTTGGATCCGTTTTGACCACAAACAGCTCTACTAATTAGTAATTTAACCAATTCCTTACATAGCCCTTTTTGAGTCGTTTTTGGCCCTAATGTACACAACAAATGGTAACCCAAAAAGAAGACCTCTTTAATCATATTTGTGTATGCTGTTCGGGTTGCCTAACCATATACCCTCACGTAAGTTTATGGGCATCTAAGATCTAAAATCATCTCACCAAACAACCCATAAATCATACATAATCAGCTCGGTTAACTCACGACGTCATATGGTACTTCCCCTTGGTAGCACCCCTACACGCGTAGGTAGAACCGGTTGTGGAACGATTAATAACTCACATTCCTGAGGTGATAACGGATACCTAAATACATTTATCATCAAGTTTCGTCAAGATTTGCAATTGGTTAGGTGGGTTTTCCCATCCAGTGAATCTATATAATGGCTCTCCAAGGAGCCTGGAGTGAAAAAAATTTGGTTTATAACTTGGGCCGCAAGCTGTTTTTTGACCATATCTCTTGGCTTGTGCATGATTTTCACATGACACCACAGAGAGAGATTGACTTAGATTATGTGTTTTATCTGTGGTTCATAGGGTTCGGGATAATTCATAATGGCTTGTGAGTTATGACCAAAACAATGTTCCTACCGCCTCTATGACATGAAACAAAAAGTGCTTTTTATGCACGCACGTGATCATAAACGCATCATGTGCATAAATCAACATGTTAAACGTGATGAAATAATTATGTGAAAACTCCATACATACTTGGTTAATCCATGCATGCACTTGTATACGAAAAAACAATCACCGAGAGGGTGACTACACAAAAAAACAACATAAAGATAGAGAGATGATGATAGCTATGGAGTTTAGAGCTTCTCACCGTGCTTTAGAATCGATTAGGGATTGTTAAAATTCTTCTTTCTTTGGCGCAAGCGGTGATGAGAGCTACGTAGAGGTATGTGCCACGAGAGCTTCAGGAGAGCGCGTACACCATGAAACGAGAGAGAAGATAGTAAACAAGTAGAGAGAGAATATCCTTCTTCTTCTTCTTCTTCCCATATATGAGAGAGAAGAGCTTATAGAGATGGTGATGAAGAACTTGCAGTACTCTGTATAATAGATACGTATAGCCTTACGGCAGTAGACACAACAGACGGCCCTGAAAATTGAGCACTAACTGACAATTCATAGGCAACTGCAATAAGCCAGAGTGATTCCCAAGTGAGAAGGTAGCGCTAGTTTTTGAGCTAGGAATAGCTTCCTGCTTTTGGGAACTTTGCTAAAAACATGCCTTTGCTTTTGGTGGTCAACTTTCCCACTTACCATTAAATTTTTATAGCAAAATTAAAAATATTGAACAATATCTGGCCAACAAATGGAACCTTAGCAAAATAAAAAATATTGAATAGTATCTGGCCGCACCATAACATAATTATGACTTTCCCGTACTACCTCAGCGTATTTACAATACCGTGTTTTATAAAAAAAATTCCCATAAAATTCCCGTTTGGTCTCGTTTTTGCTCCATGTGATCATTTTTAATTCCGACGGAGACTAGAATTAATATTTTTATGTTTAGGTCATCATGAAAAGCACAAAAACACCGAAAAGCATGAAAAGCTAAAAATAGCATAAAAAGCAAAAAAAATTCAAAATTTTCTAAAATTGAACCACGGGTTCCCCTCGTCCACTGGAATAAGAAAGGAGACTCGCTTTTCACTAAAAAAGCATTAAATATCATGAAAAGCTAAAAATAGCATGAAAAGCACTCAAAAAACAGATTTTTATAAAATTGAACCATTGTTTCCCTAGACCACGTAGATCAAGGTCGGATCAAAACAAAGTCTATTTAGACTCGGCTTCATGGCAGTCGTTCCCACAATGTACACTCACGAACCCATCTCCCCAAAGCACTAAAGCCCTCACCTAATTCAAAATGAATTTCCGCGGGATTCTTCCCATAAGAAATATTTTTTTCAAGCCTCTAACATATAGAGGGTGTAGTCCCATGAAGCAAAAGACCACAAGCATCAGGCCCTTGTAAAGGACAGCTCTTATGAACAAAATAGTATCCCTAAGCATCAAAAGGCTTTCATTATCAACAGCATTCTTTAAATTTTTCCAAAGCAAAGAAAAGGGCACTAGTTTCTTTAGTGTGAAGAGGGGCTTCACCTTGGTGAAGAGGTACTTCATACTATAAAAGCAAAGGGATAGTCTCTTCGAGTGATAATTTTGAAGATAAATGTTTACACATCCATCATTAAGGATATTGACATGTGCGAGTTAGATATTGTCCTTAGGCTTAGACCTCTCCATTGCACCTTGAGGGGTTGGAAGATTCAAAAGCTCTTTTCAAGGGGAAGAGCATTAGAATCAATTTTTTGTTTTGCACTAGTTTTATTTAGATTTTATTTTCATTTCCATTCAATAAAGTTCATGAGCAAGCTATGGTAGAAAGCATGGCAACAATAACATCAAGATGGTGCAAGTAAAAAAGTCGGAAGGCAAAGAATTAGGAGTAGAGAAGGATGAACAATGAATCTATGGCAATGAAAGTTTTTGCAAACTCTTGGACTAGAGTTGTGTGTTGGAATCCTGGATTGGAGTGTTTATCATGAGTTGTGTCTTGGATCAGGGATGATGGTTAGCCTGGATTGGCACACCTACTTTTTATTGTCATAGTCAAAATCCCAAGGGGAGGGCTGTTGGGAATTGTAGGCTTTATCTTATGTTGCTGTGTATCTCCTCTATCCTACTAGGATGCATAGGTAACACAAAACCATGCGGTAGCGTGTGGAAAAGGTACCTTAACGGTGTGGGTATCCATGGGGGTCATTTTTTACTAAAGGGTGTGGACTCACCTAGAGTCAATTATTGGACTCCTAAAGTGCCCTGCATGAGTTTGCAACTTACATGGGCTAATTTGAAAGAATTTTATGAAGTCATCAATGATGTCATTGAAGCAGCCTAGCTTAGCTCTATATAATGAGCTCTTTTGTACAAAATTTAGTTGAATTGATCAATCTACTTTTGTGCTTACATTCTACCCTATCTCTATTGTTTAACTAGTGTCATCATTAGCATGTTGACACCATGAATGGATTATCTCTACACTTCTAATAGTTGTCTCACGTTGTCAAATTTTGAATGCAGAAGATAGATTTGTCAATAACCATGCAATGGAGAGATGACAATGACTTGTGAAAGACCTAATCAAGTTGAAATGACAAGATTTCTTCAAGAGATTGTGTCCATGAAAAGATTAGGGAAGATGAACAGTAGGTACAAGAGAAAGAGGAATATACCCACCATGCTGAAAGAGGGGCTAGGGAGGAGAAGGGACTAAGTTTTCTCAACCAATGAATTCTCCCCAGCCTAAAACAAAGTCCACTCTGATGCAAAGAGAAGTGTCCCAATCTTAAGTATGAGACCTTAACCTAAAGAAATGGAGTCCTTTTAGAAGACCCTTGAACCATGGAAACACAAAGGGATGACAAGGAAAAGCTGGAGAAAATAGAGGGGACAAGATAACCTAGAGATTAGTCAAACCAAGTATGGATATTTGCTCCAAGTAGACATGGTTGTTCCACTAATATACAATGTAGTAAAATGGAAGAGCCATCCTAGTTTCTTTCTACTTACATGTTCCACAAATGTTACAGAGAGGTCTAAAATATTGAGCTTATATGTAGAGATACTCTGAATATGACCCTGGTTCCCCTCTATATATATACCATCTTGTGTGCGTATTCTACACACTTTGAGGGTTTACTCTCTACATACTGTCTCTCTTTTCTTCTCTTCCTCTATCTTCTCATTATAATTTCAAAGTGTGGTTTCTTTTTCTTCACAAAATAGTGTGGTTTTGGTCTCCATAGCTTTGCACGATGGGCACATGAAAAAGTTTGCAATTCAAAAAAATAATTTTAGCATTTGAAGAGTCGTTCTTAAGGTTTTGGGGAATTTTGGAGTACTCGTCATGAGACATATGTCAACTTTTGTATCAAAAGTAATCTACAATGAATCCATAACTATTTTCAGCATGTTTTGAATCAAAATTATCAAAATATAAGAGCTTTAATATTTTTGAATCCATATGTGCTGAATTTCTTATTGTGAATCTTCGATTTTCTTTTCATACATTATATGTAATTTGCTTTATAACAAAAAATGGATCAACAGTTAAGTATATTATCACATCCAATTATGCTCCAGTTGTTTTGACACTACTCACATCATGACAGATTTGTCAACTTTTGCATTAAAAGTAATTTACAACAAACTGGTAACTATTCTCAATTTTTTTTGAATCAAAACCATCAAGATGTAAGAGATTTTATATTTTCAAATCCAAGTGTGTTGAACTTATTATTGTGAATCTTAGATTTGCTTTCCATGCTTGTATGTAATTTTTTTTGTATAAAAGAAATTAGATCAAGAGTTAAGTATACTGAATTTATATCACATTCAATTAGATTTACATCTTGATTTGTTGTAAATCTTTGATTTTCTTTTCATGCATCATATGCAATTTGGTTTGTGTAAAAAACTTTGATCAAGAGTTAAGTATATCGAATTTATATCACTTTTAATTTGATCTACATATTCAAAGAAGTAGATGAATTGATTGATCTCCATATTTACTCTTTATGTGTATCACATATATTTCGATGCATGTGCAAGGGTTAGATCAAAGTTATATCACTTTAGATCTTTTTATTTTGCTTTTATTCAATTATTTGCTAATTGTTCATATAATTATTTGTATGAATTGTTTGTTTTTGAGATGGTTATTATTATATGACATTGTTCCATGATGCCGTGATGTGTTTTCATGTTGACTAAAAATCGTTCGTATTGATCGTTTATTATTTAGATAGTTATTATCCCATGAATTTGAGAGTCATATCTGAGTTGAAAATGCTACAAACAAAGTTTTATTTTTCAAAAAAGAACTTTTTTTGCATAAAATTACAACCTACTACTTAACTTAAGCAAGTAGTAAATGTTCTCAGTCTTTATGTAGGCAACATAGAAGTGTGATAAGATCAGTACATACGTATTGATGTATTTTTCAAAGAAGTTTGAGTCTATTAAAAAGAAAATCGGTCTATCATTGAGTCAATTTAGTAAAATTATACGCAATTTACCAAATTAGTCCTTAGAGATGGCCATGCAAAGACAACTTCAACCCTTGATTTATTTTCTTGATAGTTTTTATCAACTAATTATGTATTGTGTATATTTCCCTGATAATTTTTTTCGTTTATACATCTAAATAGCTAGCTGTTGAATTATTTTTTAACAAAAGCCACAAAAGTGGCTATTTTTTTACACGATTAGTGTTCAGCAAGCCTTGGGAGTTGAACAAGTGGCAAGTTTCCATACTCAATATGAAGGATTTGGGTTGAAATTGGAGAGAAGAACTTTCACATAGTTCCAACCGCTAAACAATAGAGATTTTTGAAACATAGAATAACTTTTGCAAAATTTTCTTAGGGATTCTAAAGAAGGGAAATCAAGAACAAAAAAGAATCCCAAATATACACTTTTAAGAAAAAAGAGAACAAGAAAGTGAAGAAAGGATCAATTCACTTCAAGCAATACATTGAAAGATTTCATGTTTGAGAGCTACCACAAGGTGAGAAATTGTCAGTTCTCTTTGTAGAGGGCTTGAGAAATGAGACTCTCCAAAAGGACCGGCACTTGAAAGCATGCACCACATTTGAGAAAATCTCTAGAATTGCATTATATCTAGTTGAAAATTGTAAGATTTATGGAGAGGTATCAAAAGATGTAGTAGATAATACAAGCAGTAATACCTCTTCTACCACAAGTGAATCCATAACAAAATGAAGTGTTCAATCTCCATATGCATTAAATGTTGGAGCATCAAATGGTCTAGGAGATGATCAAAAGAATGAACCAGAGCTATCAACAAAACTTGAACCTACAACAACCACCACCAGCAATAAATGTACGACGAGTATTGAAGTAGTGCGCTATTAAGAAAAAGTATACCAATCATTAGTCCAACGAGTGCTTTTACAATGAGGACTACATGAGGCCAAGGTCGTATGAACCACCTGAGGTGCAACCTTTACCACCACCATCCAGGTATTAAATATGCCCAAATAGCATAGCATAAGGGAAAGACAAGCCTTACCCAATGATGGTTCAACAAACTCCTTTACCACATGAGAGTCAAACAATTGTTAGATATACACAATCTGTAGAAATAATCCTAAGTCAAAAGGTATTGCTACTAGCTTCACATTATGAAGAACCAAGTGAGCCCTATGAGAGGAAACCTAAGTATATTGCACTTGCAGATGAGGGTTATCCTTCTTGGGCAAGCACAAATGAAGCTATAGATCCATCATATATTGAACACCTGATAAAGAATCATTATACGATGGACAGAAATACACTTATATTCATACCAAACCTAGAGGATATTCTCCTAGGACATAACAACCAATGGGGTCTCAAAAAGGCACTCAACAAGAAGACCGTTACTAGGAGATAATCATTGGGCAAGAGTCTGTCCAAACAAGGGTGAGTGCAAAAAGATTTTTGGGTTCTATGACAGTTGTGGGATAGATCATTTACTTCTGCACTACCCAAAAAATCTTAAAAATAAATAAAAATCCACATTGAATGTCATTAGGGTTTTGCCATGTTTGAGTAGATTAGAGACTAAAATAAAAATTCCAATCAATGTGTTGTCAAGGTTGAGGCTCAAGTGGCTGCAAAAAATATTCCGATCAAGAATGCTATGCCTAGTTCAAATGAAATTTGAGAGTTTCACAATAAGGACTTAGAGAGATCATGGAAATAAAAAAGAGACAAAATTAAAGCAAGAAGGCTAAAAGAGAAAGCTTCCTTGGAGAAAAACTACTACAAACAAGGGATCAAAGGGAAAACAAGGGTTGAGTGGAAGGAACGTTGTCTTCACCTAGTGGTTTAGTCTTTGTGGAAAAAGTGCTAAAATCTTAAGATGCTCTATTACAAGCTTACAAGGTTATAGACCGAAGACCAACCAAACCTTGAAACAAAGATGGCTGGCATACTTGCATCCTAAGGGGAGATTAGAAACGTTCCAATGCATCATAGTGATTTCTCAAGCTCTAGTGGATCCATAAAACTAAACATTCCCAAACAAGAAGTGTTATTCCACCAAAGGGATAGAAAAAAGTTGAGCACAAAAGAAACAAACTGCTTGATCAAATAAAACTTGAAATTGAAACACCATTAGATATAAGGGTAGTGGTAAATACTATTGATGATGCTAAGTCACAAGTAATGATGCCCATTCCAAAAGTGGAAGAGACATGGACGTAAGCCTTATGGGAGAGAATCAGGAATCACAAAGATTGTAGTGCAAACTTGAAGTCTTCACCTATTGATAGCCGATTTTAAAAAAATCAAAGAAATAAAAGAAAAAAAGTTATTTTTCCTCTGTCGGAGCCTTGGCAACACCGTCCGAAGGTTCGGCAATGCCCTGGTCCACCTCACGGCCCTAGCTCGTCCATACCCCAGCCTAGAAGGCCACCATTTTCCCTATGCACCTCCGTCTTTCCCTCTCTCCCTTCTCGGTCACACACTCTCATTTCCTCATTCATATTCTCTCTCTCTCTCTCTCTCTCTCTCTCTCTCTCTCTCTCTCTCTCTCTCTCTCTCTCTCTCTCTCTCTCTCTCTCTCTCTCTCTCTCTCTCTCTCTCTCTCTCTCTCTCTCTCTCTCTCTCTCTCTCTCTCTCACAGCCCGTCGGCGGCCCACATAGCGCAGTGCTCGGCCATCCTCCCTCTCTATCTCCTTCGTTGCCTACAAGAAGCCAAAGTCTCACTCTCTCTTCTTCACCATCTCTCTCTCTCTCTCTCTCTCTCTCTCTCTCTCTCTCTCTCTCTCTCTCTCTCTCTCTCTTATCTACACACACACACACACACTCAGCCTTACCTTTCCATTCCCCTGGCCTATTACTCCATCTCCCCTCTCATCCACACCCCCTTCAGCCTCACTCTCCTCCCTATACCCCCCCCCCCCCCCCTATTTTCTTCCCAACTCTGGCGGACCACCGGCCTT
Source organism: Adiantum capillus-veneris (assembly GCF_014529385.1). NCBI lineage: Eukaryota > Viridiplantae > Streptophyta > Polypodiopsida > Polypodiales > Pteridaceae > Adiantum > Adiantum capillus-veneris. The sequence continues at coordinate 104,242,467 of NC_140935.1, forward strand.
TAACCCCCCCCTTATCTTCCCTTCCCATTAGCTCTCTCTCTCTCTCTCTCTCTCTCTCTCTTGGGAGAGAGGCCCCACGGACAATAGGAGAGAATCTGATCCCTCTCTCTCTATTCACTTCCCCTCCACCTACCCCCTCCTTCTATCTTCCTCACCCCACCCTCACTCTCTCTCTCTCTTGCACAGCCCACAGGCAGCCAATAACTCTCTCTCTCTCTCTCTCTCTCTCTCTCTCTCTCTCTCTCTCTCTCTCTCTCTCTCTCTCTCTCTCTCTCTCTCTCTCTCTCTCTCTCTCTCTCCCCACCTCTCACGCTCCGTGTTCCCTGCAACAGTAAAACCACCAGAAAAACCATTAAAAAAAATATAATATATATATTACATATACATAATATGCTTTCCCCCCCTTTCCCACTCACGCTCGCGCACACACGTATATATACACACACACACGCCTACCCACACTTACACGCACGCATATACGCACAGTCACATCATTAAAAAATAAATAAAATTGAACGACATCGACAAAGAAAGAAGACGGCCAAAGCATGCGTCGTCGACACCGAAACAAGCAAGGGTGCCGAAGGAGCACCGAAAGGGGATAACTGAAACATCTCGGCTTCTCACGACAAAAACCGACTCTAACAGCACTAAAACCTCACACCGACCACCCGAACCATCGACAAAACCCGTGTAAATACCCTAAACCCCCACTCTTCCCTAATAACCTAGCCAGGCTAGTGGATTGTAAAAAAAAATCTCCCCAACCCCACTCTTTTTCTCTCTATCTCTACCTTCTCTCTCTATCTCTCTTACTAGAGAGGCATCTAGGCCTTCTACAGCGACCAAAGGATATTTGCAATGACCAGTGGGTAAAGACCACCTCTCAAGCCTATATAAAGAGGCCTCCGCTTAGCACAAAGGACACAATACACCGGGGGAGCCGAGAGACCCAAGAGAGAACACCCAAGTGAAGGAGGGGCATACTAGCTCCATGCACTCTACATTGTAAGCACCACTAAGCACGTAGTGCACCCATGCTTGAGAGCCAATGGCATCATGTTTGGTTGAGAGCCAATGGCATCATGTTTGGTTGCAAGCTTTGGGCACTTAGCATTGGCAACATCACCATTCTCCCCATGACTCACCAGACCTCGTTGAGTTACTAATTAGGACCACTCTATGCACGTGAGGTAGTATCTACTCTCCCACCAAGCAACATGAGCACGTTTGGATTGAAGGTATCAATGCCACGCCACCTTGGCCCGATCTCCATATTGGTGATTGAAGTCATCGGTCATTGCATCGTCTTGCTGTTCTCCCTCAACTAACCCTCCCGCTAACTCCAATCTCGTCGTGCACCATATGGTTCTCGTATCTCATGTTGCATCCCAAATGCCAAGAGCTAGGTTTGTAGTCTTCAAGATCACCACTTGTAAGTATCTTCATCACCAATAAAGGGGTGTAATTTTGTCTTGATCTTTGGGGTCCATCCTCTATTCTAAATTCCCATGGTTACGGGATGTTTCATATCTTGTACATCACCCTACTCGTGCTCCATCATGTGCAATCTCTTCCGCCAGTCAGTGTGCCTTATTCCGGGTTTTTCACATATCTCTCTCGTGCACATACTAATGACTTGTGATGAGGAATTTCTCTACATGTGAACGGTTTTTACACCACCATTTCGTGTTGATTACCTAGAGAGCATTTCACGTTTGCTACCCTAGGTCATGTATGTTTGCGTCCTAGAAACATTTATGCTAGGTGGTGCCCCTTCCTACCCATAGGTTCACTCCTACCTCGAGATGATGCTTGGGGATGTTCAGGCTATGTGTGGTGTAGAGGCAACCCCGCCATTTCCGACTATCACTATCACAAAGATCAATATAGATCATGACTTATATCCTTGAGATATACAATCTCTTTATGTTGATGTATAAATGAATGTATATGTAGGAGAACACTTGAAACATCAAAGACTTCATTGTCTTTCATAAGAGAGCATGAAACACAAGCAAAATTATGCGATGCCTTGTTAATCCAAGCCGATTCCAAAGATGATGGATACCAAAATCCTTAAAGAATTGATGTCAGCTCCTATATAGTGTATGATAAATTTCTCAAATATTTTATAGATTAAACCACATCTATAGGGTGAAGTGGGCAAAAACTTGGAGCATATAGGACTGAAAATTTCTCATCAAGAGCCCCTTAGATGAACACATGGTCAAAACAACACAAGAGAAAAAAAAGGATAAACTAGTGCTTATAAACAAGGTGGGTGATTACTGTGAAGGTGAAGAGGGAAATACCACCTTACCACTAGAGCACAAAAGAGTGAAATCTATTGTGACACTTCATAGAGGGTTCGGAGTGGCCATTGCTACAAAAGAAACATGGGGAAATGGGAAAGAGAAGGTCTCAAAAATACAAGAATGAAATTGTAACTTCCGAATGGGTAAATAGTGAGATCGGTGGGTATGCTAGAGTAGATCAAAGTATCCTCATGCGGAATTGAGTACAAGTATACGTTGGCCATACTTTATTTTAGAAAAAGCAGCAACTTCGATGATACTTTGGGGAGACCATTCATGTGTCAACTTAAGATGGTGGAAGATTGGGGCTATAACCATATCTACTTGAGGCACAAGTATATTACAACAAGGATCAACATCAAGGACCATAGCTAAAGAGATGCTAGTCGCACTCTTGTAGATTAATTTGACTCAACTAGGATCAACAAAAAACAAATACTTGCAATGTTTGCACTCTAAAGAATATATTTGGATGTGTGGAGCATATAAATGTGAGAGCTTGATTAAGAAATATTGCATTTTAGAGAGATCAATGGAGGATAAAGACTACTTTCAAGATCCATTTCTAGAAGATTTATTTGAATGTTTAGGTTGGGGCCATAAACTAACTACTCCTGATGTGTGCATGAACAAAATGACGTCCACACAATTTTGTGACAAAGAGGGCTTTTATATAACACCCGTCCACATGGTGAGTGTTATCTTGGAATCAGGGTCTAAGATCAATGACTCAAGAACTCAGAAAATAGTTCAATGCAAACACATAGTGGACAAATTTTCCATAAGAGATTTGAGCAACACAAGGACTCACTTCCTCAACGAAGTGATTGCCTTCTTGGTGGATAAGTGCATGGTAACTCATTGCAATTCAGCATCGTATCACCCTCAAGATAATGGAAAATCAAAGATCACATACAAAATTTTATGCACGGTGCTCACAAAGATAGTGAGTGAGTCAAAATTAGATTGGGACAAAAATTTACATTCAACTCTTTGGACATATCCAGTTGCTTACAAAACGGCAATTGATACAATACCTTTTAATATTGTGTTTGGTCTTATGTCATACATCCCATGGAGTTCTTGATTTCTAGACCTTGTGTAGCAAAGAACCTAGAATGGATAGGCCATGAGCTGTTAGAAAGTATAAATAAGATAGAATGGCTATTCAAGGTACACTTACGAGTTGTTACATGCATCTATGCATAGAAAATATCATTTACCACTATCCACATAAATGCTAGCAAATATCCACAAACCAATAGAAGGAAAGAAACAAGCCCAAGATAATCACCCACATGCTTAGGATGAAGAGAACCTATGGATTTTAAAGAAAAAGGAGTGATAGAACAACGTCCAATTTTGATAACTTGCCACAACGCCTCCTCCTATGGAAGCAATTTAGACAGAGCAAAATTGGCTTGGAGGTATGGATGCACGCATTTGTACATAGTTGGTGTATGGATCACTAAAGAGAGCACTTGTAGACACTGGAGCAAAAGCCAATTCCATAAAGTACTCCGCATACATGAAGGTGTCAGATGTACCCATCACCCATAGTATCTCATAAGCATGCTAAATCAAATGGTGAAAGTAGACTCTCAAAATGTATTCCGACATGGATCGTGATCCATGTACCATTGACCCAAAATTGACATGAATTAGCTTGATCTAGTTCATATAGTTGTTCTAGTCACATTAGTGAATTTTGGTCAAATTTGAAACTCTTTCTCTCAAGCTATGCTCATTTTTTGTTTTATGGTCAAGATTGCATTATTTCCAAACATCAAACAAACTATCTTTGCAAAGGAGCTATGGACATTGCATTAAAAGCCCAAAGTCCTAGATCGTGTAGGATACCTTCAACTAGATAGCTTTATTTGGCTACCTCTGTGGGGGATAGATTTCCTTGAGGCGGTCACTTAATAGTTATGTGACTCACATGAGTGCAACAGAAGGGGTTATTTATTTTTGCTTTTTCTCACATTTTCATACATATAAGGGTACCCTTAAATTAAATTAGAGAAAAAAATTATAGATTGAAAAAGAAAAGGGTATATTTTATTTGTCAAAAACTTACAAATAAGGAGTTATAAAAACAGTCCTTAAACGCACGCAATAAACACAATTTATATGTAGTGACCCCCCTCAGCAAATTTCCAAAGAGCCCACGAACTCATCCATTACAATGAAGAAGATACCCTAACCCATAAAGACGGGACTACTGTCAGAGTAAATATTACTATTGAGTGCATATTCCAGGCACTTCACTTGCCTACAAGAATCCATAACCTTCCCCAAAAAACAAATCCATTGTCAATGATAAGGAGTTTATCAAGTAGGAGGGGCACAAACTCACTTAGGAAGATCCTATCTACTTAGATATATACTTGCCCCTAGGGCTGATTTCACAGAATTTGAAGGTCTCAAAGCCACCACAAGACACAAATCCAATTCTTCATGTGGTAGATGTGATGGCCATTGCCTTGACAGAGAGGAGAGTAATCAAGTGTGATTTGGGAAACTAAATTCTAGAGAGCTTAGTGGAAGCAAACCTGAAGGGAGGTGACCAAAACAAGAGATACATCAACCCAATGTCGGTGCTTGTCAGAATTGCATATCAAGCCCTAGGGATGATTGAGAAATTTCCTGAAGCAGACTCTCAACTCAATCTGCTACACAAAGCCAAGCATGTAGTAAGAACGGTGGGGAGTTCATCAACCACTAGGCCCACAAATTAGACAAGAACAAGAGGCTAGAGATCAAGAGCAATATGGTTGGACTTTGAAGTCCATGGTGAAATTAAATCAAAAGAAGATATCCCATTGGAATATCAATCAGGGAAAGAAGAGGAAAAGATAGAAGTACCATTGATCTAGAAAAGAACATAGCGATCTAATCAGGTTTCAAAATTTGATCAGCGGTATGGAAAAATCACAGAGGTTCAGAGAGGAGAGATTGGCCAAGATAGTGGCTAAAAAGAAGAAGGTGGAGGATACATAGCAAGATGCACCTCCATCAAAAGAGGATGATATAGATCTTGGCAAAGAAAATATCAAAGAAGAAAGATGTTGAAAAGCTCAAGAAAATGTTAGATTGGTGGGGTATTTCTGTCAAAAACTCCATGATTTCCTAAAAAAAAGTTTGACCAATGGGAGAGGAATAGTCTAAAATTCAAAAGACGATGGATTTGGAATCTCCCATGGACTCTCTAAGAAGTCAATAGTCCAATCATGAAGAAACTGCTAAGGAAACAACAACAACAACAACAAAGGAGGAGAAGATTGAGGAAAAAGAGAAGGTGTGTCCTAAGCAACAATCTCCTCCAAGAGTTCGAGATTGAAAAAGATAATCAATGCAACTAACAACAAGATTATGAACAACGGAAACCTAAATACTAAAGAAAAGAAGACCTTTCAAGGACAAATCAAGTTGTTGAGACTTCCTATCAAAGGGAGATGCAATCAAGAAGAGAGGTACCACCTCTCACTGAAGAGGGTGCAAATGCAACAAGAAGAATCCTTTGGGATTTTGATCTTAAGGAGAACCTCAAAATGATTGATCTTCAATTTAGGTGCCAAAAGATGATCTCAAAAATGCAAGCTCGAGATGATGAAGACATTGAAGTCCAATCAAGAGGTAGAGAGATTGAGGCAACAAGTAGCTAGTCTATAGGTGAACAAAGAGCAGCTTCAAGCAGATCTAAAGAGAGATAAGGAGGATGCTTCTAGCATCTACTCTCACTTAGAAAGATAAAATGAAGCCAAAATTGAGGCTCAAGTTCATCAATAAGCCCAATAAGAGGCTCTAGAGGGGGAGAAAAGTAAGTACTCCAAGTTGTGTGAGGTATAAAATGTGGTAAAGCACAACTTCTCCACCCTCCTAGAAATCCAAGAAGTGTCTACCTCTCAAGCACCTATCACAACTACTAAGGAGATTAAATACTTAAAGACAGATCTCAAATAGGATAAGTTGTAGTGGTAGCTACTCATGACTAAATTGCTTGCAACTAACTCTGAAAGAGAGTAGGAGATCAAAGAGCTTCAAGAGAAATTAACCAAGGCTAAATCTGATCTCACTACTCAGGAGAGCTACACATCAAGGAGCTAGAAAAAAAATCTTTGGAACTCAGTGATCTACAAGAAAAAGAATTTTTCCCATCATTCAAACACAAAAGATGATGGTGATCCTCCCTCTAATGAATCAAGAAGCACTAATATGGGAAAGAAATCTATTGCCAATAGTGGAGCCAAATACCAAAGGTACTTATGAAGATGTTCTAGTCATTGCTCTTCCTAGAGAGCCACTCAAACTGGCAAAAGAAACGGTTTGGGAAAAGGCCTGAGAACAAGATGACCTACCAAAATGCTTCCCAACACTCGGGGGGGTCATTATGTATAAATTGTGTATATCACACATGCATTCAAGGAAGATGTTTAAAACTCCTTATCAGTGATTTTTTGACAAATAAAATACACCCAGTTTCTATTCAATTTGCAATTTTTTTTCCAATTCTATTTTATGGTGTCCTTCTGTATGTGAAATGTGAGAAAAAAAGAAATTTAAAAATCCTTTCTCCTATACTCACGTTGTCAAGAAGTGCATAGTGCGACTAGGAAAGCGCCAGGCCTCTGACTGTGAGGATAAAATCAAGAAATGCATAGATGATTTGAAGCCAAAAACACACTCGAATAGAACAAAACTCCAGCCATGAAATCTTTACTTTGAAAAGGAACCAATACTAACTCAAAACTCTTGTGTGTGTGAAGATTAGGTGTAGCCTCGCTCCCAATTGCACAGATGCAGTGCTCATTTGGCCTGTTAAAAATCCTAAATTGACGCTTTGATTCTCGTCATGACCATTTCATTGAAGCTTTAGTACTTCATTGAAGAAGCCCAAGTATTTATTTGAGGAGGGAAAACCCTAATTGGAGGCCCCACAACCTCCACCATGTAGTGGTCGAACCAAGAGAAGAGCCTAGACCTTCCCACATTGCAAACGACCTTACGAAAGAAGAAGAAGAGCTTTTGTTAAGCTTACTAAAAGAGTACCGAGATACCTTTTCTTGGTCTCATAAGGATCTCAAGGATGTTGACCCAGAATTCTGTCAACATACCATACCTATGAGAGATGATGGGAAACCAAGAAGACAAAGGCCATACACTTATAATGAGACATTTGCCAGGAAGATCAAAGAAGAGATAGAAAAGCTAAAGGAAACCGAATTCATTTATGAAATTGAACACACGGATTGGGTGTCTCCAATTGTGACAATACCCAAGAAAAATGGAAAATTATGGGTGTGTGTTAATCTCAAGAAAGTGAATGCAGCTACCATTAGAATCAACTTTCCTCTTCCAATCACTGAGCATGTTTTAGAATGATCTGCATTAAAAAAAGCTTTCAACTATTTAGATGGATTTTCAGGGTACAATCAACTTTTCGTTGACCACAAAGACCAGTATAAAACTGCCTTTGTAACTGAATGGGATATTTTTGCCTATTGGTTTATGCCTTTTGGGTTAACTAATGCTCCTGCCACCTTTTAAAGATTGATGAGCCATGATTTTAAAGAATATCTTTGGAATTTTTTGGAAGTATATATGGATGATCTATGTGTACATTCATCAATCCGAGCTGATCACTTTCAACACCTCAAAAAGGTATTTGAAAAATGTAGACTTGATAGCCTAAATCTTGAAAAGTGCACATTTATGGGTAGACAAGGAAAATTTCTTGGACATATAGTGTCTAAAAATGGCATAGCTACTGATATGGATAAAATTCATGTTATTGCTGATTTGTCTAGACCGACAACAATCAAAGGGGTTCAAGCTTTCATGGGACATTGTGGATATTATAGACGATTCATTTACATGTACGCTATAATTACAAAACCCATGTACAACTTGATTACACTCTGTGAATGGAATGATGAGTGTGAAGAATCCTTCATGAAGCTAAAGCAAGCTCTCACTTCAGCTTCAATATTGAAAGCACTAGACTAGAATAAGATATTCCACATACATGTAGATGCTTCCAATTTTTCCATAGGGTGTATCCTAGCTCAACCAGACGGGAAAATTGATTTTCCTATTTTTTATGCTAGTAGATATTTGAATATGGAAGAGAAAAACTACACAACCACCAAAAGGGAAGGATTAGGAATGATCTATGCCGTAAAAAAGTATAGACATTACCTATTTAGCTAAAAAAATTGTGTTCTTTGTGGACCACCAAGCCTTATTGTACTTGGTCAACAAGCCATGCAACACACGAAGAATAGTGAGATGGTTCATCATTCTTTTGGAATTTGATTTCACTGTAGTTGTGAAAAAGGGCACCACTCACCAAAGAGCATATCATTTGTCAAGGATTATATTAGGAGAACCATCAACGGGAGTAGATGATGATCTACCAGATACATATATGTCCTCAGTGAAAATGACCATAGCTCAAGTGGATTCGTAAATACCACTTCCTATTACAACCGGATTAATTGAGCAATTGTCTATGTATCAATTACTAGCTAGAAGGCTGTACAAAATAAATCGAGATGGAATATTGCTTTTATGAATTAATCCTGAGAAGAAAACCCAATAGTACCATAGTAGGACCGACAACAATCAAAGGGGTTCAAGCTTTCATGGGACATTGTGGATATTACAGATGATTCATTTATATATACGCTATAATTGCAAAATCCATGTATATATTGATTACACTCTTTGAATGGACTGATGAGTGTGAAGAATTCTTTATTAAGCTTAAGCAAGCTCTCACTTCATATCCAATATTGAAAGCACCAGATTGGAATAAGATATTCCACATACATGTAGATGCTTCCAATTTTTCCATTGGGTGTATACTAGCTCAACCAAGAGACGGGAAAATTGATTTTCCTATTTTCTATGTGAGTAGACACTTGAATATGGCACATAAAAACTATACAACCACCAAAAGGAAAGGATTAGGAATGATCTATGCCGTAAAAAAGTATAGACATTACCTATTAGCTAACAAATTTGTGATCTTTGTGGACCACCAAGCCTTACTGTACCTGGTCAACAAGCATGCAACATAGGAAGAATAGTGAGATGGTTCATGATTCTTTTGGAATTTGATTTCACTGTAGTTGTGAAGAAGGGCACCACTCACCAAAGAGAAGATCATTTATCAAGGATTGTTTCAGGAAAACCACCAAAGGGAGTAGACAATGATCTACCGGATGCATATCTGTTTTCTGTGGAAATGATACCTCGATGACCCAAAAATATGGTATCATTGATGACCATAGCTCAAGTGGATTTGCAAATACTGCTTCCTATTACAACCGGACTAATCGAGCAATCGGCTATGTATCAATTACTAGCTGGAAGGCTATACAAAATAAATTGAGATGGAATATTGCTTTTGTGCAGTAATCTTGAAGAGAAAACCAAATACCTAAGTCAAGCACATATTACCTTAGTGGGACTTCACTTTGTGGAAGACCAAACTATGCAGCGGATCTTAAGACTTAGAGTATTTTGGCCAACTACGAGGAGTGATGTTCACTCATTTGTAAAAATATTTCCTCAATGTCGAAAACAAGCATCCATACCTCACGTGACATTTTTCCAAATATCACTTGTTCCTAAGTGGAGTAACTATCTAGTTGCTTACTTATCAAGATGAACATTTTCTGAGGATATGAGTAAACGTCTCCAAAGAGCAATTGAAACTGAAGCAAGAGACTATGCTCTTATTGGAAACCAATTGTATCGAAGAGGAAAAGATCAACATTTGCGTCTTTGTGGAAATGAAGACGAATATATTCCCATTATAGAACAAGCACATGTTGGATTAGCTGGAGGTCACTTTTTGAGTGAGACCACCACAAGAGAAATCTTAATGGCAGATATATGGTGGCCAATACTTTTTGCAGATGCCAAAGAATATGTTCGAATCCAAGTCACCTGCTTATAGAACCCAAATTCAATATATCATTGTAGCTATGGACTATTTGACCAAGTGGACAGAGGCTACAACAACCCAAAAGAATGATGCCAGAACCACAACTGTATTCTTGTATGAGAATGTATTCACAAGATATGGACTACCAATAGAAATTTTTAGTGATAGGGGAACTCATTTGCTCAATGAGGTAACTGAGTATTTGCTTAATTAATTCATGGTCATCCATAACAAATTGGCTCCCTATCACCCACAAGCAAATGGACAAGCTGAGCATACGTATAAAATTCTTAGCTCAGTATTGACTAAAGTGGTTAGTTATGGACGAACAGATTGGGAAATGAATCTCCATGCCATGCTATGGGCTTATAGAGTTTCATTCAAGATAGCTTTAAATGCTACATTCTTTAACCTTGTTTATGGTCTTGATGCCATACTGCAAAAAGAGTTTCTATTGTTGATACTAAGGGTATCTAAGGATCTTGAGTGGACTGGATATGAACTGTCAAAGAGGCTTGAGGATCTAGAAAATCTTGATGAGCAAAGGCTAACTGCTCTAACTCACATCTATGCACAAAAGCAGAAACAAAAACAGCTTGTTGATTCCCATCTAGTTACAGAAATCTTCAAGAACGGGGACTTAGTTTTAGTATATTCTCTTAAGCAACACATTCCCAAGTTTAAGAAAAAGGGAAACGGACCGTTTGTCATTGAAGATGTATCTCCAAGTGGAGTAGTTAAGTTGTCCACTCTAGATGGTGAACCAAATGGCTAATTGGATCAATGGATGTCGTTTAAAGAAGTAAAATTTTTCACTAACCAATGAATTGCTAGAAAAGATGCATGCAGCAAAGCAAAGTAAGATAAAACAATAGCACGTTATTGATGAAGCCCAAGAGGAAGCTTGGCTTTGACTACTCAAAAGGAAAGCTACTCTCAAAAATCAACAAATTCGTATTTTCATCAACACTCTAGCACTAGATGAATGACTATGGGAATTACAAAAAGATGCAGTGTCAAACAGAGGATGAATGGTTAGATGGAATGGACCTTCACATCAAAGTACAGTTGAAAAATCATAGCAAAAATACATCGGTCGATACAAGAGCTCGAGTAAATGCAGTCAGCTATTCCACGTACAAGAAACAATGAGTCAGTCTTTGACATCAGGAATATCGACTATTAAAGGATGTAACAAGAATCCAACATCGACATTGGGAGTAGTAAACTTAAATGTTATAGTGCATGGATGTTCATGCCCTCATCAATTTTTATGCTTACCAAATGAACTCATGAATGAAACAATGATTCTTGGAATCTCATGGATGTGGACTTACAAGGCAGTACCAGATTGGGATACCAATCAGCTCAAGCTATCACCTAAAGGAGGACAACTCATTGTTCCAATTGCACCAAGCAAAGAGGAATGGAAAGGAGGTCACCAGTAGAGCAAACCACGAAGAAATCAATCTTCTCCATCCTATAGACAAGAAAATGCTACAAGTAGCATGCAAGGAGTCAAGGAAATTTGGGTACCAAAAGTAGATCTTAAGGATAAGCCGATTCAAATTTGGGTGCCCAAAACATCATCGATGGTAGCAAAGATGGTTCCAAGGTTCAAAACACAAAGAAGAGCATCTTCGAGAACGAAACCTAAAACACAATGAATATGGAAGAAAAAAAAGCACTTATCTTCTCTGCAAATTGTAATACCAATGAAGCAATGGAGCGTTGAGTTTCAAAAGACTCAACCACAACATTCTAACCAAAGCAAACCAAGATATCAATGGCGACTTAAAGCTCGACAACCACCATTATTGATACCGACAGCTCAAGAAATTAGTGTGTCAAAGCATCCTGACGGTACAATCAAGCAAAGAGAACACAAGCTACAAGATTTTCTCTCTCGGAAACAGCAAAAGAAAACCTTGACCTCAAAAACCCTTGAGTTAATTACTCAAGATCCAACTCTTACACAACATATTAGTTTGAATTGCATTGATCTTCAAAGCGTGGTAGAGCCAACTAAGGGTATGCATAGACAATATTGTTCAACCCATGCACACAATCGTCCCGGAGTACGCCATCTAGGAGGGGTGGAAGGGAACTAAATAATTAAGGGCAAAGTTTGAAGAGGGAGGAAAAAGTTTGATGTTAACGTGTGATATTTTTGCATAATTACCTAATAATGCTCTTAACAAGTCATCAACAGGGAAAATTTAGCTCATACCATCTCTCCGATAAGTGTAAATAGTGTATATACTATCAGAAAATCATCAAACAAAAAGTGGTCTTTTTTTTTAATTTTCATCATTTTTCTTGATATTGGGACTTAAAAATGGAAAATTCCACCAAAAAACAATAAAACAATTTTTCTCGATGGATTTTCCTAATTATTGATTTTTCACTTTTCTTTTTTAGCACATTTTGTTATTTTCTTTGATTTTTTCAATAAACAGGTCAAAAGTTAATAATAAATAGCAAATGAGCTCAGATGGAGAAACTGAAGATACGCTGATGATTAGAAGGACAAGGGAAACAGGCCAAAAAAAAAATCAATCGAACGGACAGATGGAAGCGGGAAGCCTGTATTAGCTTGTCAAGGCCTACTTTCGCAATTTTTTACAGAATGAGCTACCGGAATCCAATTGAACAAATTTTTGAGTCTAACATAGATTCCATGGCCTAGTAGGACTAACAGGGGAATTTGGGGAAAAATAGTTTGGGAAGTCCGAGTATAGATTTGCAAGGTAGCCCAAAATCACCTCATTTCCACTAGTCACTCTTGGAGGAGAGAGCTCTCTACCTTCTTCACGCGCGATTTCCGGAGTCCACAGTCGCCTATTTATAGCGCCATCTCACACGAGACATGAGGGGTAAGTTTTAAGTTTCTATATGGTCAAGTTTGGAAAAACCCTAGAAACCCAGCAGTGCACGAAGTCCTATGATCCAAACTTGACCATAGCGGCTTGTCAGTTCAACCAAATTCAACGAGACTTGAACTGTAGCATGCCCCTATATAATAGAACATTTCTCTATCATCAAATGACCATTTGGCAAGGGTCAAGGGGGGTCCCAAGTAGAAAATTTAGGTTTTTGCCAGATGCTAGAATTGGATTCTCACTCCACAGACAACTTTTAGACTGGGACTATACACAATGTGCGTGGATGGTTTCATGAAAACAATGAAGGCAATCTCTCGAACAACAGAAAATATCTCAAAGGCTACAAAGCGTCAAACTTGACATATGAAGTCAAACTAATTCCAAATGGGCCAAAACTGGATGGGTAGCTTTAGGACTATGTAGCGGACAAGTCCATAGCTTCAAAAGTGAATAACCAACACCATATGCCATCTAGTCACAAAAGTTGGCAATTTCAAAGTCCACAAAGCATGAAGTGATGCCAACACGACAAAAATTTACCAAATGCAATTTAGGACTTGTTTTGGATGTATTTAATATGCCTAGGTCATCCAATTGTCAAGTCTTGCAAAAAAAATGATTGCTGTAAATAATTGTGATTATTTACTTTTGTACTTTTTGGGATTGAAAATGATCCCTTCACTTCACCTACTACTTGTGCACATCTATTACATGGCACATTTCAAGTATGATCCAAAATAATCAAGAAAAACTTGAAAATTGTGAAAAAACACAAAGAAGTCTTTCCAATCCAATTTTTGCGTTATCTGTCACATTTTTTGATCCATATCACCCCATGTCTGATACACAGAGTCTACATCATGCCTAGAACCAAGTTGCAACAAAAAATGTGCATTTTGATTAAAAAAAATTTAATAATCACGATTATTTACTTTCTTGTCATAATGGGTGACAGTTGCAACTTTGACCTTATGGGACCAAAGCACATGATGTCCCAAGTCCACTGACCAAGTTTAAGCAAATTTGGATCTCAAAAGCTCAAAATCTACTGTTCCAAAGTCTGAAAGCCTAAATCTAAGACCATTTACACCTTGTGCACTCAAATGAGCCCACACTTCACTTAGAGCACCTAAATGTTATATGTTTCAAGCCTATGATGTCAAAAATACAAAAAGTTGGAAAATCCCGAGCTGTAAATAATCACAATTATTTACTTTGGCTGTAAATTTTTGCCTGAACTATATGATTTTGATCTCTACATGTTTTTATGCAACTATGTATACTGCAAAATTGATTTGAAGTAGAATGGACATCATTTGTCAGCAATTTAGACTCGGGGCATTTCAGAGCAGAATTTGAAAAAATTTCTAACTTTGACAATATATTTCCCTAACAGGAGTAATGCAAGTTGTGAAGAAGGCCAAGAAAAGGGTGTCTTAGAAAGAGAAGTTGCAAGAGCTTCCACCCTACCAACAATTGGCCCAAGTTTAGTAAAGACGGCCAAGGAAACATACTTGTCAAGAGAATAGGTTAAAGAAAACAACACCACGGTTTTCACAGGGAGGTTTAAGAGTGAAGGACACCAAATAGAGATGCAAATGCTACCAAAAGAGATATATGATGTAGCTACTGATAGCCGTTTTTTTGGCTCTTTGTAATTGCCACAGTGAGTTACCTCACCCTACCAAAATCAACCTAACACTGTGGCTATCCCTACCATTTCACTGTACATAGGCGTGCGTGAGTCACGGGACTTTTCCCATATCTTCTTTAAAAACCCTCAATTAGCTAGTCATTGGGCTAGTTGAGCCAAAAAAATAAAAAATAAATAAAAAATATAAGTATATTATGGCCCATGCCTATGTAAATATTTCTTTGTATATAGGGCCTAAATAAAATATTTTTTCATAATTATTTTGATATTTATTTAAATATTTCTACCTAGGTGTGTGCTATTTATGCTATGTACATTGCCTCACCATTACCACAATTTTTCTTACCATTTTTCATACTCTTTATTCCATATAGAAGTATTTTCATGTAAGCTTCTCTTATATTTGGTGTAACTCCACCCCAACAAAAATCCAAAAAAACTAGTTTTATTTATGTGTATATTTTTTCACTATTGTGATTTTTCCCTTCCTACATCTATTTTGTTTTTTTTTTTCTTTCTAAAAAATTAGAACACCAAAAATATTTATCTTTTTATGGTAGCCTCATAATGAGAGCGATTTCTTTTGACCCCTTTATATTTTTTTCCACTTATATTATTTATATTTGACATGTACATATTTTTTAGACCCCTCAATATTTGATTTTCTTAGTTGTACTATTCACTTATATTATAATCTCAACAATATCTTCAATTATAGACCTACCAAATAAGGTCAAGGGTAGGTGGCATGCATACATGCACTATGGAGGGCTCACTCTTGGAGGTATTCAAAAGAATCATCCAAAGAAGGACCCCACAAGGACCTTGTGCAGTGGAAAAAAAACGGTCGGTTTTGCTGAATTTTTAAAGTTCACTTGCTCTCCGAATTTGAAAAGGTGATACAAACAAAAGTTGTAGCTCGTGGACTGAACTTTTGCCTCAAATCTTTTCATATTTTTTTGAGCTACGAGCTGTGAGTTATGATTTTATTAGTGGACCCCAGTTTTCCCATGCTATGCAGCCACACTCTCTCTTCCACTTTATCATTTTCCTCTTTCACACACACTTCTCCACTCATCATCCCCACCTCTCTCACCACTCCTCTCTGCACCCTACTCACCTTCTCCTCAACCTTGAAGAATAAGAGAAACCATGGTGAACTCATACCTTCCACACACAATTCCATTCAAAAATTGACCACCTAGTCTCATTTTTCCTCCTCCAATTTACCCATATCTATCAAAAAAACCACAAAATTGAGCCTCTTCTCTTAAAAGACAGCATCATGGTGGTTGATTACTCAGCTTCAATTACCTTGTCTCTCAAGGAAGGTCAAGAGTGGAGAAAAAATGTACCGTCAAAGCTAGTGGACCGTCAACAAGCGTCAAAATTGGCCCTACTCAAGACACTTGGAGCATCAACCTTGTAAGAAATCCACGTTTTCTTACCTCTTAAGAGTTTTTCTTCCTTATTTGTATCCTACATGGATACTCCCATTGTAAATATCCAATTCCATTTGTAAATTAATACTAACTCTACTAACACTAACCCACTATGAAAAGTCCTATCACCTCTATTTCTCTCCTCTCTCTTTCCCCACCAACTTCTTGATAATTCCAAGTAAAAGAAATTAGATAAATTGCTGAAAATCTAACCCAACCATGGTTAGAGGAGTAACCCTATCCTTCAAAATTGCTATAAAAGGAGGGTGTAGCTAGCACAAAAAGGGGGAGCCATAAGCAAGAGCACTATGCTATAGCTTGAGAAGCCAAGCTCAACCTCTCTAGAAGGAGCTCTTGAGTGGAAGCTCATTGTCTTATGCATGTGCATGTGTTGTAATAGGGGATTAGCAAGGGAACTCTATGCCATTGTAAGAGAGAGAGTGATCATTCAAATGAGAGTAGGAAATCTATCATTTCTCCTACTAGTGTAAGCCCAACATTTGTTGAATCAAGGAGGGTGGATTTGGACTAATCTTGGATACTTTGTCTCCCTTCCAACGTGAAGTAATGGAAAACAATGATGCGTAAGTGTCTTGGTGTTTTTTGTTAAGTTCTTGATAGCTTGTCTCTGGTGTTGTCATCAATCTAGCCATAAATTCCACATACTGTAAGAGGGCGACAAGGTGGAGAGGACTCCCCTGGCCTTAAGACAGTGATTGGGGTGGCTTTTCTTGTGATGTGTTGTGGTGAAATTTACGCAAGCTATGTTGAACAAATACTAATCTCACTTTGATTTGTCATGACAGATTTGTAAGAAGGTATTAATGCAACAAGCACCCCCTCCCCCTTTCTCTCTCCTTCTTAAATATATAGTTGTGTTTGCTTGATCATTGCCGATACGTTTCAAAGCAGCCCGAGCACTATCTCTCTCTCTCTCTCTCTCTCTCTCTCTCTCTCTCTCTCTCTCTCTCTCTCTCTCTCTCTCTCTCGTGTTTTAGTGTGTGAGAGTGTTCCATTGGTGTTAGGGTTAGTGTAAATTCCTTGCTTGTTTGTGGGTTGCTCTAACGATTCTCCTCTTTTGCGTCCTAGTTCGCTCTTAAACTAGGTGGTGCCCCTTGTGTAGTTGGGATTTGGCTGTGGGTTTGTTGTTTTGGTTTGTGTTGTGTTGTGCCCCAGCCCCATTGAACAGCACGGGAGCCTTGAAGGGTGTCTAGAGGTTGCTCTTCTTGTTGCCCGCCCCGGACCGCCTCAAATTGGTGCCCCCACGGAGGACGGCTTGTGTATTTTTGTGTAGAATCAACCTTTAGCATAGTCAAGTAGTTTGCATGAATCACGAAAATTTGTATGATCTCTTCATTCCCATTGCAAGGCAAAAGGTACACATAATTGTTAGTACTAAGTTGCAATTTCAACGTGTCATTCGTAGAATTTTAGGTCCTCTTAGGTTGGCCGAGATAAACGCTTCAGTAAATCCTTTTATTTTGCCTTTCATTAGGTACGACCTTAGTTTGGACATCTATATTTTTGTTTTGTTTTAAGCATTAGGTCATGCATAGACCATGGATAATGGTCCAGGAATAGAGGTTTTCCCCTTCCATTTCACTCCACACATTAGAATAAACATTGCAATTAGTAGGAAAATCCATTTTCAACAACGTATGGTGTTCATGTTTGGTGCCCAAAGAGCAGGAGAAATTCTTACATCACCAAACCTTGTCATTCTACCTCTCATCAACTACCACACTTCTTTTGATGTACATGTGTTCATTTTGTTTTAAAATGAAGTGCAGCCCGGCAAAATAGTGTGTATGTTTGTTTTTTCTTTGTCCAAGTTGTTACAAGAAACAAAAAAACGATCATTTGTTCTAACTGGGAATGTGTGTGCAGTGAAAGTTCAATCCTTAGAGATCTAGCTCTATTACCAATTGAGTTGTAGG
This sequence comes from Adiantum capillus-veneris, assembly GCF_014529385.1. Taxonomy (NCBI): domain Eukaryota; kingdom Viridiplantae; phylum Streptophyta; class Polypodiopsida; order Polypodiales; family Pteridaceae; genus Adiantum; species Adiantum capillus-veneris. The sequence goes on from NC_140935.1 coordinate 104,260,660, forward strand.
AGCAAGTAGTAAGGCGTCTCCCTCATAACAAGAGGGTGGTGAAGTTAAGACGAAAGGTCCTACGCGTGGATTCCATTTTCCTCTTGTTGTTGGGCACTAAGGAAGACCGCGCATTCATCCAACTAGTGTGTGCCCTAAGATTGGTAAATAGAGTGAAATTTGGCATTTGGCGAGTGCATTTCACCATTGAGGAAGACTCTTCAGGAAACTTGCGGCCAGAGTTCATGCTTCATAGACTCACATTTGGTGAATTTTTCCCTCATTTGCGTCTTATTAATAGTCTTCCTTTCTCTTTCAACAAAGGAGATAGGAAGCTATTCAGAGCTTGTCTTAATAAAGAGAGCATAGAGAAGATTGCAAATTTGTATAAATTCTCATCCTTCTCTACTTTCTATGACACTTTGTTCATAGAGACATTGTAAATCTCTTTATGATTTTGAATGATTTAACCATAATCCTAAGGAGTTTTTGTCCAGGAATTTTGTAGCACAAGTGGAGTCTTTAAATCTTGCAAACTTGATTGGACTTGATGAGGATGTTCTTTATGAAATTGTGAGAAGGTTGCCTCACTCCGACTGTGTGGAACTCGAAGGAAAGGAGCTCCTAGTCAATTGCTACTTTCTCACGGCATTCGACGAGCATGAAGATCTAGTTTTTATACAAACCGCTTGTGCGTTGGGAATTGTAGAGCAAGTGCAATTTATCACTTAGGACGTGGTTTCTCTTTTGGATCCAGAAAATGAAGTTCTTGAGATTTATGTTTATCGCCTTAGCTTTGAAGAATTTCAACCCTTCTTAGAGCTCATCAATAGTCTACCTTTTTGTTTTGATCAAACAAATCGAGACCTTATTGAAGCTTGGATAACTGAAGAAGAAAACCTAGAGTGGTATTTTCTTACTTCTTCATTTGTAGGCGAGTGGTTCTAAATCTCTATTGTATCCCTTATTGTAACTCGTGTTGTAATCTTTCATAATAATGGAGAGCCAACGCCAAATGTCTGGATATCCTCTTTTCTTTGGAGAGCCTGGAGAGGATGCAGAATTATTTTTAGCAAATTTCAAGATGTCTTGCCGTATCAAGAGGATAGTAACCGATCAAGAACGTGTAGAAATGTTTGAGGTGGTCCTTAGGAAAGATGCTAGTACTTGGTTTGACTCTTTGCCTGAGGAAGTTAAGGGGAATTACACATAAGTTTTGAATCGTTTTAAGAGATACTTCTTTGATCCCCAAAACACTCAAAAACTATGGCAAGACATTGTTTCTCATAAGAAAAAAGACTTAGCTGACTACTACTTGTACAAGCAAGAGTTTCTACGTCTTTGGGCTCTATGGATACGAAATGTTTCTAACCCTGGTGATGGTGCACCTGCTACTTTTGATGCAGTGGAAACTAGGGCTGCTAAGAAGTATAGGAAACTCAAGTGCTTAAGGGGAGAGGTTCCAATAGAAGTTCTTAGACCCAAAGGTAAGTCACAAGCATCAACATCTAGGGAGATTCCTTAGGTAACGGATGAAGTGATTGAGAAGTTAAATGAATCTTTAAGCAGCCTATCAATTCACCTTGCACACGCTGTAGGTCCAAAGGGACAAGAAAAGAAGTCAGAAGAGAGAGAGCCACGAACTAGGAGAGTCTTGCAATGTTGGAATTGCGGAGAGTCTGGACATGGGATGTATAATTGTCCTTGGCCCCGTGGAGAGCCAGGGAGACCTAACTTGAATTACCCAGTGATGAATGCAGGAGAAGGAGTTGGTCAACAACCAAGGCTTCTACAAAGGCCAAATGGACCAAGACCACCTCCACAAGGGGTAGAAGGAGTTCCACCTTTGCCAGATCCAAATGTGCATGTGGTAGAGGTGACAAATTCAAATGAGGTTGACATGGAAGCCAATGGCATTAAGCATGGCCGAGGAAAAGGTAAAGAGAAAGAAGGAGTCACATCACAGAGTGACCATGGACAAGGCAAGAAGGCAAAGGAGACCAAGGAAGCTAAGAGGACTCGACGTGGTATCAATCTCCAAGACTTCCCTCTTGGACATGGTATGGCTCCATACAACCTGTTGGAAGACATGCGAGGTAAGGGTCCTGATATCTCATGGCCTCAGTTTTTTGTATTATGTCCACAAGTTAGGAGGGATTTAACAAAGGCAGTTAGCACTAGGAGAAAGGTAAAAGAGATTTTTCCTGTTGTAAAAATTGCACAAGCTGAAATGAATGAGGACATTACACCGGTGCTAGACTGTTACATCAAAGGAAGATTGGTTAGGAAAGGTCTAGTGGATGGGGGTGCACAAATTTGCATCATGACAGAAGGGCTCATGCAAAGACTAGGCATGCACATCCATGAGACACCTGAAATCAAAGTGAAAATGACAAACAATAGCAAGGCTAGGTGCGTAGGCATTTGTAAAAATGTTTTTGTGGAGGCCTTTGGCATTAAGAAGGCAGTGGATTTTTATGTTATGTCGACCAAGGGAAGTGGTTATCCATTTATCCTAGGAAGACCATGGCTAATGAAAATGCGAGCTTTGCAGGATTGGGAGAGTGGAAAGCTAATTTGCAGGAATGACAATCACAAGAAGGTTGTGTTTGACATGAAGGAGCAACGCCAAGAGGAGCTCCATGAAGAATCATCTCGAAGTGAGACGGAAGAAGATTGGACTGAAAACACTTCAGAAGAAGAAAGTAGCGGCAGCATTACTGAAGAGGAGTCCTCCATTGAAGTCATGGGGGTAAGGTTTAAGCCAAACAACCAGGAGACCTCTTCTCGAGGTTTGGAGGAGGTAGGTTCCCAAGAGAACCAAAAGGTGGAAGATGAAGGAATGTTAGAAGGTATGTTGTCTACAACACTTACAAAGGATGAAAGAGAGGAGTTCAAATGTGTGCTAAGGAAATTTCCGAGACTTTTTGCTAAAGACTACACCGATGTGCGTGGAGTAGATGTTGTTCAACACAAAATTGAGTTGAAGCCAGAGGCCGCACCTAAGGCTCAGAAGCTACGAAGGCTAGGAGTCATCAAGGAGCAGGCTCTACTCAAGGAGGTAAGAAAGCTTCTAGCAGCAGGATTCATTTATCCAGTGCAGAATTCAGAGTGGGTCTCTCCCGTTGTTGTCACTCCTAAGAAAAACGGAAAGTGGAGGGTGTGTGTGGATTACCGTCCACTCAATGAGGCAACAAAAAGAGATCACTTTCCCCTCCCATTTCAGGATGAGATACTAAATGAGGTAGCTAGTCATGAGAAGTACACTGTGTGTGATGGCTACTCAGGCTACTTTCAAATAGGTATCGCATTGGAAGATCAATTGAAAACAACCTTTATCACTCCTTGGGGTTGTTATGCTTTTAGAGTCATGCCATTTGGTCTGAAAAATGCTCCTGCAACATTCCAACGTTTCATGAACATGGTGTTTCAAGCATTCTTTGGAAAGTCAATTAGGGTGTTCATTGATGATTTCTGCATTTATAGCTCAAAATCATTGCATCTACAAAGGGTAGAAGAAGGTTTAAAGAAGCTCTATGACATGGGAGGTCAACTCAACCCCGACAAGTGTCACATAGCTGAGGATGAAGTGATCTTGCTTGGTCACAAGGTTTTCTATAAAGGCATTGAGGTGGATCCTTCAAAGGCAAAGGCTCTTATTGAGCTCCCCTCACCCAAGAATCTCAAGGAGGTCATATCATTCATTCAAAAAGTGAAGTATATGTCACGCTTTATTCACTTAGCTTCGGAGTTTCTTCATCTTTTGCAAAAGTTGACACAACAAGTAGAATTTGCATGGTCTGATGAGCTTGAAGAGTATTTTTGTAACATTAAAGTCATTTTGTCAGAGCTACCAACACTCATGCCTCCTTGTTGGGAGTACACATTCTTTGTTAGCTCTAGTGTTGGAAGGGAAACAATTGGTGTTGTGTTGCTACAACAAGATCCCCACAGTACAAGGATGCGACCCATCTACTTTGCTAGTAGGGTCATGAATGCTTTGGAGAGAGACTACACAGAAGCAGAACTCATGATGCTTTCTCTCATGTTTGCGGTGAGAAAGTTTAGATCCTACCTGCTACCAAAACCTTTTGTAATTCTCACTGCAGAGAATTTTTTCCCTTGGGTGTCATCTCAAATGAATCTTAGTACTAGGATCTCAAAGTGGATTATGGAGTTGCAAGAGTTTCAATACTCTTTCAAGGTAGAAGATAGTGTGCGTGCACAATTGGCAGGGATTCTCACTTATAGGGTGCATGAAAAGGAGATTAAGGTGCCTGAAGTAAAGACCCTACCATTACCACCACCAAAAAGTATTCCTAATGCTTTTACCTTGTTCTTTGATGGAGCTTTTCGTCGAGCCACAGGAAAAGCAGGGGGAGGGCTAGTGTTGCTCAACCCAAGTGGAGAGGTGGTCATGAAAGAGAAGTTCAATCTACCAAGTTCAGCTAGCAACAATGAAGCAGAATACGACACACTAATTCATGGTTTGAAGATGTGCATTGGCCAAGGGATACAATGCCTCATGGTAAAGGGAGATGCACTTCTCATTATTAAACAGATTTTAGGCATTTGGGCATGCAAGAATGAAAGCTTACGGACAAAAGTTCATGCCATTCGTAGATTGTTTAATCAATTTGAAGAAGTGCAACTATATCATATTCCTAGGAAACAGAATGAAGATGCCGATTTACTTACACAGCAAGTAGTTACATGTGTTGAGAAAGAAGTGCAGGTCATCATGGTGGCAGCAACTGTCAAGCAACCGAGATACCAGGGAATGGAGTCATTGACTCCCATTATTAGCTACATTTTGGAGGGCGAGTTTCCACAAGACTTCACGAAGGCTCAGAAGAGGAGACTCATGAGAAGGCAAGCGCATATCTCTTCCTAGAAGGCTCCCTCTATCAAAGAGGGATGGATCAAGTATGCAGAAGAGTACCAACTATTGAGGAAATTCCAGCCATTCTAAAAGGTTTGCATGAAGAAGCATGTGGTGGTCATTTTGCCCAAGAATTAACTGTGAAGAAGATTTTGCTTGCGGGGTATGTTTGGCCAAGTCTGCATGTGGATGTCCAACATTGGTGTAAAAGTTGTCACAATTGTCAGATAAATGGGAATAGAAGATTGGTTTATGGTCCAAGGCGAATCGTGCTTCCAAATGGACCCTTTGAAAAGTGGGGCATTGATGCTATGGGTCCTCTACCTAGGACAAAAAATGGTAAACTCTACATTCTAGTGGCTGTAGACTATATGACTAGGTGGGTGGAAGCACAAAGTGTGGCAAAGGTAAATGAGAGGACAGTGAGCAAATTTGTCTACACTCACATTTGTTGTAGATTTGGCACACCTTTGGAGATTGTTTCTGATAATGGTCCAGGGTTTAGAAAGGGATTGCTCACAGAAGTCTGTGAAGAACTTCACATTCTACATCGTCACAGTACACCCTACTATCCCCAATCAAATGGTTTGGTAGAAAAGGCTAATGGTGTCATTGCAGGAATCATTAGAAAGATGGTGCAAAACAAAACAAAATTATGGGATGACTTCTTGGATGGTGCCTTGTGGGCATATCGAACCACATATAGGGAAGCCACGGAGTTCACACCATTTCACTTGGTCTATGGTCAAGAGGCTTTGCAGCCTATCGAGCTCAACATTCCAACAATGCGACTTCATGGCAAAGGAGCACAAGATGATCAAGAGGTATGGATGGATCGACTTCTTACCTTAGCTGAGCTTGAGTGGAAAAGAGAAGCAGCATACGAGTGCTATAAGAGGAAAGCCACACAGACAAAGGAGAATCTTGACAAGAAACTGAAGGACAAAGGCACCAATGAAGGAGATCTTGTGCTAAGGTATGACAATCGACTCGATAATCATTTTGATGCCAAATTTGAAACAAGATGGCAGGGGCCATACATAGTCAAGAAGGCTTTCAATTCAAGTTACTATCACCTTATGGACTTGAATGGTAAAGAGCACTCGAGGAAAGTAAACGGGTATCGCTTGAAGCCCTATTTCAGTCGCCTTCTACCAAAGGATCTACCAAAGATCTGTCAAAAGACCACTGTCTCATGTAAGTATTGTTACATGAAGCATGAGTGTAACTCTAGCCAAAATTCTGAGGGGCCAAACAATAAAGATCTCGTCAAGGACTCTGAAGCACTCTCTTTGGAAAAGATGCTCTATGATGGTACATGAATATACCATCATCCAGGGGGAGGGCTAATGATAGCCGTTTTTCGGCTCTTTGTAATTGCCACAGTGAGTTACCTCACCCTACCAAAATCACCCAAACACTGTGGCTATCCCTACCATTTCACTGTACATAGGCGTGCGTGAGTCACAGGACTTTTCCCATATCTTCTTAAAAAACCCTCAATTAGCTAGTCATTGGGCTAGTTGAGCCAAATAAATAAAAAAGATAAGTATATTATGGCCCATACGTATGTAAATATTTCTTTGTATATAGGACCTAAATAAAATATTTTTTCATATTTATTTTGGTATTTATTTAAATATTTCTACCTAGGTGTGTGCTATTTATGCTCTGTACATTGCCTCACCATTACCACAATTTTTCTTACCATTTTTCATACTCTTTATTCCATATAGAAGTATTTTCATGTAAGCTTCTCTTATATTTGGTATAACTCCACCCCAACAAAAATCCAAAAAAACTAGTTTTATTTATGTGTATATTTTTTCACTATTGTCATTTTTCCCTTCCTACATCTATTTTGTTTTTTTTTTCTTTCTAAAAAATTAGAACACCAAAAATATTTATCTTTTTATGGTAGCCTCATAATGAGAGAGATTTCTTTTGACCCCTTTATATTTTTTTCCACTTATATTATTTATATTTGACATGTACATATTTTTTAGACCCTTCAATATTTGATTTTCTTAGTTGTACTATTCACTTATATTATAATCTCAACAATATCTTCAATTATAGTCCTACCAAATAAGTTCAAGGGTAGGTGGCATGCATACATGCACTATGGAGGGCTCACTCTTGGAGGTATTCAAAAGAATCATCCAAAGAAGGACCCCACAAGGACCTTGTGCAGTGGAAAAAAAACGGTCGGTTTTGCTGAATTTTTAAAGTTCACTTGCTCTCCGAATTTGAAAAGGTGATACAAACAAAAGTTGTAGCTCGTGGACTGAACTTTTGCCTCAAATCTTTTCATATTTTTTTGAGCTACGAGCTGTGAGTTATGATTTTATTAGTGGACCCCAGTTTTCCCATGCTATGCAGCCACACTCTCTCTTCCACTTTATCATTTTCCTCTTTCACACACACTTCTCCACTCATCATCCCCACCTCTCTCACCACTCCTCTCTGCACCCTACTCACCTTCTCCTCAACCTTGAAGAATAAGAGAAACCATGGTGAACTCATACCTCCCACACACAATTCCATTCAAAATTGACCACCTAGTCTCATCAACCTTGGAGCATCAACCTTGTAAGAAATCCACCTTTTCTTACCTCTTAAGTGTTTTTCTTCCTTATTTGTATCCTACATGGATACTCCCATTGTAAATATCCAATTCCATTTGTAAATTAATACTAACTCTACTAACACTAACCCACTATGAAAAGTCCTATCACCTCCATTTCTCTCCTCTCTCTTTCCCCACCAACTTCTTGATCATTCCAAGTAAAAGAAATTAGATAAATTGCTGAAAATCTAACCCAACCATGGTTAGAGGAGTAACCCTAGACTTCAAAATTGCTATAAAAGGAGGGTGTAGCTAGCACAAAAAGGGGGAGCCATAAGCAAGAGCACTATGCTATAGCTTGAGAAGCCAAGCTCAACCTCTCTAGAAGGAGCTCTTGAGTGGAAGCTCATTGTATTATGCATGTGCATGTGTTGTAAGAGGGGATTAGCAAGGGAAATCTATGCCATTGTAAGAGAGAGAGTGATCATTCAAATGAGAGTAGGAAATCTATCATTTCTCCTACTAGTGTAAGCCCAACATTTGTTGAATCAAGGAGGGTGGATTTGGACTAATCTTGGATACTTTGTCTCCCTTCCAACGTGAAGTAATGGAAAACAATGATGCGTAAGTGTCTTGGTGTTTTTTGTTAAGTTCTTGATAGCTTGTCTCTGGTGTTGTCATCAATCTAGCCATAAATTCCACATACTGTAAGAGGGCGACAAGGTGGAGAGGACTCCCCTGGCCTTAAGACAGTGATTGGGGTGGCTTTTCTTGTGATGTGTTGTGGTGAAATTTACGCAAGCTATGTTGAACAAATACTAATCTCACTTTGATTTGTCATGACAGATTTGTAAGAAGGTATTAATGCAACAAGCACCCCCTCCCCCTTTCTCTCTCCTTCTTAAATATATAGTTGTGTTTGCTTGATCATTGCCGATACGTTTCAAAGCAGCCCGAGCACTCTCTCTCTCTCTCTCTCTCTCTCTCTCTCTCTCTCTCTCTCTCTCTCTCTCTCTCTCTCTCTCTCTCTCTCTCTCTCTCTCGTGTTTTAGTGTGTGAGAGTGTTCCATTGGTGTTAGGGTTAGTGTAAATTCCTTGCTTGTTTGTGGGTTGCTCTAACGATTCTCCTCTTTTGCGTCCTAGTTCGCTCTTAAACTAGGTGGTGCCCCTTGTGTAGTTGGGATTTGGCTGTGGGTTTGTTGTTTTGGTTTGTGTTGTGTTGTGCCCCAGCCCCATTGAGCAACACGGGAGCCTTGAAGGGTGTCTAGAGGTTGCTCTTCTTGTTGCCCGCCCCGGACCGCCTTACTACCAAGCCAGACACCAAAGAAGACAACAGAAGGCTGGGCCTCAGAGACTTCTATAACCAGGAACCATGCGGCGTAAATTTTGAGAAAACATATGAACTACTATCTACAAGCAAGGAAGACGGGTCAGTCCAAATCAGTGACCATGAAGGGTAGAAGGTAGAAGTAGTAATCACCAAAGAGATAGTGGCCGAGGCACTGAAGCTACCGGCTGAAGGTATGACAATGCGGGCTCGAGACAGAAAGACAGCAAGCACATTCACCAAAGAGACTGTTGCTGCAACTTTTTTCAACCTCATCCAAAGGCAAGTGGAAGAACCCACATGCCTATACCATCAACACTTCCATTTCTTATCAAAGAGACTACCATGGTACGCCACCCCAAACCACGGGGTTGCGAGCACCTTCACTCAAATGTTGAAGTCGACAACCGGGCAGCCAATTGATCATGCACAATATGTGCTGACAACACTGAAAGGCACAAAGAAAGAAGGTAAAATCACCTATCTGGGCGCCCCTGAAGTGCTGACAAGAATAGCATATTATGCTATTGGCATGTCCTACAATTTTTCATCAGCCTCAGATCAGAACACATGGATTGTATCTGCGCAACCTTCTCCAAGAACCACACGTTCATCAAAGAGAGTATATAAGTCAGACAAAGAATTTTTTTGAAACTCTCATGAAGCTCATAGCAGTGAGAGATCAAACAATGAGGAGAGAAGGGCCAGCATTGAACAAATGAAGAAGAAAGTTGTAGATGCATGCCAAGAAGAACCTCAACAAAAGAAGGCCAGGTTTGAAAGAGAAAAACAAACTTATGAAAGGAGCTGCCAAGCTGCAGGTGAGGACTCAAAAAGATGGGCTCCAAGAGAGATAAGGGGACCTAGAACCAAAAACCCAACAAGGAAAGAAGCAGAGGACCCCACACACTTTCTTGAAGGCATGTATGCGAAAAAAGAAATCCCTAAAGTTGAAAGAATCTCAAGAAGCTGAGAGGAAAGCAAGGGAAGATGCAGCAGAGCAACAGAGACAAACCGAGGCTACAAAACAAAGTGAGACGCATCACGACCAGGGGGAGATGTCTTGGAATATCACCTCACCCACTACGGAGCAAGAAGACCACCTAATGCCAAGCCCACGCCCTTCACCAACATCAAAACCCAATGAGGGCGAGGAAGCCAAAGAAAAAGAGCCTGAACACCGAGAACAGGTAACAACAAGTTTTGAACAACCAAAAGCAACAAGACAAACTAAGGCAAACCCTTCTACAACCAACCAACCAAAAACAACAGAGGCATCCGCAAAACCTCAAGCAATAAAAGCAGCTGAGGCAACTGAAACACCTCAAGGAGAAGTAGAACCCCCGCCGCAACCATAAGCAGCCACCACAACACCACCAAAAGTGCCACACACTAAAACGGTTGAAACCTCTAGACAGAATCAGGTAGAGCTTGAAGATTGGGAAACAAACAATGAAGTCATCATACAGGTTAATGGTTATGCCAAGCAGATGCAGGTGATGATTGAAAATTTGCAAAACAACAGCACTTAGCCATAGTACTACGGCTAGAGACCTTGAGCTTTTCATCAATTCTTTACAGGGAGAGTTGTATGACAGGATGAACATAATTTCATATCTACAGAGACATATCCATATTAGGCAAAATTTGGACTCACAAAGGGGCCCTTTAAGGAGTTTGACTTTACCTCTCTCTACCAAAACGGGCGCATGGATAAATTTTTGCAAATAAACTCCAAAGTTGGCGGAGGTTTGACAGTTAGAATGTCCTCTTCAAGCTCTATTTACTGATAGATAGCACGCCATGAGATTCCTCATATTTTAGAAGATTCTTCCTTTGATTTACTTAGATTCCGACAGAGTGGTCACACCATAGGTGAACTTAGATTCCGATAGAGTGGTCACACCATAGGTGAATAAAAAAAAGAACCTTCTAAAATATGAGGAAACTCATGGCGTGCTATATATCAGTAGATAGAGCTTGCAGACGACATTCTGACTGTCAAACCTCCGCCAACTTTGGAGTTTATTTGCAAAAATTTATCCATGCACCCATGTTGGTAGAGAGAGATAAAGTCAAACTCCTTAAAGGGTCCCTTTGTGAGTCCAAATTTTTCATAATGAGAGTTGAAAGATGAATTAGAACAACACTAGCTGGCCAAAGAGAAGCAACAAAAATAAATGGAGGAGCTGGGAGAGCTTTGAGCCAAGTTATCTGATGCCTGCAAGACCAAAAATCAGCAGCTGACAAAAGAAAAAAATGAACTCCTAACCACTACTCTATCAGTACAAAAGATCCAAGTGCAGCGCGATGTAGCAAATGCTTCTCTGCAATACTCTGAGCAAAGGATCAATGATCAGGCAGCCTTTTTGAGATAGATAAGAGAAAATCCTGTTGTCACCTCGATCAAAGGTATAGATGAAGTCTATAAGACTTTGCAAAAGAGAAACAAGGATCTCGAGTTAGAGATGAAGCTAGAGCAATCACAATGATGAGACCTTGCACTAATGTGGGACCAAAGAGAAGAGCAGCTGCTCAAAGAAATAGCCGAATTAAAAAGAGTTAATCAGTTGGTTGCTGAGAGAGGGACAGTCAGAACATCAAGGAGAAGCTGGTACCTCTGAGCAACCAACTGTTGACATACCATCAGTCTCTTTTACTAAGATTGAAACACAGCGATAGAAGGACTAGAAGGAGAAGCGGATTTTCAAGTACCACTGAGTGATGATGAGAAAGTGTCCATGGTCTAGCTTTCTAGAGCTGAGAAAGATGCACTCAAAGAGAAAATTTCCCAGGAGACAGATGCAAAATGGAAAGCAGCGATGGATTGGGAGTTGAGAATTCTCCACTCAGTCAATGTAAATCAACTCACTCGCAACCAAATCAATGCATAGTGGCATCAACAATCATTGCCATACCCTTTGATTAAAGTAGAGCTACCACATGTAAAAGATTATACAAAGATATACAGGCAGAAGGCTCAGAGGATATCCACCCCAAGTGGAGAAAGATCTGGTTGAACAAGAATCCAAGATATCTAATTCTGTTCACAAGAGCACGTACAACCCTTCAGAAGGACCCAACATTCTATCATGTACCAAGGGTAAGGACCTGGCACGTATATGAAGCACTAAGAGAGAAGAGGCCGACATGGCTAAACTACCCACGATTGCTAGCTCTAGAGCAGGGAATACCAACAGAGGAATACATGGTGAAAACCCTAACCGATGCCATGACTTTCTCCAAGAGCCTCCCTGACCTATCATGCGCCATGTTATATAAGATTTGCAGAATGCTGCTCACATTAATTCAACCTTTTCATGAGCTAGATCAAGCAAGAGCGCCATGGATGTCTTTCCTCGAAGGCAATAAGGGTCTCTCTTATGACTTGAGTAGCCAGCCTTCCAAAGACGTCCTTTACAGCTTTTATGCCCGATGCATATTTTTTCTCTCTAGCAATATGTTGGCGTTTGAGGAAGCATTCTATACAGGTTTCTTCACTTGAGGAACGAAGATATTTGGGTCAGTGATTAGTAACCTTACATCCAGATTTGTTGTCAATTCAGCCATTGAGCTTAAAAACAAAGTCACCATGCAATTCTTGCAGGTTCCGGACAAAGAGAGAAGACTCAGATATGAGAAATAACTCCATGCGATTAAAGAACACCTTGCTAGCCGTCTACCCAAAGACTACTGCAGTCCATGAAGCTCTGTCAAGGGACGACACAGTCAAGGAGGGGGGGAATATTAGTAGCAAGCTAACTCGGATAACATTTTTTGAAGCTTTTATTATAAAAACACTTAGTATTTTGATGAATCGAGAATATTGTAACTCCTACTTTCAAGATAAAGATTGTAATTGATGAGCCAGGGCTACAAGCTTCCAGATTGTATCAACCTGTCTTTAGTTAAAACTCTCAGATTATTAATTTTAACCACAAAAACCTTGGCTAAGGTATAAAAGTTAATTTTTGATAAGTTTTGGATAATAGAAACACGGTGTGAGCTAAAGACACTAACTTGTCTCCTTCTTGTGCTTCCTACTCCCTTCCCAATTGTCACATTGCAGTGCCGTCTGATGCCTTGCAACTGTAGGTAAGAGATCTACGCATTGACGTAAGCATACGTAAGCATTTCATGGTATTCCGTAGCTTTTGGCATCGTCGACTCGCAACCTAATTTCATCATAAGTAGGAATTTAAGCTTCAAAATCATAAACTAAGTATAGGTAGGGTTTTGGGGCACCATTGCTAAGCATTTAGATGCATTCTGGGTCAAAAACGACTAGGTCAAAAACTCAGTGTTGTTAATAATCATGATTTTTGCAGTTGGCCTAAAGTGAGATTTGAGACCAAAAGCATGTGTGCTTAGGTTTTATAAACATGTCCTAAAAGTTTTGTAACTTTTGGATGTTGTTTGATGCTATAACGGTTTTGATTTGCTTGCCCATGAGCGACTAGCTTTTGGTGATTTATGTCATAAAAGTGTAGCTTGAGTTAGATGCGAGTTGTTTGTTGTTTTCCAAGAGATTGACAACCTCTTGTAGCCTCTATGCACTAGTTGAGTCAGTATCTGTTGGGGTTCTTCAACACAAACAGAACTAAAGTGTTGACAACATGTCACACACTAAAGACAGAGTAAAAACAACGGCAAATACATTCAACTCATCAGCATTTCATCATTCATCAACTTCCGACACAGCAGACTGCAGAACAAGCATGAAGCATAGAACAAGAGACTACACAGTTGATTCATCTTGGTCCACAGATAACTTCCATTTCAACCCAAAAATTACATTCTCGCGTGAACCAGCATGACCTTTAAATAGGAACTTCTAGTAGTTATAGCAGTTACATCCGATTGACCAAAATTCGACTAAGTGTTGATTGATCAAAATCTGACTTATCAAATTCAGACTGACTAAGTGTTGATTGACTAAGACATAAGTACAGTAATGGTCTAGTACAGAGTCAACACCTGGCACAGCCCGGTGGTGGATTTCCTTAAAATCCGACTTGGATTCACAATCCCTTGATCTGCATATTCTCCACCACCAACATTACTCTCTACACTGGTTCATCTTCATTCTGAGCCTCCACATCTGGCTCAGCCATACCCTGCTCTTCAACTACTGACTCAGGTGCCACTATGCCAACAGGTACAGTTTCCACTGCTTCAAGCACTTCAACCTGCTGTTCAACCTGCTTATTCATCTTTGCATCATCCTTGAATTATTGACCTTTCTCAATCTGTTCCTCCAACTGAACATCAGCCATATCCCCTTGCAATTCTTTCATCTTTAAATCCTGAGCTAATTTGAACCACATGTCTCTGTCCTTTTTGACATCCTCTAACTCCTGTCGTATTTGACCCTCATGCTCACTTACAAATCCCTGCTTCATTCTCTCATATGGATGCTTTATTGCTACAGCAATTCTTTTCTTCATAGACTTCCACACTTCATGAACTGCTTGCAACAGCTGTTCTTTCAAGACAGAAATTTCTCCCTCTGACATAAGCACTGCATTGACATCCACATCCTCACCTTTTACTTTCTTCTCCAATTCCTGCAAAGGAATCAATCTCTGATGTAACATTTGAACCTGAACCTGCAACTCAGCATTAGTCTTTGACAAATGCTCCATTTCCTCATTCAATCTGGCATCTAACTTCGTTGTCAAATCTCTGAACAGTCCCAAAGACATTTTTATTTTTGAAAATTCTGCATGATGCTTTTTCACCATATCCTCTAACTCCTTCTGATGTACTTCCTAAATCTGTGCCAACTGCAAAGTCATAGCTTCCAACTCCATGTCCTTCTGCTTTACTTGCACTTTACCTACTGCTGAATCTGCAACCTGTTTCAGTTGCTCCTCCATTTGTACCTGCTGACCCAGCACAAATTCTTGCACCAACTTAAGCATCCTTATAGCACTGCTAGCATCTTCACATCTGCCTTCAGTTTTAAAAGATGTACTTGGAGTAGCAAATTCAAAATCTAAAGCTTTAACAACACCCTGCTCACTAGCACTCACCTTTCTCTTCTTGGACAAAGTAAATGTTTTGCCCAACCTTACTGGTGTTTGAACATCTGCAGGGAATTTTTGTGAGAAAACAGATAACTCACCAAAGTCTTGGAAGAAATTCTGGCTATCCACAGCTTCTCTAGCCTCCTCCTCTGTGTAACCAGCCTCCATCAAATCTTGAAACTGCTTTCTCTTTGCTGGTTCTCCATCAAAAATCTTGTCCAATTCATCAACCTGCTCTTTACTTTTGTTCTTCTGAAGTTCCGACGTAGCAGCAGTAAAAGAGATATTTGGCACCAGTGGTTCTCCTGCTTTCACCATCCCAGCATACTTGAATAATGCAGCTAGGAATGGAGCCAATCTACTATTGCACTGACGCTTCCTCCTATTTGGAGTAAACACTTCTGCATGAATTTTTTCATGGACCCAATGTGCCCAACTGAAACAACCTCCCTGCTCAGCAAAGGCCAATGGAGCATAATTCTCTTTTGACATATAGTCAAATTTAGCCAGAAAACACACCCTCTCAAGATACCACTTTAATTGTTCCCTACGGCCATACTCCACATTTTTGAGCATGTAATACAACCTTGATCCTTCTCTAGACCCAAACTCCTTCTTTAAACAATCATCTGAACACTTACGTGGAACAACTACTGTTGTGAATGGTAACTTGAAAACTGCAGCAATCACCTATGGGCACAACACAATCTTATCAGATATTGCTCCTCTGGTCTTCCTCAGCAACTCTGCCTGTGACTTTGCATAAAAATTTCCTTTCCATTCTTTCCATGGCAACATTGCATACTCATAAAGCCCCAACTGACTGAGCCACTTCTCATTCTTCTCTGTATTAGCTTCCATCTCAATCTTGAGATCTGTGTACAGATCCATCAAACTCTACAGCATTTTATTTGCCGACAAAGGTGGCGGTTCTTCCTCTGAGAACTCTTCTTCTTCCTCCTCGCTTACATCCACCCTCAAGTTAATTCCCTTTCTCCTCAGCCTTGTTGCGACAGGCTCTGCCGACTCAGTTTCAGACTCGGGTCTCATGGCTGCCTACAGGCTTTGCTTTAGGGGCCATAGTGCTTGATGAAGGAGTAGATGAAGAAGGCGATTGCAAGAAGTAATCAGCAGCTAAGTACTTGCACGGCGAAGAGACTAACATTTCATGCAAATGACGCTGCATTCATCTGCTGAATGACCTCTTTGACAGCTCCCACGCCCCAATAATTACCTCTAGTGGCGAATAATCTCCCCGCAAACCCAAATATTGTTGATCATTAAACCATTTACTTCCAGGTTTAAAAATTCCGATCCAGTAAATGCCGATGGACCAGATTCCGACCAACCAACATCCGATGAACCACACTAGATGACTGCATACTGAATTATGTTTATGTGAATTGAATCTCCACTCATCAGAACCTTGCCAAGCACTCCTCCTGCCTTCCTTCATGACTTGTTCTCTATTGAAACCCTTATGAACATCACTTCTAATACCATAGTCACCTGATAGCAATGCTTGCTGACTTTGAAAATTTGTTAATTCAACTACCTCACACAAAGCAGCTTCTACCACTTTTGGTGTCAACCAGTCAAGGTGAGGTGGTTTACCTTGAAATTTCTTTAACCTGAATCCATTAACTGGTTTGTCCACTCTGGTTCCAAACACATCAGCAACTATAAATGTGCCTTGGCCTAAATCTTCAACAATCTGATAAGGACCCTTAACCTCAAAGTCAATTTCCCTGGGAATGGACCAAGCCTAGAATTATACAACATCACCCAATCTCCCACTTTAAACAGTTTGAACTTGACATTCATAGCTACCCAGGCTTGTCTTCTCCTCTGGATAATCTCAGTGATGTAAGAACTCACCAGCCTGTCCTCTTCTAGCTACATCAAATACTTACTTCTATGCTTTACTAACAATGCAGGAGACATTTTCTCATCAGAAATTCTCAAGCTAGGTACCACAAATTCCATAGGTACTACAGCTTCCAACCCATAGACCAACCTGAATGGTGTCATCTCTGTGCTGACTTTGAAAGCAGTTCTGAATGACCACAGAGCTGAATCCAACTTCAGGTCCCAATCCTTATGATCATCCTGCACAATCTTTTTCAGAATTTTAACCAAAATTTTGTTGCTACTCTCTGCCTGTCCATTGGCCTGGGGATGATATGGGTAGACTTCTTGTGTAATATCATATGAGGTTTAGTCAGCTCATGTATGACCTCATTCAAAAAATGTATCCCCCTATTACTCACCAACTCAACTGGACACCCAAATCTTGTCATAAATGTTATGATACAAAACTTTGCCACACTGGCTGCTTTGTTATCCTTCAGTGCCACAGCTTCCACCCACTTACTACAATAATCTGTAGCAACCAAAATGTACCTGTTCCCCCTAGAGCTAGTGGGCTTCATTGGTCCTACAAAGTCCATACCCCATTTTTGAAAAGGTTCTAGGGGTAGAATAGGATGATCTCACATCCTGTCCCTATTGTCTGGTTGACCAAGCTTCTGACACACCACACATCTTTTGGCATACTCATGTGCATCTTTCAACAAAGTAGGCCGCCACAAACCTGCCTGCAAAAGTTTCTTTCCTGTAATGTATCCTGAAAAATGTCCACCAACTTGTCCATAATGAGCTTCCTGTAGAACTGCTGACTGTTCAAATTCTAGAACACACCTTCTTATCAGTTGATCAATACCCTTCTTGTATAATTCTCCTGCAATCACAAAAAATGGTCTACTTTTCAATGCAAATTTCTTCCTTTGATCAGGTGAAAACCCTCCTGGCATAACCCCATCAGTTAGGTACACCAACATCTGATCATCCCAAGAATCTCGAACGTCCTGCTGAACTGAAAATAAACATGCATCAGGTAAATGATCATCCACACCTGTTGGAGATTCCCCTATTTCCAGTCTGCTCAAATAATCTGCCACAACATGGTCTTTCCCAAGAGTATGAATAATCACAAACTCAAATTCCTGCAAAAGCAACATCCACCTTGCTAATCTCCCTATAAGCATAGGCTTCTTAACCAAGTACAACAAAGCTTGGTGATCAACATGAAACATCACCCTGTTACTGAGTAAGTAATGCCTGAGCTAGTGTCAACATCCTACTTGCATAATACAATGGTCTATACCATCCCCTGACCTTTTCCTGCATCAACACAGCTCCAATTGCAATATCCGATGCATCAACAAAAACATGAGAAGGCAATGTCCAATCAGGAGGCTGCACTATTGGTGCTACTGATAGAATTTTCTTTAACATTTGAAAGGCTGTCTCCTGTGGTTCATCCCATTTAAAGGCAACATCTTTCTTTGTAAGATGAGTCAAAGGTGCACATATATTAGCCAAATATCTAATATGCCTTGAGTGCCACTTCACCTGGCCCACAAACCTACTGAGCTCCTTCACATTTTGAGGTGATTTGGCTTCTTGAATTGCTTCAATCTTTTTGGCATCAATGGCCATCCCATCAGCAGATACTACGTGTCCCAATAAAATACCACTCCGGACTGCAAGTACACTTTTATATGGATTCAAGGTGAAACAATCTGCATCTTTCCAAACATAACTTCAAGTGAATCAAATGCTGATCCTTCTTTCCAAATACTGAAAAGTCATCTACAAAAACCCTCATAAAATCTTGAAGATAAGGTTCAAATGTCTTATGAGCCACAAAGTTGAAGGAAGGTGGACCATTCTTCAAACCAAAATTCATCACTGTATACGAAAATGCTCCCCACTCAGTGATGAAGGCTGTCTTGTGTTGGTCTTCTAGAGCTACCTTAATCTGATTATAACCTGAAAAGCCATCAAGGAAGCTATACATCTCATGTCCAGCTATTGCATCCAACACAGCATCACAAAATGGCATAGGGAATGGATCATTAATAGTTGCAGCATTTAACTTCCTATAATCCACACACACCCTCAACTTCCCATTCTTCTTTGGCACAACAATAATTGGTGACAACCATGACACTTCATTAACTGACTTGATGAATCCAACTGCTAATAACTTATCTATTTCTTGCTTTACTTGCTTTGCAAAATTGGGGTTCATTCTGTATCTCTGTTGTATAATTGGTTTAGCATCCTCTCTGAGATTAATGTGATGTTGATGTAGTTCAGGATCAATGCCCTTTACCTGTGAATAATCCCAAGCAAATACATCTTTATACTCCTGCAATAGCTGAATCAAACCTTTCAAAAATTCCCCTTCAGCATGGATGCTAATTCTGACCATCCTGGGATCTTCTTCAGTTCCCAAATTAAACTCTCTGACTTCATCCTCTTTTACTCTGCTAGAGGTACCAAACCTTTTATCATAGATTTTTTTTGCCATTACCCTTGCTTCCTTCTCCTCTTGATCAATCTGCTCTTTCTGAGGCACCTCAGAATTCCGATCCATCATCTGCAACACTTCTGATCTAGCAATCTCTTGGCCTGGAACTATTTCTACTTCTTCCTCACTTTGATCTTCAACCTTCTATATTATCCCTTCTACATCAACCTCAAAGAGAGGCACAATAGTGGGATTAGCTCTCAAAAATTCCTCCTCTTCATCATCTTCCACTGCATCTGCCAAGTTTATGGTCTGAGCACATAATGGTTTAGTCTTTGGAGGGATTTTTTTTCTTCCCTGCATTGATATGGTTACTGACTGCTTCCCCTTTTTCATCATGACAACATTTTCTCCCCAATCCTGCTTAACTCTAGCTTGTCTAAACTAGGGTCTTCCCAATAGCATCTTGTAGGAAGAATCTGAATCCTTCATTCTAAGTACCACAAAGTTCACAAAGAAAACCATACCTGCAATTTCAATTGCTTACTTCTTGAGAATGCCTAAAGGCTGGACTCTCCTCTGGTCTGCCATCTTCACTTGAAATGGTGCTGGAGCTAATGTTCCTCCTAACTTCAATCTTCTGTAAACCTCCTCAGGAAGTATATTCACCCCTGATCCTCCATCCAAAAGCACCTCTTGAAATAGAATGCCTTGAAACATTACTGCCACCACAGGTACTACAAAATCCACATCTGCTGGATCAATCTGCTGCAGCATTACTTCGGGATTTTGGTTTGCCAACACTTGGTCTTGCTGACCCTGAAGCTTCTTCAACAATTTCTCTTTAAGGGCTGGAACTATACATAATAATTGATCTAATGACAATTGCAAGGGAGAGTTCACCAGCACCTGTTAAGGCGGTTACGCCGCTAGCGGAAGCTAAATAGCGACAACTCAACCAACAACAGAATTTGTCAGACGAGGATGGAGCTTGACCCGCAAGCGCATGGAAACAACTAGGTGGGTGTCAAATCACCTACTCGACCTTCTAATGACAATCACTACTAAGGAAATCAAATCTAAGTTCTAAAATACGCAAGTGAATGAAATCCATACTACGAACGAATGCTATACAAAACAGGATCTAGAATCATTGAATCGATCTCAAACTCAAGGGGAAGTCTATACACTAGGTAAGAACAACACCCTAAAGACTTGAACTCCAAACTCAACCTATAACCACTCCGTGCGGTAAACGCGTATGAAGACAGGCCGAAATATACAGGTGACCGAAACTTGACCCCGATGGTACTAATGTGTAGCTCTACTCGTTGTGGTTCTATAGATATGTTGCACGCTCAATTCCGACACACGAGTTGGAAGAAAACTCACACTGAAGCTCGTAGGAACTTACCACACATAGAAGCCGATAGCGCGCACTCTTGGTATCTGTGCGTATCTCTCGCCGTTGCTAACACAATGGCGGTGTCGCTTCTCCAATGGCGGCTCCGTAGCTCGCGTAGCAAGTAGATAAGACTCTCTCTCTCTCTCTCTCTCTCTCTCTCTCTCTCTCTCTCTCTCTCTCTCTCTCTCTCTCTCTCTCTCTCTCTCTCTCTCTCTCTCTCTCTCTCTCTCTCTCTAAGACATAGTCACGGCGCTCAAAAACTCACTTTGATTAATAATCTGCCTCCTTAGGTTACAAAAACTTTGGCTTATATACCTCAACCTTGGAGGTGAGAACATCTCTAACTAATTACATCAGCAAGTCAAATTACTTTGGGATTACAAGCTGGAAACTCAATTGAGTCCCGTTACTTAATGAATGGCTCAAATAAAAATTAATGTCGGAAAGACATTTATTACAATCAATGGTTACAAAATGATGAGTGTGAGCAAAAATGTGGGTGTGATCCTCTGCTGGCTCAACACTCCCCCCCCTCCGCGTTCATGTCGTCCCTGACATGACTTTTATGCTTGGTCAATAAAGTCCTGTCGTCTTGAGCATCTACAAATGTGATTCGTATCGTAGGTTGCCGATGGTCAAGGTTGGGCCGAATATTTTGCTTTCGTGGGTGAAAAAGCCGGTGTAGAAAGCTTCTTCGAATGTTTGCATGTGGAAGCTAGGCAAAAACATAATCCTTTGGTATAGGAGGTGTAACACTTTTGGAGAAGGCTGCAATGAAAGATCGTACATCACATCAGACACCGTGTCGGCCGTCGATAGTAGACTCGAGGTCGTGGCTTTATCTGGCGCGAACACTTCAATGCAAGCTAAGAGAGTCCTGCATATTTTCTTGAGCATCTGACATGAAAGGCCAGGAGAGCCAGTAAATCGCTTGATGGTGTCCGTTAGGGTTTTCACCATGTAGGCTTTACCTATTCTCTCTCCTGCCTTTGGTCCTGGCATCCTGGGATAATTAAGCCAATTTGGCTTCTTTTCTGCAATCCTGCCATGCTCTTTCGAGTTTCTGACTCTTGGCACCGGGCAGAAGGTTTCATCCTCCCGGATCTCCTTTGGTGCCTCCACCAAGTAGATGAGGTAGGCTGGGTATTTGTTCAGCCAACCTTTCCTCCATCTAGGTTGTGAATCTACTATCTTCTTTGATTGTTCCTCCTTTGTGATGTCGCCTTCGTAAAGAGCGACATACTGCTCCCCTTCTAGTCTCTTTTTCTTCTTTAGCACTTCAAATTTCATCAAAGGGAAAGGCAGGCTGGGTTGCATCCACTGTTCATGGAGCACTTTTGTGTCTAGTCCCTGAAGTCTAATGGAGATTAGGAGTCTCCTCTCCCATTCCATTTCCGCCTTGGCACTCTCCTCTGCTGACTTTTCTATTTGGTCATGGAGCCTTTGTTCTTCTTCTTCAGAGATTCTTGAAGTCGAGGCCACCTCTTGAGCTGGGGCTGGATCTTCAATTGTGGTTGCCTCTCTAGTTTCTGGTAGCTCTATGGCTACTCCACCTGATTCTTCTTGTGGTGTCTCTGTCTCTCTTCTTTGTTGCTCTTGTAGATCTTGGAGTTGTTTGCGGAGGGCCTCATTCTCTGTCCGTAGTGTTTGATTTTCTAATGTGATCCTCTCCTCTGCGGCCAATGATCCCTCCGCAATGTGCAACCTTTGCACTTTCTCTAATATTAGCTCTCTTTGTAAGCTTCGGACCTGGTCTTCCAAAACTGGTACGATAGCTCCCTCTTGTTCGGTTCCTGCTCTGCTAGCTCTAGGGGTAGACCTGAGTCTAGTGATTGTTCTTTCTTGGAGCTCGACTCTTTCCCTTAGCTCAATGAGCTCATCCTTAGCCGCCTCCAACTCATCCTCTATCCGCTCCCTTGCTTCCTGTGCACTTGTTACTTCTCTTGAAGCCTCGGCTAGTTGGAGTATCAAGCTGTCTCTCTCGTTTTCCATGTCATGGAGTGATGCTTTATGACTTTCAGATCCAGTCATAGCATTCTCTAAATTTCTCTGCAACTCCGCTTCCCTTTGTTTGGCTGCCTCAATCTCTACTTCCTTTGCCTTGGACCTTTCTTTTATCTTGCTGAGCAGTTCATGTACCATGTGCATGTCTTTTTCATCATCATCTGTCAACTCTAAAGCTCTTTCCGCCACCACCTCCACTGGCTTTGGCTCTTCTAGTATTTTTGGTTCGTCCAATTTCTCTTCACTTTCTTTTTACTCTTTGTCTTTTTCTCCGTCCCTCTCCGTTCATCTTGTTTTTGTAGGGTGATCCCATAAACTGCCTCAAGGGCATCTTCTTCGGTGTATCCTATCTCTACCAGATCCTCATAATCATTTCTCTTTTGCTGAACTGGATCTATCTTCTTTTCTTTGGTCTCGGCTTTTGGCTTTTCCAAAACATCTGTGTCCACCTCTACTGTGGTCTCTTCCACAATTTTTTCCGTCTTCTTCGGGCTTGGTACATCAGTCATAGAGGGATGTTTGTCCTCAGCTTCCTTGGCTTTCCCTTTGTCAGCTTGCCCATCTTTCTCTTGAGGCTTAGTAGACCCATCTACTTTCCTTTTCCCCTTGTCGTCTTTTTTCAGCTCAGCTTTTAATTGCTATACCTCCTCTTCAGTGTATGGATCGACAGGTTGCTGCTCCAAAATAGCCTCTGACTCCTCATAAGCTTTAATATATTGATCGTATTGATCAATATGTGGCCTGGCCGAGCTAGTTCCGACTTTAGTGGGGTCTGGCACCCACTTTTCTTCAAAGTCACCCTTTAGAGCTCTTTCCGCTCTAAACTGCTCCACGAATCTTTCCATTCTTGCCACTTTCTGACTTTTGGTTTGCTTGGGAGAAACCTTCTTCTTTACTTTCTTCTTAAGTGGCTCGTCCACATCCTCTTCAGGTTCTGAAACTACTTCTAGTTTCCGGCGTGCTCTTGTGGATGCCCTCTTGGATACTTCGGGCTGTTCTTCCTCCTCGTCGGCTTCTCTAAGCCACTCATTCTGGGAGGGAGCCTTTGGCCGCTGATCTCTAGCTCCAATAGCTATTCTTGTCAGAATTTCCGCTCCTCCTATGTATTTTGGCTTCTCGTTGTGCATGGCAATTACTTGCTCGTGGATGTGTTGAGCGTAATTCACCTCTTTTGGCATATTGCTCTTTAATGCCCATGTGATGGTGGTCGCAATGGCATGGGGTGGTGTCGTATACTTTTGCGGTCTTTTACTGCAAACATGAAGAAATTGGTTGTATAGTCGGCAAAGGGTTGCCGCTCTTGGGTCCTTCATATCTCCATAGGTCGCATTCTGTTTCTTGGGCCCATAGACCTCTATGGCCTCCCTTCTTTCCCTGACCGAGCTCCCTTTGTTGTGCAGCTTCAATGCGTCAGCAAATAGCTGTGGAGTGATCTGGACTTCTACCTTCTCTCCATCCATGGCTATCAATGTGGCTTTTCCATCCTTCTGAATGGATGTTGCCAACTCGTACACTCTTCTTGTATCCACACTTGATGGTCCCGAGGAGAAGAAAATGTGCAAGTCTACCCTTTCCAGGTACCTGCTGATGTCTTCTGACCTGCTATAATCTACCAATGCCTGTGGGATCATCGGTACATCCACCGCTTGCCCTTGAGGATCTCTGAAAGTCCCCTAGTAGATCTTTATTCCCTCTTTCTCCAATATTGCTTCCTCCACCCAAGTTTTGGTTGGCTTGAGGGTTTCTGCTAGAATGTCAAATGGTTCTACTTCTGCAATAGCATCTTTGATTGTCGGTCTTTTTCTCTTCGTTGCCGATGACTTGGTGGAATCCATGGATCCTATAACTCCAATTTCAGAAGTTAGCGTCTTTTTAGTACTGAAAGCCGAAATGAAGCTTTTAACTATCCAAATGACTTGAAAATTGAAACATGAGCTATTCAGGGTAAGGATGCAAGGTAGGTGAAAAAATATGCAAAATGGGCTCAAAATCATGCTGGAGACATCATACGCGTATGATGTCTTTTGTGTCAAAATGACTTCATATTGGTTGTGCTTGTAGCTGATAGTGTATACATGATTATCATATGCTTGGATTTGAGTTTGGATCCCATTTGGTCAAGTTTTGGCCAATTTAGTCCAGTTCCGGCTCTTGGCAAAATTTTGAAAGGGAATTGGATTTTATGATCCAAATTGGATAAAACTTGGTGGTTCACTTTCAAATGGCATGTAGATCACTTCTGTTTGGTGGTTGAAGCCCTGAGGTGTCAAAATCACATAGTGAGACATCATACGCGTATGATGTCTTTCAGTGTATTTTTGGACCAAATTTCTCTATAAGCTTGGATTTGGCTTTAGATAGGCTTATTCAGTGGATTTATGAAGTTTGGATAGATTTTGGGCTAAAATGGCTCTGGAGACATCATACGCGTATGATGTCTTTTTCATCAATTTTGCATGGGATTGGTTCTGTGGATTCCCCATGTACTAGTGAAGGACTGTTCCTACTCAAATCTTGGTTTGGACTTGAGTATGTTGGATTTGGGCCAAAAATAGGCTTTAGGTAAAGGATTTTCCCTCAATTGGGCTAATGGGGTGATCCTCTTGACCAAATGGTTACAATTTTCATATGTAGCATGTATTAGATATATATAATGGATGTATGATGACAAATGAGTAGTTTTGTGGCTCTGTAAGTGCAAATAGACATCATACGTGTATGATGTCTTTTGTGTCAAAATGGTGCTTTTTGGTTCCAGATAGCTTGTAGATGTGTTTAACAACAATCCTACAAAGTTTCAATGAGTTTAAAGTTATTTTGACAAAATTAGGACCAAAAACCAATTTTATGGCCTACTTTGCGTCTTTTTGGTTTTCCTTGGGTTTTCTAACTCCAATTCTCATGATACTTGGTTCATAGGATGTGATTAACATGTGGAATGAGTCTATGCACTCAAATGTTGAAATGGATGTGAAATTCATGCTGTGAGACATCATACGCGTATGATGTCTTTTCTTGAAATGTTGGTCTTTTTGTGCAAAGAATGCTTTGTGCTAGTGCCCTAAGCCCTGCTAACTAGTTTTCAACTTAAAAAGTCATCAGTTTAGCTAAAAAGCCCCCTTATAGGCATTTCAGTCTCCGAAGTCGTCTTTTTGCCTTGGAGTTGAATTTCTTCAACTTTTCTTCTCGAGAGTTGCATTTCCAGCTCATTGGATATGTTGTGAAGCCATCTATTTGGTTGAACTTGACTTTGGCTCCCCATTCTCCATCTTTCTTCCTTTGGTTGCCCGAAAGCGTCTTTTTCACCATCGGTAAGTGAATCAGCTTTCTTTTGGGTTTTGCTTGCAAACATAAGTCATCGATAGTTACTTGAAGCTGCTTGTGAAGTTTCATTTCATTCGGTCGTCAATTTCAGCCGTTATGCCAAAATGACGCTTTGTGTGTCCGCAGCCAAATCGGTTGTTCCGACCTACTTTTTGTGATTCAAACTTGGAGATATTCTATGGTTGCATTGTCCTTGATGTGGTTGAACTTCCTGTGAAGTTTCGTGTTGTTTCGACAACTTTTTCCTGTTTGCCTCTTGCAGGCTCTTTTGACCTAGGGTTTTTCCAGTCGTTCTTTCTCGAGCTTTGAGGGTTAGAAACCCATCTTCTATACTAGGGTAACCCACCTATAAGTTCTTGCAAGGTTTGGTTAGGTGGTTGTGCCACTACCTAGCATTCTACCTCATTCCCCGTCTGCTCTTGTTTCTTGGTTTTGGTCAGTTTTCGCGACAAAAGTTAATGATAAGCATCAAAAGCTTATGGTAACGAGTCTACCTCTCATGTCTGGTGTCCTCTGAGCTCTCGTGGAAGTCGTAGAAGGTCATAGAAGATCTGTGCTCCTGTGGCTCTCTGCTCTTCTCCAAGAAGGTAATAGTGTGAATGAGCTTGAAAGTGATGTGAAAAATACTTAACTTCGGACTTCCCGGTTCACTTGCCACAAAATTTGTCATGTGATCCTATCTCGTTGTGAGATGCGCTTTAGGATCTGAAATTTCCCAAATCGGACTCCGTTTGACCTGTTTTCTTAGAATTCCGTCCACTTGCCAAAATTCTGCCGTTTCGGACTTTCCACAACTTTTTCAGAATTGTACCCAATTTTTACCATGGGTTTCCCTTGTCATTAGGACCATCACCGTCTATTCTTTTCTTTTTTTTGATCTCATTTCACCTGCTTTTTTTTATTTTTCTTTTACTTTTATTAAGAAAATCATAAAAAATAAAGGAAAATAGCAAATTGAAGCCAAAAAATTCCAAACATACACAATAAATAGCTGGTAACCCTATGTATATGAATATACACATATTTGTGATTTCTGGACTTGGATTACCATTTTTTAGCTCCAAAAACACTCTTAATTAGTGATATTTACACGTCTAGAGACCCAAATTCATCATTTGATCTCTTCTTGTTGCAAAACAAGGTATATAAGGGCATAAATATTATCAATATCCGCAATCAAATATAAAAATTGCAAAATCATGTAAGACACTGCCCTTGTAATATAATTTTTTGTTTTTCTTTGTTTTTGTCGCTTGTAGCTGCTTTGTAGCTCCTGTATACCTGTATACCTCCCCCCCTCCTAGTCTGAGTCCTCCCGGACGACTATGAAGTGTCTGTGGGCAAAGCATTGTAGTTGTTTGGGTCATAAGTTCCCAATGCAATTGTAGAGCGATGATACAACAGTCTTTCCAATAAAGCTGCTCTTTGTTTGATTGAAGGATTGGTGGTCGGGTTTTGGGTTGGTTTTGGCACTTCGGTAGTAGAATCAATAGATGGATTCTTCTTTACCTTGTTGTTCTTTTTCACAATCCAAATCTGCTTCCGTTTCGCTTGTGCTTGCCACAAACTCTTTGCGACCCAAACCTGCTTTGTTCTTTGTGTTGATTTCCTCCCCTTGAAATACCTAGGAGTTTCCGTGGATTTTACTGAATGGAGTTCCTGTTTACAAATCCTTGGGATCCAAATTTTCTTGCTATAGCTTTGTGCCGTCATGAACTTCTTTGGAATCCAGATCTGTTTCACTGTCGTTGATTGTCTGGAATCACTCTGTTGTCTGGTATTGAAGACTCTGTTTTCCACCTTTGTGTTCTCTGGCATAACCTTTTTTGGTCTCCATACCAACTTTGACTCCGTTTTTTCCCAAGGTTGAGCTGTTGTATTATTGCTTGTCTTCCTTATCCAATGTTGAGAGTTCCTCGTCGAAGAGCAATCCAATTGTATAGAAACTTTTGGTTGCCATTGCTTCTTCTTTTTCTCTGGTTGTTGTTTACCTTTGTTCGTAGATTCTTCCTTTGGAGTTGGCACTGCTCCTTTGGTGAACTTAACTGATTGACTTTCACCTTCGTATTTGATAAGCAGTGATTTAGAACTCCAGTCAATCATTGCATTGTATTGCTTCGGCCATGGTTGTCCTAGCAATAATGGATGTTGTGTAGCTTGGTCTTCAACCACGTAAAACATATGAGGATACACATACTGGTTAATCTGTATATGTAAAACTGTACATCCGACAGTTTTGATTGAATTCTCAAAGTAACTCTTTAACTCTTGCTTGGCAGTTTGTAATTTAGTGGCATTTGTCAATTGTCTATACAAATTGAGTGAAAGTAGGTTAGTTTGAGCTCCTGAATCCAATAGTGCTCTGGCTTTGATTTGGTTGGTTCCTACTTTGCATTCAATGATGGGTTCTTCTTTGTCATTATCCATTTCTGTTATAATGACTGCGTTTATTCGTATTGCTCCTTCATTGCGTTGTTTTTGACGCAGTAGTCTTCTTTTCTCCATTCTTTCCTTCGCCTCGGCTTGCGCTTCCTCCACAATCTTTTTCTTTTTCTGGACACGCAGCTTTTCTTGATGTATTTTGAGAAGCATGTCTTGGGTTAGCGGAAAAAGATACTTTTTCACTCTGCATCCACTAATCCAATTGGGCATTTCTTCTCCGTCTAATGTAGCAAGCTTGACGGCTCCACTTGTTGATAGATCTTTAATCACCAGAGGTCCCATCCCTCGCTTTTTAAGCTTCTTAGCATGCTGTTTCAGAGTGTAAACTAGGACATAGTCCCCAACCTTAAACTCTTTAGTCCGCACATGCTTATCAAAAAATTCCTTTTGTCGCCTTTTTTGAGTGTAGATAGAAGCTACTACTTTTAGGCGAAGCTCGTCTAGCTTTTCCAGGTCATTTATTCTATCAGAAAGCTCGTGCCCTGTCCACTCTAGATCCTTAGCCACCCTTAAGGTTGAAATCAAGAATTCTATTGGTAAGATAGCATTTAGCCCAAAAACCATGTTATATGGGGTCGTTCCTATTGATGTTTTATATGCTACCCTATATGCCCATAATGTTGAACGCAACTTCTGGTCCCAGTCAATTCTCGACTCAGATACAATCTTCGTAAGGACCGTGCATATGGTTTTGTTTCTTGCTTCAGCTTGTCCGTTTGCTTGTGGATGATACGGGGCTGATTTCCTATGGATTACCATGAATTCATCTAGAAGGATCTCTATCACTTCATTTATAAAATGTGTGCCTTGACCACTCACAATTTCTATTGGCAATCCATATCGTACAAAGACGTATTAATATAGAAATTGTGTCGTGGTCCTGGCATCTGCTTTTTGAGTTGCCTTTGCTTCGACCCACTTTGTTAGATAGTCTGTAGCCACAACAATGTATTGTGCATGAGTCTTATATGCAGGAGGTGAAATGGGTCCGACATAATCAATCCCCCATTTTGCAAAAGCTCTTGCCCCCATCATTGGTCTAAGCGGCATATCATCTCTTTTAAGTGGTACTTTGGTCCACTGACAGTCATCACACCATTTAACGTATTCCTCAGCGTCCATATGTAATGTTGGCCACCATATTCCTGCGGCTAAGACAAGTTTTGTTGTCTTATCACCTGAGAAATGGCCTCCACCTACTCCTCCATGAGCTTGCTCCAGGATTATCACATACTCAGACTCTGATGCGCAAATCCTAAGCTGGTTGTCTTTACCTCTCTTATAGAGTTGATCTCCTATTAAAGCGTAATCTCTAGCTTCTGTCTCTACAGATTTCTGACGAGCTTTTCACGTTCCTTCTGGGAAAGTTCTATTTGTGAGATATTCAACAATATACTGACTCCATTCCGGAGCGATCATTATCTGATATAATGTCGAATACTCTACTGGCGGTTTTGATGAACATACAATACATACAGTGACATATTCATGTATGCTTTCTTTCATTCCTGGCCAATAGACTCCCAATTGTAACAAATTCCTATATGTGTTCCTTCTTGAACAATGAAATGCACATTCCTGAACATGTGCTTCGCGCAGATATATATTATATTCCTCAGGATTGATGCATAGTCGTAAAACATGATCATTTCCCAATTGATACAACCTTCCTGCAACCAATTGAAGATTCTTGGATTGCTGAATAGCAATATGTTTCTGGTTGTATTCTCTTCTATCAAACTCTCCTCCATAGGTTGATAGGCTAACGACATTTTGAGACCACTTCGGTATCATTTCTATGTTGAACAAGTACGCGTCTGGCATGTCGTCATCCACTCCTATAGGGTCTTCTCCATTCGTCAATCGCGAAAGATGATCAGCTCTAAGATATGTTTTTCCTTTCTTTACTACTACCGTGAAGTCGAATTCCAGTAAGATAATGAACCATCTCACTATTCTCCCGGTATTGCATGGTTTATTCACTAGGTAGAGCAAGGCTTGGTGATCCGTAAAAAACAAAAACTTGTTGGCTAGAAGATAATGCCAAAATTTCTTCATAGCATATATCATTCCTAATCCCTCTCGCTCTGTTGTGGTGTAATTATTCTCTACATTGTTGAGCTGTCGACTGGAGTAACAGATAGGAAAATCCATGTTTCCTTCTTCTGGCTGAGCCAGAATGCATCCTATTGCATATGCCGAAGCATCTATATGCACATGGAATATCTTCTCCCAATCTGGGGATTTCAAGACTGGAGCAGTAATGAGTGCCTCTTTCAATTTCTTGAATGATTCCTCACACTCCTCTGTCCATTCAAAGCTCACTATTAGCCTGTAAAGTGGTTGGCCTATTATAGCGTACATGTAAATGAATCGTCTATAATATCCGCAATGTCCCATACAGCTCTGTACTTGTTTCGCATTGGTTGGTCTAGGCATATCCACTATAACTTTTATCTTCTCTAAATCCGTGGATATTCTGTTTTGTGAGACAATATGTCCCAGAATTCTGCCCTATCGGACCATAAACACACATTTCTCAGGATTGAGACAAATGCGATATGTCCTACATTTCTCAAATACTTTTCTTAGGTGTTCTAGATGCTCATCTCTCAGAAGAGAATGTACACATAAGTCATCCATGTATATTTCTAGAAACAACCTTAAGTATTCTTTGAAAGCATGCGTCATCAGCCTCTGGAAGGTTGCGGGAGCATTGGTTAGACCAAAAGGCATAACCCGATAAACATAAATTCCCCACTCCGTTGCAAAAGCTGTTTTATGTTGATCTTCCAGTGCTATGGCTAGCTGGTTATATCCTGAAAAACCATCAAGAAAGGAGTATGTTGTTTTCCCTGATACACGCTCTAGAACATGATCAGTTATCGGCAGGGGATAATTGTCCCTGATTGTTGCAGCATTCACTTTCTTTAAGTTGACACACACTCGGAGTTTTCCGTTCTTCTTGGGTACCACCACAATCGGAGATACCCAATCGGTGTGTTCAACCTCGTATATGAATTCAGCTTCCATTAGCTTATCTATCTCTTCTTTAATTCGCTTAGCAAACGTATCATTATATGTGTATGGTCTCTGTCTACTAGGCTATGCGTCTTGTTTTAGTGGGATTGTGTGTTGGCATATTGATGGGTCAACTCCCTTTAAGTCCTTATAAGACCATGAAAACACATGCATGTACTCTCTGAGAAGACTCAAAAGTCTCTCTTCCTCGCCTGGAGACAAATCTGTGGCTATGTACACCGGTCTAGGTGTCTCACCTGGAGCTGCTAAATCAACTTTTTTTGCATCCTCCGATCCGTCATAAGATTCATTCTCCCTTGTCTCTCGAATAGGTTGGGTTAATACCACCTTCCTATCCTCTATTGTGAATTTCCTGTAGTGAGAGGGAACATCCATGTTTTCCTTGATTTTGGCGTTTTCGTCCTCTCCACTCTCAATTTCTGTCGTCCAAACTTCTTTCAGAGTTTTCTTGAGCTCTCTGTACTTGTTTCTACATTCTAACTTGGACTCCGTGTGTTCTCTGTTGCGCTTGTTCTTTTCTGATTTTTCTGTTTCAGTTTTCGTTTCATTCCTTTGAACTTGATTTCTTGAGCTTCTTTTGTCTTTTCGTAAGCTCTTTTGCTCATTGCCTCTCATTCTTCCAGAAATCTTGTCCTTAACACAATCTTCCGCCTTTACTAGCATTAGGAATTGATTTTTTCCTCTTATTCTAGGCATCGGATTGGTTCTAACCCCCTTTGTTTTTCTCTTTGCTCTATAGCGTTTCTGGCGTTGTTTAGTTTGGTTCGGAAAATCATAAAATCGGACATCTGTTATAGTTTCTTCGTTTCCGCTTGAATTGTCCGTTGACTCGTTGTCTGCTTTATTTCCCCACTCTGGATGATCGGGAATGTCGTGAAACACCTCTTCTTCATCTTCCCTTTCCAGTGTATCGTTCTTTTCAGTTTCTTTTTCGAGTATAGTTCTCAACATGAAGTACGGAACCACGTCGTACCCGTCCTTGTCGCAAAATTTCGTTGTGGGACCATCCGGAATTGCACAAACATCTAGGGTTGCTAGAATGTGTGTCCATTCTAATGGTTCAAGCGTGTCCTCTGGAAAGGGTTCTCCTATATAAGTTTCGTCTTCGATAGCCCTTTCTAAAACATATTCTTCTCGCCTCAGACTTCCACATTTCGAGGCTCCACACATCCATAACTGTTACCATATACATGTGGTAGTGATATGTGTGAACGCACTAGGACCGCCGGGGCATTTTTTCCCTCTTTAGGAGGTTTTTTCCCCCGTGCATTATATATACGCCCATCACTCTAGGGCTATCGATCTTTCCATTGCACACTAAGTAACACACTCTCTATTGTGTGCCTTGAGCTTCCTTCATCTTCTCCAAGCTGTGTGTGTTTCTCTACAACCCTAATTCCAACAATTGGTATCAGAGCAGGTCACGTCCTCCCGGGCTTAGTCGCCAGCTGCTCCAGCACACACCTGCTCACTTTCTCCGATTTCAATGAGCTTTGGCGAGCGTTCGCAGGTCGACAAATATTTTGGGACTGCTCGAAGAGCTTGGTCTGCTCAGAATTTTGATTTGGGCTCATTTCGGCCTCCGTTTCCACTACAGGCAGTACTGCACAGGCTATTTCGTCATTTTGTGCAAATTTTCTGTCAGTGTTGTTTTCTGCATAACAGGTGCCTTATAGTCTTCTACGGTTTGTGCTATATAGCACAAGTTGTTCCCGCTCTATTTCTCCTATTTTCGGGCAGTTTTCACATCAGGTGCAGCATTTACCATGGCTGACAACAACAACACAGATGTGTTCAAGATGTTTGTTGCTGAGGACAGGTTGGATGGGGACAACTACCCTATGTGGGCTTATATGATGCAACATGTTCTTGTGTCAAAAGGTGTCTGGAACATTGTGCAGGGCATTGATGTACGTCCTGGTTCTGAAGATGTAGGCGATGTTGAGGATGTTGCAGGTCTTGCTGCAAGGATTGCAGCTGTTAGAGCTTGTTTTGCCTACGGCAGAACAAGCTCGTTGGGATGTTAAGGATGCGCAGGCTCATGCATTGATTGCGTTGTCTGTGAAGCGCACCATTATTCCTCACATCCGTTCAACAAAATCTGCAAAACAGGCTTGGGATATTCTAGCAGGTCTTTATGCAAGCCGCAATGAAGCTAAAATTGCTTTGCTGCGTAAAGAGCTAGAGTCGAAGATTATGCATGAGGAAGATGATATGGACACTTTCCTTGCTAGTGTCAAGGATATCAATGAGCAACTCATTTCTGCAGGTGAAGTCATTTCGGACAGTTCCCTTGTGCAGACTGTTCTTGATGCCTTACCAGATTCCTACCAGACTTTTGCTAGTACTTGGAGACTGATGACCCAAGGAAATCCTGAAGTTGTCAAGTTTGATGCATTATGCACATTGTTGTTGCAAGAGTCACTTTCTAGAAAAAACAGGACTAGGCAGCGTGCAGTTGAACAGGCTTTTATTGCTTCTCAAAGAAAGGGTGGTAACAGTAATGCAACCACTTCTTATGGTTCCGCTGCGAGTGGCAAAAATTCTGTTCCTAATGCTTCTGCTGGCAGCACTTCGTCTGGCAATTCTGGTGATAAGGGCAAAAAGAAGATGCGTTGCCATTATTGCAAAGCCAATGATCACTTGATCAAGTCGTGTCCTAAGTTGAAGGCCAAAGAGGCTAAGAAGAAAGAGGGTGGTTCCACTGCAAATGCTGGTTCCACTACAAATGCAGCCATTGTTGAGTCTTCTGTGAAAGGAGATTGTGATGCTGATGTTGATGCAGAATGGGCTTTTAGCGTAGAGTGCACTTACAATCCTTCTGTCCATGATGCATGCTTGTCAGTTGCTGCAGATTCACATGTGTGGTATTTCGACAGTGGTGCTACAAAGCACACTACCTCACATCGTGAATTGTTTACCTCTCTCGAGTCTGTCCCTCATGGGAATTCAGTCACTTGTGCCAACAACACCTCTTATCCAGTTCAGGGAGTTGGAAAGATTGTGTTCACTGCTGCTAATGGCAGTTCCTTCACACTTGTTGATGCACTTTATGTACCTGGGATCAAGAAGAATCTCTTGTCTGTATCCGCACTTGCTAGACTTGGACTTGTAGTCAAATTTGTGGATGACAGATGTACAGTTCATGATCTCAGTTTTGGTGATGAAATTGTTGCATCTGGGCTTTTGTGCCGTGGGCTGTATAAGCTCACTTTGTATGACAAGTGTGGACAAAATTTTGCAAATGCTGTTGCAGATTCAAGGGCTATTTCAGATGCAAAACTTTGGCATGCACGTTTTGGTCATCTGAATTTTGCCCGTTTGCTGCGTTTGCAGAAATCTGATATGGTTGCTTCTTTGCCGCCTCTTGAAGCACCTGTCAAACATGTTTGTGAAGGCTGTATTCTGGGTAAAATGCAGCGTTCTAAGTTTCCAAAGGATGGTTCAGTTAGGGCCACATGCAGGTTGCAGCTTGTGCATAGTGATGTTTGTGGGCCCATGCAAACTCTGTCCTTGGGCAATTACCTGTACTTCGTGACTTTCATTGATGATTACTCCAGGCATGCATGGGTATTCTCGCTTAAAGCGAAGTTCGAAGTTTTTATGTGCTTCAAACAATTTTTGGCTATGGCTGAAAATGTCTCAAAATGTACTATGGGCACCCTCCGTTCCGATCGAGGGGGGGAGTATATGTCTCATGAATTTAATGCATTTCTGGCTAGTCGTGGGATAAAACACCAATGTACAGTGCCTTATACACGTCAGCAAAGTGGTGTTGCTGAGAGGAAAAACAGGTCACTAACGGAAATGGCTCGATGTATGGTCAAAAGTCAAGCTTTGCCGCATTCTTTTTGGCTTGAGGCCATCATGTGTGCCACTTATGTACTTAACAGGTGTCCTAAGAAAGCTTTGCAGTCTATTACTCCATATGAAGCATGGCATGATAGAAAGCCTTCTATTGAGCACATGCGTGTTTTTGGCTGTTTGGCATATGCTTTGGTGCCACAAGTGCAGCGCAAAAAATTGGATGATAAGGCTGTCAAATGTATTTTTGTTGGTTATAGTGCTGAAAGCAAAGGTTACAGGTTGTATCATCCGCAAACAAAACGTATTCTCGTTTCACGAGATGTAGTGTTTGTGGAAGATTCTGTTCAGCCCTTGCTGTCATGTACTAGAGACAGTAATGTAAGCTCACAGGACATTTATGACACTTTGTTGCCTCTTTTCAGTGGTGGAAATACGAATGTAAGTTCCAATGAGGCGAATGTACAGCCTATGGGGGTTTCTGAAAATGTTTTAGAACAGCCTATTACTGATGCAGATGTACATGATGTACTTGATGAGGAAAGGGCTGAAAATGAGCAGGCTAGAGGTATGCCAAAATGGCTGGTGCACACTTTGCGTGACAGTAAATTGGATGCACCTTTATCTAGTCGTACTCGTTCAGGCTCTCGCCATGCATCTTATGCATCAGATTGTTATGCTTTGGCTGTGTCTAGTTTACATGATGTTGAGGAGCCTCTGTCTTTTGATGAAGCACAGAATTCAGAAAATTGGATTACTGCCATGAAATCAGAATATGATGCACTTATAGAGAATGACACATGGACTTTATGTGATTTGCCTCCTGGCAAAAAGGCCATTGGTACAAAGTGGGTTTACAAGTTGAAACGCAAGCCGGAAGGTGAGATCGATCGCCATAAGGCTCGACTTGTTGCAAAGGGTTATGCACAACAAAAAGGCATAGATTATGAAGAGACTTTTGCTCCCACTTGTCGTATGACTACTGTACGTTTTCTATGTGCATTGGCAGCTCATTTTGGTTGGGATGTACATCAATCAGACATTGTTACTGCTTTCTTGAATGGTGACATATTTGAGGAAGTTTATGTAACGCAGCCTTGCGGTTTTGTCATAAAAGGACAAGAGGACAAAGTGTGCAAATGTAAGAAGGCTTTGTATGGGTTGAAGCAATATCCTCGTGCTTGGTATGAGAAAGCTGACACTCATTTGGTTAAATGAGGCTTTCGTAACAGTCCAACAGAAAGCACATTGTATGTAAAGCGTGAGGATGATGTATTTCTCATTGTGGTTCTTTATGTTGATGATTTGCTGATCACTGGACCAAATGAGAGACATATTGCTGAATTTAAGGCTGATTTGAATGCTACTTTCAAGATGAAAGATTTGGGGCTGTTGCATCATTACTTGGGTATACAGTTTAAGCAGTGTGATGGTGGTATTGCCTTGTGTCAGAAAAGTTACATAGAGACATTGCTATGTAAGTTTGGACTTGAGGATTGCAAACCTATTGCCACTCCCATGGAAACAGGTTTGAAGTTGAGTCTACATGATGCTGGCGATCCTGCTGATGTCACTCTTTACCAAACTGCTGTTGGCTGCCTCATTTATGTATGCAACACGAGGCCAGATATTCAGTTTGCAGTCTCGCAGGTCAACAGATTTATGCATAGCCCAGGGTCTAAGCATTGGCAGGCTGTCAAGAGGATTTTCCGCTACCTTAGTGGCACTTTACATCTTGGCTTGTTTTATCCCAAGGGGGGATCATTGCCGCCAGACTTACATGCTTTTTCGGACTCAGATTGGGCTGGTTGTTTTGACACGCGAGTGTCCACAAGTGGTTTTTGTTTCATGCTTGGCAGTTCATGTATATCATGGTTGAGCAAGAAGCAACCTACTGTGGCCACTTCGAGTTGTGAGGCTGAGTACAGGGCAGTCTTCACAGCTACGGTTGAGTGTGTATGGCTCAGACGCCTTATGGCTGACTTGGGTGTTGGACAGGACACTGCCAACACTATCTACACTGACAATCAGAGCGCATTGGCAGTTGCGAGGAACCCAGTTTTTCATGCTCGCACAAAGCACATTGAGGTGCATTACCACTTTGTCAAGGAGAGGCTCTCAGCAGGAGAGATCAGCTTGGCTTATGTGCCAACACAGGACAACCTTGCAGATCTTTTCACAAAGGCATTGTCTCGTGAGAAGCTTGAAGCTTTCCGCAAAGCTTTGGGCTTACTCCCCTTTGTGGACTGATCCTGTCCTCAGGGCATGGCACTTCCCTTTACTCATGTGCCAGCTCTCGTTCACCGCATCACTCCAGGGGGGATTTGTTACCATATACATGTGGTAGTGATGTGTGTGAACACACTAGGACCGCCGGGGCATTTTTTCCCTCTTTAGGAGGTTTTTTCTCCCGTGCATTATATATACGCCCATCACTCTAGGGCTATCGATCTTTCCATTTCACACTAAGTAACACACTCTCTATTGTGTGCCTTGAGCTTCCTTCGTCTTCTCCAAGCTGTGTGTGTTTCTCTGCAACCCTAATTCCAACAATAACTCCTTGGGCTTACCTAACCAAGCTGGAAATTTGGATCCCGCCAAAGTAGCTGAATCAAACTCCTCTACTGGTGTTTGGTTCACATCTTTGTAGCTATGGTCTCTCAGGTTCACACGTGTAGTGGTTTCCATATTTCTCAGGTATATGTGATCGTAGCCCCAATCTTGGACCATTTTCAATTGTCTCATGAATGGTCTTCCCAGTATGATATCATAGTTATTCTCCCTACCAAAATCGACAATAGCAAAAGTATGTTCGTATTCAATGCCGCAAGAAGTTACTACGACTTTCTCTAATAACCCCATAGGTTTCTCCATGTGTCCATCTGCTAATTGGAGTTTCAACCTAGTCTTCCTTATTGCTGGTTTCCCCCATTTTTTCCAGATTTCTTTTGTAGCAATGGCTACCCCAGCTCCGCTGTCTAGTATTGCCATCGTGTTCACTCCTTGGAATTCAACTGGTAAGGTTGTATTCCCCTCTTCACCTTCGCAATCCTCTCCGACCTTGTTTAAGGGTACAGGCTTAGCGTTCTTTTGTGGTTTGCTCAGCTCTTGTATACCCTCTTGCAGTCTCGATGTTGGGTCTTTTATCCCAAATTTCTCCAAGCATTTTCCTACAGTGGTCCACATATGTGGCCTTAGCCTCAAAAGCTCAGCTAGAGTGATAGTGCATGTCATTGGTGTTGACAAGATCTGATGAGATTCTTCGTGAGGGAAGTTCTCTAATCTCGGATTTTGCTTCATACTCTCCTAAGTATGAAGGTAAGGTATTCAGTGAATGAGGTTTGCTCTCCATTGTTCTAACAGAGCCCCCATCTCCCCAGTAAGATTGCAGATCCAAGTCCACTTGAGATCCTGCCTCAAATTCCACTATGGGAGGATTCTTGATGTCCTTTTCCCAATTTGTCTGATTAGCTTGGCAACTTAGCTCGTTTGCAAAGTTTGCCTCTCTCACTTGTTTCCAAAATTCATTGTAATCCTCATCTCTTCCGTAAATCCTTTGTATGACTAGATGAAAACTCTCTATCTCCTGATCGGTTGTGTTCAATACTATGCGGTCATCCTTGTGTGTATCTTCAGGCTTTTGTGCACTGGGAGTCTTTTCAGCTACCCGTGAAATGATAGTCTCTTGCTGAATTGGGTTTTCCGTTCCACAATT
This sequence comes from Adiantum capillus-veneris, assembly GCF_014529385.1. NCBI lineage: Eukaryota > Viridiplantae > Streptophyta > Polypodiopsida > Polypodiales > Pteridaceae > Adiantum > Adiantum capillus-veneris. The sequence continues at coordinate 104,299,500 of NC_140935.1, forward strand.
CATTGTTTCTCTTGTGGTTCTAATAAGGCTTGTGCAGTCTCGATCATTCTCTGGTACGTTTCAAGTCTCTGCTTTTCCAATTCCGCGTTTGGGTATGTCATCCACCTCTGTTCTTGTGTTTGGTTGTTCTTTAACCTAGCTTCGTAAGCTCTCATCAGTGCGTCCAATGGTTTGTGTACTTTGTCGACTAGCATTGATCCCCCTGAGCTTAAGCTTGTTGTTTCTTTGATACTCTTTTGTTTCGTTCTTTCCGGGCTCATCTCTCGTTTCCCGTTTTGACTCTCAAGTTTTTCTAATCTATCTTTAGTTCGCTTTAGTTCCTGAGCTAGAATAGCATCTTCACGTTCTTTTCTCAACTTCATGCGTGCTTTTCTAGCTTTCCATGTGTTTCTCTGACTCCGAGGTCCTTGACTAACCACTTCAGTTGCTAACTTTCCATTCTCAGGTTCTATAGTGGTTTTCTTAGCTTGAGCTCTAGTAACAACTTGCGTTGGTATCAGAGTTTCATTCTCGGACCCACTGCTGGTAGGAATAGTTTCTAGCATATTCAATGTCGTCTTTTGCACTTTGTTTGGATTCTTTGAACAATCCTCAATGAAGTGAGTAACCCCACACTCAGTGCAATAAGCGTTAATTCTAATGATTTCCGTATGTGGACAAACATTCATCAGATGGTCACCTCCACACTTGTAACAGGGTCCTAGTGCTGGTCTTAGTCCCACTTGATTCGTCCTTTGTGGATAGGATGGTCTTTGTCCTGTTAACCCTCCATGAGCTATGAACATCAATGTTCTTACGTCCAAATTGTATCTCTCTTCATCAGAAGCACTTGTAACTGTTGGTGTTCCAACATTCCCAATCATGCCCCATGGTTCTGGTTGTTTGGGTTCTTCTGGTGGGTAATACACAGTTACAGACATGTGTGCACTAGATTCTTCATAATACGCTTGAACAGGCACTAAGGCTTGTTCTTCCCGATTCTCTAAGGTTGGTTCATATCTAATGCCCACTCGTCTTGCTCCTGGTAAAGGTGGTTGTTGTTGCAATACCGGTTGCGGTCTTTCTATCCCCATAGGTCCTGGTACGTTTCCCGTTGGGTATCGAGGTACTGGATGTACTTGAGGTGGTGCTAATTGAGTAGGAGGTGCATACTGACGCTCCCTTACATACCCTTTGTTGTAATAGCACTCCTCTGTTGGATGGTTTGTCCAATTTTGTTCAATAGCACACAATTTCAGTGGTTTTGGCAATGGTTTTTGGTATGGTGCCATCCTTTTTAGAGCATCTTCTATCATTTGCTCTACATTTGGCATGGTTGTTGTTTGAACATTCTTTTTAGTGGTAGTCTCGCTCACTACGGAGGAAGAGCTACTGGATGCAAAATCTGTATCCGCTGACACCTCTCCATAAACTGTACAGTTATCCACTAAGTACAATGCTTCTCTCGTTACTTGCTCGAAACTTGTACAAGCTTTCAAGTGCAAGTCCTTCTTGAGAGTGTCGTTTCTCAATCCTTCAATAAAGAGAACAGATAGTCTGTCATCTTGTGGTCGTTCACGTACTGGACATCTCTCAATGTATTGTTTGAAGCGAAGTGAAGCTTCCTTCACTTTTTCGTGTTCTCTCTGTTTAAAAGCATATATTTGTGAGACCGTATTGTGCTTAATCCCTCGTTTTGAGAATTCCTCAGCAAACTCTCTTAGCAAATGGTCAATTTCATGGAATCCCCCTTTGTTCAGTGGTTGAAACCATGTCAATGCCGTACCTTCTAGAGTAAGACCAAATCCCTAGTATTGTGTATGGAAATCTGTTATCTGCTTAGCTCTTAAGACTTGCTTAAAGAGTGACATATGTGCATACGGATCTCCTGAACCACCATACTTCTTTGGCATACACTTGGCTACTTGAGATGGTCTCATACGTCTATGGTCTGCTACCAATCTCATTGCTCCTGTGTCCCGGCTAAAGCTTTCTCTAGCATCATGGACTTCATGGGTTACCCTTGTCGGTTCCCCTGCCCTGAGTCTACTACTAGGAGGTAAATGTGATGGTTCCGCCTCGAACCTTGGACCTGGAGTGGTATATGTGGGGATTGAAACTGCACTACCTCGATTCGTATCCATTGACTCTCTGGAATGTAATGATCCCATTGGTCTGGGCTTCGAGTACTCAGGTTGAGTGAAAGAGTCAGCAGCTTGAATTCTTTGTCCTCCTGTTGTCATTGGGTTTTGCACTCCATTTGTTGGTGCTGGTCTTTGTGAGCTAGAAGTAACATAATACTGATGTAGTGGTCCCCCAAAGTATGTATATCCTTCTAATTCTTTCTTTCCCATTGTTGAGTATTGCCTCCCATACTTGTCGTAAGCGGCAATTTTCATTTCCGATCCCTCTGTGTAGGTAAAGACATAAAGTCTTTTTTGGTCTGTCAACTCTCCAGTGTAGGGTTCTTCACATCTATAATAGAGATCTTGCTCCCCATTATTATATTTGTATAGCCCCACATAGATGTTATCAGTGTTGATCCTTGTAGTTTCATTCTCTCTTCTTAACCTCGCATCAGGGAAGTTCATTATTGGTGCTTTCTCCTCAAGTTCTTCATCTACTTTGGCTTTGGTGCCCATCAATCCCCACTTGTCCACAATGTTAGGGTTTAGGACTACCAAATGCATGGTACCCTCGTCATCTAGATATCTATCTCCGCTATAGCTCACAGGCGCTAAGTCCTTGAACTCACTAGGTCTATCTTATATCTTTACACAATAGCGGTCCATTCCATCTTTGTAGATCTTGGCACCTTGCTCATTGTCGTACTGGTATTTTATAAACAATAGCTTCATTGTGGCGGAAGGGTTTGATGGTCCTGCTGCCATATTTTCTCTGTTGTTCAGGTTCAAGTGTTCCAAGTGTTTGGTGAAAATCTCGTAAGATCTCTCTGAAGAAGTATCAGAAACACTTCCTTCAAAGATCGGCTCTAATGGTTGCACCCAACTTTGGTTTACACTTCCCTCCGTTGATATGACACTTGCTTGTTCCCCTTGTTTTGGTTGGTTATTCTGGAGATTCCTGCCCGATCTCAAATTCATCAATTCCCCTAAAGGACTTTAACTTTTCCATCTCGGCAATTTGTTTTCCCAAGTTTTTGTGGTCAGAATTGATCCAAACTGATTGATACTTGGTCAATTGTTTAATCTTGTCAGTTGGACAACTTCTGTTTCATCAAGTGAGAATTTTGTTGTAGTTATGCTGAAAAAGACATTATACGCGTATGATGTCTTTTTTCACAGATTTGGACTATTTTGGTTATGCTCACTGTCAGTAGCCCCCTTATGCTCTGTCCACTCACAAAATTCAGTTTGAACTCTGTTTGAGCAAGTTATGGCTAATTTAGGCTTTTCTTGGCAATTTTCCACTTTTGACTTGTTTTGGGTCAATTGTGATCCAAATGGGATGAAACTTGAAATATAACCTCTAGACAGCTATTACAATGGATCTCTGTTGGCAAAGTATCAAAATATGTCCAAAATTAGGTCAAAGATATCATACGCTGATGGGGGCTTTTCACAAGCCAATCTCCCATACCCCTCTTCTCTCGTCCCCACCCCATGAAAACCCCCTCTTAGGGAGGGAGTGATAAAAGGCATTGGAAAAAAGTAAGAAAAAAATAAAGTATGATTATGTAAATATATAAGAAAGGTAAAATAGGCCACCTCATGCCTGCGGGGCAGCCCATCCCCACCTTGCCTCCTTTTTCTTCACTGTTTCCCCGTCGTGTGTCCCTTTTCCTCTCCTCCACTCAAAAGGTCAACCCCCTCTCTCTTCTCCTTGTCCTTTCTCCTTTCTCTCTCCCCTCAAGCTACCCCACCTCTCACCAATAATGCATTATAACTCACCAATAATGCACCCTAACTCACATGCAACTTACCCTATCTTCCAAAATAGTATACCCCACCCCCTCTTTCTCTCTCCTATCATATCCCATGATCCAAATACCCCCCTCTCTCTCTAAAGGGCGCCATGTATCTTGCCTTGTAGCTAAATAACCTCCCCCACACTCACACACACTCAGTTTCACTGAAAAAGGTGCCCACAGACCCATCCCCACCCGGTGGTTACCTGATTTTTCTTGTGTTCACACACATCTGCACACAGATTCACCTCTGAACACACTCCCCTCTCTCCCCTCTTGTAATTACTTTATTCTCCATGTCACCTCTCACTTTTTTTCATCAACCCATCTCTCTCTCTTAGTCTCTCTCTCATGAGACTGCTGTTCTGGCACATATACACACAGCCAGACAAGTGGGGCCCACAGTCACATGGCCTATGTAGATAATGATTTCTTCATTTCTAAATTCTAGAATTTCTCCCCCCTCCTCCCCTATATAAAGAGGGGTCACCATCACACTAAGGACACACACAACATCACCAAAGAACACACTATGCATTGTGTGTGCCTAGTGCACACACACACACCCACACCATCACCATCACCATCACCGCAATCACCATGCTTCTCTTGAGCATGACCTCTACACCCTTGGCTATGGAAGATGAAGGGCAATTAAATGAAGGATGATGGCTATAATCCTCGCGCGAATCTTCGCCATCAACTCCCACCTATTCGCCATGTGCTCTACCACTCTCTCCCTTCTCATTCCCCTACCCTATGCTCCCCATTTCATCGCCTAATTCTCTAAATAAAGCTCGAGGTTTTGTGAGTATGTTTTCTTGCAATGTTTTGCCCATGTGAGGTGTGCGGAATCGCCACCTAGTCTTGTGTTTTGGAGTGAGCTTCTGTATGTGTGAAGGGTGTGCGGATTTGAAATCCTTTTGTGGTGCCTAAGTACTAAGCCGCTATACCCCCTCCCTCACTCTCTCTCTCTCTCTCTCTCTCTCTCTGGATCTCATTCCCTTTCCTCTTCATCATTACTCCCAAGCATCCATCTCTCTTGGATGAAAACTTTGTTATGGTGGTGTGTTGTTTGCGTCCTAGTCGCTGAAGCTAGGTGGTGCCCCCTGTTTGCTTTACCATGACAGGCTCGAGACGCACCATTCGGTCCCCGGTGTTTTAGAGGCCGTCGGGGTTCGGGGTTCGCTTTGCTCCAGTCAACGCGTATGATGTCTTTTTCATCAATTTGGGTCAAGACTTGATATTTTTGCTTTCTACAGTGTTTGTAACAATCTTGTCAGGTCAGATATCAAAAATAAGCAGTGGATGTGCTAAAAGACATTATACGCGTATGATGTCTTTTGTCCCAGATTTTGACTATTCTTGGTTTTAAGCGTTCTCCAATGTTTATAATTGAGTTTCAAGTGTTTTTGTCAGGTTTGAATGTAAAAACAAGATCTGAATCCAAAATTTCCTATTCTTTGCGTTTCTTGGACTCCGACTTGTCTTTTTGGGTTTCTTTGAGTGTTAATGCTCTTGTTTTAAGTTGAAATTAGGGTATAACCCCCCTTTTGAACACTCTGGTAAAGTCAAAATTTCTGTTCTGGTCTCTGTTTGGTCATTTAGACATCATACACGTATGATGTCTAAAGTTGCAGATTTCCAGTTTTTTGGCACAGAATCCTTCCTAAAGCTTTCTCAAGTGCTCAACAACTCCCAGATACACAGAAAATTTCTCTGACTTTTGTTTATTGCAAGTTTCACTACTAACTCGACGGTTTAGTGATCTAACATGCAATCAACCATATCAAGCAAATACTCCAATGATTACTAGCTCTAGATCAGGATCAAATGAAGTCCTACCTAAGCTATTCCTAATCATAAAATGGGTTTGGTAATTGTGATTTTAAAGAAATCCACTGCCACTCACGGACTAGAAAATTCTTCTTCTATCAACAACTACTCAACACCAACAAAACAACAAACAAATCTAAGCTAAACTAAAATACTGTCAACACGGAAGACCCAGGAATACCCCACTTACTAGTATCTCTCGAGATCTTCGGAGTCCACCACTCCTAGATCTTTTCTAACTAAAGTATACAAAGTAGTTTATACGACTCACCTCGTAGGATTAGTCTAAGGTCACCTACTTAGGGCTCTCGTCCCCGGCAACGGCGCCAAATGTTAAGGCGGTTACGCCGCTAGCAAAAGCTAAATAGCGAGAACTCAACCAACAACAGAATTTATCAGACGAGCACGGAGCTTGACCCGCAGGCGCATGGAAACAACTAGGTGGGTGTCAAATCACCTACTCGACCTTCTAATGACAATCACTACTAAGGAAATCAAATCTAAGTTCTAAAATACGCAAGTGACTGAAATCCGTACTACGAACGAATGCTATACGAAAGAGGATCTAGAATCATTGAATCGATCTCAAACTCAAGGGGAAGTCTATACACTAGGTAAGAACAACACCCTAAAGACTTGAACTGCAAACTCAACCTATAACCACTCCGTGCGGTAAATGCATATGAAGACAGGCCGAAATATACAGGTGACCGAAACTTGACCCCGATGGTACTAATGTGTAGCTCTACTCGTTGTGGTTCTATAGATATGCTGCACGCTCAATTCCGATACACGAGTTGGAAGAAAACTCACACCGAAGCTCGTAGGAACTTACCACACATAGAAGCCGATAGCGCGCACTCTTGGTATCTGTGCGTAGCTCTCGCCGTTGCTAACACAATGGCGGTGTCGCTTCTCCAATGGCGGCTCCGTAGCTCGCGTAGCAAGTAGATAAGACTCTCTCTCTCTCTCTCTCTCTCTCTCTCTCTCTCTCTCTCTCTCTCTCTCTCTCTCTCTCTCTCTCTCTCTCTCTCTCTCTCTCTGACACAGTCACGGCGCTCAAAAACTCACTTTGATTAATAATCTGCCTCCTTAGGTTACAAAAACTTTGGCTTATATACCTCAACCTTGGAGGTGAGAACATCTCTAACTAATTACATCAGCAAGTGAAATTACTTCGGGATTACAAGCTGGAAACTCAATTGAGTCATATTACTTAATGAATGGCTCAAATCAAAATTAATGTCGAAAAGACATTTATTACAATCAATGGTTACAAAATGATGAGTGTGAGCAAAAATGTGGGTGTTATCCTCTGCTGGCTCAACAGCACCTCAAACCAATCTTTGTCTTCTTTTGTTGGCATCAAACCTGGCTTGTCAAGCTTATGCTACTTCTTGGATACCTCCAACTCTTCATTCTTCTCTTCTGCATACTGAGCCTGCTCTCTCTGCACTTTTTCATGAACCTTATCCCTCACATCTTTCTGCTATATCCAATTAATTGGTCCCTTAGCTTTTGCTCTTGTGACTGCCAATGCTTCAGCTTCTTCCACCTGACCACATTGGTAACAATCACAATACCATCCTTCTTCATGTTCCTTATGCTCAACCTGATGTACTATGACTGGCTCTGGTTCCTGCTGCTCCTGAATGTCCACCAAAATAACATTGGCTGTGGTTGATTATGTTGTGGTTGCTGCTGCACTCCCTGTTGCTCTGCCTGACCAGGCCTCACAATGGGCATCCCTCTTTCTCCCCTCTGTCTAACCCATAATTCACAATTAAGACCAACCCAATGGTCTGGTGATCCACAATAGACACAAGGAATCACTCTATCTCCTCTTTTCTGATTATTGTTTTGCTCTCTCCAAGGAGGTCTTGGAGGTCTTGGTGGTTTATTAAATGGTTTTCTTTCTCTAAATGGAGCTACTTGATTTGCTGCAGCTTCACAACTCTACCTCTTCCTGTATTTGGCTGCTCCCTATTCCTGGGGTTAAACCAACACCTAGAGGTGGCATGTCCTTCTTTGTCACATATTTCACAATACAACTTAGCTTTGGGTGCCAACACTAAATAACCAATGCTCTTTAATTTACTCACCAATTCCCCTTCTTGAGTTGCTTTATCCTTTTTGGACTTCTTCTTGTGCTTTTCTTCTTCCTCTTTGACTTTTCTTCAACATCACTTGACTCAGTGTCATCATCTGAATTAGCATCTTCATCAGTTTCATGGGCATCAGTGGAGTCTGACTGATCATCAGAATCCTCATCCTCTTTGGACCTCCTCTTCATTTTGGGTCTGCCAAGTCTTTTCTCGACTCTGACTGCTGCATCAACTAGTGCAGCAAAACCTGTACCTATATCCACACTTGCCACAGCATTCTTTAAATCTTTCCTCAAACCTGTCAAAAAATATCCTGCCAACATCTCATCAGTGGGTCTCTCATTTCCCTGAAGTCTCTCAACCAAAACTCTAAACTTTTGAGCAAAATCTTCAACCACCATATCCCTTTGTCTGATCACCCTGAGTTTCTTCAAATTTCTGTAGGAGTCTTCTCCTTTCTAAATCTCTGTAAAAAAGCTGCTTTCAAAGCATTATAGGTAGCAAAATGAGTTATACCATATTGGCTAAACCAACTCATGGCTTTGCCTTCTAATGTAGCTGCAAATTGCTCCATCTTTGTTTGGTCATTATGCAAGGCCTGATAACCACTAGTCTGCCACTTTGTTTCAAACTGGGCAGCATGACAGTCTGCATCTTCTTTCAACTTTTCTCTAAATTTGGCTGCTTTCACTGTAGGGTTTGGATGGGCCATGGGAGGATTTCTGGGTGGTCTCCTAGGTCTTTGCCTGGTAGCCCCCTGTAAAGGGTCAAACTGAAGCCTTCTTCTTGTCCCTACAGGTCTTCCTGTCAAGGCAAGTGCTCCAACAAATTGCCTCATGTGCCTCCCATATGCTCTCACAGAACCCTCAGCCCCTTGGTTCAATAACTCATGTTCACTGTCACCGAACTCCTCCTCTCCATCAGAGGCATCATCATAATGAAAAGGATCAATATCAAGGTTTCCTACTCGTGCCCGTGCCCTCGTATAATAAACGCTGTCTACTCTCCTCTCTTGTTGTGACATACATGATTCTCCACAGATTCACAACAGCAGGATTACCAAAGTGTTGGGGTTCTTCAACACAAACAGAACTAAAGTGTTGACAACATGTCACACACACTAAAGACAAAGTAAAAACAAAGGCAAATACATTCAACTCATCAGCATTTCATCATTCATCAACTTCCGACACAGTCGATTGTAGAACAAGCATGAAGCATAGAACAAGAGACTACACAGTTGATTCATCTTGGTCCACAGATAACTTCCATTTCAACCCAAAAATTACATTCTCGCGTGAACCAGCATGACCTTTAAATAGGAACTTCTAGCAGTTATAGCAGTTACATCTGATTGACCAAAATCCGACTAAGTGTTGATTGATCAAAATCCGACTTATCAAAGTCCGACTGACTAAGTGTTGATTGACTAAGACATAAGTACAATAATGGTCTGGTGCAGGGTCAACAGTATCATCCCATGGATTGACAATTATATTTGTGGTTCTCGCTATGTCTGCAATAAGATAGGAGTAAAGTTAGACACCCATCCAACAAATTCTCACAGAAAGACATAGATCACAATATGGTCTCACAAATCCATAGATTCAAATAGAAAGAGGGAGATCAGTACACAAAGAAGAATTATGGCTCAAGAGATATGTGAATTTTTATCCAAGAGCATAACTAACTACGTAGGCACACTTGATGTTGATATTTATGCAAGAAATGAGACATGCAGGTCTTCAAAAGGATTTGCATACGATAAAGAGCATGACACTAAATGAATCAATCAAAGAAGCTCTTGATCGGGTGGATAACTGTGAGAAATATAAAGAAAACGATTATAAGAGTCAAGAGGATGACACATCCTCTCAACATAGTCTGAATCCCTCAACGAGCAATGAAGAAATAGAGGAATGGTACAAGTGCCCAACACAGTGCTTGATGGACCTATGGAAGGAGGAACTTTGATGCAAGATGGAAGTTTTATGATAACCCCCCCCACCCTCGTTGTTCCCTGAATCTGACACTTAATTATGTCTATAGTCTTGGATTGCTAAAAAGGACTATTTCCTCCGTCGGCATACCGAAGAGTACCGTGGAAGAGATACAGCTCTTTCACAATATCTTTAAAAAAATTGTGAGTCACCAATATTGGTATTTCACAATGGAATTTGCAAGAAGGGACTCTCACAGGGTTTACCTGAAAGACACTATCTTGATTCCTTGGTGGATTGATCCTTCCAAACAACACGGACAAAGTCATTCTTCTTGAATTTCTTTTTACGAGCATTAGGAGATTTCGGAGGTCTTTTGGAGGGCCTTTTAGAAGAGAGAGAAAAAAGCTCTCCTTCAATGAAAGAAGAGCCTACTTTACGTAGAAAAATAGATTGATATTAAGAAAAATATAAAAAAGGTGTCAGTGGTCCTTGAAAACGGTCCCCTTTTCATTCAATGCGAATGTATTTTTCATGAGGTAGGCAACGCTCATTTAATATGGCTTTTGTCATCATTGAAATTTAAAAAAAATCACAAAATTGTCAATTGTGTTGGAATTTGAAGCTTTAGACACCGCCAATGCGTCTGGAACGTCAAAAAACCTTAAAAACGCCTATCTACTTGCCTCAATCTGACACCCGGAGAGGGAGAAATCACCAAAAACCCCCTAAAAGGGGGATTTTGGATCATGGCACGCGAGGGACCATCTAGAGAATTCTAAATGATCCTCTACGCACCGTGATCCAACTTTTTATTTTTTGCCTCATAGGGTACGGAGGGCTATTTGGAATTTTTCAGATGCCCCCCTCCCCCCCCCCCCCCCCCCCCCCCCCCCCCCCCCGCGCACGCACTGTGAGGCAAAATCTCCTTTTTAGGGATATTTTGACAATTTCTCCCTCTCTGGGTGTCAGATTCAGACAAGTAGATAGACAATTTTTAAGTTTTTGGTCATTTTGAACGCATTGGCAGTGTCAAAAAATTTAAATTCTAACACCAACTGATAATTTTGTTATTTTTAAAATTTCAATGATGACGAAAGCTATATTGAATGAGCATCGTGTACTTCATGAAAACGACACACGCATTGAATGAAAAAGTGACTGTTTTCAAGGATTTTTGAAAAGTTAGGTTCACTTTTGAGAGTGTCCAACTGTCCTTTTGGATGTATGCAACAAGTGCAAGTATATTTTAAGAACATTTTTTGGAGAGAGAAATAGAATTTCTTAGAAGTCCCTCCAAATGACCTCCAAAATCTCCTAATGGTACCGTTTTAGATACAATTTTGGGTATACATGTGGTTGTGCCACACATTACTATACTTACAAAGCAATGGAACTATCCTTAGGAAAACAAGACCTAAATGAACTCTTAGAGCATGGAAAACACATGATGTTAAGCACAATGTGCCCAAACATATTTCTAGAATCTCAACAAGTTGAAACACAACTTGTGACTTGTACGTGTTGTTTCAAACATATTGTACATGTTTTTTGATAATTACATTACCATCTATCTAGTTTTCTTAGATTTTGTTGAAGTACATATTGTGTCAAACACTCAGTCTCTGGCTCCACCTATGGTTGACATATTCCATTGTCTCTCTCCATTTTCTTTGGACTTCTTGAGCATTGGAGTTGTTGAAATCCTCAGACCATTTGATTTTTCTTTGTTGTAATTTTTGAGTTGGTTGTGTTGTTGCTGAAGAGGCAAATACTTTCTTCTGCTGAATGCAGTGAAGGATTCTGTGATAAAACCATTGGATAAGCTCTTTCAAACTATTTGACTTGTCTCAAGAGCCACCATGTTGAGTGTGTTTGAAGTAGGCATTCCTTGCCATGTAATGAGACTTTTCTAAGCCCTAGGTATTCCATATGCCTGGGTTTTTAGAGTTTTGAATGAAGTGGTAAATGGTTGAAAATGATGTGCTGAAGATGAAGAAAAGTTGGTTAGAATAGACACACACAAAAGTTGTAATCACATAATTTTTTTTGAGAGTACCATCCATGTAATGAGTTATCTATGTGTCTGTCTATGCTATCTTGAATGATTTCTTCAAACGTTGTAGGCTCTCCTTAAACTTGTTGAGATCCTCTTGTGACCAAAATATTTGTCACACACTGAAAAAGAGTGCATCTATGAAGCACCACACGTCAACCTTTACGTTGCGAGTAGCTAGCTCTTGGTCCTTCACAGCCATATGCACTTTTTTTTATTGCAGATACTTGACTTTGCTAACATAGGTGGAGTGATATACCCTTCCACACTGTCATCTTCACATCTTTTATGTCGAGTGGTTTAGATAAAAATCTATGAGCTTTGACACTAATAGCCGTTTTTTGGCTCTCCATAATTGCCTTAGTGAGCTAGCTCACCCTACCAAAATCACCTAAACATTGTGGCTATCCTTACCTTTACACTGTACATAAGCGTGTGTGAGTTAGGGAACTTTCCCCATAGCTTCTTAAAACACTCACTTAGCTAGTCACTGGGCTAGTTGAGCCGCATAAATAAATAAAAATAAAAGCCAAAGTATATTATGGACCATTGGTGTGTAAATATTTCATTGTATATAGGGTCTAAATATAGGGATCTTTTATTATAATTATTTTGGTATTTATTTAATTATTCTACCTAGGTGTACGTGATTTGCCTATGTATGCTATGTACATTGACTCACCATTATCACAATTTTTCTTACCATTTTGCATACTCTTTATTCCATATAGAAATATTTCATGTGAGATTCTCTTATGTTTGGGTGAGAATCCACTCCTAGGAAAAAAATTAAAAATACCTTTCACCATCAGTCATTGCCTTTCTCTAAATTCCTATTTCCTAGAGGTATTTTTTCTTATCTCTTGTAATAAATATACTTCAATAAAAACAAATATGGGTCCCCTCATTTGATTCCTTATATTTTCATATATCTCTTTTTTCTATTTTATATTTATATATAGCTGACACTATTCTAGATTCCACAAATTGTTTATATACTAACCTGTTTTTTTCATCATGCATAATCCACAACCATGCATATTTTCAAACCCCTAAGAATCAATTACGCCATGCTCTCATGCAAGGAGGGGCTCACCTTTGGAGCCATATAAAAATTCAACAAAAGGGGGGCCACTAAAGACTTTTTTGTGAAGAAAAATAGACATTTTGGTGGGATTTCTTAATCCATCTCCACTCCGAAGTAGTGATTGGAAGACAAAATATGGACCAAGAGCTGAATAATCACCTCAAAAAATTTGATAATATTTGGAGCTACCACCGGTGAGGTAAGATTTCTTTATTAGACCGGAGTCTGCCCACTTTTCTCACAAGTAGCCCATAGTCTTCTCTCACCTCTTTCCACACTTCTACACACACACACACACACACACACACACACACTCATTCCTCTCAATCCCTCACTCAAACCTGCATCTTCCATGGTTTCTCTCACCTTATTTACCATTAATCTCCCCTCATACTTCCATAGCTCTCATATGAGCTCTACATGTACATACACCATGTCTATGCCTCTTTGTATTACCTCCAAAGTACAATTACATCTTACCCCTTCTCTATGTCCATAAAATTCAGCATGTAAACCATGTTTAACCTCTACAAATTAAGAGATCTCATCAACCAAATTTCCATTTTCATCGCAATAATCAACCTTGGTGGCGGTGGCATAAAGAAGAGAAGAATAAGAAGAGGATCGATCGTCATTTTGAGAACCTACACAAGTAAGTCCAAAACTTCTTCAAGATTCAACATCACAAGGATTTCCTCACTTCGTTCAACCATCTTACTTCAACCATCCACCTTATTCTACCCATTGTAAATGTATCATTAACGTTCTAGTGAATTACTAACACTAACCACTAACATACTAGCACAAAATAGCCATTGACCTAGCCATAAAAGACACCTCACCTCAAGACATGTGCATAGTAGCTCTCTCTCTCTCTCTCTCTCTCTCTCTCTCTCTCTCTCTCTCTCTCTCTCTCTCTCTCTCTCTGTGTGTGTGTGTGTGTGTGTGTGTGTGTGTGTGTGTGTGTGTGTGTGTGTGTGTGTGTGTGTGTGTGTGTGTCCTTCTTTAAAACTCTACTTTCAACTTATCTACCATCATTAATGCTCTCTTTTGAGCCCACATCCATGACTCAAGCAGACAAAGAAGGCCTGCAATGTTTTGATATTAAAAAATATCATAATCTTGATTTTTTATCTTGTAAATTGTAATTTTGAAAAATCTTAATGAGGGGTCTCCAACCTATAGGTAGGCCTCTTTCCTTCTTGTAAAACTACCTCCAATATCTCACATAGCACCCAACACTCTATGCCTGAGGAAAGACTTAGGCATAGCAACCACTTTGTGCGCTTCACTTTTGGTGTGAGAGAAGCTTTCAAGCTATACATTGCAAGTGAGAGAGCGTGATTTCAAAATCTTAAAACCACTATTGTATATGTTCTTCCATCATCAATAAATTGAGGTTTGGTGCATCAAAGGTGTGATTCAACGTTCAAATCTTTGTCCTTCCACTTGTGTGATACGGTTTAGTGAATTCAAGTTAACTTGTGTATTTTAAGTTTCTATCATTTGATCTTGTTTGAGATAGTGTTTTAATGTGTTTTCATTGCCAATTTTGTGTCCATTGTAAGAGGGTATTGTGGTGAGAGGTCTCCCACACTCTAAGATAGTGTTTGTGTGTTGGCAATGTTTAGCATTCACTAAGCATTGAGTTTGTTTTGTATAAGCTCTACGATAGCATCATAACCAACCATCTCCATTTACAAGTCACGAACGAAAAATTATGCAAGTTCCATTTCTCTCTCTCTTCCCTTTGCTCTCGCTCTCTCTACTCCATTTAGTGTGTCTTAGTGTGAGATTGTTTGTGTGCATTTTGTTGCATCTCCTGTTGGTTGTGACAGAATCTCTCTTGCGTTGTAGTTCGCATCCCATAACTAGGTGGTGCCCCTATCTTGTTTGGGTTTTGGTTGTGGGTTTGTTGTTGTGTTGTGCTTGTGGCTGCCCCAGCCCCAATTGAGCAATACGGGAGCCTTGAGAGGTGTTTAGAGGTCACTTATCTTGTTGCCCACCCCAGACCGCCTCAATTTGGGTGCCCCAACTAAGGATCAACTTGTGTATGTTTTTGTGTAGAATCAATCTTTAGAATAGTCAAGTAGTTTGCATGAATCAAGAGACTTTGTATGATCCTTTCATTCCCATTACAAGGCAAAAGGTGCACATAATTGTTAGTACTAAGTTACAATTTCAACGAGTAATTCATAGAATTTTGGCCCTCTTAGATTGGCCGAGATAAACGCTTCAATAAATCCTTTTATTTTGCCTCTCATTAGGTACGACCTTAGTTGGATGTCTATATTTTTGTTTTGTTTTAAGCATTAGGTCATGCAAAGACAATGGATAATGGCCCAAGAATAGAGGTTTTCCCCTTCCATTTCACTCCACACATTAGAATAAACATTGCAATTAGTAGAAAAATCCATTTTCAACAACGTATGGTGTTCATGTTTGATGCTCAAAGAGTAGGAGAAATTCTCACGTCACCAAACCTTGTCATCCTGCCTCTTGTTGATTATCATAGGTCATTTGATGTGAATATTTTTATTTTGTTGTAGAATATATTGCAATATAGAAAATATTATTGTGTAAATCTTTTTAAGAAAGAAAAAAAAACGTGTTGTCACTTTGAAATTGATTCAATGAAGGCCCAACGCCAAATGTCAGCAGATCCTCTCTTTTTTGGAGAGTCTGGCAAAGATGCCAAGCTATTTCTAGAAAAACTTTAAATGGCTTGTTGCATAAAAAGAGTGATAGGAGATGAGGAACGCTTAGAAATGTTTGAGGTAGTTATGAGGAAGGATGCTAGCACTTGGTTTGACTCTCTAGCTCAGGAGGTTAAGGGAAACTATAACAAAGTCGTTGATCATTTCAAGTGATACTTATTTGATCCCCAAAACACTCAAAAGCTATGGCAAGACATCATTTCTCACAAGCAAAAGTCTTAGATGACTACTACATGTATAAATAAGAGTTTCTATGTCTTGGGCTATATGGGTGAGAAATGTTGCTAACCCTAGTGATGGTGTAGAGTTCCTAAAGAAAGAGAGGTTCATAGCTGGTCTCTTTCCCACACTCAAGATAAAAGTTGAGGCGGGTGAACCTACAACCTTTGATGCAATTGAAACTAGGGCTGTTGAGAAGTATAGGAAACTCAAGTGTCTAAGAGGAGAGGTTCCAATAGAGGGTCCTAGACCTAAGGGAAAATTGCAAGCATCAACATCCAAAGAGATTCCTGAGGTAACGTCTAAAGTGATTGAGAAGTTAAATGAATCTTTAAGCAACCTGTCAATTCACCTTACACAAGCTATAGGTCCAAAGAGACAAGCAAAGAAGTCAAAAGAGCGAGAGTCACCACGACCTAGGAGAGTCTTGCAATGTTGTGATTGCGGGAAGTCTAGACATGGGATGTATAATTGTCCTTGGTCCCGTGGGGAGCCATGGAGACCAAACTTGAATTACCCAGTGACGAATGCAAGTGAAGGAACTAGTCAACAACCAAGGATTCTACAAAGGCCAAATGGAGCAAGATCACCTCCATGAGGACTGAAAGAAGTTCCACCTTTGCCAGATCCAAATGTGTATGTGGTAGAGGTGACATATTCAAAAGAGGTTGACATGGAAGAAAATAGCATTAAGCGTGGCCAAGGAAAGGTTAAGGAGAAAGAGGGAGTCACATTACAAAGTGATCATGGACAAGAAAACAAGGCAAGGGAGACCAAGGAGACCAAGAGGACTTGACGTCATATCAACCTCCAAGACTTTCCTCTTGGACATGGTATGGCTCCATACAACTTGTTGGAAGACATGAGAGGTAAGGGTCCTGATATCTCATGGCCTCAGTTTCTTGCATTATGTCCACAAGTTAGGAGGGATTTAACAAGGGAAATTATCACTAGGAGAAAGGTAAAAGAGAGTGTGTCTGTTGTAAAAATTGCACAAGCTGAAATGAACGAGGATATTACACATGTGCTTGATTGTTACATCAAAGGAAGATTGGTTAGGAAAGGTCTAGTGGATGGGGGTGCACAAATTTGCATGATAGAGGGACTCATGCAAAGACTAGGCATGCACATCCATGAGACAGATGAAATCAAAGTCAAGATGACAAACAATAGGAAGGCTAGCTGTGTAGCATTTGTAAAAATGTTTTTGTGGAGGCCTTTGGTATTAAGAAGGTAGTGGATTTTTATGTTATGTCAACCAAAGGAAGTGGCTATCCATTTATCTTAGGAACACCATGGTGAATGAAAATGCAAGCTTTGTAGGATTGGGAAAGTGGAAAGTTGATCTGCAGGAATGAAAATCATAAGAAGGTTGTCTTTGACATGAAAGAGCAACATCAAGATGGAGGAAGACTGGACTGATAGCACTTCAGAAGAAGAAGGTAGCGGTAGCACTATAGAAGAGGAGTCTTCCATTGAAGTCATGGGGGTAAGGTTTAAGCCAAGCAACCAAGGAACCTCTTGCCTACGCTTGGAGGAGGTAGGTCCTCAAGAGAACCAAAATGTGGAAGATGAAGGAATGTTAGAAGGTATGTTGTCTACCACACTTACAAAGGACGAAAGAGAGGAGTTCAAATGTGTGCTAAGAAATTTTCCTAAGATTTTTGCTAAAGACTACATCGATGTGTGTGGAGTAGATGATGTTCAACACAAGATCGAGCTAAAGCTAGAGGCCACACCTAGGGCTCAAAAGCTACAAAGTCTAGGAGTCATCAAGGAGCAGGCCCTACTCAAGGAGGTAAGAAATCTTCTAGCATTAGGTTTCATTTATCTAGTGGTTAAATTCAGAGTGGGTCTCTACCGTTGTTGTCACTCCCAAGAAGAACAGCAAGTGGAGGGTGTGTGTGGATTACCATCCACTAAATGAGGCAACAAAAAGAGATCACTTTCCCCTCCCATTTCAGGATGAGATACTAAATGAGGTAGCTGGTCATGAGAAGTACAATGTGTGTGATGTCTATTGAGGTTACTTTCAAATAGGTATCGCATTGGAGGATCAATTGAAAACCACCTTCATCACTCCTTGGGGTTGTTATGCTTTTAGAGTCATGCCATTTGGCCTAACAAATACTCCTGCAACTTTCCAACATTTCATGAACATGGTGTTTCAAGCATTCTTTGGAAAGTCAATTAGGGTGTTCATTGATTATTTCTGCATTTATAGCTCAAAATCATTATATCTACAAAGGGTAAAAGAAGGTTTGAAGAAGCTCTATGACATGGGAGGTCAAATCAGCCCCGACAAGTGCCACATAGGTGAGGACGAAGTGATCTTGATTGTTCAAAAAGTTTCTTACAAAGGCATCGAGGTGGATCCTTCAAAGTCAAAGGCTCTTATTGAGTTATCATCACCGAAGAGTCTTAAGGATGTCATCTCATTCATTCAAAAGGTGAATTATATGTCACGCTTCATTCACTTAGCCTCAGAGTTACTTCACCCTTTGCAAAATTTGACACGACAAGTAGAGTTTGTTTGGTCTAATGAGCTTGAAGAATATTTTAGTAACATCAAATTCATTCTGTCAGAGCTACCAACACTTATGACTCTTTGTTGGCAGTACACATTCTTTGTTAGCTCTAGTATTGGGAAAGAAACAATTGGTGTTGTTTTGCCTACAACAAGATCCCCACAATACCAGGATATGACCCATCTACTTTGCTAGTAGGGTCATGAATGCTTTGGAGAGAGGCTACACAGAAGCAGAACTAATGATGCTTTCTCTCATATTTGCAGTGAGAAAATTTAGATCCTATTTGCTACCAAAACCTTTTGTAATTCTCACTGCAAAAAAATTGTTCCCTTGGGTGTCATCTCAAATTAATCTTAGTACTAGGATCTCTAAGTGGATTATGGAGTTGCAAGAGTGCCAATACTCTTTCAAGGTAGAAGATAGTGTGCGTGCACAATTGGCAGGGATTCTCACTTATAGGGTACATGAGAAGGAGATTAAGGTGCCTGAAGTAAAAACCTTACCATTACCACTACCTAGAAGTATTCCTAATGCTTTTTCCTTGTTCTTTGATGGAGCTTTTCAACGAGCCACAAGAAAAGCAGGGGGAGTTCTAGTGTTGCTCAGCCTAAGAGGAGAGGTGGTCATGAAAGAGAAGGTCAATCTACTAGGTTCAACTAGCAACAATGAAGCAGAATATGACACACTACTTCATGGTTTGAAGATGTGCATTAGTCAAGGTATACAATGTCTCATGATAAAGGGGGGTGTACTTCTCATTGTGAAGAAAACCTTAGGCATTTGGGCATACAAGAATGAAAGCCTAAGGACAAAGGTTATGCCATTCACGTTGTTTATTCAGTTTGAAGAAGTGCAACTATATCATATTCATAGAAAACAAAATGATGATGCTGACTTACTTGCACAACAAGCAATTACATGTGTTGAGAAAGAAGTGCAGGTCATCATGGTGGCAGTAGTTGTCAAGGAACCAAGATACCAGGGACAAGAGTCATTGGCTCCCAGTACTGGCTATATTTTGGAGGGCGAGTTTCCATAAGACTTTACAAAATCTCAAAAGAGGAGACTCATGAAGAAGGCAAGTTTCTATCTCTTCCTAGAAGGCTCACTCTATCAAAGAGGGAAGGATCAAGTGTGCAGAAGAGTACCAACTATTGAGGAAATTCCAGCCATTCTGAAAGGTTTGCATGAAGAGGCATGTGTGGTCATTTTTTCCAAGAATTAACCCATGAAGAATATTTTGCTTGCAGGATATGTTTGACAAAGCTTGCATGTGAATGTCCAACATTGGTGTAAAAGCTATCAGAACTGCCAGGTAAATGGAAATAGAAGGCTGGTGCATGGCTGGATGCAAATAGTGCTTGAAAATGAACCCTTTGAAAACTGGGGCATTGATGCTATGGGTCCTCTGCCTAGAACAAAGAATGGTAAACTCTACATTCTAGTGGATGTAGACTACATGACTAGGTGGGTAGAGGCTCAAAGTGTGGCAAGGGTAAATGGGAAAACAATGAGTAGGTTTGTCTACACTAATTTTTTTGTAGATTTGGCACACCTCTAGAGATTGTTTTGGATAATGGTCCATGGTTCAAGAAGGGTTTACTCATAGATGTTTGTGAAGAGCTTCACATTCTACATCGTCATAGCACACCCTACCACCCACAATCAAATGGTTTGGTGGAGAAGGCTAATGGTGTCATTGCAGGCATCATTAGAAAGATGGTGCAAAACAAAACAATGTTATGGGATGGTGCCTTGTGGGCATATCGAACCACATATAGGAAAGCCACACAGTTCACACCATTTCACTTGGTCTATGATCAACAGGCTTTGTAGCCTATCAAGCTCAACATCGCAACAATATCGCTTCATGGCAAAGGTGCACAAGATGATCAAGGGTTATGGATGGATTGACTTCTTACATTAGTAGAGCTTGAGTGGAAAAGAGAAGTAGCTTACGAGTGCTACAATAGGAGAGACACACAAGCGAAGGAGAATCTTGACAAGAAACTGAATGACAAAGATATCAATGAAGGAGATCTTGCGCTAAGGTATGACAATCGACTCGATAATCATTTTGATGCCAAGTTTGAAACTAGATGGCAAGGGGAATACATAGTCAATAAGGCTTTCAATTCAAGTTACTATCATCTTATGGACTTGAATGGTAAAGAGCACTCCTAGAAGGTAAACGTGTATCATCTAAAACCCTATTTGAGTCCCTTTCTACCAAAGGATTTACCAAAGATCTGTCAAAGAGCAACTATGTCATGTAAAGAGCACTCCTAGAAGGTAAACGTGGACTTGAATGGTAAAGAGAACTCCTAAAAGGTAAACGTGTATTGTCTAAAACCCTATTTGAGTCCCCTTTCTACCAAAGGATTTACCAAAGATCTGTCAAAGGGCAACTATGTCACGTATATTTGTTGCATGAAGCATAAGTGTAGCCCAAGCCAAAATGCCAAGGGGCCAAACAATGAAAATCTTGTCAAGCACTCTCTTTGGAAAAGATTCTTTATGATTGTACATGAATGTACCATTGTCCTGGGGGAGGGCTAATGATAGCTGTTTTTTGGCTTTTCATAATTTCCTTAGTGAGCTACCTCACCCTACCAAAATCACCTAAACATTGTGGCTATCCTTACCTTTTTATTGTACATAAGTGTGTGTGAGTTAGGGGACTTTCCCCATATCTTCTTAAAACCCTTACTTAGCTAGTCACTAGGCTAGTTAAGCCAAATAAGTAAATAAAAATAAAAGCCAAAGTATATTATGGCCCATTCATTTGTAAATATTTCATTGTATATAGGGCCTAAATATAGGAATCTTTAATTATAATTATGTTGGTATCTATTTAATTATTCTACTTAGGTGTGCGTGATTTGCCTAGGTATGTTATGTACATTGACTCACCATTATCACAATTTTCCTTACCATTTTGCATAATTTTTATTCCATATAGAAATATTTCATGCAAGCTTCTCTTATTTTTGGGTGAGAATCCACTCCAAGAAAAAACCTCAAAAATACCTTTCACCATCAGTCATTGCCTTTCACTAAATTCCTATTTCCTGCAGGTATTTTTTCTTATCCCTTGTAAATAAATATACTTCAATTTAAAAAAATGTGGGTCCCCTTGTTTGATTCCTTATATTTTCATATATCTCTTTTTTTCATTTTATATTTGTATATAGCTGACACTACTCTAGATTCCACAAATTCTTTATATACTAACCTGTTTTTTTCATCATATCCATATATTATATTTATGCCTAATCCACAACCATGCATATTTTCAAACCCCTAAGAATAAATTATGTCATGCTCTCATGCAAGGAGGGGCTCACCTTTGGAGCCATATGCAAATTCAACAAAAGGGAGGCCACTAAAGACTTTTTTGTGAAGAAAAATAGGCATTTTGGTGGGATTTCTTAATCCATCTCCACTCCAAAGCAATGGTTGGAAGACAAAATGTGGACCAAGAGCTGAATAATCACCTCAAAATTTTTGATAATATTTGGATCTACCACCGGTGAGGTATGATTTTTTTATTGTGGACCCGAGTCTGGGACCCGAGTCTGCCCACTTTTCTCACAAGTAGCCCATAGTCTTCTCTCACCTCTTTCCACACTTCTACACACACACACAGAGTCATTCCTCTCAATCCCTCACTCAAACCTACACCTTCCATGGTTTCTCTCACCTTATTCATCATTTACCTCCCCTCTTACTTCCATAGCTCTCATATGAGCTCTACATGTACATACACCATCTCTATGCCTCTCTCGATCTATTACCTCGAAAGTACAATTTCATCTTACCCCTTCTCTATGTACATAAAATTCAGCATATAAGCCATGCTCAACCTCTACAAATTGAGAGATCTCATCAACCAAATTGTCATTTTCATCGCAATAATCAACCTTGGCGGCGGTGGCATAAAGAAGAGAAGAAGAAGAGGATCGATAGTCATTTTGAGAACCTACACAAGTTATTCCAAAACTTCTTCAAGCTTCACCATCACAAGGATTTCCTCACTTCATTCAACCATCCACTTCATTCTACCCATTGTGAATATGTCATTAACTTTCTAGTGATTTACTAACACTAACCACTAACATACTAACACAAAAATAGACATTGACCTAACTATAAAAGACACCTCACCTCAAGACATGTGTATAGTAACTCTCTCCCTCTCTCTCTCTCTCTCTCTCTCTCTCTCTCTCTCTCTCTCTCTCTCTCTCTCTCTCTCTCTCTCTCTTCTTCTCCTTCTTCTTCCTTGAAACTCTACTTTCACCTTATCTACCATCAATAATGCTCTCTTTTGAACCCACATCCATAACTCAAGAAGAGAAAGAAGTCCCACAATGTTTTGATATTTAGGAAAAATCATAATCTTGATTTGTTAGCTTGTAAATTAGGATTTCCAATCATCTTAATGAGGGGTCTCCAACCTATAAATACGCCCCTCTCCTTTTTGTAAAACTACCTCCAATATCTCACAAAGCACCCCAACACTCTATGCCTGAGGAGAGACTTAGGCGTAGCAACCACTTTGTAAATTAGGATTTCCAATCATCTTAATGAGGGGTCTCCAACCTATAAATACACTCCTCTCCTTCTTGTAAAAATACCTCCAATATCTCACATAGCACCCCAACACTCTATGCCTGAGGAGAGACTTAGGCGTAGCAACCACTTTGTGAGCTTCACTTTTGGTGTGAGAGAAGGTTTCAAGCTACACATTGCAAGTGAGAGAGTGTGAGTTCAAAATCTCAAAACCACTATTGTATATGCTCCTCCATCATCAATAAATTGAGGTTTGGTGCATCAAAGGTGTGATTCAATGTTCAAATCTTCGCCTTTCCACTTGTACGATACAATTTAGTAAATTCAAGATGACGTGTATTTTAAGTTTCTATCATTTGATCTTGTTTGAGATACTGTTTTAGTGTGTTTTCATTGCCAATTTTGTGTCCATTGTAAGAGGATTTTGTGGTCAGAGATCTCCACACCCTAAGACAGTGTGTGTGTGTTGGCAATGTTTAGCATTCACTAAGATTGAGTTAGTTTTGTACAAGCTCTACGATAGCATCATAACCAACCATCTCCAGTTATAAGTCACAAACTAGGTATTACGCAAGTTCCATTTCTCCATCTCTTTCCTTCTAGCTCGCTTTGCTCCATTTGGTGTGTCTTGGTGTGAGATTTCTTGTGTGAATTTTGTTGCACCTCCTCTTGGTTGTAACAAAATCTCTCTTGCATCCTAGTTCGCATCCCATAGCTAGGTGGTGCCCCTATCTTGTTTGGATTTTGGTTGTGGATTTGTTGTTGTGTCATGCTTGTGGTTGCCCCAGCCCCAATTAAGCAGCACGGGAGCCTTGAGGGGTGTTTAGAGTTCACTTCTCTTGTTGTCCACCCTGGACCGCCTCAACACCACCAATGGATGGTTTAGAAGGCACATCCTTCTCTTTGCTTGATCTTTTCTCATCCAATTGAATTTTGAGATTGCCCCATGAAGTCATGTATCTGACAATACTAATTCAAGGGCCTTGATATCCATCTGGCACTCAATAGACTTCTTGATTTTCCAAGAAAATGTAATGTAGAGATATACTAACTTCTCCAAAATTCTACAAAGAGCATGCATTATACAATTGTGGGCATTAACAAGTGGAATTTCTAGAACTGGGAGGAAGTTAGGGTCTTCGTTGTGTCGAGTAGGAGCCTTTCTCCACCACTTTGGGTCCATAATCTTTGTAGACTCCGTGCAGAACAAACATGGATATTTTTCCATTGCATCCATTTTAGAATTATACATACACTTCAGTGTTTTGAAGTCACTACATGATGCCATTGGATGTGAAAGTCTTTCCTTCCATCCATAGACAACACCTTACCTCAATTAATTTGTCCATCAATTATGTTAGGTATGGGGGTTTGATTGAATAACCATAATAGAATATCATGGTCCTCTTTCTTTACCTAAAAGCTTTATCTTGATATGATTTGATATGAAATATATTATTTTAGTAAAAGGACTGTAAGAAAATAAATTATCTCTAAAGCACCCAGCCACCATATGTATGCTTTTGACTGGACACTGAAGTATAAAGGATCGCTGGTAAGACATTTTGAAAGTTCCCTATTAGTCAGTGTTATGGTAACTCGCTCTAGCTTCTTCTCTTTTAGAATCTCACACTCATCCAGCTTCAAGACAAAATATAACACATTGCCACTCTATTCGAATGTGACATTGTAGAACTTTACCATTCTGGTCTGCAACATAGTAAGGTCCATGAAGACATTGTTGTGCTCATCATAAGTTTTATTTCTTCCGTGGCCTTTGTAAGTACTTTGAATGTGAAAGGGACAACCAAGGAAGTCATTCTGTATGTTGTTGAGTTGAAGTCTCTCTATCCAAACACTTGTTGATGTTGTGGGTAGCACCTTGAATTTTATTCCCCCTTTTGGACACTCTTGTGCAGTCAAATTTTTCAAATTTGTTCTTCGGATGTATTTTTAGACATCATACATGTATGATGTCCAAGTTTAAAAAGTTTGAGTTTTTCCACACAAAACTCTTGCACATGCCCTCTTATATGCTCAACACCAATCAGTCATGAAAATAAGTCAACATAATCTTCTTATTGCATTTTCATCCTCAAAATCAACATTTTTGTGATTTTAAATGCAGTGAGCACTTCAAAAAATAAATCAATGACAAATAGCTCTATATAAAAATCAAATCACTTACCTAAAGCTTCTCCTAGACATCATATGGGTTTTACGTTTATGAGTAGAAAAATTATTCACTGCCACACACGAACTAGCAAATGCTTTTATCACCTCACAAATCACTTGACCACCAACAACTACTCTAATCTACAACTAATACTACAAATCCTAACTAAATCTTTCTAGTCTCAGACCTCGACAGGACACACACTTCCTCCTTGTCCACTTGATCTCGGAATAACCTTTTTCGGATCCACTTAAGAAAAATTCATTCTTTAGATGAAACTAAAGCAAGCAACCATCACACAAGTGCTAGTAGGATTACCTACTCAAGTCCTTGTGTCCCCAAAAATGGTGCCAATGTTGCCGGAGTGAATCACACCACCCATAAAGTGCATGCAACACTTCCTAGATCAACATAATGTCAATCGAGGACACATATGACACGATAGGTGCACACAGGAAATCTCTTCAGCTTGTCAGGATGAGAACATGCAACACTCTAGAATGCTAGTTGAATCATAATCTGGAATCTCACTACTCTCAACTACACCACCCAACCCACATACACACAAAAGGAGGGAAACTCACCAAACCATACTAGAATTGTACGAAACTTAAGGAACACCATCCCCTCACTAGGATACACCTATCCCAAAGCCTCTACGCTCAAAACCCTTACTCTAGACACATCTACAAAAAAAGTGTATGAAGATAGATCCAAATTTCAAAAGTGCTGAAAATTTAAGTCTACGAGCACCTGTGCATAGCTTAGGTTTGGCAATCTTGACGACTACTTGCATGTAGAAAATCAACATCATTAGATATACTTACAACCACAAATAGCTTGTAGATGCGTGATAGGGTGTGCTTCTCTCCGCAAGGAATGCTTGGCATTATTACATAGCTCTTGCCGAGTCTATTCCAATGGTGTAGCTGGATCTCCAATGTGATGAACAAGCGGGGAGTAGCGTCAGGATGAAGCTCACACTCTCTCTCTTTCTCTCTTACACACAGTCGACGACATCTTAACACTTGATTATATGATAAGTGTTCTCTACAAAATGACATAGATACCTTATATACTAAGGCTACGATATAATAGCTATGTCATATATAGCCAAAGACAGAGCTACATCACATTTATCATTGGTTGGTATACTATGAGATACAAGGCTTCTTTTATTTTCTATTTAGAGAGGGTTTGGACCGTTGGCTAGGGTCATGAGATATCAAGATTAAAGATGCCTCGGGTTGTTTTTGCTAGAGATCCATAGACACATGGTGAGTCTCTTAAGGATATTAGGCAGAGGAAAATTTCACAGAGGGAGGTCATTTTAGAGTAGAGACTTGACAACTAGATGAGCATGCTTCAGAGGAGACTTCAGAGCCCACCTATACCAGATGTATATTAGTTGACAAAGCCATTGAGCTCAGGAGAGCTAGATGCCCATGTCTACTAGGGTAACCAAACATCGGTGGAGGCTCCATCATAGAATCAAGACTAGTCTAGCACCACATGGGAGATGCCTAGTGAGACTTTTTACAGGGGTGGACATTGACAAAGCGTTTCAACATCCCATGAAATACTTTCGTGGACAACGCCTGATGCGTGACATCCTCGGGCATTGATAATGAAGATGGTGATAATAATTTTAGTCTTTTATTTTACTACATTTATTATTATTTTATTTTTATTTATGTACCCACACATTGGATTGGATCCACCAACGTTGTATCAGTTTGGTGTCATAGCTATAGGTCATTTTGGCCTTTTTGAAGATGTTTAATATAATATTTCATTTCATCTCTCTCTCGCAGACATCTTCACACCACCTTGAGATTGAGACCAGTGATACCAGCAACTAAGAGGATATGCCGCCTATGCCATATAGAGCTAGAGACAGAGATGCATTCTATATTTCAATGCATAATGTATCATTGCTATAGTGCTAGCTTCCATTGTCTATTCAAAGAATTCTTTGGACCCTTCTCTAGAGTCATGAGCTATTAGGACCATAGATGTCTTAGGCTCTACCTACTTGAGTTACACAGACACAGAGATAGTTTACTGAGGAGATCTGGAGAGACAATCCCAGAGATAGATTATTAATTTATTCACAATAAACATTGGACAGATAGAGGAGAAGCCACCACTACAAAGCTCGGTTCACACTCACACCCATGGTACTCTCATTGTATTGGAGCTAGGGAGATCAAGACGCCCACAACTAAGGAGAGGAACTTCACAACATCGATGGAGACTACACTGATTAGGCAAAATTTGGACTCACAAAGGGGCTGTTGGGGTATAAAGCCCAATGTGGTCGCCCAGGTAAGTGGGCGGGCCGCCAGGTATGTACACATATTCTTTTGTAAAAACCTAATAAGAACTCACTATGCTCTACACATTACAGTAGAGCGAGTTCACCATATCTTCGTGCTCTTCTTCTCGCACTCTCTCTCGCGTCGCACTTCCGCTCGTACACCTTCAACTGGTATCAGAGCTCAGATCGAGGCTCGGGGCAGCACTGCAGGAGGCTAGAGTCACCAGCTCAGATTGGAGTGAAATTCCACAGGCGAAGACACAGCCCCAAACCCTGTGGGAAAGCCCGAAGAGCTCGGTGCTCTCAGAATTTCATTCTGAGGTCATCTCGTTCACTGTTCGGCTTCGACAAAGTTCTACGCAGGCCATTTTCGACTACATGGTCTCAGCGGGTGCAGATCCGACTCTGCAAATTTGGGGTTTTTCGGCCTACAACTACAGGTTCTGAGGATATCGACACTCCCAGAGTGTTGATTTGTGGCTGTCTACACATCGAAGGATGGATCACAGTTCTTAGAGGCGTGTCACATACGACACGGGCGCATCTACACACAGACTATAGGCGACATCCACTAGTTCATCAGGTAGCTTTTGTTTGCTGCTTGATATTCCAAATTTCATCCTGACATTGCAGGTACTTCCACATGGGATGTATTGTCAGAGATGATGTATGTCTGTTGAGGGTTTGCTGGCTGTGAGTCATGCAGCAAACAACCGCCACAGTGGTTACAGTATACAGTGGGAAATTTGTGGATGTATGACTTTGTGGGAAGTCTATGTAGTGTCAGATTTACTGCAGCCTTTTTTGAGGGTCGAGTGAGGTTTTATTGAGCTGGGGGATTCTCGAATGTTGAGATCCTTTCGGTGATACAGGTCTTGGAGCGATCCCTCGAGCACCCTTAGATAGGCAGCTAGGATGTATTGACTGTGAGTTAGACAGTTGGGATTGCATCTTTGCTTTACTGCCGTTGAGGCATTGTCACAGTCTATGCTTACAGGACAGTGACAGGACAGTGAGAGATAGTACAGGTGCAGGACAGGTTTACCCGCAGCTTACAATGTCAGAGAGATAGTGTTTTTTGAGCTATTTTTGGTCTGTTTTTTGAGTACACCAGATCCATTTTACAAAGGAGACTCTGCCAAAATTTATGCAGAATCTCAAGCTTTCTTGGTTCATTTGACAGGTTGATATTGGTTCAGAGGTCAGTTTACAGGGGAAACTCTGCCGAATTTTTCCCAGGAAAGTAAACCACTGTGAAGCGTAGCTATGGCTGGATCACAGGACACTGCTCTTTACAATATCAAGAAGCTAGATGGAACCAATTTCCCATTGTGGAAGAAGCAGATTTGGCACGTGTTGGTACAAAAGAAGCAGATAAAACCTATAAAGCTCAAGGGGATAAAACCAGAAGATATGGACGAAGATGAATGGAGCGAAATGGATGAATTGGCACTTTCTACCATTATGCTGACTTTGGCAAAAAGCGTTTACTTCAATGTAGCAGACGAGATGTTGGCTTATCAATCAAGGTTAAAGCTGAGTGATCTTTATGTGAAGCAGAGTGCAGCTTCATAGGTATACTGGCTTAAGAAGCTTGTTGACTTGAAGATGAAAGAAGGGACACCTATGTCCAATCATCTAAATGAATTCAACACCATCTACAGTCAGTTGTCAGCTCAAGGTGTCAAGTTTGATGAACCTGTTAGAGCTATGTTCCTGTTGATCACATTGCCAGAAAGTTGGGACACTTTTCGCACAGCTTTAAGTAATTCTTCACCTCCAGATGGTTTGAACATAGCAGGTGTAGAAGGAAGTCTGCTTACTGAAGAAACCAATAGAAAGACAATGGACAAAGGCAAAGGAACAGCCTTAGTTGTCAGGGGAAGGACCAAAGAAAAGTACAAAGGTGGAAAGAGGAATCAGTCTCGTAGCAAGTCCCGCATTGCTAAAGGCAAGAGTGACATAGAATGCTACCATTGTGGCAAGAAGGGTCACATGAAAAGAGACTGCAGAGAATGGAAAGCAGAAAAAGACAAAGAGAAAGATGAAGACCATTGTGAGAAGAACAAGTCCTCAGTGAAGATTCAAGAAATAAATGTGACAAACACTGTTGCAGAGGATGACAGTCTAGTGTCAGGAGACATCTACTTCTTGAAGAATACAATGGACTCATCTCTTCTTACAGCATCTGATGGAAATGCACTGAGTGACTGGATTATAGACTCAGGGGCCGGGCATCACTTCATGTGTCTCCAAACAAGGAGTGGTTTACCTCTTATGTGACCACTAAAGATCATGTTCGGCTAGGCAATGGGCAGACATGTGAGATCTTAGGTGTTGGAGATGTTCAATTAAAGTTTCAGAATGGCTCTTCTTTCACGCTGAAGAATGTGAGACATGTTCCCGCAATTACAAAGAGCTTGATCAGCACAGGTTTACTTGATGATGCTGGCTACGTCACCACTTTTGGACAGAGCATGTGGAAGATATCCAAGGGTTCTATGACAGTAGCACATGGAGTAAATTCTGGAGGACTTTACATGATCTATGTATCAAATGTCTCTAAAAATGTAATCAATGTAACCGAGCAGCCGAACGTTTCTTTGTGGCATAGCCGGTTAGGACATATGTCCAAGAAGGGAATGGAAATCTTGTCTCGTTCTGGTTATTTGTCTGGATTTTCATTTAATGATTTTGAATTTTGTGAACATTGTCTGTATGGTAAGCAAACACAGCAGCCACATAAGCATAGAAGCAGTAGAAGAGATACATAGTTGGCACTTGTTCATAGTGATTTGTGTGGACCTATGCCTAACCTATCTCTAGGGGGAGATTCTTACTTTATGACATTTATAGATGATTACTCGAGGAAAGTATGGGTTTACTTTCTCAAGCACAAGGATGAAGCGTTTAGTGTTTTCAAAACGTTTGTGACACTTGTGGAGAATCAGAGTGGCAAGAAGCTTAAATGCTTACGCACTGACAATGGTGGAGAGTATGTTTCAAAGCCCTTTCAGGACTTTTGTGAGTCAAAAGGTATAAAACGTGAACTTACTGCTCCTTACAATCCTCCTCAAAATGGTGTTGCTGAGAGGATGAATAGGACCATACAAGAGAAGGTCAGAAGTATGTTGTCTAATGCACAGCTGCCAAATGGGTTTTGGGCTGAAGCTGTATCAACAACTATTCATCTTGTAAATAGATCTCCTAGCAAGGTTTTGCAGAAGGATTCAGTGCCAGAGATGGTATGGTCAGGCAAAATGCCCTCATACAAGCATCTCAGAGTCTTTGGCTGTGAGGCATATACTCACGTTCCAAAGGAATTTAGGAACAAACTTGAACCAAAGAGTAGAAAGTGTATCTTTCTAGGCTATGGTAATTCTGGTGAGATGGGGTACAGACTTTGGGATCCTGAATCCAGAAAGGTTGTCCGCAGCAATGATGTTCACTTTAATGAATCCAAATATCATTCTAAACCAGAGAGGGTTGAGGAGATTAGAAGAGTTGTCTTCCAAGAAGATGGACCTGCACGTGCAAGACAAAATGTCAGGGCTCAAGAGGAGCAAGGACAGAATAGAGTGGAACCACAAGTTGTGGCTGAGCCTGAGCCACCTATTGTGCGTAGATCTGGACGTGTCACACGACCTCCTGATAGGTTTGTTCCATCTATGAACTATGTCATGTTGACTGATTGCAATGAGCCTTCATGTTACAAGGAAGCAGTGCAAATTAAGGACTCCGAGAATTGGCAATTGGCCATGCAGTCAGAGATGACAAATCTGCATAAAAACCAGACATGGAAGCTAGTTAAATTACCACGGGGCAAAAAGGCTCTACCCTGTAAATGGGTTTACAGGTATAAGATCACCGCTCATGATAGTCAGCCAAAGTACAAAGCAAGGCTTGTTGCCAAGGGCTTTAAGCAAGAACAACGCATTGACTTTGATGAAGTCTTCTCTCCGGTGGTCAAGATGACTACATTGAGATGCTTTCTTGCATTGGTTGCCATATTAGATTTGGTCTTGCACCAAATGGATGTCAAGACAGCGTTCTTGCATGGTGATTTAGATGTGGAAATTTACATGTAGCAGCCAGAAGGGTTTGTTGAGAAAGGCAAGGAAGATTGGGTATGCCAGTTGTTAAAGAGTCTTTATGGCTTTT
This sequence comes from Adiantum capillus-veneris, assembly GCF_014529385.1. Taxonomy (NCBI): domain Eukaryota; kingdom Viridiplantae; phylum Streptophyta; class Polypodiopsida; order Polypodiales; family Pteridaceae; genus Adiantum; species Adiantum capillus-veneris. The sequence goes on from NC_140935.1 coordinate 104,331,127, forward strand.
CATCAATTCTTTACAGGGAGAGTTGTATGACAGGATGAACATAATTTCATATCTACAGAGACATATCCATATTAGGCAAAATTTGGACTCACAAAGGGGCCCTTTAAGGAGTTTGACTTTACCTCTCTCTACCAAAACGGGCGCATGGATAATTTTTTGCAAACAAACTCCAAAGTTGACGGAGGTTTGACAGTTAGAATGTCCTCTTCAAGCTCTATCTATTGATATATAGCACGCCATGAGATTCCTCATATTTTACAAGATTCTTTTTTTGATTCACCTATGATGTGACAACTCTATCGGAATCTAAGTGAATCAAAAAAAGAATCTTCTAAAATATGAGGAACCTCATGGCGTGCTATATATCAGTAGACAGAGCTTGAAGAGGACATTCTAATTGTCAAGCCTCCGCCAACTTTGGAGTTTGTTTGCAAAAATTTATCCATGCACCCGTTTTGGTAGAGAGAGGTAAAGTCAAACTCCTTAAAGGACCCCTTTGTGAGTCCAAATTTTGCCTAATGATAGAGGGTTTCAGCCTTACTATCTCAACATCTAGAGGATAGGTTAGTATGGATTGGTCACCCTTTGTATCTCTCTGTTGTATTGGAAACCCATTGTAATAGTGATCCCACATACCCCACACAATTCCAACTAGTAATACTTCTAGATTCAATTTAGTATCTCTTTTTTTGTACTCAAACATGGTATCAGATTCACCAGTTTGTAACAGATTGGCATCATTGGTATTAACACCTTTTGAATATGCTAATATATCACTTCATTTCATTTCTCTCTCTCTCTCTCTCTCTCTCTCTCTCTCTCTCTCTCTCTCTCTCTCTCTCTCTCTCTCTCTCTCTCTCTCTCTCTCTCTCTCTCTCTCTCTCTCTCAAGAGAGGAGCTTCACAACATTGACAAAGAGGCTGCGATACAGGATTCAAGCCAAACTATCTCAACATCCAAAGTACAAATGAGTTTGGATTCATCACTCATTGTATCTCTCTCTCTTGTATTCGGTACTCACCCTAGTGCTTTTAGGTTAAGTAGCAAAAGGAGAAGAAGCCATGGATCTTTCTGAGTGGAAGAAGAAAGCCTCGTCTTTATTGTAATGGAGGGAAGATTAATTTTGAACACTTTCTTTCAGTACCTTTTCATGGCAGGACTATGATAGCTTTTCATAGCTAACTTTCAGTACCTCCAAGGCTATTAGAATCTGTTTATAGGGGGTCCATATATGGATAGTACAAACCTCATAAAAAGAAGAAGCTACCTCACATTTAAGAAGTTTTTTTTAGTATTTCTTCATTTCTTTTAGCTATTTTGGGTGAAAGCATGTTAACGTGTCACGCTTTTTGTGCTAGTCAACATATGCCAACAAGCACATCTTGTAAGCATAACACGTGGATAGGATAGTCATGTTTTTTCAAGTGTGTGGGCCACCATCATGAGCTATACAAAGTGTAATACTTGGACTTCAAAAAAATGAATCGTAATATTTTTTAAATCACTAATAGTTAAGCTTAGCCGTTACGTTGAGGAAGTGGTGTAGTCATGAAGCATGGAGGGAAGCACAACGTAGGGGCCACAGGTCAGAGAGAGGGAGGAAAGTGATTGTGAGCTACAAGCAGGTCTACAGTCAGAGGACAACAATCAGCCCAAGTGGAGGATAGCTCACCATTGGAGCCAACCACCTCCGGCTTCAATCTTGATAGTACTCCACCAAGAAGGAAGTCGAGGGGCAAAGGTTCTGTTGCTTCTCCTCCACCCTACAAAAGATTGAATGCTTCTAGGTTCCCCAATGTCAAAGTACATACATGTAGGGAAGGGGAAGCAGGACTTAGCTCCTCTCTCTCTCTCTCTCTCTCTCTCTCTCTCTCTCTCTCTCTCTCTCTCTTCAATGAGGGGGCCACATTTGGAAGTTGTAAATCAAGCAAAGCATGACACATTTTTCCAGCATGCCCCGACTACTAATCTGTTAGTGAATCCTCTCACCCATGATAAAATTGTGTTGCTAAGCATATGATGCAATCAACACAGTGGACTATGCATTCAACTTATATGCTTGTTTTTGTAGTAGCCCCTGGCTGCAATCTAGTTGTGGATTCTCTCACACTAATCAGGTGCTTGTGCATTGCCTTAGGCATTCAAGGTGCATGCTTAGATGATTGCATCTAAGGAGAGCCCGTGAAATTGTTTGTGTAGAAATTACTGTGGTAGCCCTATTCTAGTGGGGTTTTGTAAGGTATTATTCTTATAATCCTATGTGGTGTGCAAGCCGATGGAAAGCTCCCAAGCTGAAAATCTCACTACAAGAAAATTTTTCTGTAATAGCAGAAGAGTTTAATGTTGTCCATGGCCTCTCCAAGGACGGTGTTGACCCCAAATTGGTGGTGGGAGCAGACTACGAATTTGGAGTGGTTCAATGTATTCAGAGAGGCAAATGATCACAGCAAATATCGCTTCAAATGCGATAGCATTCGTAGCGACATGTACGACCAAGTACTTCAGCTGCAATACAGGGTGTACCAGAAGGCACCCACCAACATGGAAATTAATTCGGCTTTTGCGAATGGTTTTGTAAAACAATTTAGTCCAATGGCAATTACAAGTGGCTCAATCATGCAGTTCAATTGGGCTGATTTTGCTGTCCAGCATTTGCAGGACCTTTGAGAAAAAGGATACTACGATACCCATGTTGAAAAGTGGAGGGTGTGTAATACCCACCCCTCAAGTCAAAAAATACAGGAGGGCTCTGTGAAAACAAAGGACGATTGCGCTGGCCAAGTAGCTCTGAACGTTTTTTCTGCTGCCAGGGCAACACCCCTCTTTATTAACAGCTCTCACAAAGTGACAGCAAACCTGTCATATTCTGGGCTCTCTTGTTTGTAGTACATCATGCAAATGACCATCTCAAAAATCGACTGCAGGATGCTAAACATTAGTAGCTGAAGATGTGGTTCAGGAGCTTGAAGCTGCGAGGGTTCTGAAAGCAAGCCATGATATGGTTAGCCTTGTAGTACTTGCTATGAGACATAAGCTTCATGATGCTGAGAATGAATTGTGGTGTTTAGGCCTCACTGATAGTGTGGATGCAAGGAGAGAAATAGAGATCAAGGTAAAGATCGAGACACTGAAGGAGACACTGGATGGTTTGGGGTTTCCTCACAATGAGGACACCCCCACTGCTCTTGACATTGACATAACATGTCTTCATGTTAGTGCCAATGGTTTTTGTGATTGAAGCTTATGTTTTGAATATGTGCACAACTATCCTATGTACTTACCATGCCTCTATTTTGATTGGTTTGTAGATTAATGTGGACGTGCAGGAAGAAAAAGTACACGCCTGTGATAGTCAATTGCAGCTATTCATGCAGATCAGTAGGATGATACAAGGCTCCTTCATCCCCACTTCCCTATGCAAGATAGATATGGACACTTTTACAGAGTGTATAGGAGGGGTATGTGATGGGACAACAAGCAACATGTGTATTGGCTGTGGTCTGCCAATAGAAGTACACAAAATCATTGCAATGGTCATAATACCATGTGAGCATACCTATCACCTAGTCTGCTTTGTTGTTGCATGCTCCCTGGGGACTGAATGTAGAGCTTCCACCTGCCAGTAGAGGATACCAGCTGAATGGTGTGTCAAGGTCACAGGGCAAGGACCTCCAATCACACAGAGTTCTGGTAAGATAATGTTAAGGAACAATTATCCAGCCTTGATTCCTACAGTAGCCCTGTGTATGCTAGTTATCATAGAAGGTATGCTAGTTAGCTTAGTGGGTATGGTGTCTAGCATATTGTGTGTATGGTAGTTGTCAAACATAGTTATTCTAGTTAGCATAGAAGGTATTCTAGTTAGCATAGAAGGTATGCTAGTTAGCATAGACGGTATGCTAGTTAGCTTAGTGGGTATGGTGTCTAGCATATTGTGTATGTTAGTTGTAAAACCTAGTTATGCTAGTTAGCATACATTGTCATGGTGGTAATCATACTGTGTATGCTAATTAGCACAGCTAGTTATCCTAGCTAGCATATTGTGAATACTAGTTGGCATTTTTTGTATGCTAGTTAGCATACTGTGTATGCTAATAAGCATACTTTCTATGCTAGTTAACAAACTATGTATGATAACTAGCATAGAGAGTTTCCCAATTAGACACAAAGTATGCTAATCAGCATGTTAAATAAGCTAACTAGTGCACAGTGTGCTAGCTATGAAACAAGTTATGCTAATTAGAACACTGTGTATGATGGCTAGCATGCGAGTATGCTAATTAGAAAAAAGGTATGCTAATTAGCATGCATAAGCATACCTTTCTTATAGTTATCATACTTGCATGCTAGCCATCATACACAATGTTCTAATTAGCATATTTTTATGTTAATTAGAACATTGTGTATGATGGCTAGCATGCAAGTATGATAACTATAAGAAAAGGTATGATAATTAACATACTCAGTATGCTAACTAGCATACCTTGTATGCTAGCTAGCATTTGGTGCATGCTAACAAGCATTCAAAGTTTAGTTAGCATACCTTCTTTTCTAGCTAGCATAATGTGTATGCTTGTTAGCATACCTCTATGCGAGGTAGCATACATTTTGAGCTAGCTAGCATAATTTGTATGCTAGTTAGCATACCTCTCTACTAGTTATCATAATGTATATTTTAGTTAGCATGCACAATATGCTAACCAGCAAAGATGGTATGCTAATTAGCAGAGACGTTATGTTTATTAGCATAACTTATCCTCTAGCTAGCATACCATCTATGCTAGCATACATTGTATGCTAATAAGCATACCATTTAGGCTAATTAACATAGCATGTATGCTAATTCGCACACCATCATTAATAAGCATACCATTAGCATACACACAATTTTGCCTATTAACATTTTATGTATGCTAATTAGCATACATTCTCTGCTAGTTAGCATACACACTATATTCACACTTCCTTGTTAGCATATTTTGTATGCTAGTTAGCATATTGATCATGGTGGTTAGAACACTTTGTATACTAGTTAGCATAGTTAGCATAGACTATAAATATCTACAGGATATAGATGCCAACCATACATGGAATGCTACTTGTCACACTATGCATACAAGCAATTATAATGGTATCGATGAAAATTAACTGGTGAATGGAATACAGAGGTATCAATGATGCAGGATGCGAACCTGACAAGACACCTATCAATCAAAGGAAAGAAGAGAAGCTTTGTAATGATGAAATCGATGAGCTGGATAGACAGCATGAAAGGGCAGATGTAATTCCATAGCATGCAACATCACACGAGGCTATTGCAGATGGTAAAGAAATAGATGATGATGATGAAGATTTTATCTTGATTACTCATTCCAAACCCAAGCCCCCTACAAATGATCAAACAAGCGTCTCACAGGAAACAATTAGGAGTGTGCAAGAGGAAGGTAGGAGTGCTCAAGAGGAAGGTTTCAGGACAGTCAGTGGGCTAACTCCGCAAGACGTTGGTGATGACATCCCCCTACAGGGTTTTGTAAAAAAAGTGAAATTAAAGAGAAAAGGTGGCCTGGAACAGATTCTGGAAGAACCTGGGGATGAGAAATGTGTTGCCCCTCCAAGCACCCTCGATGACATAAACGAATGCAGCAGAGGTGAAAAGAAATCCATTCACTCACGTGATTGCAAGAAATTATGTTGAATATGTTCCCTTTTGTATCCAAGTTATGTAGTGCTAGCAAGCTCCACACCTTGTGGCATGTATCTCTCTAGATATTTATAATGGAAAAACTCTTTTTAATATTATTTGATTGTACAACAGTTCAATAGTTTTTGCTTGTCCTTTATGATGTTCTTATTCGATACCATTTATGTGTCACAGGGCAAGAGAAATTGCAGTTAGTTGCCTTGCATGATTTGAATTATTCAATTACATGCAAAACCATACGAAAGTGGCATATTACCAAGGCTAGAAAACTACAACAAGAAAAAGCCAAGATTGAGAAGTGCCTGGCTAGCTATCTTAAACGCTTAACAAAAATTAATGAGTACTTCAGTTATGTTCATCCCTCGGGGGAAGTTATATTTGTTGAGTGGTATGCACTGCCAGACCCAATATGCATGTCAAAAGCATTGCCAAACAAGGGGTGTGCTTTGGTTCTTGATTTAAATGGCCTGCTTGTTCAAGTTGTAGAGCCAATGCACGGTGACATTCCCCCTAAACATGCAAGGGAAATGATAAAGTACAATGTGCATGATACGAGGTTGGTATTTTTTCGCAGAGACAGCCACACATTTTTGGATTGGTGCCTCCGATTTTTGCATGTGTATATATGGAGCACTAGCATGGCACCTCAAGTGAATGCAATATTAGAAACAATATTCAAAGAGCAGCGGGCTAAGCTAAGAGGTGTTTTTACACAGAGTCATTGTAGTGGCAAGCCTTGGCAGATATATAATAAGCTTGTATTCTTGAAGGATTTGAGATTTTTTTGGAAGGACTACAACTTTGGGCCCCAAAACAGTCTAATTATTGACGTTAGTATGTACAAAGTGTGTCAGAACCTGAAGGAAGTTGTCTTGTTACGCCTAAGATAGAGGACCAGACCAAAGAATAGCAGCAAAACTTCCTGATAGATACTTTGAGAAGCTGGCTATCCCTATGGCTGCAATCAGAGGATCATGCAACGTATACAGCTGAAAATGCGTTTGATACTACCCCAATTTTTTTTTCACAACAAGTGATCAGGAAGCTGGAATCAGAAATACATCGGTGCAACGTTGCCCAGTGTAATGAAGCCATGAATAGGAGACAAAGGGAGGCTGATGAAGAAGCTGAAAGACATAAAAGAGAGAGGTTACAGAGGGAAAAATTAGAGAAGCAGCAGCAAGAAGAAGAAGAAAGAGAGTTGCAAGAACCAAAAGCTCAGCAACAAGAAGAAGAAAGAGAGCAAGACCCAAAATCTCAACAAAAACTAAGAAGCAAACGGACACTAGGAAAAAGCGAGTGTACAAGCGCGCTAAACCACGATCTTATCCAGAGTAGGAGGTTCTCTGCAATTTTGGAACATTATGAGGGAAATTTGTAAATTGACTTTCCAATGTTTGTAACTATTCTGACATTCACTTCAAATAGTAATGATCAGATCCTCTACTACTCTTTTTTTGAAGACAATACTATGTGTACTGTTGGCGTCTTGTAAACATTGAATTTGTATACATTCTCATTGGAAGTCAACAAAGGTATGCTAATTAGCATAATGTTTATGCTAGTTAGTAAATTGTTTATGCTAACACGGCCAAAACAGTATGCTAACTAGCATACCATTTATGTGAATTAGCATACTCACAGTAGCTAATTAGAATACATTCTAATTAGCATACTGAGAATTCTTGTTTGTGCTAACTTCCACTCATAGCATACCATAGTATACTAACTAGCATATACAGTATACAAGAAGCTGCCATGTTTTCTCCTTGAAACCAGCAATGGTATGCTAATCACCATACTGTCTTTGCCAAGTGTCATAAACAATATGCTAATTAGCATACTGTGGATTTTTGCTTTTGCTAACTTCCACTCACAGCATAGTATGCTAATTAGCATACATGGTATGCTTATTAGCATACATAGTATACAGAGAGTTGTTATCTCTTCTCCTTAAAACCAGCAAAGGTATGCAAATTAGCATACCTTCAATTGGCATACTGTACACTAACTTCCACTCAGTATAGTATGCTAATTAGCATATATAGTATACACGAAGTTGCCATCCCTTCTCCATGAAACCAGTGAACCTATGCTAATTAGCATATTGTTTATGCCAGTTAACTATGCTAATTAGCATACTTACAAAATGCAAATTGGCAAAAACATTATGCTAATTAGCATACACAAGGTTCAGAGGCCTGTCATCTCTTCTCCTTGAAACCAGTAAAGATATGCTTATTAGCATACATAGTATGCTAAATATCATACCTGTGCATTTTTGTTTGTGCTAACTTTCACTCACAGACAGAAAGCTGTCATCTATTCTCCTTAAAACAAGCATAGGTATGATAATTAGAATATTGTTTATGCCAACTAGCATAAATAGTATGCTAATTAGAATATACAGTGAGGTGAAAGCTACCATCTCTTCTCCTTGAAACCAGCAAAGGTATGCTAATTAGCATACACAATATACAAAAAGCTGCCATCTCTTCTTCCCTAAACCAGCAAGGGTATGCTAATTAGCATATTGTTTATGCCAGTTGGCATAAATAGCATGCTAATTAGCATTCCACTCACAACATAGTATACTAATCAGAATACACGGTATACAGAAAGGTGCCATCTCTTCTCCTTGAAAACCAGCAAAGTTATGCTAATTAGCATATTGTATGCTAACTAGCATATATAAGTTTATGCTAATCAGCATAAACAATATGCTAATTAGCATTAGCATACACAATATACAAGAAGTTGTCATCTCTTCTCCTTGAAAACTAGCAAAAGGTATGCTAATTAGAACATTGTGTATGCTAACTAGCATTAACAATATGCTAATTAACATACCATTTATGCTAACTAGAATACCCACAGAACACAATTAGCATACCTTCTTATTATCATACTGTGCAAGCCACTGGCCTTCTTTGTACACATCTTTCCAAACCCTGATGCCTTTCTTGTCAGGCCAAGGGTAGGGCCAAGCGCCAGGATGGACATGCGGTCAAGGGGCGCTATATTTAGGGGCTAGGAGTCTATATATGGCACGGTTGGGTGGAGAGTTGCATGGTCCAGTCCCCCGCAATCTTACATTTGTATCAGAGCAAGGTGGAGAAAAAGGGGGAAGGTGGAGCCATGGCGGAGGAGAAGGCATGGAGCTCAGTCTCTCTCAAGCATGGATCTCCCTCTCTTTCTACCTTGCTCTCTCTGGGGCGTTCATGGAGAACCGGGGAGAGCAAACCCTTGCACGTAGGGAAGGAAGGACGAAGGTGTGGAGGATTGCATGAAACCATGCAAAGGACGAGCAACCAAGTTTTTTTTTGGAGAAGCCGTGTGCAGGAACCCTAATCCGGGAAAGGGGAGTTTTTCGCCCTGTACAAAAACGGACCAGGAGGGCATCGTTGGGAGAGCCTTGAGAAACTGGGAAGGTTTCGACCCTCCCTCGGCTGCAAGTAATGGCTCCAGCGCGAGATATCTCTTCCTTTGCATCACGCAGAGTCGGTCAACTCTGTTGCAAGTGAATCTCAAGTTCATTTTATAAAAAAAAAACAAAGTTTTTAGGGCTCCATAAGGTGGGCGGCCTTTGCAAGAAACTGTGCATACACAGATTTGGTCGGCAAGGCATCAACTACTATCCTGCTCTCATCCTCCTTTTGGTGGGTGCAATCAAGCACAAGGTCTGTTGCTTCATGCAAGATCAACACTCCGACATTTCTGAAAACCAGAGTTTGAAGGATCGGAAGTTCGGAATTTGCTCGGAAATTTTCCACTGAATGGGAATATTGCATACGATGCAAGCCAATTCGTTGGCACTGCAAATTGATCGAAGTTTTCCCGTTCATCCTCGGCTGCAAGTTGATTGCATTTTTTGAGTTAATCGTCGATTTCCTGTTTATTTGGGATTTACATCAGGCGCCGTTTTGCGAGCAATGCATGCATAAGCCCCATGGCGGGATCACTACACCATGCATGTCGATAGCCCATCGCGGGATTGACATTGTATGCACGGAAAATTGCAGGAGTTGACTCAGAGTTGAAAGGGGAAAGGCCGACCACATGGTGCGTGTATGTTATGATGCCATGGAAGCACGGCTCCACGACATGGCATATATTGGCATGCGTGCTCATGCATGCTGCTAGAGATCGACACCATGGTACTCCAAGTCGTCACGCAATTCATGAGGTATGTAGTTGTTTTACATTTTTGATTCGCATGTGATTGCTTGCTACGGCGATGCCACGGTCTAGAATCTCAAGGAGATTGGCACAACCTGTTGCTCGTTGACATGAAGGGAGACAAGGTGCTCCGTAGGGCTGGCTCCTTGTCGCCGCTTCTAGAAGACGGCGATGAATACTTAGCACGCAATGGTATTTGCAATTCCAGTTATATCATGGCAGAAGCATACATTGGCTATGAGCCCAACAGCTGGTCTGTGAAGCAAGGCTTCAATTTGTGGGGGCATGTTGCTCGCCATGGCTGACTCCTTGTCACTGTTTCTACAAACTGACAGAGGATGCTTGCCACACAATACTGGTTAATTTCACGTGAAATTTCTCGACAAGACGTGTTTTGCTCGTGAGTCAGCCTGAGCCAAGGTGCTCTAACTCTCAGCTAGCACGTGGCTAAGATGCTACTCAAATTAGTCTTCATCGGTTCGTCCATTGAACACTAATTTGCATAAGGGCTATGAGCCACACCGGCTAAGAGCCATTGTCAGGCCAAGGGTAAGACCCAACTATTGGCATTCTTTGGGGTGATTGTTTTCAAGATTTTCTCGACAAGGTCGATTCTTTTTGTTATGATATCTGCAGCCACATCCGTTGGCTGTCAGCACAAACATATTTCTATGAAGCAAGGCTTCAAATCAGGTTTCTTGCATTGACACTCCCCACGTTTGGCATATGCTATGAGCATACAACTTGGGAAGGATTTGGCAAACTGTCTGCAGGATATTTCATTCCGTACACGACGGATGTATCTAACATAAGAAGACGTAGTTGTGTACACGACAACTCCCACCCGCACAACAGATATGGCTATCAACCATCTATGAGACATCAGATATGGCTATGAGCCATCTATCCCACAGCCACATATGGCTATGAGCCATCTGTGAGCAAGTTTTCTCCTACAAAATCTCGGGACAACTGGTTACAGCAACAACCAAGTTAGCCAAGTTTAAGTTTTTCTTGTTTTTTCCATGTTTACACTTTCCTTGGCAATTACTGTCATTGTAAAAAGCAAAGTGCTTTGGCAATTTTACACGAAGCAAGGCTTGTCCCTTGTGCCGCGTTACTGCCCATTGACCTGGAATCACGGGCATTGGCACACAAGTTTGGGGAACTGGTATGACCAGTAGTTTGCTCCCATTTTAGGTGTGGTGATATCCCATTATGATGTACCACTACCAATGCAGATTGTGCAAGGCACTTTTGGTTTCGGCTCTCACGCTTGAGGCCATCATATTAGCCAAGGGCTTACGCTTTTGCATGCAAGGCATGCTAAGCAAGTGGCATGGAGTCCACCACTTCATAGATTAAGCTTCCGCTATCACACTCGCAAGTCTGTCAAGGACAAACTAAGTGATGGATTGTTGAACCTGATGGTTGGTTGCTATCAGCACCCAACAATACTAAAAGGAACCTCAATCTAGGACTTATTTTACAGGCAAAGTGCCAAAGCTAAGTCGTACTCATACAATCACGACCCCTACAAGGTAGGTGAGTTAGGATGAGTTTTGTGTTTTTCTGTTATCTCTCTCAATGAACGAGTCATCTCGGAAAACTGTGGAATGCTTATACGATAAGCTGCAAGTCAGGCATAAGATGCGCAAGAGCACACAGCTTGGGCACACACTCTAGAAACTTAAGGAAAGTTCCTCAGCCCAGCATGCTCGTCTTCTCTCGTTCTCTCTCTCTTTAAGGGAAAAATGAAAATCTTCTAAGAAGCTTTTGATATGTGTTTTGCTCATGAGTCAGCCTGAGCCAAAGTGCTCTAACTCTCAGCTAACACGTGGTTAAGATGCTACTCCAATTCATCTTCAACGACACAAGGGCTATGAGCCACACATGCTAAGAGCCATTGTCAGACCTAGGGTAAGATCTCAATGCTCACATTCTTTTGGTGCTTGTTTTCAAGAGTGAACAGATCTACCCAGGGAAGTATACATTGACATTAATGGACAAGCAAGGGTCTTTTCATTCAGGATGTTTACAGTGTCATTTTTGCACTACATGATTTCAGTGCGACACTCAAGTTGAGTTTTTGATAAATCTTCAACTCATAGCAGCTGATCTTTACAAGGAAGTATAGATGCATCAATCAGTTGTGACAACATGGCTGTCCACCAGAGCTAGGCAGTCCACTTGTGTGGATTCCATGTTCTCTCTATAGCACTACGGAGTGTCTATGGACATATTGTTTTGGGGTACGACCCGGCGGGTGACTGCTACATCATCCCATAGGCATTGAGGATCACAGTTTGATCTCTCCCAGTTAGCCTTTCAAGGAACGAATTTCGCAATCTACCACGCGGTAGTGGACAAATTCAACTTTTGGTTGATTCCAATCAATATGTATACGGTTGACTATGTTGATAACCGTTACCTGCTAGTTGAGCAATTTCTACACAGGGTCTTACCAAGTGGTTTGACAACGTAGATTCTATACGGTTGACTATGTTGATAACCGTTACCTGCTAGTTGTGCAGTTTCTACAGAGGGTCTTACCAAGGGGTTTGACTACGTAGATGTTAACCAAAGGGGTTGGATTGCGAGGGCAACACCCATGGTTTCCAGTGCAATACTGTTTGTTTTTTTTTTGAGGTAGGAGACGTTCTCCTCTCCGTTTGAATACGGGTAAGTGAACATTCCGTTCAAATCTCCAGGTACGCATCTATTGATTTGGTGTTATTCCATTTTCTGTATGCTTTGCTTGTTTTTTTTCAAGACGTATAAGTACGCTTGAATGTTGCAGAGCCATGCCAAGGGCATGTCGGCACAAAGTATTTTGGGCCAAGTGTCCAATCTACCTTTCTGCCTTATGCTGTTATGAACCTACTTGTAGGGTTCGATTTGGCACATGTTGTCACATGGAATACAACATGGTCTAGGAACTCAAGGATTTTGGTTTAGCCAGTGTGGAGCATGATAATGAGGGTCCCTCTCACTCGCGTCGCAGAGTATTCGTAGTTACCTCCACACACAAGTACAACTCGTACTTGATGGATGTCACTTTTCCTGGCATCCTTACTTGAGACATATTCCACATGTGGAGAATATGAGTCTCTGGGACTGACACTAGCACCCAATTAGAAATTATGTGTCGCGACGAAGTCCCTAGGTGCTGGTCGCATCCGTTCATTAGACCAATTGACGCACACAGTATCAGGAACAATTTCAGTGGCCAAAAATTGTCGGGTACTAAGTACAGACTTGTTGTGATTACAAGTGCTGTGAAACCACCTTAACGGAGGGTCGTTTCTACATATAGCAAAGTATGCTACGTTCATGAGGATGTCTCATGGTTGGTTCCTAGGTGTGACCGGGTTGTCACATTCTATTATGGTCCAACTTTTGCTGCAAAGTATGCTTCGTTCATGAGAAGGTCTCATGGTTGGTTCCTAGGTGTGACCGGGTTGTCACATTCTATTATGGTCCAACTTTGTTGCAAGATTTTCACGTAAGTATCGTGGAAAGTCTCATCATGGAATTGCGGTTTGGATATGTTTGTGTTAAATGCATGCACACTAGGTGTTATGGGCCCTAGTGTTTAACATAAATTTATTTGGAGCAGCATGCAAATCCATGGACTTTATTCTTTCTGCACCCTTTTGCATTGCTAGTGCAATCTCTCTTGCAGATTTCGTATGAGTTTACACCCTGCCATACAAGGTGATGGCTGAGTATGGATGTTAGTGATTGGTTGTTGGAACCTCCAATCTACCTTCAACCTAGTTGGTTGTCTCCATTCCATATCGAGTATATGGCTGGATACTCAATGGTTGAGTCATAGTTTGTCGTCAGTCGTGGAAGACTGTCTCTAAGTGGTTGGGGAAAGTACCTCACTCTTACTGTTGTTATTCATCCCACGTTGGATGGGCAGCTTACAAGTATTCTATTTAGTACTAAAGGATATGCTAAGCGTATACGTTAGTAAACCGTGCTAAAGGATCTGCTAAGAGCATACGTTAGCACAATGCATTCTGAATAGGTGATTCTCTCCTTATTCTAGAATTTGCTTTGGTTAGGTTTTCAACTTTGAACACCTGTTGTGGTGGGGTTGGATACCGACAGTTTCATAAGTCAAGGACTTAGTAGGTGTGCTGACAGAGTATGTTGGCATGTAACCTTTGTTAGGGGTGAACATGTGGTTCTGTGTGTTCTAAAAGGTTCAGAAGTCTGACATGAGGACACTCCCTATTCTATCTTTTAGTAGCTATGAGCTTTTCAAGATACTCACATGAGTTATCATGAGTTACCATTTAGATACGGGTGGTTGCAAAAGGACAACAATGTTGAAAATCAAGATGTTTCTCTTGGTTTCATTGAACCTCCTCACTGCACCAGGTATCGGTCATATGGACAATTGGCCCGTGTAGAGGATGCCAATAAGGAAAACATCAGTGTTCTTACGAAGATACTACCACTTGTGTTTTCGAGGACGAAAACGCTTCTCCAAGGGGGCAGTAATGTCAGGCCAAGGGCCAGGATGGACATGCGGTCAAGGGGCGCTATATTTAGGGGCTAGGAGTCTATATATGGCACGGTTGGGTGGAGAGTTGCATGGTCCAGTCCCCCGCAGTCTTACATTTCTTATAAGTTGGGTGTGCCTTCTTTTATAGTTTCCATTTATATTTGTGGGCTACCTACCCAAACCATATGGAGTCTTGCTGTTAAAAGCGTAAATTGTAAGAGACCAAAGGAGGCGGACTTTGAGCTTGTTTGATCACCTATCTAGAGTTCTACATTTTCTTGATGAGCTTAGATCCTCTATGTTTAATGAGACAAGTTGTACAAATGATCTCTCTTAAACTGAGACCCGTCTGTGATAGACACCAAAGCCATGTATACACAAAGCACACAAGAGACACAAGATACCCAAGTTTTTGATAAAACTACATCATCTCTGAGCAAGAAGTATATTGAAGATGCAGTGATTAAAACTTAAAAGCTGAAGGGCATGCTATTATAGATTGCTTCATAGCTTTTTGGGTTGATTGTGTACACCTGCCGTCTCCTTGGGATGTGCTCCATGGGTATTTTCATATATCGTACGAGATGTGAAAGTACGTGGACGATGGGCTACTTGTGGTCTAGCTTGAAGGTGTATGCATCCGATTTCTTGTAATACAGACCTTGCACAACATATGAGCCTCTATCAATTGCATTGCCCCACTCATCGAGGTATCCCTTATCCAACTTCTCCTTTGCTGCAACATACTTGACCAGGTAGAAGTCCACATCCTCGACATTGGTCAAAGCATTTGCATTTACAACAAATATGTCGCTAGCACATAGAGCACTACTCAACACATCATGATGACCTTCGTATGTGAAGTCATCGTAGGTGGTTTCTTCATCTTCCAGCTCAAAATCTAACACACCCTCATCACGTAATGATAGTATATTATGATAATCCCAAGTTTGCATGCGAGCTTTATTGACACAACATTTCATCTTCCGTGCATGCATGCATCATAGAAGCATGCCAAGGCTCTTGTTGCAAGGGCAGTTGGTTCCCCAGGGTTGTGACCATGAAAAGCATGAAGAGAGCAAGTTTTTGTCACAGTGGCATAATTCTACTTCACCTCCCTGTTCACTTTCCCCTCTTTAACCTCCCAGAACACACGGGCACATTCTCTTTCTTTTGAAGGATAGTGTGAAGTTGCTCCCTGCGAGCGACAGGTTGGCTTGGCAATAAGCAACTACATCAGCTACACACCGCAATAGTAACTCCATTAGGTTTTAGCTGTTCAAGGTCAAGGTTCTTTTCACATCTGCTCCTGCACCATCATGCTCTCCCTTGCCATGCCTTGATGCAAACAAGAACTAGCTCATCCCCGTCTCTTTGAGTCCACCATATCTTGCAACAAAGTAAAAAGGCCTAGCTCCCTTGAACTGTGAGGACGCACCATCAGACCACACCCAATGTTGCTTAGGAGTGACACCCTCTTGTTGTAAATAGTCACGGTGTAGCATGAAGCAGTGTTGCACGAACAACGTGTCATGCACCTTGTCATCTTATATGAAGAAGTGGATGGTTTTGACTACCTCCCCTGCCCTGTGGTAGTATGTTATGTGTACAAAAATGCTTACTTGACTAGAGTGCCAATGCATTGATTGAATCTCATTTTGTTTCTCTACAAAATCAACAACTGACATGGAGACATTGTCCGAAAAACGAAGAAGGCAATCCTTGCATTGTTGTCCTTGCCATCGAGCCACATAGTTATGAGTGATAAAGAGCTCCAACTTGGTCTTCAATAGTTGAAGAAACTCACAGCACTGTATTTTTTTGTGCAAAAGATTTTTTCTTTTGTTACTATTTCCATGCTTGTCTTGCGCTTGTACATATGCAAATACTTTCACATTAATACTATTACCTGGCTTTGATGTCTCCAAGTAGCATAATTCCAACCTATTCACTCCACATGTCAAACACTCTCCCATTAAACATTCCTTTCTACGAAAAACTGCATTTGCGGGCTTTGGATAGAGAACAGACTCCCACATTTGTGTAACACCTTTGAACGTGTGATGTGAAGCTAGCAACCCTTGCTAAATTTCTCACCTGGGGGACAAATACTGCATATACAATCAAAACCTTCTCTATGCAACCCAAAAGCACAAGAGCGCATATGGTTCAGTGTGTCCTTCAAAAAAGACATTTGCACATGGTATTCGCAACAGCATGTGTATCTATGCTTCAACAACCTACAAAAGATTCAACATCTCAAACATTCTCATGCCAATCTTGTAATTTGGATGTTTTTCCTTGAATCTATGAAAGAATTCAACCTGCAACATCCAAATGATGATCAGTATTCAGATTGCTAACTAGGACATCTAGCAATTTCATGAAAACAAATCATAGTGTTAAATAGCACAATCAACATCGTAATGTGCATGCAACGACGTATGCTAACTAGCATAAAGAGTGTTGGTTAGCATATATCTTGTGTTTGCCAGGTAACTCTGTATGGTAGGTAGAGCACAAGGCACGCTAACTAGAACAGACCATATGCTAACTAGCATACTCATTAGGACACCCATCATGCTGTTGAGCATACTAGGTGTTAACTCGAAAAAATTATGTTAATTAGCATACATCTTGTGCTGACTAGCTAACTCTGTATGCTAGGTAGAACACAAGGCATGCTAACTAGCATACCCGGCCCAATTGCTAGTTCTAACTAGCATAACCCTTGTCTTAAATAGCATACCCATCATGCTAGTGAGCATACTAGTTGTTAGCTAGCATAAGTGGTGTTAACTTGCATACTTTTTGTGTTGACCAATTAACTCTGTATGCTATTTAGAACTCAAGGCCTGGTAACTAGCCTCGGGGTGTTCACTATGTGTAAAACTACCATATCACTTGCGTTGGAGACATGTTTGTAAAATCCCTTATCTGTGATTTTTTTAGGAAAATAATATATCCTTTTAATTTAAAATTTGTAAGTTTTTTTTCAAATTTTAAAAAATAATGCCCTTCTGTATATATGTTTCTGTAAGTTTCAAGAACTTTAAATACACTTCTGTTGAACTCAGTGATAGGTTACATTTTTATTAGGTGACCTCCCCGAGTAACTAGCATACTCCATATGCTACCTAGCAAACTCCATGTGCTGACTAGCATAATCACTTTCTGTTAGACAGCGTACTTATCATGCAATTGAGCATACTAGGTATTTAACTAGCATACCAGGTATGTTAATTAGCATACATATTGTGTGAACCAACTAGCTCTGTATGTTGTTCAGGACCCAAGGCATGCTAACTAGCATACTCCATATGCTAACTAGCACAGTCCATATGCTAACTAGCAGAGTCTATATGCTAACTAGTGATAGCCGTTTTTCGGCTTTCCATAATTGCCATAGTAAGTTACCTCACCCTACCAAATTCACCCAAATACTATGGCTATCCCTACCATTTCACTGTAAATAGACATGTGTGAGTTAGGGGACTTTTCCCATATTTTCTTAAAAACCCTCAGCTAGCTCGTGACTGGGATAGTTGAGCCAAAAAAATAAATAAAATCCAAAAAATAAAATATATTATGGCCCATTTGTGTGTAAATATTGCATTATATATATGGCCTAAATATAGGGATTTTTATAATTATTCTGGTATTTTATTTAAATATTTATACTTAGGTGTGTGTTTTATTAAACCTATGTACACCTTCTTTCATCCTCTTACACCATAAGTATTTTGCCAATGTGTACATACTCTAACCTTATATTTTTTCTTGTATACAAATCACCCCCACATTTTCACCCTCGCCCTCGTGAGAACAAAAAATGATTTCTAGTCTCTTAGTTACGTTTATTATATTATTTACTTGCATACCTTTTCCTCTCACCCAAAATAATTCAAAGAGGGACCATATCATATGATTCCAATATCTTTCCATATCCATAACTCCTCCATATTTTTATTATTATTTTTACTCATTATTCTAACACCATGTGCTCATTGAGCTAAAGTCCATGAATAGTCCATACACTAGTCCCACCATGTATATATTTCTTTATTCACCAATAATCCTCCTCCATGCATGTGTCAAGGGCAACTTGGATGCTTTGTATTATGATATGACAAAGGAGGGGCTCACTCTTGGATGCATTGTACAAATTCAACAAAGGAGGGGGCCACTGAAGACTTTTTGTGAAGAAAAAACAGGTCTTTTGGTGGGATTTTTAATATCCATCTCCACTCCGAATTTGGAGCGGTGGTCGAAAGAGAAAATGTAGCCCACGCTTTGAATAATCACCTCAAATGTTTTCATGATTTTGGGAGCTACCAGCGGTGAGATATGATTTTTTGAGTGGACCCCAGTCTGTCCACTTTTCTCACAAGTAGCCCATAGTCTTCTCTCACCTCTTTCCACACTTCTACACACACACACACACATTCCTCTCAATCCCTCACTCAAACCTGCACCTTCAATGGTTTCTCTCACCTTCTTCACCATTAACCTCCCCACTTACTCCCATAGCTCTCATATGAGCTCTCCATGTACATACACCATCTCTATGCCTCTCTCTATTATCTCCAAAGTACAATTCCATCTTACTCCTTATATATATACATACATTCAGCATGTGTACCATGCTTAACCTCTGAAAATCAAAAGATCTCATCAACGGAATTACCATTTTCATCACGATGATCAACCTTGGCGGCGGTGGCGTAAAGAAGAGAAGACGAAGAAGAAGATCGATAGTCATTTTGAGAACCTACACAAGTAAGTCCAAAACTTCTTCAAGCTTCACCATCACAAGGATTTTCTCACTTCATTCAACCATCTTACTCCAACCATCCACCCCATTCTACCCATTGTAAATATATCATTAACTTTCTAGTGATTACTAACACTAACCACTAACATACTAACACAAAATAGCATTGACCTAACCATAAAAGACACCTCACCTCAAGACATGTACAAAGTAACTCTCTCACTCTCTCTCCTTACTTACTTTCACCTTATCTACCATCAATAATGCTCTCTTTTGAGCCCACACCCATGACTCAAGCAGACAAAGAAGGCCCACAATGTTTTTATATTCAAAAAAATCATAATCCTGATTTGTTAGCTTGTAAATTAGGATTTCCAATAATCTTAATGAGGGGTCTCCAACCTATACATAGGCCCCTCTCCTTCTTGTAAAACAACCTCCAACATCTCACATAGCACCCCAGCACTATATGCGTGAATAGAGACTTAGGTGTAGCAACCACTTGTGAGCTTCACTCTTGGTGTGAGAGAAGCCTTCAAGCTACACATTGCAAGTGAGAGAGCGTGAGTTCCACAAATCTCAAAACCACTATTGTATATGCTCCTTCATCATCAATAAATTGAGGTTTGGTGCATCAAAGGTGTGATTCGACGTTCAAATCTTCGTCCTTCCATTTGTGCAATACGGTTTGGTGAATTCAAGGTGACTTGTGTATTTTGAGTTTTTATCGGTTGATCTTGATTTTAGAAAGTGTTTTAGTGTGTTTTTCATTGCCAATTTTTTGTCCATTGTAAGAGGTTATTGTGGTGAGAGGTCTCCCACACCCTAAGACAGTGGGTGTGTATTTTGGCAATGTTGAGCAATCACTAAGCATTGAGTGAGTTTTGTACAAGTTCTACAATAGCATCATAACGAACCATCTCCATTTGCAAGTCACAAATAAGGTATTACGCAAGATCCTTTCCTCCCTCTCTTCCCTTTTCTCTAGCTCTGTCTGGTCCATTTCATGTGTGTCTTGGTGTGAGGTTGCTTGTGTGTGTTGTGTGGTGCATCTTCTTGGTTGTGCCAAAATCTCTCTTGCGTCCTAGTTCGCATACCATAACTAGGTGGTGCCCCTATCTTGTTTGGGTTTGGCTGTGGGTTTGTTGCTTTGTTGTGCTTGTGGTTTCCCCAGCCCCAATTGTTCAGCACGGGAGCCTTGAGGGGTGTTTTAGAGGTCGCCTCTCTTGTTGCCCGCCCCGGACCGCCTCAATTTTGGTGCCCCCACCGAGGAGCGATTGTGTACTTATTGTTGTTGTATTGCATAAATGCTTGAATTTCAGCATAATCAAGTAGATTATATGAATCATGAAAACATGTATGACCGATTTTAATTTCAAGGAAACAAAAATTGATCTAGAATATGGTTCGGATTATGCATAACATAAGAAAGCAAAAAAACATTTTCACATAAGAATCTAGAATTCATGCTGAAAGACCTTTCAAAACTTTGTGTAGTTAGTTGATGATTGTTTGGAACTAATCTTTGTGTGGTTCTAGCATTGAGAGACTATGACACGCTATACCTTTGATGATATCCCAATCTTCTTCGGAAATCCAGAAGAAGATGTTGATGATTTTCTTGTTGATTTTAGAATGGTTTGTCATATCCTTGGTAAAAGGGATGACATTGAAAAAGGGGATTTTCTATTGCTATGCCTTAGAGGCAACGTTGAGCAATGGTTTTGGAGTATGTCTTCTCAGATTGAAGATGGATATACCCAAATTTCCAAAGCATTGAAGGCCAGATTCTCTAAAGTTCCAACAACGGAGAAAGCATGGGCTTCACTACGGAGACTTCAACAACATGGTGAAGACTACTATGCTTATGAGGATATTTTTTCTCATCAATGGGAAGGATGTGGATTTAGTTCTACATTTCCAGATTATGTAAAAATGGATCAATTTATTTCGGGTTTGTCTCCTTTCCTAAAGACTAAGGTTACTTGTAGTGGACCCTCTACCTTTGAAGAAGCGGTCACTATTGCCCGAAGGAAGTTTCACAAGTACTTCTACATAAAAAATGGTTTTTATCATGCTGGAAGAACCGACCATCATGAAAGTGTTTCTATCAAGGAGTCATCTCCTTTGCCATACTTGTCTCCTTCTACTCCGACAAATGTTGAAGAAGTTACTTACATGCCAACTGATTATTCAAGTGCTAAAGTGTGTGGCCAAGACTCAAATGTGGAATCTCTTTCTTCTACCTTTATCACAAGCATGCAAAAATCGACACAAGATATCTCAAATGGCATTGATGATTCAATAATGGATACATCCAACCTTTTGGCAGAGGATCAATTTCTAGTCCGAGCAGACGAAGCTTTTGTGCAACATGACTCTATGGAGAATGAAGACCTTGAAGGTAACCTTGATCTTATGGAATGTTCTGAGAGTGTATCTTGTCTAAAAGAAGAAAGTGAAGAAGAAGATGAGATCATAGGTGGGGAGATCATACCCCACATTGATCATAAAGAGATGATTGTGTACATGGAATGCCAACTCCAAAACAAAGTAGAAGAGTGTGAGTTGAATCCATGTGAGGATAATCTTCAAGAAGTGTTTGAGGATGTTGAAAAGCATTGGTATGACCCCTGTATGTTAAGCATGGAGGAACCTATCATGCAAGAAGCCAAATTTTTCACAAAATCAAACAGTAATCCATCAACCCTTGAGGTGGTACAATGTGAGGAGTTACAACCTTGCCAAAGGGGGGGCTTAGAAGGGGATGAAGAACATGGGAGAGTAGTAAAACATAAAATCATAAAAGGAAACTATCAGAAGGGTATCATTCTCTCCAATGGTGTTTTAGTGGGTGGCTCTTCATTCATGGGACAATCTCTTAGTAAGAAAATCCAAGCTTTTGAAGCCCCAATCATCTTCACATTGGGTTTCACCTCTTCAAGGTCAACTTCTTCTCTCTTCACATATACCTTTCATCAGGGACACCATACCTTCTTAAGTGGAAGAGGACATGAATACTTGGTGATAAACGGATGTTTCCAAATCTTCTTCACTTGGTTCTTTGTTGTATGGAGGTTGCACATTGTGATGCTTCTGGTCTTAATCATAGATGAAAAAATTGTTGATTGGTACATGTGGATATTTCATCAATCAGTACTAAAATCTATTCTCTTCCAATGTGTTGGAAGCAATAGAAACCTTCATCTATTATCTACTTATGTGGTAAACTATCTGCAATATCTTCCAATAGCAGCTGGAAGCATGGATCAAGCTTTCCTAAATCATAAAGGTCATAGAATTTTTTACTTGATGAGCCTACCCAGGTTGAATGAAATTTATGAGCTACAGTTCAGGAATTTGCTCATACAAGATCTTGAAGATCGTAGCAGATACATCAACTTTACACAAGAGGAAGAGCAACAAATATTTTATATCACATTCATAGTGATAGATGCAATGATGGACAACAGTAAAATCTACAAGTTTTTTCAATCAAAATCAGTAAGTGATTCCATACAATACATCTCGCTTTGGGAAAGATATTTCAAGATCTTTGATCTTGGGGGGTGCTTATAGAAACTTTCTCGATGGAGGAGGTTTACTCCGTCACTTCATTTCATCATGCTATTGGGTCGAGAACCTTTCATATCACACAAGGTTTTTTAATCATACAACAAAGGTTCTTCAAAGATGAGAGCAGACAAAGACAGACATTACACAATCTACATTTTGTATGATCGGATAAATGGTACATAAATGTACCATTATCTAAGGGGGGGGCTAATGATAGCCGTTTTTTGGCTTTCCATAATTGCCATAGTAAGTTACCTCACCCTACCAAATTCACCCAAACACTATGGCTATCCCTACCATTTCACTGTAAATAGGCGTGTGTGAGTTAGGGGACTTTTCCCATATTTTTTTAAAAACCCTCAGCTAGCTAGTGACTGGGCTAGTTGAGCCAAAAAAATAAATAAAATCAAAAAAATAAAATATATTATGGCCCATTTGTGTGTAAATATTGCATTATATATATGGCCTAAATATAGGGATTTTTATAATTATTCTGGTATTTTATTTAAATATTTATACTTAGGTGTGTGTTTTATTAAACCTATGTACACCTTCTTTCATCCTCTTACACCATAAGTATTTTGCCAATGTGTAAGTATTTTGCATTATATATATGGCCTAAATATAGGGATTTTTATAATTATTCTGGTATTTTATTTAAATATTTATACTTAGGTGTGTGTTTTATTAAACCTATGTACACCTTCTTTCATCCTCTTACACCATAAGTATTTTGCCAATGTATAAGTATTTTTCATTATATATATGGCCTAAATATACGGATTTTTATAATTATTATGGTATTTTATTTAAATATTTATACTTAGGTGTGTGTTTTATTAAACCTATGTACACCTTCTTTCATCCTCTTACACCATAAGCATTTGGAGCGGTGGTCAAAAGAGAAAATGTAGCCCACGCTTTGAATAATCACCTCAAATGTTTTCATGATTTTGGGAGCTACCAGCGGTGAGATATGATTTTTTGAGTGGACCCTAGTCTGTCCACTTTTCTCACAAGTAGCCCATAGTCTTCTCTCACCTCTTTCCACACTTCTACACACACACACACACATTCCTCTCAATCCCTCACTCAAACCTGCACCTTCAATGGTTTCTCTCACCTTCTTCACCATTAACCTCCCCACTTACTCCCATAGCTCTCATATGAGCTCTCCATGTACATACACCATCTCTATGCCTCTCTCTATTATCTCCAAAGTACAATTCCATCTTACTCCTTATATATATACATACATTCAGCATGTGTACCATGCTTAACCTCTGAAAATCAAAAGATCTCATCAACGGAATTACCATTTTCATCACGATGATCAACCTTGGCAGCGGTGGCGTAAAGAAGCGAAGACGAAGAAGAAGATCGATAGTCATTTTGAGAACCTACACAAGTAAATCCAAAACTTCTTCAAGCTTCACCATCACAAGGATTTGCTCACTTCATTCAACCATCTTACTCCAACCATCCACCCCATTCTACCCATTGTAAATATATCATTAACTTTCTAGTGATTACTAACACTAACCACTAACATACTAACACAAAATAGCATTGACCTAACCATAAAAGACACCTCACCTCAAGACATGTACAAAGTAACTCTCTCACTCTCTCTCCTTACTTACTTTCACCTTATCTACCATCAATAATGCTCTCTTTTGAACCCACACCCATGACTCAAGCAGACAAAGAAGGCCCACAATGTTTTTATATTCAAAAAAATCATAATCCTGATTTGTTAGCTTGTAAATTAGGATTTCCAATAATCTTAATGAGGGGTCTCCAACCTATACATAGGCCCCTCTCCTTCTTGTAAAACAACCTCCAACATCTCACATAGCACCCCAGCACTCTATGCGTGAATAGAGACTTAGGTGTAGCAACCACTTGTGAGCTTCACTCTTGGTGTGAGAGAAGCCTTCAAGCTACACATTGCAAGTGAGAGAGCGTGAGTTCCACAAATCTCAAAACCACTATTGTATATGCTCCTTCATCATCAATAAATTGAGGTTTGGTGCATCAAAGGTGTGATTCGACGTTCAAATCTTCATCCTTCCATTTGTGCAATACGGTTTGGTGAATTCAAGGTGACAGTGGGTGTGTGTTTTGTCAATGTTTAGCAATCACTAAGCATTGAGTGAGTTTTGTACAAGTTCTACGATAGCATCATAACGAACCATCTCCATTTGCAAGTCACAAATAAGGTATTACGCAAGATCCTTTCCTCCCTCTCTTCCCTTTTCTCTAGCTCTCTCTGGTCCATTTCATGTGTGTCTTGGTGTGAGGTTGCTTGTGTGTGTTGTGTGGTGCATCTTCTCGGTTGTGCCAAAATCTCTTTTGCGTCCTAGTTCGCATACCATAACTAGGTGGTGCCCCTATCTTGTTTGGGTTTGGCTGTGGGTTTGTTGTTTTGTTGTGCTTTTGGTTGCCCCAGCCCCAATTGAGCAGCACGGGAGCCTTGAGGGGTGTTTTAGAGGTCGCCTCTCTTGTTGCCCGCCCCGGACCGCCTCACTAGCATAGTCTATATGCTAACTAGCATACTCCATATGCTAACTATCATACTCAATATGCTAACTAGTATACGCATTAGGAAACCCATCATGCTATTGAGCATACTAGGTGCTAACTAGCATAAATGATGTTAGTTAGCATACATCTTGTGCTGACTAGCTAACTTTATATGCTAGGTAGAACACAAGGTATGCTAACCAGCATACTCCTTATGCCAACCAGCATACTCCATATGCTAACTAGCATACCCAGCCCAACTACTAGTTCTAACTAGCATAACACTTGTCTTAAATAGCATACCCATCATGCTAGTGAGCATACTAGGTGTTAACTAGCATAAGGGGTGTTAATTTGCATACCTTTTGTGTTGACCAACTAACTCTATATGCTATTTAGAATTGAAGGCCTGCTAACTAGCATACTCCATATGCTACCTAGTATAATCACTTTCTATTAGACAACGTACTTATCATGTAATTGAGCCTACTAGGTATGTAACTAGCATACTAGGTTTGTTAACTAGCATACCAAATATGTTAATTAGCATACATATTGTGTTAAAACCCAAGAAATGCTAACTAGCATATTATACTCCATATGCTAACTAGCATAGTCAATATGCTAACCAACACAATCCATATGCTAACTAGCAAAGGTCTACAGATCAGTATGCTATTGATCAGCATATACAAGTTACTAAGCACTAGAGATGCAATGCATAAAATGCATAAGTTATGGTACAAGTATTTGATTGAGGCTTGTCTTGGAGGTGCATAGGGTGTTCTATGTACCTTTTCCTCCCCATCCTCTTTCGACAAACATCCTTCTTGTTCAGCGAAAGCGAGTCTACACTTTCCAAAATATGTAGACCAATTCCTTAATTTCATCCGTGATAGGTCTATGACGGTGTTGCTTGTGACATGCAACCAATGAAAACAATCGACCATCAACATCAAACTTCACCTGTCATGATCTCGCCTTGTGCAAGGTGCAACAATTGACATTTAGGACCCTGGAAATTTTTGCAATAGGCATGTTTTGCTTTGAATTCAACATCATCTACAATGTTGCATTCTTCAAAAACAACTCCTCATTGGAATCTGGTTGCTTGATGGTAGCCAGTGTGCTGCAGACATTGGAGACAATTGCGATCTGTATAGCAACCTCCTCCTCGAAAGACTCATATGGATCGCCAGAACATGCGGATGTTGAGCAACAAGATTCCAGATTTCCCACTTTCCTTCTGTGCTAAAACCTTCATCCCTACTCTTGAAAGCTCTCACAATCTCGGAGGAGATTTTCTTTTTCTCCTCGTCGTTGAGGGCGTGATGTTGTCGCTCAAATTTCATTTGTTTCTTCTCTCATTGTTTCTTGTTTCTTACTCTCTCATATTCCTGGTTACAGAAAGAGCTGAATCTTAAGAGTTGTAGTTCATTGCCATGTAGTGGCTCTCTTCTGCTTTTTCCTGAGAACTGTAGACGTGCATAATATGTTACTTACTTAAAATCACTTAAATGTATAATTGTCAACACTTGATGTTGTAATGCACACATACTATGAACAAATGCCCTCACAAAACTATAGATGTGACCAACAAAACCAATGACTTCATTTGGAGTGGGTGCGCTACACATAAGATTTTCTCACCATCACATTACAGTACGGCTCCATTTCCAGTATCGGAGCTAGTGGCAATAATGTTAGATGTTGGTTCTCCATTTCTGTAGGTTTGTGTCAGAATGAGAGAAAGAGCTCAGCCTTGACAACTCATCTCTCAGGCAGGATTCTCGATGCAAGGAACAAACGAGAGAGAGAGAGAGAGAGAGAGAGAGAGAGAGAGAGAGAGAGAGCAAGACTCAATAAACCGCCTGCTAGTCTATGTGTGTGTGTGTGTGTGTGTGAGAGGGAGAGAGAGAGAGAGAGACTCCCCACGTCGTCTTCAGTAACTGAAAACAGAAGCACATGAGGAGGGAGAATAATTTTTTTATGAAACATTTGAAATTCAAAGGACTTGCCCATCCGTCATTATATGCTAACAAGCACAAGTAACTAGCACTCTCCGGGACAACATATTCAGTGACACATTAACATGCTTCTACCCTTTTCTATGTTACAATGCCTTCCTGCTCATTGGACATGCTTCCTTTTCTCTCTCTTCAATATGTCCCTCTAAAAAACCTCCAAAATCTTCTAATGTGTGGGATGATTCCTTTCGATCTCAAAGCCAACAACATGAAGGAGTATGAGCGGCACTGCGACGCGAGAGAGAGTGCGAGAAGAAGAGCATGATGATATGGTGAACTTGCTCTACTGTAATGTGTAGATCATAGTGAGTTCTTATTAGGTTTTTACAAAAGAATATGTGTACATACCTGGAGGCCCGCCCACTTACTTGGGCGACCACATTGGGCTTTATACCCCAACAACCTCCCACTTAAAGTCCAATGTGGTACTTTAAGTGTGAGAGAAGCTACTATACAAGCTAGTATACAAGAGATGTAGAGAAGTGATGTACTACCCTACACCTAACTGCTTGCAAAAATGCACAAAGCTCTCTGAGGGAAGTCCTTTTGTAAGTAGATCAGCAGGATTTTCTGTGGTGTGAACTTTGACAAGCTGAAGTTGCTTATCCTCGAGCATTTCCCTGATGAAATGATACTTCACATCCACATGCTTTGTCTTTGAGTGATAAACTGATTGCGAGCCAATTGTATAGCACTTTGACTATCACAATATAACACAGGCATCTCTTCTTTGATTCCCAAATCTGTTACTAGTCGATTAAGCCAAATTGATTCTTTGCATGCCTCTGATGCTGCAACATATTCAGCCTCTGTAGTAGACTGAGTAACACAATCTTGTAATCTAAAACGCCATGATACTGCTCCACCAGCCAATGTAAAGACATACCCTGACGTAGACCTTCGGTTATCTAAGTCACCTGCATAATCTGAGTCTGTAAAACCCTTTACACTTAGCTCCTGACTCCCATAGCATATACGCATACTCTTTGTAGCTTTCAGGTATCTCAATATTCCTTTCACTGCCTCCCAATGTTTCTTGCCTGGGTTTGACATGTATCGACTTACTACTCCCACTGCAAATGCAATGTCTGGGTGAGTAGCAATCATTGCATACATCAAACTACCCACTGCAGACGCATATGGAATCTTATCCATTTCAGCCTGTTCTTCCTCAGACATAGGACAATCTTGTTTGCTAAGTTTCACATATGGTGGCAATGGAACACTCAATGCCTTTCCCTTCTCCATATTGAAACGTTGCAAAACCTTGTCAATATACTCTGTTTGAGATAACCAAATCAACTTCTTTGATCTGTCTCTCTCAATGCGCATACCAAGTATATGACTTGCCTCACCCATGTCTTTCATGTCAAACGATTTTGCCATCTTTGACTTCAAAGCTGAAATTTCTTCCAAGTGCTTGCCAGCAATCAACATGTCATCCACATACAAAATAAGGATCAGCCAACTACCATCCTTAGCCTTCTTTGTATATAGACAGTGATCGAACTCACTACGTTTGTAGCCTTGAGAAATCATAAACTTGTGGAATTTATGGTACCATGCCCTCGGTGATTGTTTTAAGCCATAAAGACTCTTTAACAACTGGCATACCCAATCTTCCTTGCCTTTCTCAACAAACCCTTCTGGCTGCTGCATGTAAATTTCCACATCTAAATCACCATGCAAGAACGTTGTCTTGACATCCATTTGGTGCAACACCAAATCTAATATGGCAACCAATGCAAGAAAGCATCTCAATGTAGTCATCTTGACCACCGGATAGAAGACTTCATCAAAGTCAATGCCTTGTTCTTGCTTAAAGCCCTTGGCAACAAGCCTTGCTTTGTACTTTGGCTGACTATCATGAGCAGTGATCTTATACCTGTAAACCCATTTGCTTTGTACTTTGGCTGACTATCATGAGCAGTGATCTTATACCTGTAAACCCATTTACAAGGTAGAGCCTTTTTGCCCTATGGTAATTTAACTAGCTTCAATGTCTTGTTTTTATGCAGAGCTGTCATCTCTGACTGCATGGCCAATTGCCAATTCCCAGAGTCCTTCATTTGCACTGCTTCCTTGTAACATGAAGGCTCATTGCAATCATTCAACATGACATAGTTCATAGATGGAACAAACCTATCAGGAGGTCGCGTGACACGTCCAGATCTACACACAATAGGTGGCTCAGGCTCAACCACAACTTGTGGTTCCACTCTATCTTGTCCTTGCTCCTCTTGAGCCCTGACATTTTGTCTTGCACGTGCAGGTCCATCTTCTTGTAAGACAACTCTTCTAATCTCCTCAACCCTCTCTGGTTTAGAATGATATTTGGATTCATTAAAGTGAACATCATTGCTGCGGACAACCTTTCTGGATTCGGGATCCCAAAGTCTGTACCCCATCTCACCAGAATTACCATAGCCTAGAAAGATGCACTTTCTACTCTTTGGCTCAAGTTTGTTCCTAAATTCCTTTGGAATGTGAGTATATGCCTCACAGCCAAAGACTCTGAGATGCTTGTATGAGGGCATTTTGCCTGACCATACCATCTCTGGCACTGAATCCTTCTGCAAAACCTTGCTAGGAGATCTATTTACAAGATGAACAACTGTTGATACAGCTTCAGCCCAAAACCCATTTGGCAGCTGTGCATTAGACAACATACTTCTGACCTTCTCTTGTATGGTCCTATTCATCCTCTCAGCAACACCATTTTGAGGAGGATTGTAAGGAGAAGTAAGTTCACGTTTTATACCTTTTGACTCACAAAAGTCCTGAAAGGCCTTTGAAACATACTCTCCACCATTGTCAGTGCGTAAGCATTTAAGCTTCTTGCCACTCTGATTCTCCACAAGTGTCACAAACGTTTTGAAAACACTAAACGCTTCATCCTTGTGCTTGAGAAAGTAAACCCATACTTTCCTCGAGTAATCATCTATAAATGTCATAAAGTAAGAAGCTCCCCCTAGAGATAGGTTAGGCATAGGTCCACACAAATCACTATGAACAAGTGCCAACTGTGTATCTCTTCTACTGCTTCTATGCTTATGTGGTTGTTGTGTTTGCTTACCATACAGACAATGTTCACAGAATTCAAAATCATTAAATGAAAAGCCAGACAAATAAACAGAACGAGACAAGATTTCCATTCCCTTCTTGGACATATGTCCTAACCGGCTATGCCACAAAGAAACGTTTGGCTGCACGGTTACATTGATTACATTTTTAGAGACATTTGATATATAAATCATGTAAAGTCCTCCAGACTTTACTCCATGTGCTACTGTCATAGAACCCTTGGATATCTTCCACATGTTCTGTCCAAAAGTGGTGACTTAGCCAGCATCATCAAGTAAATCTGTGCTGATCAAGATCTTTGTAATTACAGGAACATGTCTCACATTCTTCAGCGTGAAAGAAGAGCCATTCTGAAACTTCAATTGAACATCTCCAACACCTAAGATCTCACATGTCTGCCCATTGCCTAGCCGAACATGATCTTTAGTGGTCACATAAGAAGTAAACCACTCCTTGTTTGGAGACACATGAAGTGATGCCCCTGAGTCTATAATCCAGTCACTCAGATGCTGTAAGAAGAGCTGAGTCCATTGTATTCTTCAAGAAGTAGATGTCTCCTGACACTAGACTGTCATCCTCTGCAACAGTGTTTGTCACATTTATTTCTTGAATCTTCACTGAGGACTTGTTCTTCTCACCATGGTCTTCAGCTTTCTCTTTGCCTTTTTCTGCTTTCCATTCTCTGCAGTCTCTTTTCATGTGACCCTTCTTGCCACAATGGTAGCATTCTATGTCACTCTTGCCTTTAGCACTGCGGGACTTGCTACGAGACTGATTCCTCTTTCCACCTTTGTACTTTTCTTTGGTCCTTCCCCTGACAACTAAGGCTGTTCCTTTGCCTTTGTCCATTGTCTTTCTATTGGTTTCTTTAGTAAGCAGACTTCCTTCTACACCTGCTATGTTCAAACCATCTAGAGGTGCATAATTACTCAAAGCTGTGCGAAAAGTGTCCCAACTTTCCGGCAATGTGATCAACAGGAACATAGATCTAACAGGTTCATCAAACTTGACACCTTGAGCTGACAACTGACTATAAATTGTGTTGAATTCATTCAGATGATTGGACATAGGTGTCCCTTCTTTCATCTTCAAGTCAACAAGCTTCTTAAGCCAGTATACCTGTGAAGCTGCACTCTACTTCTCATAAAGATCACTCAGCTTTATCCATGCTTGATAAGCCGACATCTCGTCTGCTACATTGAAGTAAACGCTTTCTGCCAAAGTCAGCATAATGGTAGAAAGTGCCAATTCATCCATTTCGCTCCATTCATCTTCGTCCATATCTTTTCGTTTTATCCCCTTGAGCTTTATAGGTTTTATCTAATTCTTTAGTACCACCACGTGCCAAATCTGCTTCTTCCACAATGGGAAATTGGTTCCATCCAGCTTCTTGATATTGTAAACAGCAGTGTCCTTTGATCGAGCCATAGCTACGCTTCACAGTAGTTTACTTTCCTGGGAAAAATTCGGCAGAGTTTCCCCTGTAAACTGACCTCTGAACCAATATCAGCCTGTCAAATGAACCAAGAAAGCTTCACATTCTACAGAAATTTCGGCAGAGTCTCTTTTGTAAAATGGCTCTGGTGTACTAAAAACAGACCAAAAAACAGCTCAAAAAACCACTCCTCTCTGACATTGTAAGCTGCGGGTAAATCTATCCTGCACCTGTACTGTCTCTCACTGTCCTGTCATTGTCCTATAAGCATAGACTGCGATAATGCCTCAACGGCAGAAAAGAAAAGATGCAATCCCAACTGTCTAACTCACAGTCAATACATCCTAGCTTCCTATCTAAGGGTGCTCGAGGGATCTCTCCAAGACCTGTATCACCGAAAGGATCTCAACATTCGAGAATCCCCCAACTCAATAAAACCTCACTCGACCCTCAACAAAGGCTGCAGTAAATCTGACAGTACATAGACTTCCCACAAAGTCATACATCCACAAATTTCCCACTATATGTTATAACCGCTGCGGCGGTTGTTTGCTGCGTGACTCACAGCCAGCAAACCCTCAACAAACATACATCATCTCTGATAATACATCCCATGTGGAAGTACCTGCAATGTCAGGATGAAATCTGGAATATCAAGTAGCAAACACAAGCTACCTGATGCACTAGTGGATGTCGCCTACACTCTGTGTGTAGATGCGCCTGTGTCCTATGTGACACGTCTCCAAGAACTGTGAGCCGTCCTTCGATGTGTAGACAGCCACAAATCAACACTCTGGGAGTGTCGATATCCTCAGCACCTGCAGTCGTAGGCCAAAAACCCCAAATTTGCAGAGTCGGATATGCACCCACTGAGACCACTTAGTCGAAAATGGCCTGCGCAGAACTTTGTCGAAGCCGACCGGTGATCGAGATGACCTCAAAATGAAATTCTGACGACACCAAGCCCTTCGGACTGCCCCACGAGATTTGGGGCCGTGTCTTCGCCTGTCAAATTTCACTCCAATCTGAGCTGGTGACTCTAGCCTCCTGCAGTGCTGCCCCGAGCCTCGATCTGAGCTTTGATACCATTTGAAGGAGTACGAGCGGAAGTACGACGCGAGAGAGAGTGCGAGAAGAAGATCACGATGATATGGTGAACTCGCTCTACTCTAATGTGTAGAGCATAGTGAGTTATTATTAGGTTTTTACAAAAGAATATGTGTACATACCTGGCGGCCCGCCCACTTACTTGGGCGACCACATTGGGCTTTATACCCCAACACACCATGAGTGAATCTCTCGAAGATCTACCGTATCAAATGTTTTGAAGAAATCCCAAATCATTAAAAAAAGAATTGAATCATCCACATAAAGAGGAAGGATCACAATAATACCATTTTGATATTTGATATATAGGTTGGGGTATGGAGTGCAAGAAATAAATTTATGGGAGAAGAAAAAGATAAAACTTTGTATACCAAGCCAGTTGTCGGAGTGCATAGCTCTTTGGGGTTGATCAAGAATGTACTATGCTTCTAGCCGTGAGAGAGTTGAGAGAGGAAAGAAACAAAAACAAAAATAAGTATATATGGTGGAACAAGAGATGTTAAAAATTTAATAATAGAGCATCAGTGCCATTAGAGGCTAATTTGTAGGAGGTAATGTGGAATAAAAATACCATAAGATTAACATGGGAGCACATAAGTGCCATTAGAGGCTAATTTGTAGGAGATAACATGCAATAAAAATATCATTAGATTAACATAGGAGCACATAACGGGAAACAATGCAACAAGAGTCCATTAAGAGCTCAATCCAACACTAAATTTATTGAATCTAGAACAAACTATACACGGTATCGTTGAATGGACCTAGAAACACAGGAGAGAAAACTCAGGAACAGAAGCATCATCAAACACCTTGTCAAATAGAAAGATTTCCCTAAAGAAGATGCAATGTGGGAACACAAAATAACTCTCCTTAAAGATCATCCAAACTTACCTTTAAGATGAGGACATCTCAATTCTTCAAGTTCGGGAGAATGTAAGGTCTCTGCTACCCTTGGAGAGGGGATTCCCATGTAAAGAAATACATATCAAACCATTCTAGTCATATATAAAAAGTTACTATTTTTGGCAGTTTTTACACCCTGGTGAGCTAATGATAAATCTATTGTTGTAAGATTTTCAAAAATAAATTTTTTTCTTTTTTGTCATTTCGTCCAAAAATAGAAAGTTTTGAGGTGCTTACAGCCACCTAGACGTGATCGTCTTAAATCTACCACGTCCTAAATTTCCATAAAAATAGTTGTTTGTCCCAAATACTGCTAAATATAGCAATTGTGTGTGTTTCACACCTTACTCTGTAGTCCTTAAGTTCTTCTTTTAATATCAAGTTTCGTAATTAAATTCTGATAAGCCAAGGTCACTTTAGACAATTAAATCTCATCCTAATGTTAGTAGATTAAATCTTAAGTCTAAGGTATGCATGTTCATGGGCATGTAGGTGTATGTGTATGTGTATGTATGTCCATAAATGACCCATGGCCATAGACCATCTCTTATGGTATGTTGACTCTAAGCCGTTCTGCTACTTCTCCCTTTTATGGGTTTATATGTATATAAAGAACTATATATATATATATTAATTGTTTTGAAATGGCCTCTGTGCGCCGTTAGGCTACTTCTCTCTTTTATGGGTATATACATATATGTGTGTGTGTGTGTGTGTGTGTGTGTGTGTGTGTGTGTGTGTGTGTGTGTGTGTGTGTGTGTGTGTGTGTGTGTGTGTGTGTGTACACACATACATACTTCTTACTCTCTCTCTCTCTCTCTCTCTCTCTCTCTCTCTCTCTCTCTCTCTCTCTCTCTCTCTCTCTCTCTCTCTCTCTATATATATATATATATATATATATATATATATATATATATATATATATATATATATATATATATATATATTAAAGTATATAAAGTTCGATATATATATATAAATCCACAAAATTAAGAAGTAGCAGAACGGTCCACAGAGGCCATTTTACAAAAATTTAGAGTGCCCCTCACACGCCATTCTACTACAACCCACTTTTAGAGGTTTTTTGGCATTTTTTCCCTCTCCGGATGTTAGAATAGGGCACGTAGACAGCCGATTTTTAGGTATTTGGGCGTTCCGAACACATTGGCGGTGTTTGAATCTTCAAATTTTGACATTACCTTGAAATTTTAGATTTTCTAAAAATTTAAATGATGTAGAAATCTATATTGAATGAGTGATGCCGACCTCGTGAAAAAAACATTCACATTTAATGAAAAGGTGACTGTTTTCAAGGATCGTTGGCTCATTGAATGAGTAGGTGATACTTTTTTCATATTTTTGCTAATAGGAGCCTATTTTTCTACGTAACGTTGGCCCTTCTCTCATTGGAGGAGCTCTTTTTTCTCTCTCTACTAAAAGGCCCTCCAAAAGACCTCCGAAGTTTTCTAATGCTTACTCTACAAAATCATTACTAACTTGAGGTTGACTTGCTAGAAAGATAGGCTGAAAGGACTGTGAAAGCCTCAGTAGAAAAGTTGAATGTGAAGGGGACTCTATCCACACCTCACATCGGGGGGGTGCACTATGTAATCATGTTAATGTATAACGTGAGTTCGATAGGAGGGGTTTTTAAATGAAAAAATTTAGCTAACTTAAGAGAGATACATTAAAATAAGGGGGTTTTATATTCATTGTTAAAAAAAAATTCTAAAACAAGGGGTCATTTTATTCATTTGAAATGTTAAAACAGGGGTTTTTCTAATACCCCGCGAACGCACGTTATATAGGGGGTTACTGAACAGTGAACCCAACGTGGTCCACACTCATTGCCCGGTATATCTATGCTCGCTACCTCATATGGAAAAATGTCAGTGCTCCCTTTTTTGTAGCTCGTTGGATTTTTCATTTTAAATCTACTTGTCAACTTCCTTTAACATTTTTCCCTTCATTATTCCATGTCCGTCACCGTCCACCCTCCATATTGGATCTTTGCTGACATCGCTATGCTTAGACTTGCATGCCTCACAACCCAAAACTTGACGTATGTTGTGTTGGCAATGCCTTCACCTTAGCCAAGTAAAAATGTTAGGTCCCTTGCATTGATCTCAAAACCAACTGCACCAAAACAACACTATGGCCGGGTCTATAGTGGTTGAAAACACCTGAATATGATACAACATAAATATGGGGCAAGAGAGGATCTTGTAACCTCAACTCACGGCACGCAGGGCTCTATAATCGAAAACAAAGTGTGATTATGAGCTCTCTAGCAAATGGTGTACATTAAAAAGCTCAATGTCGTACCATGGCACATACATATATAATATCAAATAAATACATTAACCTCACTTTTTATACTTCTCAATGCATGGGGATAAAAACAATAATGTACATATTATTATATATGATAGAGCGGCTACTACGGATCATGTACATTCTTATATGGGGAGTCGTGGCCCTAGATGTGGACCGTTGTGTTTTTCTACTTGATAAGATGCCTAATTTAGTTTTGTGATGTACATATTCCAAGCGTTTCATCGTGGCACACTCATCTTGCCTACAAAGATCGGTGCATGCAAAAACTATCAAAAATAGCAACTAATAGACATCGCCTGCAAAATTGCATGAAAAGTGACCCAAAATGTAATAGTGATTCAAAACAATGCATATCTCTG
Source organism: Adiantum capillus-veneris (assembly GCF_014529385.1). Taxonomy (NCBI): domain Eukaryota; kingdom Viridiplantae; phylum Streptophyta; class Polypodiopsida; order Polypodiales; family Pteridaceae; genus Adiantum; species Adiantum capillus-veneris. The sequence goes on from NC_140935.1 coordinate 104,367,657, forward strand.
CTTTTTATGCGTATACAAGTGATCCCACAAATTTCGGGATTTTTCTGACTGCGTTTGGGATTTTCCATATCAAAAAAGGGTAAAAAATGAGCTGAAAATGTACTTTTGGTCCAAAGTGGAAAAATGGCCCGAAAATTGACACATCAGCTGAAAATTCCATGGGAAATAGGGAGAGGGCTGCTTTTCAGTGAAAAAACCTGCATTGCTTCCATGGTTGTTGAATCTATGTGTAGTGCAGTCCTACCTCTTCGCAATCTTGTATCTACGCTTGTGAGGGAGTGAAATAGGGTTTTCCCTTATCAAAATGGAGTGTAGGTTTCAATTTAGAAGCTTGTTAGGCTCTGCAAAATCAAAAAATGTTTGCCATCAAGGTGGGAGCTCGTGTATTCCTTTCAACTATTTGATGTTATGACTATGTAATTGAAAACAAGGCTACATGATTCCATGAAAGAGGTTTGGGTTTTGATTGAGATTTGTGCTTGTATGAGCATTGAGCTTTCATGGCTGAAACTTTAGTGTCTTTAATTTCTCTTTTTAAGTTACATTGAATGTAAATTGGTGACCCTTCCATCACAAACTCGCCTACGAAAACAAGCTGTAACATTTAATGGCCTAAAAACTTATGTGTAGCGGAAATTAACATGAACATAGTGGGCATTTCATTAGAATAAATTCCTAATGAGAATTACAAGAGTGCTTGGGTGGAGAGAGCAACAAAAAGCATAACACCTAGTTAGATAGCATGAATAATACTTTCAAAAGAGAGAAAAATTAAGCTATTGACAACAATTGAGGACCGGATTTACATGGAGCCGGTCCCCCCTCCAAAAGGCTTTGTATCATGGTTTCTCCCATCAAGAGAGACATTGTACAATACAATTCTTTGTGTTCCTTCAAGACTAGCTAGTGCAATGAAGATGAAAGCTTCATGCACTAAGCAAAACACTTAGCAAACACAAAATCAATTATCCCCGGTCTCAGACCCAAGACCTCACACACCTTCGAAGATGGTGAGAGCTAGCAGGGTATGAGAGTAGATTGAGAGGAAGAAGGAGTAGTCTTACGAGAAAGATGTACATCTCCTCACATAATCACTCATATTAGAATAGCTTAGCTTACTAATTAGCTTGGTAGAGGATATGAGCATGCATTGGAGCTTGGCTCTTGGTTGGATTTGCATCCACATGCCAAGAGTGTGTCGATGTAGGCTTCTATCTCACAAGCTTGGAGTAGGTGATGAGCCCTCCATTAAAGCTTGGGAAGAGATAGTATTTTTCTTGCTTCTCACATAAACTGTGTGAGAGTGTGTGTGTGTGTGTGTGTGTGTGTGTGTGATAATGCCTTGCAAAAATCATCCCCCTCTCTCTCTCTCTTGGGCGAGCCCTCTTGCTATTTGCTCTTGCTGTCCTCTCATTGGACCTCCCTAGAGCTAGCCAATGACAATTAACCAGCATAAGTGATAGCCTTCTGACATGTGTCTCCTTTTCCCCTTTTGTGAGAGCTTTAGGTAATTAAATAATTCAACTAAACTCTCATTGGACCCCTTTGCCTCCTGGCCAATAGGAATCAGGCAAGCCATTGGGCTGCTGAATGCTCATTGGACCCCTTGGGAGACTGTCCAATAGTCTTCTAGAGGACTTAATTCTCATTGGTTCTTTTATTAAGTGTTTTTCAATTAATTAAACTAGATTTACTCTAGCCTAATTCTCATTGGTCCACCTCCAAGGCCATCCAATAGGAATTGGGTACACCTTGTGGGCATCTGGCCTAGGGAGCTAACATGTGTCCCTCATTCCCTTTGTGTAAAGGGAGCTTGTGTGTGTGTGTGTGTGTGTGTGTGTGTGTGTGTGTGTGTGTGTGTGTGTGTGTGTGTGTGTGTGACTTTCTCTTTCATCCCCTACCTGCAAGGCTCGCCCCCTCCTAAGTAGGGATTGTAAAGACTTTTTTGTACACACACAAAGCATCCAATTCCCCTATGGTTGACCTTTGGACACAACCTTTGAATTTTGGAATTAGTAATGGGCTGAACCTTAGGGTCTTTTTAGCCCATTGTTGCACATGGCTCTTTTTCAGATGCTCCCCCCCCTTTGGATCCCTATTTTCCCTCCTTTGGATCCCTACTGTGGCCGGTCTGCTAGCTTAACCAATATTCTAGCTTTTTCTCCCCTGGCACTTCCCCATATTCAATGATGAGTTTAACATGAGAAAATCATTTAGGAGAATTAGATATTGATTATTATGACATTACCACTCTCTTGAAATCATAGTCGTCCTCGACTATGGTGTAGAGAAGATAATGCATATTCATGAGTCCTTTTCTTAGCGGGTACAGGATCCCTATGTTACCCTACGACATCATTCCAAAATGGATGACTAGTTCAATTGGCGCTTGAGAGCCTGAGGCTGCCGCAAGCATGTCCGCACATTAGTCCTACCAATCTTCCATAGTAGAGTGACAAGCTCTACTTGGTGTTTGAGAGACGTCGTCTCCGCAAACTTGATCTAAGCATGCATACTACTTCATTTTTGTGCACAATAAAGAAAAAGAAAGTCTTATAAGACAAAACTTTGTTCATTTTTAACATTTTGTACATTTGCTTACTCTTGGGAAGCATTGTAAGCATTGACAAGGTTTAGGTTATCCTTTAATTGTATGCCTTGCATCCATCTAGCATCTTCAAAAGGATAATTCTTAAACTTAATAAGATATCATCCCCGATAGTCTTATCGCCTCTTAGTACCTTGTCTTCATGTCGGAGAATGGACTCGGGCTGCAGCACCTCCTCTTGGTCCTCGATCTCCGGTGGGTCTTCAATAGTTGGTTCTTGAGGTGGCTCTCCTTTGTAAGGCTTTAATAGGCTCACATGGAAAGCATTGTGTATGAGCCAATGATTGGGCAACTTGAGTTAATAGGCCATCTCATTGATTGGCCTAAGAATCTGGAAGGGACCATAGTACCTTTTTGCTAGTTTAGCATAGTACTTTTGGTGTCCCGCAGGATTCTTACCGGTGGTGTGCCTTAATCGAGCCTTGGGAAACTTTAATAAGCCCCAATCATTTTCTTTGAAGGCTTGGGCTCTTCTGTGCTTGTCAGCAGCAGCAGCCTTTTTCCTTTGCTGTGAGATAGAGATAGCATCCTTAATCTAATGAAAAGATTCCTGTAGGTCCCGGCTATACTCATCTACAGCGAAGATCTTCCCATGTACCTTAAGTAGCAAGGGACTTTTTGATCTTCCCTCAATTACCTCGAAAGATGCTTTTTCCATGGAAGTATGTACAGTGTTATTGTAAGCATACTCCACTAAGGGATCTTTGATCTACTTCTGTTACATAGGCTTTTACTAGATCGAGAATTGTTAGGTTAGCTATTTCACTTTGGCCATCCGTTTGTGGATGATAGGCCGAAGAGAAGTTTAGCCTTGTCCCTAAATTCTCAAAGAGATCCTTCCAGAAATTACTGGTCATTCTAGGATCTCTATCCGACACTATGGACATTGGCAAGCCATGGTACTTGAAAATTTGTGAAATGAAGAGGGTTTCCATTTGATGGGCTTTGATAGTCTTTTTGACAGGTATAAAATGAGCTTGTTTACTGAACCTGTCTACTATCGTCCATATTCCCGTATTCCCATGGATAGACTTAGGCAATCCAAAGATGAAATCCATGGATATGCTCTCCCATGGTGAATTAGGGATTGGCAAGGGTTGAATCAATCCAAGTTGCTTCCCTCTATCAAATTTTGTCTTTTGGCACCACACATTTAGAAACATACTCTTGTATGTTCACTTTCATGGTAGGCCAGTAGAAATATGTTTCAATTCCCTTAAAGGTAGATTGAATACCTCTATGCCCCGAATAAGGTGGAGCATGAGATTCACACATTACTTTCTCACGTAGTAAGTTAGTAACGCATAGTCTATTGCCATAGAGAAGATAACCATCTTGTAAAGTAAATGGTTCTTCTTTCTTCCCTAATGCAAGGGATGAAATCACATCTCTAAAATCGGGATCAATAGCATACTCATCTATCATTGAAGATAGATCATTGTGAGTTGCTGTGGAAACCGCATTCACTCTCGGCCGTCTTGAGAGTGCATCAGCTACTTGATTATGCTTGCCAAAAATGTGAGCAATATGAAAATGAAATTGTGAAAGGAAAATTTCCCATCTCATTTTTTTGTCAGAGAGCTTGGTCTGGGTCATGAAGTACTTAAGACTTTGGTGATCCGTTCGCAGAATGAAAGGAGTCCCAAATAAATAGTGCTTCCATGAGTCTAAAGCATGTAGAACTGCAAGGATTTCCTTTTCATATATGCCTAGAGCTTGCTCAACAGGGTCAAGCCTTCGACTTTCATAGCCTATGGCGTGCCCTTCTTGGAGGAAAACAGCTCCAAGGCAATCACCACAAGCATCACATTGGACCTCAAATGGTTTTGAGAGATCCGGTAGTGTAAGCACAGGTTGAGAGATAAGCTTTTCTTTAAGCTTTTCGAAAGCATTCTTCTCCTTAGCAGACCATGTATACCTAAAGCTTTTCTTTGTTAGGTCATGTAATGGTCCCACAATTTGTGAGAATTTTTCTATGAAGCGTCTATAGTATGCACACATACCTATAAAGCTTCTTAGTTCATGAAGATTCTTTGGTTTAGGCCATCCTTTTATTACCTCTAACTTTGATGGATCCATTTGGATGCCATCTTGAGAGATAATGTGACCTAAATACTGAATCTCTTGCAAGAAAAATTATCTTTTCTTTCGATTAACATAAAGTTTATTCTCTCTTAAAACTTGAAATATCACCTGGAGGTGTTTCTTATGTTCGTCTAATGAATTAGAGTAGATGATAATATCATCAAAGAACACTCTAGTGAAGGTTCGATGAGGCCTGAACAGCTTCTCCATCAAGCGGTTGAATGTGGCTGGTGCATTGGTCAAGCCAAAAGGCATGACAATGTATTCGTAAAGACCAAATGTGGTGCAAAATGCGGTCTTTATAATGTCTCGATCAACTATCCTTATTTGATGATAGCCACTTTTTAGGTCAATCCTACTGAAGTAGGTCGATCCTTGTAGCTTATCAAATAGATCTTCTACCCGTGGAACGGGAAACCTATTCTTGATAGTGATCCTATTTAGTGCTCTATAGTCGACACACATACGATATGTGCCGTCTTTATTTTGAACTAATAGCACAGGTGAGCAAAATGGAGATGAGCTAGGCCTAATCATGCCCTTCTCAACTAACTCATGCACTTCCCGCATAATCTCCTCTTGTTGATCTTGAGAAACTAAGGAGGTTTGTTAGGCGGTGAACTTCCTAGAAGAAGTTCAATTGCATGGTCATCATTACCTCGTTTAGGAGGTAGCTCACAAGGGATGTCATCAATAAAAACATCTTGAAACCCCTTGAGAAAATTGGATAACTATAATTCCTTTTGGTTGCTTTGATTTTCTTTTGCTAAAGCATTAGGTTCATTTTGAGAATCTTTAACAAAAATCATGTACACGGTAATAGAGCTCTTTATTGACTTGTTGAAAGCTGGTGTATGTACAATGGGGATAGTGTTACCCATTTCCTTAGCATCTATATACATGTCTTTTTCCCTGAACTTAAAGGAGATTCTCCTTTTAGGAAATTTAACATTGGCAGCCAGGCGGTCAAACCATGGTGCCCCTAGGATTACATTCTCATGCTTGAGAGGAGAGATAAAGAAGTCCTCTTTGTCCACATAGCTTTGGACATGAAGCCTCAATTTCCCGATTAAGGGAGTGACTGAAGCTTCTTGCCCCTTGAAAGCACTGTCTGCGGGTAGGACATCTCCCATCTCATAGGCTTGTATGCCTAGCTTGGTGGCCAACTCTATAGATATAAATTGGTGAGTAGAACCAGGGTCAAAGAGAATAAAAGCATCATGTTCTCTTACCTTTCCCAAGCATGGCATAGAGGAGATCCTTTGTGGTGAGTTTGGTGAGTCTCCTCCTCTTGGATTTCAACCAAGGTAGCTCTAGGAGGATCTTGGTGGTTGTTCTTTTGGGGACAAGCGCAGTACGCAAGCCCTTGTTCGCCGCACTTGAAACACCGGTTATCCTTGCGATAACGCTCAAGCTCTTCCGGAGAGAGTTTGTTTTTACCTTTGTAAACTCCCTTCTCTTTAGCTTTGTTGGAGTTGCCCTTAGGAGACTTTTGGACATTGTCCTTCCCCTTAGGCTCGTTGGAACCCTTGTTTCCATGGGCTTATTATTTCTTTTAGCCCCTGTTTGGAAATTGATTCGAGAGGCCACCATAGTATGGTGTATTACCGCCGATATGGTACGTGGCCTTTGGGAGTTGACATACTCCGCCATTTCTTCAGTTAAGCCCGCACAAAATTGTTGCTTTTGCTCTCCAAAATCCAACTTTTTGAAGACATTGGCTTTGAGTTGTAGGTCCCAAAACTTGTCTACATATTTGTGGATGGATTCATAGGGAGAGAGCTTTAAGCTTCGCCATTCGGTGAGTACTTTGTCTTTGGCATCGGTGGCCAAAAACTGCTTCATAATGGAATCTCTTAAATCTTTCCATGTTCGCGGAGCTTCACCGTTGGCTCATAGGCTAGACCCCATTGCCTGGCGGACTTTTGAAAGTGCATAGCTACAGGGCGTAGCTTAAAGGACTCCTTGAAGCCCTCATCTCCAAACGCCGCATCAAATTGTTGGATAAAGGCCAAGACTTTGTCCGTAGCACCAAAGGTGCCATCATAGGTAAGGAAATAGATGCTCTTCCCTCCCTCTTTGAGCTTCTTCAGCTTGGACGACCTCTTCCTTGAGGCATAGGATTTCCTATGGCCTCTTCTTTTTGATGGTTCAAAGGTTGCACCATCGCTTTCTTCAGAAGGTGAAGAATTTGAAGAAGATGGAGAAGAGGGTGACCTCTTTCTCGCCTTTTTCTTGTCTTGATCTTCGTCGTCTTCACCATCACTTTCATAAGAGGAAGAGGATGAAGAAGATGGAGAAGAGGGTGTCCTCTTTCTTGCCTTTTTCTTCTCTTGCTTTTTATCATCCCTCTTTGAATTATGGTGTGGAGAAGGGTGAGATGGTCTTCTCCGCTTTGGTGGTGATGGAGAGCGTTTAGCCTGTCGTCTTCGTGGAGCCATCTCCGTCGAGGTGGCGGAAGACTCACTTCTTTCTCGTTCCTTCGGTGGAGGCTCTTGAGTTCTCCTTTGGGAAGGAGATGCATCATCAAGAAGTAAATTCTTGAGCCCTTCGTATGGATTCTCTTCTTCTTCCCAAATCGGAGAGAGACCTCTTTTGGAAGTCTCACAAGGAGGCTTCCTAGGTGTTCTCTCGTCATGGTGTTGAGCTTGGAGAATCCCATGAGCACGGAAACAAGATAGTTAACAAGCATCGGAGCATCATTAGTAGCTTTCTCATTAGCAAAATCAAAGTTATCAACATTAATTTCACTCTCTTTACTATTGTTAGCCATTCTAACAACTTTTAGGTGTAACTTTTTAGGTGTACTTTGGCACTTCAAGCCCTAGTTGCTACTCCTCTTTACCCCTTTAGAAAAAGCACTCAAGCTACTGTACCCATGCCTCGAATACCATTAATTGCAAGGAATAGAAGAGAGGGTCGTTCAACACCAAAACAGCACTGGGTCCTGTCAAGCTTCTAATAGCTCAATAGTCGTTAAGCCATAGGCAAGCCCCGTAGGACTCCACTATTAATACCATAGCTCTCGACGGTGATGCCCCATTAACTACACGAAGGTAGGTGCACTGCAAGGCTGAAAAATCCCTATTCTACTTACTCAAAGGCAATTAATAATACCAACCATTTTTAGCTAGCTTGAGGACCTCCCTTCTTGAGCAAGAAAAGAGAAACCTTGTGCTCTGATACCAATGTAACATTTAATGGCCTAAAAACTTGTGTGTAGCGGAAATTAACATGAACATAGTAGGCATTTCATTAGAATAGATTCCTAATGATAATTACAAGAGTGCTTGGGTGGAGAGAGCAACAAAAAGCATAACACCTAGTTAGATAGCATGAACAATACTTTCAAAAGAGAGAGAAATTAAGCTATTGACAACAGTTGAGGACCGGATTTACATGGGACCGGTCCCCCCTCCAAAAGGCTTTGTATTATGGTTTCTCCATCAAGAGAGACATTGTACAATACAATTCTTTGTGTTCCTTCAAGACTAGCTAGTGCAATGAAGATGAAAGCTTCATGCACTAAGAAAAACACTTAGCAAGCACAAAATCAATTATCCCCGGTCTCAGACCCAAGACCTCACACACCTTCGAAGATGGTGAGAGCTAGCAGGGTATGAGAGTAGATTGAGAGGAGGAAGGAGTAGTCTTACGAGAAAGATGTACATCTCCTCACATAATCACTCATATTAGCATAGCTTAGCTTACTAATTAGCTTGGTAGAGGATATGAGCATGCATTGGAGTTTGGCTCTTGGTTGGATTTGCATCCACATGCCAAGAGTGTGTCGATGTAGGCTTCTATCTCACAAGCTTGGAGTAGGTGATGAGCTCTCCATTAAAGCTTGGGAAGAGATAGTCTTTTTCTTGCTTCTCACATAAACTGTGTGAGTGTGTGTGTGTGTGTGTGTGTGATAATGCCTTGCAAAAATCAGCCCCCTCTCTCTCTTGGGCGAGCCCTCTTGCTATTTGCTCTTGTTGTCATCTCATTGGACCTCCCTAGAGCTAGTCAATGACAATTAACCAGCATAAGTGATAGCCTTCTGACATGTGTCTCCCTTTCCTCTTTTGTGAGAGCTTTAGGTAATTAAATAATTCAACTAAACTCTCATTGGACCCCTTTGCCTCCTGACCAATAGGAATCAAGCAAGCCATTGGGCTGTTGAATGCTCATTGGACCCCTTGGGAGACTATCCAATAGTCTTCTAGAGGACTTAATTCTCATTGTTTCTTTTATTAAGTGTTTTTCAATTAATTAAACTAGATTTACTCTAGCCTAATTCTCATTGGTCCACCTCCAAGGCCATCCAATAGGAATTGGGTACACCTTGTGGGCATCTGGCCTAGGGAGCTAACATGTGTCCCTCATTTCCTTTGTGCAAAAGGGAGCTTGTGTGTGTGTGTGTGTGTGTGTGTGTGTGTGTGTGTGTGTGTGTGTGTGTGTGTGTGTGTGTGTGTGTGTGTGTGTGTGTGTGTGTGTGTGTGTGTGTGTGTGTGACTTTCTCTCTCATCCCCTACATGCAAGGCTCGCCCCCTCCTAAGTAGGGATTGTAAAGACTTTTTTGTACACACAAAGCATCCAATTCCCCTATGGTTGACCTTTGGACACAACCTTTGAATTTTGGAACCTTAGAATTTTGGAATTATTAATGGGCTGAACCTTAGGGTCTTTTTAGCCCATTGTTGCACATGGCTCTTTTGCAGATGCCCCCCCCTTTGGATCCCTATTTTCCCTCCTTTGGATCCCTATTGTGGCCGGTCTGCTAGCTTAACCAATATTCTAGCTTTTTCTCCCTTGGCACTTCCCCATATTAAATGATCAGTTTAACATGAGAAAATCATTTAGGAGAATTAGATATTGATTATTATGACACAAGCAGACCCCAATCACGATAGCAAAGAGGGTTTGTGACTGTTTTGTCACGAACACTCTTAAATTATAGATATCTTTAGGAAGAGGGTTGGTGATTTTCCATAAACACCTTTTCACAAAGTGTTTGTGATTCTCATCACGAACTCTCATAGCTAGAGGTTTTGCATCTTTCTAGCTAGATCGCACACATTTCGACAAGGACACTCCACACAAAAGACCAGCAAGTGGCTTTCAAGAACCTCTAAAGTAACATCTTGCTCTGACGTTGCGGAGTCTGGGAGGCTTCACCCACAATAGCTCGATGAGGGCACCAACACAACCATCTACACATGTGTCGACCTATTCAAAACTCTGTTGCGTTGTAGGTCTCTATAAAATAAGACCAACGCGACCCTCAATAACAGGGATCCATATCACAGCCCATTGTGGGTGCCAATACTCACTTCGAATGAGAGAGAAAGACTACTGCCCTTCTCCTCTGAACCTGCTGTTTAACATCTCAGAACATTCCAAAATTCTATTTTTTGCATTGCAAGGAACTGTCAACGACTCCTGACTAAGAATCTCATCTAAATTTGGTCCATCGCATCAAGTATCTGGTCATCCATGTAAGGTTTTTGCATAAGGCCACAATCCTTCAAGCTTTGACCATATGTGATTGCATTTGGAAAAAAATATGTCCTTTTCATTATGTTAAAAATAGCCTAAAGCTTTCTTTTTGCAGCCTTGTTTGACATATCCTGCAACTGACGCATTCTCATCAGCAACTTTATGCGCTTTTATATTGGCACCTCATTTTGATATACATGTCGACCAAAGAATTGCCAAGCACAGCATGTTTCCCCATGTGAATTTTGTCACCCATGTGAGGGTCTTGCATAAAGCTACATGCTCTTGTCAAGCTTCCGAAAGCCCTCGCTGCTCTTTTGTATAGTCGCTTCTGTGTGCCCACTTGTAGTCGCTATTATGTCTTCTCCAAATTGACTTCCCCCTTCTACGCACTTCTCAATTGCCCCTAATATCATGATGTTTGTTAGCCTTTTTTAAAGACTTTTATCAACCAAAAAATACAAGGTAAAGCACTACAAGAGGTTGTGTGCTCTTGTGACGCTTTTAGCGACGGAAATACACTAGGTTTTTATAACCCCCGGCGTCTCTAAGAGCGTCGCTATGAGCGTCGATACGGGGATGTCTCTATCCGCATCACTATGGCAGTCGCTATAGGCATCGCTGTAAACGTTGCTATATAGCGACTGCTATAGCGACGTTGCAGGGCCATCAATAGCGACGTTGCAGAGCCTTATATAGCGACGGTCATAGCGACGCCCAAGATGAAAACATTTTGGTGGCAGGGCATTGAATGCCCTGCCACCCATCAACCATATTGAATGTTTCGTTTGTCTATTTACCTTTGAAAAAAAGTGAAAAGGTAATTATAGACCCAAAATAGTCACCCACAAGACAATATAATCATTAACTCCATCATCCATAGTACATATTGTTTGCAAAATAAAGATACAAAAATGACAAGCGTGAATTGATGAAAGTAAATCAATGACAATTGTACACATAGGCAAAATCACTTGATTGTTAATCATTGCAAATGTAATAGTTACAAACCATTGTCATTATTTAGAAAATATACATGGTTTTCAGAAAGACGTATAAAAGTCGTCTCATAATACATAATCTATGACAAAAAGAAACTAATGCTATCTAGCTATGGCTAAACTGACGTCATCTAATCAGACGTCTCATCGCGTCGAAGCAGCGTATCTGTCGAATTCTGTAAAAAAAAAACAATAAGATAGCTTTTTGTAAGTATTAACATACAGCGACGTTTATAAAACAATACAATAAATAGAAAAGAATAAACCCTAATACTAACCATGTCGTCGCGAGAACTCAGGATTTCTATAAGGGCATTTAAGCCCTTCCTACCTGCGTACTCACGCTCGTACGGTGTGGGATCACGTCCTATAAACGACCATTGCCAAAACATACAAAGAATCCATTATGTTAGAATTTCAAATCCCATAAACCCTAAACTATCAAACATAGATGCGAAAACACTTACAAAATCGGCCTCAAATGATGCCCACCCGCCGCTCCCCAAGTGGTGCGAGCTCCGTGCCTCTACTCGCGCTCTGGCTGCCTCCTTTTGTTGCTTCCACTTGTCGGGATTCTCGCGCGCTTCTTTCTTCGCATGCTTCCAATCTTCTTTGGCCAGCCAATCTGGTCTGCTCCGCCCATGCTTGATTGCTTTTTGCACTTCGGAACGCTTATGCTTATGAGAACATACCTAGAGCATACGTACCTGGAGTGGACGCAAAGACCATTAAATACAATGACGCAATGACGCAAAATTGTTCAAAACGGAGCAAAATTGTTCAAAACGGAGAATCGTACAAGAACTTGAATGTGCTTGTAGATTTGGAATGTTCAAAGGCTAGCAGCAACAGAAAGCGTTCTTCTTCTATTCAACTTGAGTGATGGAAGAGGCAAGTGCATAACTCTGAATTTACAAAACAAAGCAGAATTGTTCAAATACAATATTTATGGCTTTAAGAGATCTCTCTCTCATCCTCGCATAGCTCAGCATAACTTCCTATATCTATATAGAGCTCTCCGTTTAAACAGATGTCCTCTGTTTCATTTTGTAGATCCTCTGCATGCAGCCCATAGAGAGTAGCAGTTTGATGTTCGTCTGGCACCACCTCCACGGCTTCTGACTGAGCATCTTCTCTGATCTTCTCCATTGATGCCACTGTGATTGGCACATGGTAGCCTTCACACGTCCATGCACTACGAGGGGCTACCTCTATGACGTACCACCAGTTTGATGCAGACTTTGTAGGATGAAATATCACCTGCCAGAGCCACATAACTTATATGAGAGCTTCCAAGCACATAAATTCTAAAATGGGATGTTAACTATATTTTACATACTTACTTTTTCACAATGCTCCGGTAGTACAAAAGTGTCTCTTAGGTCATTCCATTTCTTAGTTGAATCCACCTCAAGAAAACGAGACTCTCCCCTACGCAAAGTAGCGTTGCGACCCTCCATGATTTTCTTGAACCATTGCATGTCGAACAAGTCGACAAAAAATCCTCTATAATCGATCCTCAAAATCTCTTGTAGCGTGCCGAAGTAAGTGAGTTCCGCCACCATAGGATCTACATCAGAGGACCGTCGTCGACTAGACTATTCAAATTTTGCCATGATTCCACAATCTTGAGTAAAACGTTTTTTGTCGATCCGTTCCACCCTAAAATGTCGACCTTTACACCATGCTGCTGTGTATGACTTATACTACAACCAACAAAGATTATGAGTGGCCGTTCAAACATCTTGAAAGTTACTAGTCATACATTGCAAAGTCACCTTGGTCGCACAACCCCTAGAGTACTCCCACTCTTCCTCGGTCACTTCTTCACCGCACTGTTGTGCTCTTTTCAATTGGTTGTGCAACCATCTTAAGCTCATGAATGTTGGTAGGATCTCCAGACCCGTAGGATAGTGCATCGGTGGTCGTCTTCCCCGTCTCCACTCGATTCTTGCCCTTTGTTGCTCTTGCTTTGCATCCTCATATTGTGAAATCCACTTCTGCATGACTAGATTGTGAAGCATGCAAAATCGGTTGATTTTAGCCTCTAGATCTTCCGTCATCTTCTTCTCAACACCGATATTGCACATGACAATTCCAGATATGCGCTCATCATCTATGGTTCTCCATAGTGTGTCCCGGGCTTTATCAAATCCGTCTAGCCACTCTCCAATGTACACTAGGGACTCTGATACCAGCCAACCTTCTGCCATGCTATCCTCCGGACGTGCCTTCTGACGCACATATCCCTTGAGCGTTTTCATAAAACGTTCTAAAAAGAACATCCATCTGGAATGTATTGTGCCAGCTATTTCCACCTCATCAACTATGTGAACAAGAAAATGCACCTGAATGGTTAGCATGGTAGTAGGAAAATGTTTTTCAAACATGCACACAACCTCCACAGCGTTTAGTTTGGCGAATGGTATGGAGTCTACGTTGATCTCCTTTTGTGAGATCCATTTTGCAAGTTTGTAGATTGTGTTACGGACGTCAAGAGACAAACATCCCTCAATGGCAACCAGTAAAATAAACTGCAAAACACGTGCAGCAATGACAAAATCCCTTTGCCTCTTCTCTAGCTGTAGCATTTCACAGCATCTTAACATCTTGTCATAGTAGATCTTTGTGTGTAGCATGCAGGTACGTCATTCTTGCAATGTAGCTGATGTCTGCTCAAGGCACTTAAATCTTACTCTAGATTTGACGGGATGTGGTGTGTGGGTGTGTGTGTGTGTGACCCTTGGAATCATCATCTTGCATCACTAATTTCTATGTAGGCTCAATTTGCTCTTCCATTAGCTGAACATGACGGCTTATTGTATGGTAGCAGCAGTCGAACATGCAGGTGGAATTGCTGGTCCGCATGGACTGTCGAAGCTGTGAGCGTAGGAAATTTTCTCACCATTTTCTTGCCATTTCTTCTAACCTTATCTTAAACGATAAAAAGAAGAAAATGGTATAACCTTTCTATCACCCAAGTGTGGTAGATTGATTATGCCAATTCCCTCTTCAATAACAGGTAAATAACATAAATCTAATCTAATATAACGTAAATAAACCTAAATTAATAAACCTAAATCTAAATCTAACGTAAATAAACCTAAATCTAATCAAACATAAATCTAACTAAAAATAAACCTAAATCTAATGTAATTTAACTTAAATAAACCTGACTTTAATTTAATGTAAGTCTACATCTAACCTAATCTTTAACGTCTTTTGGGATAGTTTCCTACAACGTTAAAACTCTCTTCTTCGTGTGTGTGTGTGTGTGTGTGTGTGTGTGTGTGTGTGTGTGTGTGTGTGTGTGTGTGTGTGTGTGTGTGTATGTGTGCCAATAAAAAGAGAAAAATGGTATAACCTTTCTATCACTCAAGTGTGATAGATTGGTTATGCCATTTTCCCTCTTCAATAATAGGTAAATAACATAAATCTAATTTAGTATAACATAAATAAACCTAAATTAATAAACCTAAATCTAATTAATATAACGTAAATCTAAATCTAACGTAAATAAACATAAATCTAATCAAACGTAAATCTAACTAAAAATAAACCTAAATCTAATCTAATTTAACTTAAATAAACCTAAATCTAATTTTACGTAAGTTTACATCTAACATAATCTTTTAACGTCTTTTGGGATAGTTTCCTACGACGTTAAAACTCTCTTCTTCTTGTGTGTGTGTGTGTGTGTGTGTGTGTGCCAATAAAAAGAGAAAAATGGTATAACCTTTCTATCACCCAAGTGTGATAGATTGGTTATGCCATTTTCCTCTTGAATAACAAGTCTTGAGTTCAACTCCTCGCCGGTTAGATTTTTAGGTCTCTTTAATTAGTTTTCTACAACGTTAAATTAAACTCTCTTCTTCTCGGGTGTGTGTGTGGGTGTGTGTGCACGCCAATAAAAAAAGGAGAAAAATGGTATAACTTTTCTATCACCGAAGTGTGCATGAGAGATTCGTTATGCCATTTCTCTTATGAATAACAGGTCTTGAGTTCAACTCCTGTCGACTAGATCTTTAAGGTCTCTTGGGATAGTTTCCTACGATGTTAAGACTCTCTTCTTCTTCTTCTTTTCTCTCTCTCTCTCTCTCTCTCTCTCTCTCTCTCTTTGTTTTATATATATCTCTCTCTCTCTTTTACTCTCTCAATGTGTGTGCATTCTTTGTTTATGCATGTGTGTGTGCATTTTTTGTTTATGCATGCTCTCTCTCTCTCTCTCTCTCTCTCTCTCTCTCTCTCTCTCTCTCTCTCTCTTTTCCTCTCTCAATGTGAGTGTGCTTTCTTTGTTTATGCATGTGTGTGTGCATTTTTTGTTTATGCTTGTGCTCTCTCTCCCTCTCTCTCTCTCTCGTTCTATCTCTCTCTCTCTCTCAAAAACACAATGTGTGTGTGTGTGTGTGTGTGTGTGTGTGTTTGTGTGAGAGAGAGAGAGAGAGAGGGAGATAGAAAGAGGGGAAGGAACCATGAGAGTGAGGAGAGGGAAAGAGCATACCCGGATCTCCTTCCTCTCGTCGTGTGTGTGTGTGTGTGTGTGTGTGTGTGTGTGTGTGTGTGTGTGTGTGAGAGAGAGAGAGAGAGAGAGAGAGAGAGAGGGAGAGAGAAAGAGGGGAAGGGAACATGAGAGTGAGGAGAGGGAAGGAACATACCCGGCTCTCCTTCCTCTCGTCATGTGTGTGTGTGTGTGTGTGTGTGTGTGTGAAGAAGAAAGAGAGAGAGAGAGGGAGAGCGTTACCTTGCTTGCTTGAGCGCGCGTCGAAAACTCAGATCTGAGATCTGAGTTTTCGGACGCTCTCGGTTATTTTTTTTAGCCCTGACAGCATCGCTATGAGCGTCGCTATGTTACTTGTAACATAACGACGCTCATAGTGACGCCGTGCTTTTTCATGTTTGAGCGTCCCACTACGAACATTGCTACTATTAAGCACATCTTGTAGTGAAAGATTTACAACGGCCTACAGAGAGAGAGAGAGAGAGAGAGAGAGAGAGAGAGAGAGAGAGAGAGAGAGCTACTTCAACTCCAACGAAGTAAGAGAGTGGAGGGGACATATGCACACATTAGAATCCAAAAACGTTCAAATGCCACATGGAGAATATCCAACAATTCAATTCAATGGTAAAGGAATTGCACAAAAACATCTTTGTTTTTCCTTATGTATAAGTATAATATTATTTGACTCATGAAAGCATAAAGCATATACAATATTAGTGAGAGTTTAAGAATTGATTTAATTCTTGTATAAATATATCAATAAAACAAATTACACAATAAAATGATGCATGCTATTAAATGAAAGAAATCCATAATATCTTTAGAATATTGGAAATGTCTAAACCTAATTCCTAATAATAATACATGCACGAAAGTAACAAGGTAAAATGTACATTAAAAATTAAATAGATTGAAAAACAGAAATCTTAGTTGTGAAAATTTTCTAAAGCTAATCCCTAATAATAATACATGCACTAAAGTAATAAGGTGACATTTGCATATCAAAACCAAAAGCTGAAAAAAAATTCTTAGTGGTGAAAAAATTCTTTCATTTAAGGACAATTTATACTTTTTTAGTTAGAAACTGTCTGTAAATGAAAAGAAAATTCAAAAGGAAAAAAGTATGTTTTAAATCAATAAGTTGACAAGAAAGCTATTATATCCTTAAATGAAGAGACCCATTTATAAACCAAACAAATTTTTTTTAAAAAAGTCAAGTGAGCATTAAATAAAGATACCAAATTACAATGATGACAAGAGACACTTACATTATAAAAGAAAAATATAATCTTTATAAAACTTATAAAGTAAACAAAGATTTTAAAAATAATAAAAGTCAAGTGAGCATTAAATAAAGGGATCAAATTACAATGATGAAAAGACCCATTTACATTAAAAAAATATATATAACCTTTATAAAACAAGGAAGTCAATTGAACATTAAATAAAAGGACCAAGTTACAATGATGAAAAGATCCATATACATTATAAAACAAGCTCACCAGACATGTGTTGCCAATCCGTGATTCTTAATCAACGGTTTAGAAAGTGTACCAATCCTCCACCCACTTTCCTATGGCCTTCTCAAGACCAAAAATCACTGCCTCTTCTCGTCTTGATTGTGATATGCTTGTAGGTTGCCTTAATTGAAACAAGGTGAAAAGACACAAAAGCCTCCTAAGTTAAGGGGAGATGAAGGAGAGTAAGTTTAAATACGTGCCCATAATCACATGGAATTTTTTTTGTGATTTACTATAAAATTCTATGATCTATTATACATATATAATCACAAGTAGTTTATATATTACAAAAAAATCCACTTAAATGCTGTGAAAGGTGCACATTGCATTGAAAGGTGCACATTGCATATCAACAGCTTGACATAAGATAAAATGAGAAAGAAGTAAAATGTCAACAATAAAATTTAAATTCAAACCACAAAAAATATTTTAGTGCTTTTTTCATAAGAAAATATATAATATAGAAACATAATAAAACAAGACAGTGAAATGAATTTTTATGAAGTTTTTAAATGGAAGGACATTTATGAGTACCTCATATGATGGGATGAGACTCCTATGAATACACTTTTTAATCCAAAAAGGTGAATGCAGCTTTGAAAAATAGCATTTATAAGACTATCATGCCTTTCTATTCACAAGACTTTCAAGGTCCCTTGGGACACTTGTCAAGCAATGAAAATTGAACTACCTTCACCCATAGTGCATTGGATGGCTATGACAGGCAAGGCAAGAGGCGCCAAGAGTGATTCACACACCTCAACAGTAAGCTTGTTCATCCGGATACGTGTGACAGAGGCCTAAAACTAACATATTTTTATATTTGTAGTTGTCTAGTGAAAGGAATGCCCAACTCAACATTCAATATGTTGGAATTCTAGAGAATATGGTAAATATACATTGTTTGTAAGTTATAAATTATGGTGTACTTATATTTTATTCTATTTATATTCTCTTATTAGATTAGCAAATTAGAAAGATCATTAGGTTCTCAAAAGGATTTGTTTATTGAGGTCCATACATCTCTTTGGTATTGAAAAGCTAGAACTTTCAAGCTTTGCATTATCCATGTCTATTGTCGGAGACCCCTTTGAGGTATGTGATTATGATCTTTAAACGCTTATGCCATTAATATAGTTAATAAGAAAAATTATGGAATAATTATGCTAAAATAATCATGTATCTATTTGTTTACTTAAAATAAAAAAATTGACACAAAATATCTTAAGATGTCTTACTGAAAAAATTTTGGTGCCAGGAATAAGAGATCCACATATTAAAGGCCCAACTATGTAAAGCAAATAAAAGTATTTTTGTTGACTTAGAAAATCATCAACATAATGAAAATTAAAATACATTACTGATCTGGTAATCATTTAAGGGTGTCGTTCAATTTTACAAGGCGGAGGACAATGTTTAAATCAAGCTACATAAAAGCAATGTGAATAGTTAAACATTTTGATTTGTAGTTAGACACAAAGTGAAAATGCTAAATATATAGTGCACGTCATGCAGAAGTGCCATGCAAAAGTATGGTGGATAGTTGGCATTGTGGTCTCTCCAAAAATTATAAGAAATGGAAGTCGTGCCCTACCCCGTAGCATATATATGTTGCACCAAGTAAGCATATACACATAGGAAATTGGATACAGATAACGGACCTTGCAATGTTGTTGATATGGATCCTCTCTGACAGACACAAAACAGGAGTCAAGACAAATTCAAAAGATAAAGGATATTAATTAAGCTTAAAGAGAAGTATAGACAACGTTATATTGTACGTCATACACGATTTAGGGTGTTCTGCAGGAGAGAAAGCCGCACCATATGTATAAGAATGTGACTTTGTCAGGTTGAGTATTTGCTTCTTTGATGTTCCAATACATGGCAAGAGCTTCTTCACCCTCTCCGGAGGGAAAAGGCTTTGGGAAAGCAATATCCCTCAAGCACTCACTCGTTGAGAGATTAACCTCCCCAACGGAGGAGCATAGTTTCGGTTGTGCCTACCCACGACACACTACACAAAGAGGTTGGAAAGTAGGTGCAAGAGCAAATGCCAATGTGCCATTCTATGAGGCTTCAACAAGCCTTTAGCAAGGAAACAACTTTCAAATGGGACCATCACTCGAAAAGAAAAGTGATGGTCCCATTGCAAAGGTCCGCTTTGATATGATGGGCACAACGGCCACCCTCAAGCTTCTACGAGTCGTCGACATCTTCCAAATGTACTAAGGTCAATGTTAAGGAAAATAGTATGACTTGAACTACATTCAAATAACTCATCTTGCCACACATTCAAAGAAATGAAGAGAGACATTCTTCATCTGGAATATTAACAAGGTTAACATAGCAAAAACCCACTACTTTCACTAGTCAAGTGTTAAATACTTAACACTTTCACTAGTCAAGTGTTAAATATTGCTAAACTTGACTGATTTCAGTCAAGTGTTGTAAAACGCGTAAAGGATACGTACGTCGTCACTGCCAGCGAATTGATGGAGGTCGAAGAGAGCGGAGCTAGACAAGGAGAGTAGCAAGAGTACTTTATATATGTATGTGGGTGGTTACTTTTGCCGGGAAGCAAGAGCACTACCTGGGCAGGGCAATGGAGGTCGAAGAGAGCAGAGCAGCTAGACAAGGAGGGGAAGAAGGTGATCAGGATAAGGATGGGAGGATGAGCGTGGTGGAGAAGGGGAGGTGGTTCTGGGCGGCCATGGCGACAGTCACGTCGGCAGTGGCCTACCTCGTCGACTTTGGCACCAACATCAAGACGATGCAGCTCTACTACCACTACGACTTCGAGTGCCGGCAGGCGGCCCTTAACGACGCAGTCTGCCACCGCCTCATGCACAACGTCAACAACTACGCGTCGGCCTTTGGCGTCAGCTTGGCAATTCTGGTGGGCGCCCACCTCTCCTACTCTATCATCTTCTGGTTCACCCTTCCCGCTCGTGCCCACCCCCTCCGCTTGGCCTACTTCTTGCCCCTCATCCACCTCTCTCGCCTCCTCAAAGTCCTGTGGCGTGCCACCTTCTCCCGCTCCTGCCAAAGGTTCTGCCCCCTTTTCTCTTTTAAGCGCTTTTAGAGCGTCTGTCTGTGTGTATGTGTGTGTGAGTGTGTGAGTGAGAGAGAGAGAGAGAGAAGGGGGGAAGAAGAAGATAAGTTTTCACATCTTAGGTTGGGTTCACATTTGGGGGGGGCGGAAGAAACACTCCAAAAAGTGCTTTTTCGGATGGAAGAGATGCAAAATGCACACTTTCGCCACCCATTTGTTCACATAGAGGGTGGAACAAAAGGCGACTATTTATTTTCGTCGTCTTGTGTGAACATTGGATGGCGGCGAAACAAATAGTGAAAGAAAACAATATTAATATAAAAAAAATTGATTGCTTAAAGTTAAGCTATGGTTGTTAAAGTTATTATAGGAACTTTTGAAAGAAAAAAAGGTGCCTAGTCAGATGGCAGCACACGTGGAAGGTGGAAGTAGTTTGGGTCGGGTGGCAATTGGGAGGCAAGGTTTTCACCGTGCATTGTAAACCCGGCCTTAGGAACAAGACCCTCAGGAGTGTTAGAAAAAAATACCTTTTGGGCAATCTCAACTGGATAAGTCTTGAATATGTGGATAAGCCTTGGATGTCTAGGTGCCATTGAAGCACCCTTGTTTGCCTTACACATGAATTGGCATATATTTCACTCCAAACAAGAAGAAACAAAACAAAGCTTGCTTTAACGTAAACTATCTGAGTATATGTGACATCGGTATTTAATTAACTATTTAATGTATAATTGTCGTGTCGTAAATAGTTAGACAAGTGTAAGTAATTTTTGTGGTAGTCAAATAGCACAAAAGTATAGTATTATGCACGTTTATGTGAAACTATCAAATCTTGTATGAGATGAGTTCTCTATGCTCTTTTTGGCATGTTAAAATGTGCCTTGGAGTAGAAGGAAAAAAGAGTACAACTTTTTGGAAATGCATTTTTAGCATGCTAAAACATGCCTCAAGGGAGAAGGGAGAAAGACGTACAAATGTTTGCTAAAGGGACTCCTCCATGAAAGAGCCTCATGCAGAGTTCGAGAATGTCTTTTTCTCTAAACGGCAAAGTTTCTCCCTTGTAAAGATGCATACTAGAAATACTCGTCGAATTTTTCCATTCTGTAGGATTTTCGTACTATGTTCTTGTATAATTTATCGGTTTTATCTCCTTTTTCCCTGGTTTGCAACAAGCTAATCTCCATTTTCAATCAGTTCAAGGCTAACATAAGAAGTTTCTGACGGTTTCCCTTTTGGGAAAGAGGTCCTCTTTCCCTGTTTTTTCCCATAGTGTTCAACACATATTAAACTTCTGCAGGCTCGGCACCGTGCACCTAGCTAGGTGCGGTTGGGGGCAGGGGGCTGTCAGTCTCTCCCTACAGGGGACCGCACCTAGCTAGGTGCACAGTGCTCGCCCGAAGACTCTCATGATGTTGTCATAATTCACAATGTCAGAATAATTGTGGGAAGGTGTTGAAAGCTTCTGGTGATAGAGGTGGAGAGAAGTTCAAGGACACAATTAAAGTAGGTGATTGTGTTTATAGTTCTTCCATATGTGAACCATATGTCGAGCCTTGCAAAAGTATGGAGTCAGTTTGAATCAGACCCCGTAATGGTACGATTCCATTCGACACTCTAAAACGAGTCTACAAAAGAAAAAGAGAAAACTCTCTCTCTCTCTCTCTCTCTCTCTCTCTCTCTCACACACACACACACACACACACACACACATACACATGCATGCTAGCATTGGTAGGTAGCTAGATAGTTAGAGAGAGGAGGGGAGAGTTTTGTACTCAAAACGTCATTTTCCTATTCTCGCTAAATTGCTTATAATTTGGTCTACTCTTGAGGTAAAAGAGTACTTGTATCAAAGTAACACTCTCGATCAAGGGTTGTTAGCTGACAACATGTGAGTGTTTTGTGAAGTCCTTTTTATTGGCCTGCCCAGAGGGCAAGGCTATAGCGTTGCCTTCTCTTTTTGCTGACTAAAATAGGAAAAAGGTTGAGTTGTATTTTTAAGCATTTTTTGATAGGTCAAAAATATTGATTGGTTGAAATAAGATAGGTTGCACTCATTGAAATGAATTGTGTAAATCTAATGATGGACATATCTTAAGTTTTGAGATATGAAATGAACTCTAGTATATCAAGGAAAAGATTTTGGGTCGCCCAACGGCTTTGGAATCATGAAAAGTTGACAGCTTTAGAGGCTCCACAAATCCCAAAAGTTACCTTTTAATTTTGAAATTTGAGAAGTTCTTTTACCCCCACCTTTTATTTTGAGAATTTGGTTCACCCCTTGAAACTTGAGGTAATAGACTAAAGTTGTCATTTTTGTTAGTGAAAACTTTATGGAAGGAATTTATCATTTAGGGCTTTAACCTTTAAAGATTTTTTATTTTTATTTTTAGAGATTTTAAAGCTAAGTTTAGAATTTAAAGATGTAGAACTTTTAAACTAAGGTCTCCAATGATCCAATGAGGACCTAGAGTTTTTTTTTTATTACAAGGTAAAACTTCGAATTAGAGGAAGTGAAAATGTTATATGGATCCACAAGTCAAGGGAGGGTCACCTCGAGAGCTAGAGTTTTAAGACTTAGAACTTTAAAGCTTTTAAAGTGGGATTTAGAACTTAGAGATCTACAGCTTTAAATTTGTAAAAAGGGCTCTAGAGTTTAAAAATGTAGAATTTTTAAAGTGGGGTGTAGAGCATAGGGATCTAAAGCTTAGGATACTTTTTTAATTCAATTATCTGTGCTTATGTTTTTTTTTCAAAAGCTTAGAGATGTAGTAATTTTAAAGTGAGATCTAGCCT
This sequence comes from Adiantum capillus-veneris, assembly GCF_014529385.1. NCBI lineage: Eukaryota > Viridiplantae > Streptophyta > Polypodiopsida > Polypodiales > Pteridaceae > Adiantum > Adiantum capillus-veneris. The sequence goes on from NC_140935.1 coordinate 104,390,704, forward strand.
CCGATCAAGGCCTAAAATTGACGCCTACTTTTTTTGTCAATGGCTATTTTACCTATCAAAACAATCTTAAAATTGCTTGTCATTTTTTTTATTTATATCTTTAAGTTAACGTTATATATGACAAATTATATAAGTTAATTGCATTACACAAAGCATATGAAAGGGAGCTTGAAAAATTGCATGTCAAAAACAAAAATTTTATCATGTCTGGCAGGCCTCGTGATTCTATCACTTGTTATATTCAAAAATTAACATATAGCTAGTTAAGTAAGGTAGAGTCGCCACAATAAGACTACCCATCACTTGGGGAGTGCCATAGACATGTAGCTCGTTGCTTTTCTCAAATGAGAGTAATTTAGGAACTTACCCAAAGCAAAGTGGAACCTACTTTTGCACATAGATGATGTGATTAGGCATGTCATATTATTGTCCAAGATATGCATGATAGAAGTGGTAGTCATTCAGATTCTCTTTGGACAAGTATGGAAATACAGGCCTTAGGTATTAGGTATTAACAAAGGGTTAGGGCATGGTAGAACGTGAGTGTATGATGGACAAGTTTAATAAGGCAAACAATGTTTTTTTTTAACAAAGGAGGGTCTTATACATAGGGGTGAAAAAGGGAAAACTTTAGTGCACACAGGTGACATCTCCTTAGGATTACTAGTTCGGGAGGTTTATCGTTCATTACCTCCTTATATAACGTGCGTTCGTGGAGTATTGAATTTTTTTCTCTGTTAAATTGCTTTAAAATTTTACATTTTAAAACCCCTCTTTTCGAACTCACATTATACATTAACATGATTACATTGTGTACCCTCGGAAATTAAAAAGGTTGCATGTTGTCTAGCTATCAAGTTAATGACTCATATGTTTGTGTTTAAACTTGTGATCATCATTGAATTTTCTTTTCCTTATTTTTTAACTCATATTAAGATTTAAATGTTTGCTCTTACATCTTATGTGTAAGTTGTTATACAATTTTGAGGGCTAAGGTTTTGTTATATAGCTCTATGCAATCTGATATTTTATAGTGGACACTATCACAGTGTCAAAGATCTTCTGAAAACGAATCAAGAGATAAACTGCTTATATGACATTTTGGGTGCATCACTAGAGACAAGCCCTCAACTCATTCTACAATTCCATATAGCCATGGTGTTTGGAAACTATAGTGCTTCAGATGAAGGTGCAGTGCCAATACCAAGGGAACTTGTTTTATCAATGGCAGCCGCCATTCTTTCGGGAATCTACAATGGAAGTATGGCCCTTGTGTCTATTAGTAAAGGAAATACATTTGCTTCAAGCCTGATCATTTCAATTGCTGGTGGTAAGCATCAACATCCCATTATCTTCATGCAATGGTTTTTGCTAAACTTGAAAGAGAAATGAAGGGGAATGCTAAATAGTCTCTCAAATATGATCTTTGTTTATATAGTACACTTATTTTTATGACAAATAACTACTAAGAATGCATCTAAAGCATACTAGTTTCTTGAAACATTGCATAGTTCAATTACTCAAAACAATGTTGATAGTTTTTTGTCCCTCCATATTTAGGGCTTCACACCGCAGCAACAATGGTAGCGCATACAACAATCATTGGTTCATTATTGACAGCTTATCACAGTGGTTTTTGGCTACCCCCTTATGCTTTTCTCTCATTTGCAATCCCATGGATCTTTTTTGAGCTCATTATGAGACTCCACGACCAAAATACTTCCAACAAGCAAAGCTGGAGAATTTTGAGATATGGAAAATCATTTGCACTTGCTCACATGAGTATGTTTATTGGGCCGATGTTTGCAATCGTGAAACTTTTGAAGGAGTCAAATTACTTACACTCAGTCCTCATGTGGGGTACCTTTACACAAGCATCTGTTTGGTTGATTGGAATTGGTGGTGTTCTTGCTCTTGCAAAACATCTACCCTACTCTGGTGTTCCTTGTCGTCCTTATAGTTGGAGAGGCAGAAATGATAACAAATACCTCACTTGCCACTCATTTTCTATCACCCTTTCTCTATGCTTTTTGATTCATCATCTTTCAAGTATCACATTTATATATATACACAAAAGAGAGGGAAGAAAATTAGCATTGGAGTCTCGTATTTCAAAAGTCGATATTGAATCTACTAGAATGCTCCAACAACAAAAAATATCAATCATACACACCAGCACTCTATCTTCTTCTTCCAATGGAGACCATCCACACAAAATGTCCCCACAACTCACATTACTAATTTTAAGATCTTACATATTTAGAACAATGATGGTCATGTTTGTTGACTCTAATGTTATGTATCCCCAAGATTCAAGAGAGGATGTAATGAAATGATTTACTTAGCAATAATTGTAAGAAACCTATCTCTTTTATCTCTATCTAAATAGTTAGCATCAATAAAGTTAAAACAAACATGGACAAACGTGGAAATGGATCACCTTGGCTTTAGCTGGGCACACTCGCATAGACCTCAAAATATTGTCAACAAATTGATTACATGGTTTTGAGGGAGCAACATGCTTCCTCATGGCTGCTAGTGGGAGTTGTCTCCATGCTAGCATCCTACACTACAATGTAAGCTATGAGGTCATTTCCACTTTCATTTAGGCTAGTAGGCCTAGCCCATTTTGCAAAGAGGTTTATTGAATGGAATCTACGGAGATGCCTCATGTGGCTCTGAGGGGAAAAGTGGAGGTGGTGGCACGTGCACCACACACACACACACACACACACACACACACACACACACACACAGAGAGAGAGAGAGAGATGGCATCATTGCCATGTGTGGTCGCCAATGGGGATAGTGTGAGAGAGATATTTGTCTCTTTGTTGTCTCTTTGCTCTCTCCCTCGCTATCCGGGTGTGCAAGCAACCAAAAATATGATGTGCAAGTGCCATAGATCAGCAAATGTGCCTCACAACGGAGGGTAGTTTGTGGTATTGAGGAAACAGGCCGAGCATAATGCACAGTTTCTGGTGATGAGGCATCTCTAGTGAGGAGGCTACAAGTTGCAGGGCGGTTTCCTCTCGTGTCTGATGAGGAGACTACACATGGTGCTGATCCACAATGGTGCAGAGGGATGCGAAACCTACTATCTTTCTCTCCATCGCCATGCCCTTGTCTATCTCTGTTCTTCTGCATGACAACACACCAGAGGAGGGCAACAACAACGAGGCCAAGAGGATGATGGGGACAAGTTGTACTCGTTTCCTTTGGAATTACAAGATTCGTCGATCGGCATCTTGCAAGGTAGAGGACTGCACGTGTGTGTGTGTGTGTGTGTGTGTGTGTGTGTGTGTGTGTGTGTGTGTGTGTGTGTGTGTGTGTGTGTGTGTGTGTGTGTGTGTGTGTGTGTGTGTGTGTGTGTGTGTGTGTGTGTGTGTGTGTGTGTGTGAGAGAGAGAGAGAGAGAGAGAGAGAGAGCCTGAAATTTTTGAATGACATCAACAGAGGGAGAGAGAGAAATTTTGTGACGGCTTATCGCCATGATTAGCTTTCAAGGCAGGTGTGCAAACGAGGGGAATATGGAGATTGGGGGTGGCAAAACGAGGGCACCCAAGAGCAGGCAAAGATGATGCAGCACCTGGAATACAGGGCAGACGAGAGCTCCCCTCGCACTGGAGACCGGCTTGCAAGGGGGGGGGGGGGGGGCACCATGTAGTCATGTTAATGTATAACATGAGTTCAAAAGAAGGGGTTTTAAAATGCAAAAATTTTATGCAATTTAGTAGAGATACATTAAAATAAGGGGTTTTTATATTCAATTTTGAAAATACTTCCTAAAATAAGGGTCATTTTTTTTCATTTAGACGTGTTAAAAGAGGGATTTCATTAATACCCCACAAATGCACGTTATATAGGGAGGTATTGAACGGTGAACCCCCCGAGGTCCTTATTAACATTACTACGTAGTATTAACATCATTATTATTTTGCTATGTGGGATAGTAGTGATAATGAAAATCTTCTTTCTCAATCATTTCCTAAGGATCAATGATTGGCCATCCATGGGCTCTAGAATGAGCTTTCTCTTCAACCAACTACTCCAGGTTGGGAAAGAGTTAGTTGTCAGTTCATACAAAATGACTTATCACAATAGATTACACAAAGACATTGACACTAAAATGGAACTGGAAATAGTAACTGAAATTGAAATGACACATAGACTAGAACTGGAAGTGGATTGTATTCAAATCAGATCAGTACAATTGGAACAAAGTACAGTGTGAGTAAAAGGATTGCTCTAGCTTATCAAGAAAAAATAATAAGAGCATAATGAGCTCCAAGACACTAGACTCAAGAGTACAATGTCACTCCCCAAACTGTCTCCCATCAAATGAAGTAATAGCCCCTATTTAAAGGTGCCAGAGTGGGTCTTTAATTGACTTTCCACTGTGCAGTTACCGTAATAGCTGACTTGGTAATTACCAATAGTTCCATCAACATGGATTCTCATCCATGGACTATTCCAACCGTCTACATTTCCTTCCCCCCTTTCTTTGAATTTTGGAATATTTCCAACATTTTGAATGGGTGATATTTGACAATGTGAAACAAGTTCAAAGGTGCTTCTTTAGTGTCTTCACTGATCTCTGGGACTGTTGCTGGTGGTGTTGTATTTGATTTGTATCGTTATATTTTTCAATTAATAATTCTCTAAAATGTTTCCTAAACTTTGGCTTTAGATGATTGTTGATTTTGACCTTTTTAGTGTTCATACCTATGTCAAGATTCCATTCTTCCACCTTCTTGTCATCTGAGAGTAACCATTTTGGACCTCTTCCTTTTTGCTTGGCTATTGATTTTCCTTCCTTTTTAGTACAAATTTCAACTACATATTCATTAAATGGGTCTCCTAGTTCTTCCATTCCAGTCTCCATGTCCTCTTTTTCTAATAGTCTAATATAAACTTTTTGTATTCGCCCGACTGGGCTCTACTGGTTTGAAATCAAACTTCTCCAAATTTTCCTATTCTAGTGCTTGCCCATTTAACTAAAATGTCCTTTCTCAACTATTCAACTTTGTGAACTGATTTGGGTTCTGCTTTTTCTGCCTATCAACCTGCTCTTGTCCATCAAAACAGAATTCGGGTATATTTCTATGAGTGGAAAGACATTCATTGAAGTTAACATCTTACCAATTTTCTTGATGCCATATTTCTTACAAATCTCTTCTATTCAAAGAGCCTTTTTTCAACTCCTTGTATTTCTATCTTGATTTGGATTCTCCTACTAGACCCTTGGATTTTTGGTGTTTAGTTAGGATAATCATGCACTTCAGTGATAGTTATGAGCCATGGTGAATTTAGAAGCATTCCATATGCTCCCTATACATCTTAAACTAAGAAGCTAGTTTTAAATTTCTCTTTTCCCACTCTCATTTGCATAATCTCAACTAAAGTTGTGGCTTGAAATATCTTATGGTTGGTTATTCATACTCCAAATGGTGCTACCTTTAAATCGTGAATCCCCAATTTTTTTTGCGTAGATGCTCTTCGAGGATATCAGCTTTAGCTCCCCCATAGCTTTTCAAAATTTTCTATAATTTCCTCAATGAACACGCCTCTATATCTAGTTACTTCCCTTACTGGCATCGGTTTAGGTGCTTTCTATTTAAATCCCTCTGGGTTGGCAACATTTGGGCACTAGGTTGCAAAGTGATTGTATTTTCCACAAGCATAGTGATTAAACTCCTTCTATCAAAGTCATATTTGCCTCTGCCTTGACTAGTATCCCATTGGTACCTGCCTCTGCCTCTTCTAGTACTGGTGCTACTCTCATTCTCCTTGGATCCACTTGCCCCATCTAGCTTTACTAGTTCTAGATCTGATAATGTGATCATAGATAAATCCTTCCTTTTGTTGAAGTAATGAATCCGTATCCTTCTACAATTGATCCATATATGCCCATAAGATTTACATATGTGCACTGAAAAAATTCATTTGAGCAGTGATGTCTAGAACTACAATGTGAAGACTTTCTCACTAAAGGTCTAGTTTTCAACATATCAACAATATTCTTGGACATCTCCTCTAGCTTCTTCATCCAAGACCCCTTCTTTTTGTTCTTCGTGTTATGATCCAAGTCTTAATGAGATGAACTAGAACTAGAGTTGTTCTTAGAGTCTTAAGTGGTTGTCCTAATGTCACTAGAATTCCTTCTGCTCTTGTGTCTTTTGTCCTTTTCTTCAGAGCTCGTTGTACCAAAGTATTATATTTCTTTGTCGGGATTGGAACCTCCTATTCCCTTATCTTTTTACTTTTGAGCCCACTAAGGAACCAAGCCTTCATTTTCTTCTCGAATGGAGTCTCATGCAACTATCTAGTCATCTCTTTAATATTCTGGGCATAGCTTCAAACTAACGATTTTCCTTGTTTGATTTAGTATAGGTTGCATAAAATATCTTCAGCTCCACTTTTATCTGAATATTTAAGCCTGAATGCCTTGAACAAGTTATTGTATGTTTGGAGATGGCAAGTTGGATAATGGTAGTACCATTTTTGAGTTGCGTTCTTCAATGTTTGAGGAAAAAACTTTTCCCCCATTAATCTTTGTTTTTAAGCTCCATATACTGCTCAAAATCTTGAATGTGAACATCTAGGTTGTCTTTCTTTCCTCCTTTGAACACGGGAAAGGTGATTTTTAGATCAGTGGATCTTTCATGGTGTCTGGTCTTCTCTTTTGAATCTGAGTTGTGCTCCTTGGACTTCTTCCCATTGTAGTGATCAATTGTTAACCCTCACGGCACACGAACACCCTATGATCTATAAACGTTGTATTATTTAGAGTCAGGTACCGAGCTTGTCGGACCAATAGGAACAGGGTAAGGGTGATCGCCGATGACAGGCGCACTCTAACTGGAATATTCAAGGAGTTAGTTGGCTAAGTATGGGCGCCCAAGTGTGAATGGGGTGAGCTCATATAAAAGCCACTAAACCTAATTTTTACTCATTCTCTCATTGTGCAATAGAAGCCGCTCTTGCTCCATCTCCACCTTCTCCTTCACCATCTCCTGGTGTGTGTGTGTGTGTGTGTACGTGTGAGAGAGAGTGTGAGAGTGTGTGTGTGTGTGTGTGTGTGTGTGTGTGTGTGTGTGTGTGTGTGTGTGATCGAGCATTGCGGCGGCACGACGGCGGCGAGGCGGTTGAGCGCGGCGTAGCGGCGTCTCCCTCTTCTTCGCGGCACGGGAATCCTTCATTCGCAACTACGCAAGAAGGTGAGTGACACACCATTCTTCCTTGTGAGCTTGTCTGTTGTATGACTGTGTGCTAGGAGCCTTTGTGGCTCGCACACGGTGCGTAGCAAGTCCCTAGCCGTGACATTTTTTGGCGCCGCTGCCGGGGAGCTGCTGCGCGTGAAGCTCCAATGGCGACCTGTAAATTGTATTGAAGCTATTTTTTTTGTAGGAAAGGTGCGGCTTAAGTTTGATTATTGTTGTTATGCAAAAACAGTAGAGAAAGACACAATGTTGTTGACTGCATTCAAGTTTTCTGTGTTCTCTTAAGCTCTGATTTCAGCTTACACAGTTAGCATTTCTTGCGTTTCTGCGTTTTCTGCATTTTCTGGTTTGCACTGCACAGTTCTGTCAAGTTTCAATTTTCTGCATTTTCAGTGTTTTCTGGTTTGTGCACAGTTAGGCGCACAGTTAGTTAATTAAGTAGGTTAGTAATTAGGTGAACCACTGATTAGCAGGTCAGTAGGTAGGTGGGACAGTAAATAGTTAGGTGAGGTCAACGCGCACCAAAACGCGTACCAAATAATATCCCAAAAAAAAAATCTTTAAAAAAAAAATTTTGCTAAAAAAAAAATCAAAAAATAAAAACGTGAGTGAGGGGGAGGTTATAAAAACGGACGGGAAAAAATCGAAAATATTTAAGCGTGAGTGACTGGGTGGTTCACTAAAATTTTGATCGGGATCAAGATCTTTTGCCCAAGCCCAAGCCCAAGCCCAAGCCCAAGCCCAGGCCCAGGCCTTAGTCCTTAGTCTTATGATATATACTAGACTCACTCTTATATATATACCCTACCCCCTCAAGAGGGAATGAGAGCATGTGGGGCAAGTCCTCCACTCTCCTCCCTTCTCTTCCCACTTGCACCCTTAGACTTGCTATTTGGAGCCTAGTTCCCCAGCTAGGAAAAGACTGTTTCGGGCTTTTCTGGAGCAAAATAGAACCAAACGGTGGGCTATAAAGCACAGCGCGTCCCTCCTAGCGATACGCTCGTTTCGAGCTATCACACGGCCCATTCCACGACACGCTCTAAAAAATCTAGCAAAAAAACAAACAAAAAACACACAAAAAACTAGTCACAAGGCCTCCTAGAGCAGCTTTTTGACACCTGAGGGTATCAAAAGCACATGCACTTACGCTCTGGGTGGGTGCTAGAACACGAGCATATTGAGGGTGCCTCTGTTCATACGGACACCCATTACCCATCCACGATAGGCTCTAGACCCTCAGCGGGGACACAAGGTAGCACCACCCAAGACCCTAACCGCTAGTGATTCCTCCTCCGACTCAGAAATCATGGAAGCATACCCTACCCAAAACACTGAGCGAGAAGGCCATGCACCTCCCGAAGCTCCACAGCCTAGTACTAGTATGTTTAGCCATTTCATGGAAACATTAGGTAGAGCTACTCGCTCGGAACCTGATGCAAATGAAGCACACGAACGGGGTGGGGAAGTGGACTCTCCTTTCACATCGCACGTGGACCCCACACCCCCAAAGAGTGTCCATGTGGATATCCTGCCAACTTCTTACCAAGAAGGCCCTGTTGAGCTGCCTCCTTCAGAAGTTCCCTCTAGAGTACCGTTGGTGACAAGTAAAACCACGGGGAGCAACATTGCTTCTACCTCACAAGAAACCGTTAACACGTCGACTCTAGAAGGATTGTTCATTAATGATCATTGGACATACGACCTCCACACTGAGGTGTTGACGGATCTACACTCTGGCCACGCCTACCATGTAGGATGGATAGAGATTGTACAATCCACCTCTAGTGCCACGAGCATCGAAGATCAACAGAAAATGATCTGCAATGTTATCCATGGCATTATTCAATCAGAAAGGCAAAACCGAGGGGTAAATATACTCTCAACTGGCCCCATGAGATTTCTGGATACGAGCAAGGCTCAACAGCCTACTCTATCACAAATGGAGACTCCTCTAATGAGTCCCATGGACCCATCTTACGTCATTTCACCTGGGGTCTCTATGCAATCTGAGCCTCCGAGCGACAACTTTAGCTTCCCTAACTTGGCTCAACCCTCTATTAAGGAAAACACAGTGCTCACTCCAGGGATAGGCGTGACACAGAATGTACCGATGACTCTACGGTTAGCGCAGTGCCACTACCTAGTGTCGTAGTACCTAATATGGGGCCTCGACCGTATGTGCCTCTAGCCCCTTATGCACACATGGCCCCCACACCTCCAATTGTACCACTTGTTTATGCTCCTCGAGTGCCGCTCCCTAGCCCTTATCCGAGTGGACCTATGCCCGGTTATGTTCCATATCGTGCATCATCCACACATATGCCAAGACCGGTACCCGTCCCTCTCCCACATATGATTCCAAGAGTACCTCCACTGGCCCTGCCTCCTCACATAGGTGACTTGGCAGCATTTGCTCAAACCATAGGTCGATCTATCGCGGAAAATATGCGTCATGCATCTGATAGAGAGCCTAGAAGTAAGGCAGTACAAATTGCCAAACTCACGCAAAAATTCAATGGGGACGAAGATGCTAGAAAACACATTGAAGTGTTTGAACAAGTATGTGATTCCTTAGGGGAACGCAACGAACTACATAAGTGCAATTCCTTAAGCTTGACATTAAGTGGGAAGGCTGGAGATTGGTATAGAACCCTAAGGGTGGACGCGAAAACAATCTACCCTACCCTTCGAAGGTTGTTTCTAAAGGAGTACATACGAGAAGGTGTGCTTTGGGGTGTAGCATCTCAGCTACAGAAGGCCGAACGTAAGGAAGGAGAGTCAGTAAGGGACTTCATTAGTTGTCTAAAGCACTTAAACTCTCGTTGCCCTGTAAATGAGCGCTTCAACAATAACCAACTGCTTGATCGATTCATTCGAGGGTTGAGGAATGAAGGAATCTATAATGGACTAGTGATTAGAGGTATCAAAACCTGGGAAGATGTCACTGCCAATGCAATCCAATTAGAGGACAACTTGATGATAGCAGGCATGAGGGTGTCTACTGACACGAGATCCACTAGCTCACAAGCCATTGAGTATGAACCCATGACTGCAAAGCCCATTGCCAATGAGCCAAAGGTATTTGAGACATTCTTGACAGACCTCACCAAGGCAATCCAAGAGTCTCTTAAGGATAATCGACCCCCTCAAAATAGTCACATGTATCCAAGAAGGGAGCAACAATGGTGTTCCATTTGCTTAGGTCCACATAGCACTAGTGAGTGCCCTACATTTAGAGTAAAATTTAATGGAACTTGCAACGCATGTGGTAGGTATGGTCACCAAGCTAAGGATTGTTTAATGATCAAACGTATGATGGAAAATAGACCACCTGTAGCCTGGACGGATGCACCTCGAGCTCCTGTATTGATGCCTGCTCCACCTGTTGAGCAACTACCGCAACACATGGTCCCTAGATCTCAAAATGTTGTACAAGCTACACCGCTACCACCTCCTGTGCTAGGACCGTAGCCCCCGCATCCAAGAGTCGCCCCTATGAACCAAGTGGGTTGCGAGCCATCTAATGCTTATGCAGATGGCTGTGAGGAGGAAATAGACACTAGTATTGCCTACGGGCTTGATACATTTAAAGAGTGTCCTATATACTACATGGAAGATTGTTGGGGGCAAGTCAAGACGGTTTATCAAGCTGCTGCTCTCGCATCCAGAGGTCAAAATATCAACACCCAGGCTAGGAGGCCACCTCTTCAATGCTACGAGTGTGGTGGACCACATCAGGCAGCGGAGTGCCCTATTAGGCTGCAAAAGAATGCTGCACATATGCAAATGAATCAAGGGAGCACGTCTGCAATGCCAATACTCACATGTAATCGTTGTGGCATAGATCACTTGATTGCCCAATGCCCCTATAACCCAAATGCGCCTCAAATCACACCCCTAAATTTGGTCGAAATTGCTAGTGTGACATCGCCAATACCACCCGTCGCACCCGCTTATGCAATTACACGGTCCATGCTTCAAGGGCCAAGCCATATCCTCGAAGAGAGAGATACCGCGTCAGTTATCCAAGCAAAGAAAAAGAAGACACGAAGGAAGAGGTCACAGAATACAGGAAATTCAAAGCCAAGTTCCAAAACAAACATAGGAACAGGAGATGACCCCGTGTATATGAATGACCTCGAGGATGATTCAGATTCAATCGAGACAATGGAGACTAGAACCAATACCACAAAGGGAAAGACCGACAAAGAAAACCGTAACATGGAACCAAATGAAAACCGAATAAGAGAAAACCATAAAGAGCCTCTGAAAACATCACAAGTGTTTCCAAATCCAATCCAAGACCCCCAAGATAAACCGCAGGGGCAAAAAGGGAAGAATCGTAAAAAGAAGATTGGGACGTACCCAAGCCCAGTAGACGAGATTGAGCAGGTGAAACATCTAAGAGGTTTAGTGGAGGAGACTCAAAGGAAACTAGAACCAGAACCCATGCATGTCAAAATTCATGACACAGTGTTTCCCACACAAGTTCATCCACCCCACATGAACCATAGACCGTTAGCCATATCTAGTATCATCCAAGAAGGGAGTGAGGACGGGACATCAGAAAGTGAGCATACACCTTTCTTGTTGGAAAGGATGTTTAACGAAGGAATACCTGATCCCATTGAGGAATATGAGATTCCATCCTCACCAGTTCCTAGTCAAGGACCTACACCCTGCAAAATGCCAATGAATGTTGCCAAACTAGTGGACTTCATGTCTTCTGGGGTCCGAACCACGATCATAGCAAAGCTGTATGGAGATCCTGAGTTATTCTTTGCACTTCGAGCATTCCTTAATAGAGAGCTACAAACGGGATTACCGCAGTTTTCGCAACCAAATAGGCCTGACTCGATTATGATTGATGAGGAAAATCATGTGCAATCACTTGACTTAGATGGACACGAGTCTGTGATCAAGGTACCCATTAACGAATTAGGGCAGTATTTTGAAGGCGACGAGTCTAATGCGACCCTACCCATCACTACCAAGGGATTAACTATAAAGGGAATTGTTGATGGTGGTGCGGGAGTTAGCATCGTTACAAAAGATTGTTGGGAATCCATGGGAAAACCCCGCCTCAGTGTTACTAACATTGTGGTAAAGATGGCAAATGGAACCATAGCCAAACCTATGGGGATGCTCAAGGATCTTAAGATCAAAGTTCTAGGACACAAGGTACGACATACGTTCATTGTAATGGATTTCTCTAAACAGCTTATGTCATATGAAATGATTTTAGGACGACCATTCATGAGGGAAGCACAAATGGTTCATGATTGGTCTAAAAATCATGTCTATTTGCAATTCCAAGACTCTGTCCTTAGAGTGGATTTGGTGACCGGTAAGGTACACCCCTTAGGGAGTAAAACCATTATTGATCATCGCTCTGACACCACAATTCACTCGGCCCCACTACAATATAGTTACACTTGTAAGAGAGATACAGACATTGGCCAAGATTCTCCTTACATGGATGTGTTACCGGGTATGACGGAATCAGACAACGTAGACTGGGTACACCTAGCTGCAACCATAGATACCTGGGGAAATAGAGGAACCACTTGGGTCACACCAGAGGGGGAAGAGGTACCACAAATTGCACCTTTGAACATGATAAGTGCCATACATGCATCTTCTAAGGGCAAGGCAATTGTAGACCAATCTGACAGTGACACCAATAGCTCAATAGAAGACTTTGACCAACACGACTCAGACACTGACTCCCAGAGTGAAACGGATTCTGAATCTCATGAATTAGAGAGTGGAGCAAGTTCAGGGTCAAAACATTCGGAAGGACCGAGCACATCAACCGATGTTAGCTCCTCCGAGAGTGAAGAGGACACCAACGAGGACTCCTTTAGTGAGCCAGATCTAAATGCAAATCAAAAGCAGGTCTCAAATAAGAAAAAGAAAAACTTTAAGAGGCGTCGATATCAAGCCAATGTACGTGCTAGGATAAAAAAGAAGAGATCCTCAGCAGAATGGCTCAGTTATATAGGAGCATGTGATGCTCATCGAAAATTGGTAGACGATTGGGGTGAATATCTCCAAAATGTTATGTGGTGTAGACCGCGACCCCATGACATAGCCCAATTAGAGATCATAGACAAGCCAAAGTTGAGCCTCACTGCAAGGAGACGTCAAAACCAAGAGTTAGCTCGACAACACAAGAAAGCAGAAATGGAAGCACAGACCAAAGCACAACCAGAATCCACAGACTTGCATCCTGCACCAGAACATTTCAAATCTTACACCACAGGGGAAGCAAAGGTTGTGTACACAAAAGCCCAAAGAATACCTATCGATGGGAATAATGGAATCTATGATGGTCAGGCAATAGTTAAAGAAATAGAATTAGCCGACCCCGGTGAAGAATCAAAACCTGTTTTTATTGCCCAAGACCTCACAGAAGTTGAAGAGGCGGTCCTCAAAGAGCTTCTCAAGGAATTCAAGGACGTATTCGCTTGGACATACCTTCTGTGGTCCAACATACAATCCCTATGATTAGCACTGCGAAGCCCGTACAACAAAGACCCTACCCGATGAATCCTAAGTACGCAAAGATCATTCAAGAAGAACTAGAAAAGCTTATCAAATGTGGGTTCATATATCCTATTGAACACTCTGAATGGGTGTCTCCAATAGTTATCGTGCCAAAAAAGAATGGGAAACTCAGGGTGTGCGTGGACCTCAAAAAAGTTAATGCAGCTACTAGAAGAGACCATTACCCCCTACCATATTCCAAACATGTACTCGAAAGAGTTGCAGGCAAGGAAGCTTATAGCTTTCTAGATGGGTACTCAGGCTACAACCAAATCACGATAGCGCTAGAGGACCAAGCTAAAACTGCCTTCATCATAGAATTTGGCGTGCTTGCATTTCGTGTGATGGCTTTTGGCTTAACAAATGCCCTGCTACATTCCAACGATTAATAAACACTGCTTTTAAAGAATATTTGAGAGAGTTTTGTGAAGCTTTCTTAGATGACCTTTGTGTTTACTCTTCTTGGAAAGAACATCTATCATGTTTGCGGAAGGTGTTTGAAAAGTGTAGGTTATATCGTATCTCATTGAACCCGTGCAAATGCCAATTTTGGGTCAAACATGGAGTTATTTTAGGGCATATAGTATCTAAGAATGGTATCTCAACCGATGAGAGCAAAATTAAAGTGATTCTAGAGTTACCACCACCAACCAATTACAAGGGAGTTCAAAGGTTCATGGGACACATGGGTTATTATCGACGGTTTATTTTATTTTTCGTTGAGATAGCATGTCCTTTGTACAAGCTTCTCATTGAATTTAAATGGACTGAAGAGTGTGACCAGGCCTATGAACAATTGAAGAAAACACTAGCAAGTGCTCCGATTTTAAGGACACCTAACTGGGATGTCATTTTCCATGTGCATATTGATGCATCAAACTTTGCTATTGGGTGTGTTCTCACTCAACCAGAAGAACATAAATTGGACTATCCCATTAGCTTTGCAAGCAGTCAATTGAACGATGTTGAAAGGAACTACACCACTACAGAGCGAGAAGGCTTAGCAATGGTTTATGCAGTAAAGAAATTTCGCTACTACCTTCTGGCAAACAAGTTTGTATTTTATGTGGATCATCAAGCGTTGCTGTATCTGGTAAACAAGCCATGCTCCACAGGAAGAATCACACGATGGTTGTTAATTCTTCTGGAGTTTGATTTCACGATTGTAGTGAGACCCAGTAAAAGGCACGTCATGGCTGATCATTTGTCTCGCATACCCAATGGTGAAGCCCCTACAGGAGTTGATGATGAATTACCCGATACTTCCCTATTCATAGTTGAGACTATGCCTGAATGGAGTGAGAACATTGTTAACTTTTTAGTTAATGGTTTTCCACCCAAGGAACTTCGTAAGGATATCGCTCGAAGGCTAGTAAAAGAATGTGAACCCTATTGTTTGATTGCCGGAACTCTGTATAGATTAGGCAAGGACGAAATTCTTAGGCGTTGTGCCCACGAGGATGAATATTTGTATATCTTGCAAGAAGCACATATGGGCATAGCAGGAGGACATTTTTCAGGAGACCTGATTGCTAGAAAGGTGCTGCAATCAGGCTATTGGTGGCCAACTTTATTTAAGGATGCATCACTTTTTACAAAAGGGTGTGATGAGTGCCAATGTTACAAGACCACACAGCGCAAAGACAGAATGCCCTTACATCCTATTAAAGTAACCCAATCATTTAAAAAATGGGGCTTAGACTTTGTAGGTCCAATTAGTCCCGCAGCTCGTAACACTCAATCTCGATATATTCTAGTTGCTACGGACTATGTAACAAAGTGGGCTGAAGCTAAGGCTTCACAAAAAGCTGACGCAAGGACAACGGCTAAGTTTCTTTTTGAGAACATTATCACAAGATTTGGTTGCCCTTTTGAAATTTTTAGTGATAATGGTACCCATTTTATAAATGAGGTAATAAGAGAGCTTACCACGACCTTTATGATATCCCACCATAAGTCTACACCTTATTACCTGCAAGCTAATGGACAAGCCGAGAGCACCAACAAGACTCTAATCTCTATTTTAACCAAGACGGTAGAAGCTCATCGCACTGATTGGGATTTGAAGTTGACATCTGCTCTATGGGCTTATCGTACTGCTTATAAAGTGGCTATTAATTGTACGCCATTCAAAATGGTATACGGCCAAGAAGCGGTTATGCCTTGGGAGTTTGTCATTCCTAGTCTTAGGGTAGCTTCGCAAGAAGGATGGAATGGTAACCCCTTAACCGAGTGTTTGTATATCTTAGAAAAACTAGACGAAGAGAGACAGTTGGCTGTGCAAAATGCTCTTGTGGAAAAGGATAGGAGAAAGAAGTGGTTTGATCGCCATGTAAAGGACAAGGACATCAAAGTTGGTGATAAAGTCCTTATGTATGGAGTACGTAAAGAGAAGAAAAAGTTGAAATATGCGGGTAAAGGACCATATAGAGTATGTGAAATTACCCCACAAGGTACCCTTCGTGTGGAAACTCTTGATGGAGTTGAAACCATTGGATTCCTCAATGGGAGTAAATTCAAAAGATATTATGATCCTTTAAGCCAAGAAGAACTACGGGCCATTCATCAAAAGAAGGCCGCCAAAGCACAAACCGAGTTAAAGAAGATACAAGCTCAAGCTAAGGCTAAGGAGCGACAACAACGTATAAGACAAAAACGAGAGGCTAACCTTGGAGTCACAAATGCATTCCACGTGGAAATCTAAGAGGATTGGTTGGACTCTGACACACCTCTACGATACCCTATTGAGTTAAATAGTGCCTATGGAAAAGTGCTATATAACGCCTTATTGGACACGGGTGCTAAATATAATCTGCTATCCTATGGGGTGTGGTGTCAGTTAGGGAAGCCACCTCTATCTGAGAGTATTATCCAAGTCAAGGGTGTCAACAAGAAAAAAACTACGGTTTTTGGAATCTGGCACACTTCTGTCAGTTATGACAATGGAATTGTAGCTCAAGACTTTTTGGTCATGCCTACTGGAACTATGGAGGGTAATATAAACCTAGGATGCACGTGGATGATAGCCACCAAATGCACTATTGATTGGGGGACTGGGGGTGTCACAACGCAAAAACCAACTCTTATCCCTACCACTCAAGCCATAGTCCCTGAGATATTGCCTAAGGAAATAAAACCCAAGACATTGCATGTCCAGGAGGTTGAACCATACGTCTCCATAGCCCAACTCTCTAGATCTTCAACTGATGTAGTTGAAAGAAATCTTGAGACACACAAGAACCATCCTAATATAACAAAGAAAGCATACAAGTGGGTCCCTAAAGCTTCTTTAGTAACCATGGCTGATGCTAAAAAACGGAAGCCTCGTAAGAAACGTCCCACTCGCTCCAAGAAATGTAAGAAAACGTGGCGTTGGATTCCTAAACAACTATTAAAAGCCCAAGGATACTATGATGGAAATGAGAAAATTTGGGTACCTAAACGTAAAATGTGTCCTTCCCTATCGACAACAAACCCATATGAGTCAAACAGTGTAACGCTAAAGCCAATGGCAGACCGTGGGAAGGGAAAGATCACAGAAGGCTACACACCTAGTCCAGAGCTAGTTTGGGCTCCAAGGCAAACCCAATTTATTCCACCTAGCTCAGGAAGGGGGGAGTTCCATGAAGCTTCTAGCTCCTCATGTAATACATCCATAGAGGTAAAAGCTTCTACACATCCTCCATCTATAGTAATGGACCTCAATGAAGCTACAAAAGAATCCACACCTCCCAGTGTTCAAGAATCACCTGATAAACCACTTCAAGTTCGATCCTGGGAGAGTACCTTACCACCCTTGCAACTTGACGAGGCACCTAGGGTAATAGAAAACTACTGGCAAAAATCCTCACCTATTACCAACTGGAACAATTGGTTTCAAAGGGTGACAAGCTCATTTCAAACGGTATGATCTACCCAAGGAAGGGGGGAGTGTTTGTGGACATCCATCATTCACTTGCTTCCCTCTCAACCTTTCTCCCTGACCTCTTAATCTCCGATCTTAGGGAATGTATATATAAATCCTTATACTCACAAAAACAAGATAAAAAAGTAAAAGAGCAAGAGCCATCACACAAATCATAAAAACAAATTATGCACAAGAACACGACCCTTGTAATATTTGCACTCTAACCATCATCTATTTGCGTGTACAGATATGGCTAGTACGCTAGAGTCATCCACTCCTGCCTTGGGTGATAGGTACCCTCGTTACTTTTCACAAATGTTTCACATGGTCTTTCCAGTGCTTGCATGTGAATGGGATTTGATAGGTACGCTAGCATGTGAGAGAAATTTTGAGGAGTTAGAATGGCTGATACGTCTCTTGACCACGTCTGATCCATACTTAGTAGAGAGCGTTTCTCCCATTGCACAAGCCTATCCTTTTGACCAAGATGACTATAGGCGTCTAGTGACCTTCTTAGTAAACATGGGCACCTATGATGAAGAAGAAAATTTACATGACTACACGGATGGCACATATGGTCTCATGGATGATGACTTTGTTTATCTCGACGACGAGGATAGGGGTTTAGCCTTAGGGTTTCCCCCCAACCTCTACAATATCCTATTCCCTTGACTCTTTAGGGGGAGTGCAAATAATTAGGTTAGGGTTCCTTATGTTTTTTGTTGTGTTCAATAAGTGTTGGTACCTTTTCCCACTAATGTGCCTCCTGGAGGTATTCCTTTTGTTTCCTAGTGTGTACAGGAGCGTGTTGCTATTGATAGGATTTGGACCTTCATGGAACCTTTCTCTCGTTCACACTTCAAATCAAGCGCGACCAGCAACACAAACAGGTGTTTTATGTCCATTAGCATTGCCCTTATCTTTTTGCATCCATGATTGTCTGCTTTGATTGTGATTGGTAGCATAATATTCAGCACATTTGCTTAGTATCAAACATTTAATTCAATGTAATGTTTTGTCATAATCACTTGTCTAGGTTTAAAAATCAAACAGTCCGACTAAGCTAGTTTGACCAAGCTAGGTATTAGAAATCTTCTCTTAATACCATGGGGAATGCCTTCCAAATAAGCAATGGTTACTTAGGTTCTTAATCCGATTTAGGCAGCATTGTGTGAAATGTACTAGGGCTTTCTAGTGGGCTTAACCCTATTGACCTTTAGCTTAAGTATTATAAAGGGAGTTTACTAATGTGATGAGCCTAGGGAGGGTAACAGTGTTATATGACCCCCCAAAGTTACAAAATTAAAATGCTGAAAATGAACAAACAAAAAATCAAAGTGCCACAATGTAAAATTTTAAGCTGGAAGAGAAATCCCTGCTTAAATGGATACTTCACTCACATGTATCGCCTATGGTACTAGAGCCCTAGAGGTTCCCAGTGTGGGCACTTTTCCTTGAAAAGCAAAAAACTCAAGGCATACAAAATAAGCACACACATCAAAATTGAATCAATGTGAAAAGACTTTGGGGGGTCAAAGAAAAGGTAATCAGTCAGGCGATGATTTCATGAGAAATTCCTTTTATCGTAGCTTGACTACAAGGTCTTCTAGGTATAGCCTCTAGTCAGCCCTCGAACATCAAATACTTGGCTCTCGCGATTAAACAACTTAATTGACGAGGAAAAAATGAGAAGTTACCCATGGTATTAATAGTCGAGCTCTAGTGCCTTTTGACCGTTCAATTAGCGACCCCCGGACTTGTTTAATTTTTTACCTTTACAACTATTTATGCATTTGATTATATTGCAATTTAATGTTTATTGCTGACAAATTGTCTAAAATTCTGCTACCAATCAAATTGTCTGTCTATTGCATATGATTTTTAATTGTATATGAGAATGCAATTACTGTGGCAATGTTGTTTGATTTTGCAGTGATTGAAGAAGACTACGCACATCCATGTCGACTGCTCTCCCATCTCGACGAACGAGCTTCAACTGGATAGCTTCCGAGGATGGAATCTACATCAGGAAGGGGGGCATGTTAACCCTCACGGCACACGGACACCCTATGATCTATAAACGTCGTATTATTTAGAGTCAGGTACCGGGCTTGTCGGACCAATAGGAACAGGGTAAGGGTGATCGCCGATGACAGGCGCACTCTAACTGGAATATTCAAGGAGTTTGTTGGCTAAGTATGGGCGCCCAAGTGTGAATGGGGTGAGCTCATATAAAAGCCACTAAACCTAATTTTTACTCATTCTCTCATTGTGCAATAGAAGCCGCTCTTGCTCCATCTCCACCTTCTCCTTCACCATCTCCTGGTGTGTGTGTGTGTGTACGTGTGAGAGAGAGAGTGTGAGAGTGTGTGTGTGATCGAGCGTTGCGGCGGCACGACGGCGGCGAGGCGGTTGAGCACGGCGTAGCGGCGTCTCCCTCTTCTTCGCGGCACGGGAATCCTTCATTTGCAACTACGCAGGAAGGTGAGTGACACACCATTCTTCCTTGTGAGCTTGTCTGTTGTATGACTGTGTGCTAGGAGCCTTTGTGGCTCGCACACGGCCCGTAGCAAGTCCCTAGCCGTGACATCAATGTCTACTTCCCACTTGTTAGTATCATCCATCTCAGCTAGTCTCTCTGGGTTTGGTTTTTGCTCAGTCTTCCTATGTCATGTGTTATGACTACCTCTACTACCTTCACTATCATCACTATGCTTTTTGGTTTTTCCCTTAGCCATCTTTTGAGATTCAGTGGATCAAGAGCACCTCTTTGCTCTCTTTGATTGTCGATGCTTGGCCCCCATAGAGTGCTGGATGTCCTCCTGCTTCCTAGCCTCTTGCTGATTTGGATGAGTCTCATTACCAACCTCCATGTCAATGTCAAATTTGTGCTCCTATTTCTCTTATATTGGGTGGACACATTTTGGATTCTCCATGAATCTAGTTGATGGCCTTTTTGCACGGGTAACTCTTGTGGGTGGCATGAATACAAGAAGCAACTAGCCCCAAGAATAACTAGGAGAATGATCCACTATCAAGAACAATTCAATTCAAGCCACCATGATTGCCAAAATGAAATAAGCTGGTCTCTTTAGACAGTTATTTCAGGTTGGGTTAAGAGTGAGTTGTCAGTTTAGAAAAAAAAACTTTAGACAATAGACCAGACAAAGACACTGACATTGAAATGAAAATAGAAATAGCGATTGAAATGGAAATGGCATATATACTAAAACAGCAACTGGGTTGTATTCAAATCATATTAGTACAAATGGAACAAAACGTACAATCTGCACAAATGGATTGCTCTGAGCTTATTGATAAGAGAATACAAGAGAGCAATGAGCTCCAATACACTAGGCTCAATAGTACAATACAATAGATTGTCCCTCCACAAATCATCTCTCGTCAAATTAAGTAATGGCCCCTATTTATAGATGTTGGACAGATCAAAAAGCTGAAGGATGAAGCCGAACAACACCAGCTTGCAAAAGAGAAGAAGCAAAAAGAAATGGAGGAGATGGAAAAACTTCTAACCAAGTTATCCGATGCCTACAAGACCAAATATCACAGCTAACAGAGGTAAAAAATGAACTCCTAACCACTACTTTATCAGCACAGAAGATCCAAGTGTAGCTCGATGGTCAGTCTTGAAATTTGAGGGCTGGAATTAAACTACATTGCCTTCCCAAAAAACATAAGTATTATAAATTTAGATAGAGTGGAGTTAAACTACATTGCCTTTCCAAAAAACATAAGTATTATAAATTTAGATAGAGTACTAAGAATCGGTCCCCCTATGGATTTCCCCTATGGATTTATATGATTAGTGGTATTTATAAAATCAGTTAAAGTAGGTGTCTGGCTTTCTCAAGATTGATTTAGCAAGGTGAAGGAGACATCTTTCTAGTTCCTAGTGATATAAGTAATATACATGAATTTATTTGCATTAGGAGAGATGAAATCACACAAGAGAGCAGATTGATGATCCACATGATCGAATGGAAACAAGCCTCAAAGGACTAGTTTAGAACAATACATAACATCTTGTAATAAGTAAAGCCAAGGAGTAGGAATGGTTTCTCTGCCAAGCAAATAACTTGTAATCCTTTGACCCTCAAGGCTCGGTCTGAGCTCGACGATTGGTGTATATTTTTGTTCTTAATACTATCCACTCACAATTGTGAGTTTTGCAAAAAAAGGAGAGATGAAACTTGACTAACCAATGAGCTCCTTACTTTTAAATGAAGCACACGGTCTCCTATTTTCAACAACTACTTACCCAAAAGCTTTGCTAGTGGAGCTACTCTTTACAAATTGAGGCCTTAAACATACTAAATGATTTTCTAGATGCGGTCTAGGCTCTTTTTTTTTTTTAACTTTCCATTGTCACGAAGTCTTTTCATTTTTTTACCATCTTAGTACTTATGTTTTCACTTTTTCATTTTACACTAAATATTTTTTAAAGGTTCTTTTTGAATGAAGCAAAGTGTGACAAATGGAGGGTCTCTTCTTCCTTGAAAATTTTAAGTTCCATTATATATAGTATAGAAAGCTATGCTCATGCGAAGCTTAGAACATGGTCACACGGACTTAGATTTTCATAAGTATTGCACAAAATATCTAACAAGTTGCAGCTTTTTATCGGCATCGTTTTGTAACTATGCCTTTTTAGGCATAGTTATAAAACCATGTGGTTCCACTATCGATCAACGCTATGCTCATGCAAGGCTTAGGGCATGGTCACACAGACTTAGTTTTTTATAAGTATTGCACAAAATATCTGACAAGTTGTAGAACCGTTATCGTTTTGCAACTATGCCTTTTTAGGCATAGTTACAAAACTATGCGGTTCCATTGTAGGTCAACATCCTGTTTCCCTCTCCTGTCTGTACCCGGTTCTTCCTCTCTCTACTCGCCACGAATGATTCCTGCTATGAGCTCTTATCAAAAGTTGTTGTTATTTAAGCCTCATGTGACCATAGCCTTAGTTATCAGTTCTTTGAACTGCTAACCAAGCCTCATTCTTGGTCACAAGCAAAAAAGAGGAGGAGATCCATATCCCGAGCAAACAAAACCGAGCGAGACATTTTTTCGAGCGAATCTAGTCAAAAACTTGATACACTATGCGTACTTACCTAGTTTATCTAAGCTAATAAAATACAATGTCCATGTTATAAGTCACCCCCTTTTGAACTAAACCAATTGTGCTGCCATTGAAAAAGTGCAACCCATTTGGCACCAATATTACTTCCCTTTACTAGATTTTCTCCCAGTAAAACACACATGATTTCTTCTTCTTGGGGATCTTTTCTTGGCAATAGTATATTACCGCTAGAGAAGTCCAAATGCACTCTAGCATTTGACAAAAATCAATACATACATCTTTCCCATTGTCTGCATTCAACATACCCTTACTTGGGGTATGCACTAGTTTGGCTCTCTAGTGAGACTCGTTCAATGTCTTTCTTCTTCGAAAATAAGAAAAATCTACATTAGAGAATCTCAAATTTCTATCATAATGACTACAGAAAACCATTCCCTAAAACAAATCCTACCACAAGCTACATACTTTATTCAAAGCATGTCCATCAAAACTCTACTACATTCAATACATAGTTGACTAGTTTTCTTTTTGAGGAAGAAGCACCTAAGCAATGTAGCCATCTTATATAGTTGGCTTTTCCAAAATGCCTACAACCTTTTAAACAAAGAAAAGGGCAACATATAGATTCATCTGCAATGGAAGAGCATCAATGATTTTAGGAACACTTTTGGTGGTCGCAAGGTCTGGTTGTATACTTCCATCTTCAAAAATGATCGGTGATATCTTGGAACCAACCAAAGATGTAGCTTGATTCTCAGTGGCCTCAACCTTGTAGTACTATGACACCTCGTGATCTAACAAATAAAACAACTTGTTTGCTTCATTGCAGGCATGTTCAAGCTTTAGCTGCTCCTTAAGCAATGCTAGTGGCTACAATGCAAAATTTAAATCTTCCATTTCAGAATAATTATCTTTGAGAGGTTACACCTGATTGTCTTATATTGACCGTCAAACATAAACAAAAACCTTTTCCCATGCGCAAGGCCGATGATGGTAATATGCCAAGCCATTCATTCACATGACCTTCTTGCAAAGAAAATAATATAACAATAAAGTTTGTGGACGACCTTCTTGCAAAGAAACAAATATAAGTATACAAGGTTGATCTTTTTGCTAGAAGATTAGAATCTTTCTTGTGAAATTCAAAATAACAGTTAAGTTTGTGCCTAGTAACCTATTGCACACCAATTTGAGGTAACCCTGGCACGGACCTTTTTTGGGGACAACATTTTAAGCTAATGTGAAACTTTAGGGACAATTTTGTTGACGCTTTGCCTCTAGACTCCTTGAGCGGCTACAGAAGGTCTAAGTCTAACTTAGCCAGTCCTTGTGAGTTGCATCTGATGTCGCCTTCAACGCTAGCCTCTTGACTCTTGAGTGGTGCGTGGCTATAGTTTTGGCCTTCTTTGTGGCCCGTGTTTTTTTTTTTTTTTGGCACCTACAATGTAGTGTTCGGGAGAAATCATTTTCCCAAACATACAAAATTTCGTTCCTTGAATTTGCCAAGAGAATATTTCAAAACAATGGGTTATTTTTCTGCTCTTTTACACTATTTTTCTCTATTTCGAGGTGATTTTTTTATTTTCCCCTTGCCATTTTTGAAATTGAAAACCGCATGAGTAGTTTGGTTCAACGGTTTTTTTGGGGCTTCATTAAGAGGAATCACTTTTCATTCCACTTCAATTCTAAAGAAAAACTAGTCTTCAAGAGTTAAAAGCAGACCGATGGCGGTGGTGTCTGTTTCCAGCTCAACAGGGGAGACATATTTGTGTGTGTGAACTATCTTTTTCTCTCCCTTCCCATGCAGCCAGAGAAAGGAGTCATGCGTCCGAGGTTGTGTGTGCAATACGAGGGGGGCAGGAGTATCACAAAAGTTTAGTCGCGCACCACTCAATTAGGGGCCAGCACCGAGGGCATCTAGCTAGGAGAAAGCTGCAACTGATGAGGTCAATGGCGTCATTATCCCAACAATATGGCTAGCCGCGTACCGCTCATTAAACGAGGCCAGTACCGAGGGCATGATCAAGAGAGAGGTGCAATTGATGCAGCCAATGGAGTCATGATCTGATCAAGCTCTAACTACCAGGGCCATGCTGCATAATGCAGGCAAGGAGCTTCTCATCGTCGTCAGGTGACCAAAGGCCTCCCTTGAGATTTTGCTTTGGGAAGCACTCGTGTGAATGAGCCATTAATGAAACAGGGTTCGAGAAAAATGTGTTGCAGCTTAACATCGTCTCTCTCTCTCTCTCTCTCTCTCTCTCTCTCTCTCTCTCTCTCTCTCTCTCTCTCTCTCTCTCTCTCTCTCTCTCTCTCTCTCTCTCTCTCTCTTTCTCTCTCTCCACTCCGATGCACATAGAGCTGCGCTCCCTCCTATGAGTATCGACAGAGGCATCTCTTGAAGCAAAATCATAACATGCTCTTTCTCCCTTTTACCACACACACAGAGAGCGCCATTCTACCCTCTTTTGTATTTTATGTGCTTTTGTAGTAAACCATGCTCGCGTGCGTCGATCCTTGGACCAAATCCTTGCACCTCACCACATCCTCCTGCCCATGCCTTGCTACAGCTGGGTCTGGTAGATCACAAGCTGCTGGGAGTGAAGGCGTGTCCTATATCCTCACTGTCTATTGCGCACGTGTGTATGGATGGCTCTGCTAAATATTTGGATCAGCACGATGAGCATAGAAGACGCAGAGCCCGGTCTGCCCACAGCTCGACAAACCTGTAGCCTTCTCTACCAAAGTTGGGACATTCCATGAAACTGTCCCGCGCCGTCGCGGGACAGTTTCATGGAGTGTCCCAACTTTGGTAGAGAAGGAAGAGGGGATAAAAATGAGCTGCTGATTTGAGTTTGACCCTTGGATATTGTGTGTTTCCGCCGTCGTCATGCACTGGCTAACAACTCCAGTGACCTCGTCAGCTTTGTATTTGTCCTGGTATGCCCATGTGTTGGTCCCTTAAGTGGTGCACGACTACATTTTTGTGGCCAGGATCATGATTCCATTGACTGTCGCAGCTGCACCTCTCTCCCGGTTATGCTCGGTTGCGCTTAAACATCCCTTCTTCCTCCTCTACCAAGGTTGGGACACTCCATGAAACTATCCGGCGCCGGTGGCCAGGATTGTGACGGCATTGACGGCCACAGCCGCGCCTCTCTCCCGGTTATGCTCGATTGCGCTTAATCATCCCTTCTTCCCCCTCTACCAAGCTTGGGACACTCTATGAAACTGTCCCGCATCGGCGCGGGACAGTTTCATAGAGTGTCCCAACCTTGGTAGAGGAGGAAGAGGGGATAAAAGATGTGTTGCTTATAATTTAAGTTTGACCATGGACATTATGTGTTGCTGTCTTCGTCGTGCATGAGATCTCAATGCACCCCTCACATGAGAATCATTCATATCTACGCATGTCCTCTTGACCTTAGACCCGCATTTTGTCCTTGGGCTTTAATTAGAGTAACTGCTTGCTCTTGCTTCATTTTCCCTTCCTCCTAGTGTTCGGGAAAAATGTGTCTCAGCTTAATATCGTGCCGTTTCCAATTTCAAAAACGCCACTTGAGGCCAAGGGGAAAGAGTAGAGAAAAATAGTGTAAAAACCAAAAAATACCCCTAATTTTCTAAAATTTCCTCTTGGCAAACTCAAGGGAAGGAAATTTGTATGTTTGAAAAAATGATTTGTCCCGTA
The DNA here is from genome assembly GCF_014529385.1 of Adiantum capillus-veneris. NCBI lineage: Eukaryota > Viridiplantae > Streptophyta > Polypodiopsida > Polypodiales > Pteridaceae > Adiantum > Adiantum capillus-veneris. Next base: position 104,417,171 of record NC_140935.1, read on the forward strand.
GACTGCTTCCTCCTCTACCAAGCATGGGACAATCCATGAAACTGTCCCATGCCGGTGCTTGATAGTTTTCATAGATTGTCCCATGCTTGGTAGAGGAGGAGGTGTGTACAAAATATTGAATTGTTAATTTGAGCTTTGCCATGGACATTGTGCCACTACTGCCATCATTGTACTGTAGTATACATTAGATCTCAAGACATCGATTATAGTTATCATTCACAGCAGGCACCATGCCCTCTTCACCTAGATCCGTTATTTTTTTCCGTGGATTCAATCGGATCTAAAATGGTGTCATTTTGGAGCTCTAGTTTGGAAGCACAGCAATGAAAAGATTGTCGGTATCCAATTGTGTCAGCATTGTTGCCATTTTGACAGCCAAGGTCACATTCCCAAAAGCATACTGCACCAATGCAGTGTCCTTTGGAGCAACAAACAAGGTCTTGTTGTTCCCTTGTCCTGCCCTTGTCTACATTGGGGCATCATTGTAGGTTCCCTATCCCGTACAATGTTAATTGTAGGTTATACATTAGCTTGTATGTATGAAGTCCCTCCTCTATTGGTGGTTCTAGAAGATGTAGTCAGAGTGCATCAACTCCATTGCCATTGTGTAGTGATCAGGTGAGCTCGATCATTGAGATAGAGTTTCATGACAAGAGTGATATTCAAGATATAGGTTTAGGGTCTCTGTAAAAATTAGACCAGAAGGCAACTACATTTGAAGCCTGAATGAAGATAAAATGAGTCCCAAGATCCAACTAGGAGGTGGTGTTGATGAGGATGGAAGCATATTGCATATGGACAAAGAGAAGGACATCTTGTCTAGAACTAGATCGTCTAGTTACTTTGGGTGTCCTCTTGTGACACTATGCAAGCTCATTCGGCCACATGCGAGAGCTCAAAGCTTAAGGTTTGATATGATAATCTTAAGCTCTAATATAATCTTATAATATTAAAATTATATTTTCTCAATAAGATAGTATCTTCTTTTTTTTTTTTTCCTGCAAAGTCCATTTATGAAGAAATGGAATCTTGTATGGAAACAAATCAAACAATAGTATGAATGCCACAAAGGCGTTAGACATTTCTCGGTTGACATGTCTTCAATGAATGAAGTTGTGAGTTCAGAGTAGCTTAAAGTTAAGTTTCTTTATGTCGCAGGACTTCAAAATTTTTTATGGTTTTTTTTTTTAGCACAAATATGTGTCCTTTGGTTATCTCTCACTTGAGAATGGGTTTGTTAGTTGTACAAATATTTGTGTGACCGATCATGAAGATTATCTGCATGCTTTACTAGAGGTAGATTAAAAACTTATTACAAGCTTTGAAAAAGAGGGACAAAATGATGAGAGCCATGACATCTTCTTACTAGGAAATATCTCTCTTGCCTATTACTTTATGTAAGTGGTCCTTGCCAACAATGAGGACGTATTTTGGTCAAGAATTTTATGTCTGTTTTGGCTAGATGTAGATTGATGGCAATTTTATGATTTGTTCAATTCTTTATGCTAAAGGTCCTAGAAAAGACTAATCTCATAGATTTTTACGATGCAAAGATAGAGAATATGATTCTATGGTTATCTTTGTTGAAGGCTTTTGATTTTTGTGTTATTGATCTACTTACAAATTTCTATCAGCAAATGTTGGGTAAAGGAGGGATGGCATATGTGTTCCATGGGCGGTAGTTGGTTTTCTTATATCCGTGTTTTGGAGATGTCTTGCATTCTACTCCGTCACATCTGGTATGGAATGTATTCATTAAGATCCCCCCCCCCCCTTGCGGTTCTTGCTCGGTTTTTCCATTAGCTCGGTAAATTTTGCTCGTTGTATGGTAAAACTCAAAAAAGAGCTATGCCTATCCTTTGTAACTATGCCGATTTTGGCATAGTTGTGAAGTTCAATGCTTAGTTGGTAGGTTGAATGAATAATTAAGCCTTGCATGACCATGCAAGAGGCTTAGTTATTCATTTAATTCTTTGTATGGGCATAGTTGGCATAATTATCTATAAGTGATAACTAAGCCTCGCGTGACCATAGCCTAACTGACCATCCACTCTTTCGAGAGTTACCACCACAAGAAAGAATGGAAGAGTGGCACGTGCAAAGGGTAGGTCAGTCTCTCCTCTCACACCCAAATTTGTTACACATGATTCACAAAACATCTTTGAAAACCCACTAACCTTCACTTCTAGGTCACCATCTCACCTCGACATGTTCGTCTACTTATAGCAATCCTGGCTAGCATCCTAAACCCAAAATTTACCCAAATTTTAAGTTGCTCGTCTCCCATCCAAGTAAGGTGTCTCTATACTAGCCCCTCTACCCTAATCTTTCTGTATTAATATAAAAGGGTATTGCCAAAAGAAAAACTTATCAAACAATTTACCCATAGTGCCTATTTACACATTCACACATTTACTAGGCCTACTACCAAGCAAGACTAGTTGAAAAATATATTGATTTTAAAAAATGTTATCCCCCTTGAGCGTGGTTTTCATGTTCTGGTACATGAGGATTCCGAGTGGGTGCAAGTCAAGATCTAAAGAAACAAGATTTAGGGGTCTTCATCACTTATTTTGGCTAGCTACTTTCAAATAGTTGATTAAACTAGTATCATGTGGCAATGCCCTAATTCTAGGATTTCACAAACACTAGTTATTTTATAGCAACCAGGTAGGCCTCGTGAAATTTTCACTTGTTTTACAAAGCTTCTAATTGTTGCAAGCATTCCATCTCACAATGGAAGACAAATGGCTTACCGATGTGGTAAGAGCATCCATCTTATATATGCAAAAGAGGAAATTCACTATATGGCGAACACTGAATAGCCATTCACAAGATTAGCCTAAGGAAAAGAGAATATACAACTCCTTGGTCTATTGCAAGCCTCTCCCACAAGCATGAGCACGAAGCGTATATATAAAGGAGCTCAATCACTCAAGGGAAAACTCAATCACTTAATGGGTGATTCGATTATTCTAGGCTATCATATCTTTATATAATATTGTAAAGTGCTCACATGTGAATGAGAGACTCAACCAAAAGTGAGCGTGTTCGTCTTGGAGAAGGCAGCTTTATTTATACTAGCAGCAACCACTTACATGGGAGTTCATACCACGATGTGTCCAACCACACACCACACCTCCCCCCTTAAGGAGAAAAAGATGGACATCTTTTACAAGTTTCTAATGGGCTTGACACACACAGACTCTTTCAACGCCTCATATGGGGGAAGGTCTTACAACAACTTGGACTCAACTTTGGGACTGAACTAGAGGGCTAGACTCGGCAAGAGAGAGGACAAACATCTTGACATAGGCAATCCCTATGCTAATGGCTACACGAGGAATGACTAACTAAGGGTTGTGCTATAACGACATGAGTGCGATCTTTTTGTGAAGAACGTCTCATCCAAAAGGGGTTTGGTGTGATCATGATGCATGTTTATTCAACAAGAACTATGACCAAAACATAAAGAAAGGTTAAACTCCAAGATTCCAAGATGGCAATGTGCATCTTAACTATGGAAGCAAAAGTATTAGGCACCTCTACAACCGCGTTGCAGTAACTCCTGTTGCTTCAACCAAAAGGGAAAATATATGCATTCTCAATTGAATTACCTTGTGAAAATCAACAATTTCCATGGCAAGTTGCTCATCTCAATGGTTCCAGAAGCAAACAGAAGCACTCAACCTGCTAGACGTGAATTTCGATATGCAAGTCGTAACAGACCTCTAAATCTTTACTCGTTTGAAATAGTTGTTGTTGCGCCTTCTGTTGCCCTCTTTTTGTTGATGTGGAACAATCACAAGGTTCGCCCACAAATATCAGCATAAAGCACCAAATTAGTACCTTGGTAAAGAAAATTTGTTCCATTATTGCCTTGGAACTGCATGCATGGTAGATAGCTTTCCCGGCCTGATTAGATAGCTGTGCAGAAAAGACCTAGTACTATTGCCTTGTTCCACATGCAGCAATGATTGAGCAATAGGAAAAAAAGTAACACGATGAATTGCAGTTAACGTCAACTTGAATCTTGATAAACTCGCTTCGCGGCGAGCTGCAACGCTGGCCAATCTGGTTATGCATGTTGTTTACCGCAAGTGCACAAGCTTGGGCTAGCACTCGGGGTAGATACAGTAATGTGCAAGAAACATGGTGCATCAAAGCAATCTCGAAAATCTAGGAGGAGTGGCATGTTGACTACAGTGGTACCATGGTAGACTTGCATCGACAATTGCAGCAATAACAAATTCGTGAGAGCTAATGGACAGACAAAGATTGGGCAAAGGCAGTAAGGCGGAAGCTCTGGAAATCCATCATCCCTTCAGAAACCAAAAACAAAAAAATCAAGAACCCTTCCTAACTACTCCCCTGCCCGTCAACTCCACCAATGTGAAGTGCTCACATGTGGACATGAGACTCAACCAAATTGAGTGTGTCCTTGGAGAAGTGTTAGAATTAGGGTTGCAGAGAAACGCACACAGCTTGGAGAAGATGAAGAAAGCTCAAGGCACACAATAAAGAGTGTGTTACTTAGTGTGCAATGAAAAGATAGATAGCCCTAGAGTGATGGGCGTATATATAATGCACGGAAAAAAAACCTCCTAAAGAGAAAAAAAATGCGCCGGCGGTCCTAGTGTGTTCACACACATCACTACCACATGTGTATGGTAATAAATCCCCCCTTGAGTGATGCGGTGAACGAGAGCTGGCACATGAGTAAAGGGAAGTGACATGCCCTAAGGACATGATCAATCCACAAAGGGGAGTAAGCCCAAAGCTTTGCAGAAAGCTTCGAGATTCTCACGAGACAATGCCTTTGTGAAAAGATTTGCAAGGTTGTTATGTGCTGTGCCAAGCTGATCTCTCCTGCTGAGAGCCTCTCCCTGACATAGTGATAATGCACCTCAATGTCCTTTCAATGTCCTTTGTGCGAGCATGAAAAACTAGGTTCCTGGCAATTGTCAATGCACTCTGACTGTCAGTGTAGATAGTGTTGGCAGTGTCCTATCCAACACCCAAATCAGCCATAAGGCATCTGAGCCATACACACTCAATCGTAGCTATGAAGACTGCATTGTACTCATCCTCACAACTCGAAGTGGCCACAGTAGGCTGCTTCTTGCTCAACCATGATATACATGAACTGCCAAGCATGAAACAAAAACCACTTGTGAACACTCGTGTGTCAAAACAACCAGCCCAATCTGAGTCCGAAAAAGCATGTAAGTCTGGCGGCAATGATCCCCCCTTGGGATAAAACAAACCAAGATGTAAAGTGCCACTAAGGTAGTGAAAAATCCTCTTGACAGCCTTTCAATGCTTAGACCCTGGGCTATGAATAAATCTGCTGACCTGTGAGACTGCAAACTGAATATCTGGCCTCGTGTTGCATACATAAATGAGGCAGCCAACATCAGTTTGGTAAAGAGTGACATCAGCAGGATCGCGAGCATCATATAGACTCAACTTCAAACATGTTTCCATGGGAGTGGCAATAGGTTTGCAACCCTCAAGTCCAAACTTACATAGCAATGTCCCTATGTAACTTTTCTGACACAAAGCAATACCACCATCACACTGCTTCAATTGTATACCCAAGAAACGATGCAACAGTCCCAAATCTTTCATCTTGAAAGTAGCATTCAAATCAGCTTTAAATTCAGCAATATGTCTCTCATTCTATCTAGTGATCAGCAAATCATCTACATAGAGAACCACAATGAGAAGTACATCACCCTCACGCTTTACATACAATGCGCTTTTTGTTGGACTGTTACGAAAGCTTCGTTTGACCAAATGACTGTCAGCTTTCTCATACCAAGCACGAGGAGATTGTTGCAACCCATACAAAGCCTTCTTACATCTGCACACTTTGTCCTCTTGTCCTTTTATGACAAAACGGCGAGGCTGCATTACATAAACTTCCTCAAATATGTCACCATTCAAGAAAGAAGTAACAATCTCTGATTGATGTACATCCCAACCAAAATGAGCTGCCAATGCACATAGAAAACGCACAGTAGTCATACGACAAGTCGGAGAAAAAGTCCCTTCATAACCTATGCCTTTTTGTTGTGTATAACCCTTTGCAACAAGCCGAGCCTTATGGCGATCGATCTCACCATCCCGCTTGCGTTTCAACTTGTAAACCCACTTCATACCAATGGCCTTTTTGCCATGAGGCAAATCACATAAAGTCCATGTGTCATTTTCTATAAGTGCATCATATTCTGATTGCATGGCAGCCATCCAATTTTCTGAATTATGTGCTTCATCAAAAGACAGAGGCTCCTCAACATCATGTAAGCTAGACACAGCCAAAGCATAACAATCTTATGCATAAGATGCATGGCGAGAGCCTGAACGAGTACGACTAGACAAAGGTGCATCCAATTTACTGTCACGCAAAGTGTGCACTAGCCATTTTGGCATACCTCTAGCCTGCTCATTTTCAGTCCTTTCCTCATCAAGTACATCATATACATCTACATCAGTAATAAGCTGATCTGTAACATTTTCAGAAACCCCCATAGGTTGTACATTTGCCTCATTGGAACTTACATTCGTATTTCCACCACTGAAAAGAGGCAACAAAGTGTCATAAATGTCCTATGAGCTTATATTATTGTCTCTAGTACATGACAGCAAGGGCTGAACAGAATCTTCCACAAACACTACATCCCGTGAAACCAAAATACGTTTTGTTTGCGGATGATACAACCTATAACCTTTGCTTTCAGCACTATAACCAACAAAAATACATTTGACAGCTTTATCATCCAATCTTCTGCGCTGTGTTTGTGGCACCAAAGCATATGTCAAACAGCCAAAAACATGCATGTGCTCAATAGAATGCTTTCTATCATGCCATAATTCATATGGAGTAATAGACTACAAAGCTTTTGTAGGACACATGTTTAGTACATAAGTGGCACACATGATGGCCTCAAGCCAAAAAGAATGCGGTAAAGCTTGACTTTTGACCATACATCGTGCCATTTCCGTAAGTGACATGTTTTTCCTCTCAGCAGCACCATTTTGTTGAGGTGTATAAGGCACTGTACATTGGTTTTTTATGCCACGAGTAGCCAGAAATGCACTAAATTCATGAGACATATACTCCCCCCCTCGATCGGAACGGAGGGTGCCCATAGTACATTTTCGATACATTTTCAGCCATAGCCAGAAATTGTTTGAAGCACATAAAAACTTCGGACTTCGCTTTAAGCGAAAATACCCATGCATTCCTAGAGTAATCATCAATGAAAGTCACGAAGTAAAGGTAATTGCCCAAGGACGGAGTTTGCATGGGCCCACAAACATCACTATGCACAAGCTGCAACCTGCATGTGGCCCTAACTGAACCATCCTTTGGAAACTTAGAATGCTGCATTCTACCCAAGATACAGCTTTCAGAAACATGTTTGACAGGTGCTTCAAGAGGCGGCAAAGAAGCAACCATATCAGATTTCTGCAAACGCAACAAACTGGCAAATGACCAAAACGTGCATGCCAAAGTTTTGCATCTGAAATAGCCCTTGAATTTGCAACTGCATTTGTAAAATTTTGTCCACACTTGTCATACAAAGCGATCTTATACAGCCCACGGCACAAAAGCCCATATGCAACAATTTCATCACCAAAACTGAGATCATGAACTGTACATCTGTCATCCACAAATTTGACTACAAGTCCAAGTCTAGCAAGTGCGGATACAGACAAGAGATTCTTCTTGATCCCAAGTACATAAAGTGCATCAACAAGTGTGAAGGAATTGCCATTTGCAGCAGTAAGTGCAATCTTTCCAACTCCTTGAACCGGATAAGAGGCATTGTTGGCACAAGTGACTGAATTCCCATGAGGGACAGACTTGAGAGAGGTGAACAATTCACGATGTGAGGTAATGTGCTTTGTAGCACCCCTGTCAAAATACTTTACATGTGAATCTGCAGAAACTGACATGCATGCATCATGGGCAACAGGATTGTAAGTGCACTCTGCACTAAAAGCCCATTCTGCATCAACATTAGCAACACAGTCTCCTTTCATAGAAGACTCAACAATGGCTGCATTTATAGTGATACCAGCATTTGTAGTGGAACCACCCTCTTTCTTCTTAGCCTCTTTGGCCTTCAACTTAGGACACGACTTGATCAATTGATCATTAGCTTTACAATAATGGCAACACATTTTCTTTTTGCCCTTATCACTAGAATTTCCAGACGAATTGCTGCCAACAGAAGCATTAGGAACAGAATTTTTTCCACTCCCAGCAAAACCATAAGAAGTGGTTGTATTTCTATTACCACCCTTTCTCTGAGAAGCAATAAAAGCCTGTTCAACTGCACGCTCCCTAGTCCTGTTTTTTCTGGAAAGTGACTCTTGCAACAACAGCAATGTGCATAATGCATCAAACTTGACAACTTCAGGATTTCCTTGGGTCATAAGTCTCCAAGTACTAACAAAAGTCTGGTAAGAATTTGGTCAGGCATCAAGAACAGTCTGCACAAGGGAACTATCTGAAATGACTTCACCTGCAGAAATAAGTTGCTCATTGATATCCTTGACACCAGCAAGGAAAGTGTCCATAGCATCTTCCTCATGCATAATCTTCGATTCCAACTCTTTACGCAGCAAAGAAATTTTAGCCTCATTGCGGTTTGCATAAAGACCTTCTAGAATATCACAAGCCTGTTTGGCAGATTTGGTTGGACGAATGTGAGGAACAATGGTGCGCTTCACAGACAACGCAGTTAATGCATGAGCCTGCGCATCCTTTACATCCCAACGAGCTTGTTCTGTCGTAAGCAAAACAACTCTAATAGCAGCAATCCTTGCAGCAAGACCTACAACATCTTCAACATCGCCTACATCCTCAGAACCAGGACGTACATCAATGCCCTACACAATATTCCAGACGCCCTTTGACACAAGAATATGTTGCGTCATGTAAGCCCACATAGGGTAATTGTCCCCATCCAACCTATCCTCATCAGCAAACATCTTGAACACATCTATGTTGGTGTCAGCCATGGTAAATGTTGCACGTGATGTGAAATTGCCCAAAAAGAGGAGAAACGTAGCGGAAACAACACGTGCTATATAGCACGAAACGTAGAAGACTGTAAGACACCTGTTATGCAAAAAATGGCACTAACAGAAATTCTGCACAAAATGATGAAATAGCATGTGCAGTACTGCCTGTAGTAAAAACGAAGGCCGAAATGAGTCCGAATCAAAAATCTGAGCAGATTGAGCTCTACGAGTTCTCCCGAAGTTTTTATTGACCTGCGAACGCTTGCCAAACCTCACGAAAATCGTAGAAAGTAAGCAGGCGTGTGCTGGGGCAGCTGGCGACTAAGCCCGAGAGGATGAAACGTGCTATGATACCAATTGTTGGAATTAGGGTTGTAGAGAAATGCGCACAGCTTGGAGAAGACGAAGGAAGCTCAAGGCACACAATAGAGAGTGTGTTACTTAGTGTGCAATGGAAAGATAGATAGCCCTAGAGTGCTGGGCGTATATATAATGCACGGGGAAAAAACCTCCTAAAGAGGGAAAAAATGCCCCGGCGGTCCTAGTGTGTTCACAAACATCACTACCACATGTATATGGTAACAAGAAGGCGCCTCTATTTATACTAGCAGCAAGCGGTTAACCACATGGGAGTTCATACCACGGCCTGTCCGACCACACCAGAATATGGCAAGTGGTGTTTATGATAAAAATTCATTTTTTTAAAGAAAGCAACCAAAAAATTAATTGGGCAAGCATTGACTATTGTTATAGCCAAGCTAGTGCGACCATTTGCTACATAAGCATCAAAAATATATAAAAATATCCAAATTGCCAAGAAAGATCTAACGTTTGTTAGATTTGAGACTTTCAAAGTAAACGGATATGATGTCTGGGGCGTATGCCTCCATGGCCTACACATTTGGTTGCCACAAAGGCTTGCTTACGAGTCGTCGATGTAGCTCATGCATAACCAGATTGGCCATGTCAAAACGGCCCATAACCTCATGTTTCATAGCATTTGATATAAGCAAAATCTAAAACCAAACAAAGGAAGCATAGCACTATGTGCCAAAATGTATGTAGGAATATCAAGTAATTTTATTTTTTTTGGTAGAAAATCGCAATTTCTCGTGCGAAGTGTTACAAATCGTTCATGAGCACGACTAGGGTCGCTTGGCCGCTCTCAAACTCATGCTCCGAGAGTCACTGAGGACAAGTACTCAACCACCTTTGGGCAAAGTAATCTTCTAGATACATTAGCCTAGGAAGATAAAGTCGCCTTAAAAGCAAGCGGGGAAAATATGCAATTACAAAAATTGAAGTGCGTGTGTCGGGCTCGTAAGATTTATGGGTTTATGGGGGCAAGCTTCTTGTAGGCGATCGCGATGGTGGACGAGAAGCACCAAACGCAGCGGAGCAGCGTATCGCGCAGTCAAGTCATGTCCATGTCCATGTCTCCCTCACGCCGGCACGGCATTGACTTCCAGCACGAGGAGCGCCTGCGCAGAAGATATGTTCACTTCACTCGCGAGCTTGGCATATCGCTGAGCCTCCCTCAGCGAGTCATCTCCTCCGCCACCATCCTCTGCCACCGCTTCTTCCTGCGACAATCGCACTCCCTGAACGACTCCCTCCTCATTGCCTCTGCCTGCCTCTTTCTTGCCACCAAATCTGAGGACTTCCCTTGCCCCCTCTCCCTCATTGCCTCTGCTTCCGGACGACTCCGCCACATGTACTACGCGAACTTGAGTGCCTCCTCTGCCCCTACCTCTTCACATGCTCACCCTTCCGCACCCTCCCATTATGCATCTTCTCAGGACAAGGAAATCCTACTGCGGACCGAGTTCCACATCCTCAACACCATTGCCTTTGACCTCATCGTCGATCACCCCTACAAGCCACTCCTCGCTTCCCTCGACAAGCTAAAACAGAACCCTCAAATGGAAAAGGAGCTGTTCATGCTCGGAGAACGCAATGCCATGAAAGTACATGCAGGTACACATGCACCTCTGAGTAAGGTCAATAGGAACAATGATAGGGGTGATCACCAGTTTATGGAGAAAGGCCCTGTGAACGCACCATCGGCTTCCAGAAATGTGCCTGTTCTAAACAATCGAGCGCAACACCAAAGCAGATATAGAAGCTCAATTGATCACCGTGTGCTTGGGCAAGCGTCAGCCTCCACCTCCATGAACACTCAACCTAATCGGCCAATCCTGAAACACCGAGAAACCTCAGCCAATCATGCGGATCTCGAAACCCAGCAGCGACCAGTAGAATCCATGCATGTACAACGACAAGATCCGAAGTTTACCCCACCTGTCTCTCTTCAAAATGCTGGCGAAAAGGCCTTACTCCAAGTGGCATGGAATTTTGCAAATGACTCCTTGCTTACCTCTCTCAGTTTGCAATTCAAGCCGCACATCATTGCAGCTGCGGCCCTTTGGCTTGCTGCCAAGTTTCTCGAAGTCAAACTGCCATCTGTAGGAGAGAGGGGTTGGTGGAGAGAGTTGGGTACCACTCCACAGCAGCTTGAGGAGGTAGGGAATCAAATCTTGGAAGTGTGTGTGGCATTAGACACCAATGACAAAACCTCATCGAAGAACATGAATTCCCTGCAACCGTGAATGAACCAGTGGACAAGTGTATTCATGCACCCTTGAAAGGTAGCATTTGCATTAGCCAGACTAAAAGGCATTCTCTTGTTGGCAAAACAACCCCAAGGAGTGATAAAGGTCGTCTTGAAATGATCTTCAATTACTATCAAGATTTTAAAGTACCCATAAAATCCATCCGTGATTAAGTAGCATTCATGACCTGCAACCTGATTGAGGATTTCATCTTGGAAGGGTATTGGATAATGATTCCTTTTTATGGTAGCATTCAAAGGTTTGAAATCAACACATACCATAAATCTTTCATTTGGTCACAATAACTAATGGAGGAGACCCATTCAAACACCTCCACTTGAAAGATAGAATCTGCTTCCTAAAGCTTTGTCACCTCTTCAAAAAGTGCCCTCTCACGAATGACCCTCGATCTCCTAAGTTGTTTACCATTTGGCTTGACACCTCTTTTAGGTTGATTATATGCTCGACTCCTTTTGCACCTTGTAGCTCTATGTATTCACTGGAAAATAGACAAAAGACCTCATTATGTTCATGTTTGTACCTATACCCCACAACATGACTCGAGTTGATCCATGGTCTGTTGCTGTTCATGTAAAGTTCCAAAGAGTAATGTAGATTCAGATCTAGTTTCGCAAATGCTTACAGGTGTGAGTATGGAAGCAGTATGATTCAGATGGTCTGTCACTGTTCATGTAAAGTTCCAAAGAGTAATGTAGATTCAGATCTAGTTTCGCAAATGCTTACAGGTGTGAGAGTATGGAAGCAGTATGATTCAGATGGTCTGTCACTGTTCATGTAAAGTTCCAAAGAGTAATGTAGATTCAGATCTAGTTTCACAAATGCTTACAGGTGTGAGAGTATGGAAGCAGTATGATTCAGATCATCGAGAAATTCCGCATACCATACCATATCGGATCAAAATGCTACATGTGGCAACTGTAATATTTGGAGTGCGAAAACTGGATAGCCACTGCTCAAAAAGCTTGCAAACATCACTTTGGCTTTTGTCCAACGTTTAAACGCAGACCTTTTACTGATTAGTCTTGCAGATTAAGCATGGTGCGATCATTCAATATCATGCGAGCATGTAACTATGTTGAATTTAGCATACAAGTATGGAACCACTATGGAATCAAAGTAAGCAGGACGTACCAATTTTCATGTAATGCAGTCTTTTGTCTGGGCTGACGGTGTGATCAACCTGAGGTTTACTTTGAATACTTTGTTTTTAAAGTGAAATATTTCAGCCTAGCATTTGAAGAGACCATAGATCATGGCAGGATACCAAAACCTTTGTACTTGTAAGTTGCGAGGTCATTCGTGCCTTTAGCTGTCCTGCGTGACAATCACATTGTTGTGGTCTCTGATCACGATTTTTATGGTTAATGGGCGAGTTTGAGCTCTTTCTCCAGAGAAAACATGTTTCAAATTCTGGACTAGTAGATTTCACAAACATGAGCTAATACTAAGACATCTTCTGTATATCGCAAGTCTTTGCAGGCTCAATTTCTATTGAGGAATGCATCAATAAATCGCATTGAGGGAATAATCAGTCATACTTTGTTCCTTTCCGTTCTTATGATCCTATGATGAACATACGGAGTCACCCATATCAAACTCGCGTGTTATTCGAAAGCTCTCGATCCTTTTGCCTGCGTTCATTACCTTGTTAAGCTTAGCAACTAAGAGAGTACACATCCAAATCAACAAACCAGTGAGCCAAAGAGCTACATGAATCGTGAAGTTGGCCCATGGAGGTTGAGTTTCCATGGGCGTCTTTCTTTGACATCGTACGGTTTAGATAAGCTAATTCTTGATCATTTGGATTATTAATTGGATTTTTCAAAGGAAACACATAAAACTTTGAGATGGAAGACCTCATTTCTGTCTATTCAGTCAAAGGATCTTTGTTGAACTTGTCATTGGCACTGTTCAAGCCCTGGTTTATTTTTCAGTACCATTTCTTTGGAGTAGCACGTTCTAGACAAAAAAAAGGAATATACAGAGCCTCCAAAAGCAGGATAGCCTTTCTGAGCTTTGAATTATCGCATGCACGAATATGTTTAAGCATGCTATTAGTTGGGCATTTACACAGTCGTTCTTGCCTTTTGTCATTCTAATTGAAAGCCATTGAGCCTTAAGTAGCTGCCAAAATTTGCACCACCTAGGAATGCCAAGGTTAAACCAGTCAAAATGGACCACAACACAGCTTACAAGCGAATGCTAGTATGACAATTTAGCAGTCTAGGTGAGAGCAAGAAAACTCTCTTCTGTATTCGGGTGCTGGGTACACTTCCTGCCAAGATTTGCACCACCTAAGAATGTCAAGGTTAAACCAGTAAAAATGGACCACAACACAGCTTACAAGCAAATGCTAGTATGACTATTTAGCAGTCTAGGTGAAAGCAAGAAAACTCTCTTCTGTATTTGGATGCTGGGTACACCTTTGGAAGTTTTTAACTCTCGTCGCCAGCTAGAAATCCATGGTTCAGCTGCAGACTTGAGTGAACCCTGTAAGAATCAATAAACCTCCTATAGATCAGTGGTCAAAATATGAATGTGATACCTATCAAAGTAAATAGTAAACCCATGATGCCCGCACACACACAAGAAGTAACACAAGGACACTCACGTGTTAGAATTTATTCGATTGATCATTAATCATTTCAGTGATGAGAAACTGCTCCCAACCACACAAATTGGGTGAATATTTTGAAACGAATTCATGCCAAACAACTACACGTGTTGTAAAGTTCATTCTATTGCATATATATGGAACAAGATCTACCCAAGAGAGGAATTCTACACAAGAACAGAATCACTTCGCCTATTTGCATCCATGAGTGTATGTATATTATGTATCTTAGTCACAATCGTGACAATGGTAGTCATGGGGGGCTGATCGCCCCCTCTTCCACCACATCTAGCGTCTCTCTCTCTCTCTCTCTCTCTCTCTCTCTCTCTCTCTCTCTCTCTCTCTCTCTCTCTCTATATATGGCACAGGCAGCCCGAGATCGCACCACACGAGCGTATGCAGCTCTAGCCATGCTTGAGAGGGGATGCCATCAGACACATTTCCAGGAGCCCCGCACGAAGAGCTGGCTATTTGACACTTTGGTGACACTAGCTCTTCTATACGCTGCCCCAGTGTGGACCCCAGGATTATCAGAGCACGCTTGGAGCAGACTCGAGAGGCCACAGATATTGCTGCTTTCCCGTATGATCCGGAGCAAGCCATCAGTCCCACATGATATTGTGAGAGCAGAGTTCGGTGCCCCACCCATGGTAGTGGAGGCGCTATTTCAGACAGTGGGATACCTCCACAGGCTACGAGACATGAGGGCAGATAGACTACCTCGCCTTGCTCTTGAGGCCTCCCGCGGGCTAGCAGACTCTGGGGATGAGAGATCATGGACGCGAGTGTGACTAGATGGCTTCAGACATACGGCTACTCTATGGACAGATTGCCTCCCTCACAGTATGATCTAGATGCACCACGCCAGGCCCTCTCACACACTGAGAGGAACACAGTTTTGTCAGATATGAGCTCATACAAAGGCATGTAGAGCAGACTTGGCTCACACCTTCGCGGCCATTGGCCATGAAGATGGCATATTACAGAGATCATTTCCTTATGCTCATAGAGGACAGGTTCATACAGAGGCCCCACTGCATGGATATATATCTACCACATGGCATGAGGGTAGCCATCGGACAGCTCAGAGTATCATCTCACCACCTTGAGATTGAGAGCGGCAGAGCAGCACGGGTCCCACGCGAGGCCAGGATATGCAGATTATGCAGGCAGAAGGTAGAGTGTGAGAGCCACTTCTTATGCAGATGCCCTCACTATGCGGAGATCAGATCACGGTACCCCACTCTATTTGACAGGCCAGAGGTCTCATTACAGACAGTGATGACATCATTAGATCAAAGACTACTTGGGAGACTCTTGGTGGAGATGCACCAGCATAGAGAGAGAGCCCTCCAGATGGGGGAAGATGGAGGATCGGACAGACAGACACACCTTACAAACTACTTCGAGGCTAGAGTACCCATGCAGCCACAGCCATCCACACATCAGGCGATGACTTTGATACGAGATGAGGATGCCAGAGCTAGGCGGAGACCACGACTACCAGGATATCCTCTCAGAGACACAGACAAGAGGTCCAGGCCATCAGGGATCGACATACAGCATATATTCAGAGGAGGGCAGAGCAGACACTAGACATGGCGGGCATAGCCAGAGTCCTCACATCAGGCTCACGGATGTACCAGATACTACACCCTGCCATCACTACTGGATGGAGCTGATGTACCACACCACCCCCCTCCCTCCTCCCCTCACTCTCACTACACAAATACATGCCTCTTTATGTACACCGGATGTTTTGTTATTACACGGTCGCCCCTACATCTGCACACCGGATGCTTTGTTATTACCTGGTCACTTACCACACTACACTTTGTACACCGGATGCCATTATTACCCGGTCATTTTGCACATACTAGATATCCAGAGAATATTCACATTTTTGTACATGGATCTGTCTCATAGGCCAGTTTTCTTTGGCATTTTGAAGACGTAAATAAAATCTCTCTCTCTCTCTCTCTCTCTCTCTCTCTCTCTCTCTCTCTCTCTCTCTCTCTCTCTCTCTCTCTCTCTCTCTCTCTTCCGTACACGCGCACTCTCACATAGTAGCTTAGGCATCACAAGGTGTTCCCATTATATGGACCTCCAGCAAATGCTCAAGTCCCATAATCATACCCATAGTTTTTTCATAGGTCAACCATGCGTCTCACTCGGACGGGTATGGAAGCCCGATATAAGCCTAATTCAGACCCCCCGAAGATTCCATACGTGGAATACCATACGGCACTAAGAAATTAGTATATATGTATATATATATATATATATATATATATATATATATATATATATGTATATATATATATATATATATCATAACAAATAGCAATTAAATTTAAAACACTAGAGTCTAGAGAGCAGCCCAAAGCCACATAATGCATTAAAACATCATAGAAAATGTAGAATCTAGCTAAATCAAGGAGTCGGGAGTCGAGAAACAGATCAAGATCTCTGATCAATAGATACATCATACTAGAGGCTAGAGCAAAGCAGGAGATGGCAAAATATGGAGCCTCCAAAACCAACAAGACTGTATACTGAGTACTCCAAATGACAAAACATAGGAGTCCAGCCGCTCGATGCTAAATAGTGAATCCAAAACACGAGTAGAGCTAAGAGGAGTCAGGACCGAGGCTAGAGCAAAATGCAATCAGCTCTAACTCTCATCGCAGGCCACCTCATCATCATCATCATCCTCATCATCACCCTCATCATCCTCATCCTCATCCTCATCCCAAGCAGTGTGACATGAAACGTTTCGGGGTTTCGTGCATTTCGGGGTTTCGAGGTTTCTGAAACGTTTCGTTTCGGAGCTCAAAGAAGCGAAACACAGGTTTCGTTTTATATGTATGTTCGTATAATTATACATTGAATATAGATACAAATTCATCTGTAAAGACATGAAATACCAAAATGTCAATGTGAGACTCGAGTCATGAGTGAACAAGGTAAGTCGGCAACGAGCTGCAACAATGTGGAGGTAAAGATGAGGGGGCCATGCTGACGTGTAAGGATCACAGAGAGAGAGAGAGAGAGAGAGAGAGAGAGAGAGAGAGAGAGAGATTATTCGATGTGCATGAGGGCCTTTGTGCATAGCTTAAAAAATCCCGAAACGGGTGGTTTGAGGTTAACTGGTCAAAAGGGGGCAAAAAGGAAAAAATCAACTCGTTTCGTCGAAATGTTTCGGTCGTTTAGCCGTTTCGGGGTTTCAGAGGGCTAAAACGGGTTTTTATGTCACTATGATCCCAAGCCTCATCCTCAGCAACGGAGCATGAAGTTCCAATATCACTGGGCATGCTAATGACTCCATAACATCATTAGTGCTCTGTGCAATAGCCTCCTGAATTTCCTGCAACTCAAGCAAGCGCTCCTCATCCTTCTCTTTGTTAAGCATCTCTAATGTCACCTCCATTCTCTCATAGCCGCGCTCTTTGATCTTGCATAAGAGCCTCAAGTTGGTGTATATGTAGACAAGCTTCTCCGTATGAGCAGGAAGTAGCCTATTTCTTCTCTTGGTGCGAATGAGAGAGAAGATGCTCCAATTTCTCTCACATGGAGAGGCACATGTCCCTTGAGAAAGCACCTTTAAGTGCAAGAGTCTACAATGTGGACGTGCAAGTCCCAAAAGTCTCCCACCATTTTACACCCTCTTGCATTCTCTTTGGATCCTTTGCAATAGGATGAGCAAATGACTTTCTTTCAGTGAGGAAAGTGTCCAACTCATCCATGAGGGTACCTTGCATGGTCAAATCACCCTTGGTACACCTGTCCAAAAATGTCATCCACCCGTCATGAACCTCACTATCATTGAATTGCACTCTTCCTCGCCATAAAGGATGCAACAAGTATCCCACAGCATGCAATGGTGTGTGCATCATATTCCATCTATCAACGCATAGGTCCTTGATCTCTTGCATCCTTGTCGAATCAATACCTTGCATGTTTTGAATTTGCTCAACCATGCGATCCGTAAGCTCCTACACAAGCCCCATGGTGGCTCCTTCCCTATCAACCAAACGAAGGTCTATACCTTGCACTTTCCTTTAAGGGTGAATCTGGGCTTATCCTGGATTTATCTAGATATATATATCTTCAAGATGGGAGCACAAATCTTCAAAATCAACTTGGCCTCTTGCCAAAAGGATGCATTAAACACAATGTCCGAGACCACCAGTGTGACATAAAAACGCGTTTCATGCAGATGAAACCCCGAAACCCCGAAACCTATGAAACGTTTTGCCGAAACGCATGAAACGGACAGGCATTTTTTATGAAACGTTTAAAATTGGGGCTTTTTTTCCAGAAACTTTGTTCAATAGAAGTACTTTGCTAAATGAATCAATGATGCATCAGTTATGATTCATGAAACTAGTGGGTGTGTTTTAACTTTCATCAATACTAACATCTCTTTGATCGTGCTCGCTTGAAGTCGCTTCCAAGCAATGAGCACGTCTCTCTCTCTCTCTCTCTCTCTCTCTCTCTCTCTCTCTCTCTCTCTCTCTCTCTCTCTCTCTCTCTCTCTCTCTCTCTCTCTTTTTGGAAAAATCAGAGCTATATATTACTGAGTACAATATGATCCCCAACGGATGTCAAAATAGCCTGTCAAGTGGGGTGTACAAGCTGAATGTAAGGGTGAGAGCCACTATAGTGACAACTCGGCTAGTACAATCTCATGGTGGTCTGTGTGATGAGTGGAGTAGAAACCACCGAGGGGGGGCATAATGCCATATAATCTGACCACCTGTAAGTGTGAAAAAGAGTGGAGCTCGGGCCCAACGCCGAAGAAAGGCAAATCGTCGAGCCTCGGCTGCTCTAGATGTACATGAGGAAGAATCCCACTGCCAAATCAGGGTGTGAATGATGTCCAACCAAATGGCAATAAGGATATCCTGAAGGAGCTGTGGAGCCGCACTCAGAATGTGAAGACAACGAGCTCTCCAAATATTCCATAGTGTAATGCTAGTGATGACTGAAAAAACTTCATCGCGTGTCTGAGGATCCCCCTGCCATGCAATCTGTGGTAACATAGCCAAAGTTCCTCGCCAATAACCAGTCGAGGTAAGCATAAGAGCTGGATCTGTGTCTGAGCCCTCATAGAAAAGATGCGGTCCGGGCAACCATGAGACAGAGCCCCAAGTGAGAAATCCATCCTGAACACCTGCTCTGCTAAGTAAAAAGCAAACTGGTAGCCACACTGTATGAGAAGAGGAGCATGACCAAAGACAGTGGGCCGGTGACTCATGTAGTCGCGAAGGACATCGAGATCATGACCCATAGTAGCTAGCCAAGTCCCAACTGGAAGTCCTGCATGTGCAATCATCCACATGAAAAAAGAAATACGACGAGCCGCATGTAAATCCCAGATGGCTGACCAAAACTGTTGTAGATAGGCATGGGAGAGACCTGAATGTAACCAGAAACGCATACGAGTGGGCTGCTCTGGGTGCTGTCTCATCAATGCTAATCTTCCAATTCTGACAGTGTACTCAAAAAATGATACATGTGCATCAGTGGAGTTAAGAGTGAGGCCAATGCCACTCTCCTGGGTCCCAATAAAGCTGAGATAAGGCACGACCCTCCCACACCCAAAGCCTCCAAAGGGCGGCATCAACGGATGCGAAACGGAGGTCAACACAACGACGCTTTCCGCGAGAGCCAACTACTCGTATGGCCTCCCATCGAGCGCCGGTGTAGACAAGGTGCGGAGAGGTGGGAGCAAATGTCAATCTAGCATGAATCCCCTGAGAGGAGTCTGAATCAACTGTGAACAGCATGGCGTCTAAACAAACTAATAACAGAGTGCTCTGAGCAAAGAGACCTTCCCAACCACTATGTGGAGGCATCTGAACCGTGCCTCGCATGACTGCGTCCCACTGTGAAGGAATGGCGGAGTCAATCTCAAGAAGTCTGTCTGTCACCCCGCGACCAATGTCATAATGTTCTGCTACAAAATCTGCATCCAGCATACGCGTCTCATGAAACAACCGCACAGAGGCAGCAGGGCCAGTGTCCCAAGCAGCCCAATCAATGTGAGTCCTCTCTCCAAGCTAACGGAGTGGGTTAACCGAAGAATCAAGAATTGCATCATTCCAAATGAGAGGCTGACGCTCAATCTCCTCATGACATGAGGGAAGTGAGCGTATGAGAGCTCGTCTCATGGAAACCCAAATCTAAAGGAGTGATCGGATGAAGGGTAAGAGAGTGCTGGTGGACAAGGGGGCATCCGTAAAGAGGAAACGATACCTTGTACGCCAAGTATGACCATCTCTAGTGCCGAGGCGTGGAGTTGCTGTGCAAATAGCGGCCTGAAGAAGCATCTTCCAAGGTTCTTGGCCGTGAAAAAGACCCCGAACAATAAGCTTAGTAAGAAGGGCGCGACTCTGTAATTCTGGATCAATAATGCCAAGGCCGTCCTCTGACCGAGTTCGAACAATCGTGGACCAACGAACCCGAGCACGAGTATCAGTAGTCCCATCTGTGCCACTCCATAAAAAGTTCCGCAATAGTCTGCGGAGCTGAGCTATCACTCTTGAATGTAGCATCCAACAAGAGGCCGTATACCATACTCTAGCCAGAATGACCTGGTTGACGACCAATGCATGGCCAGCCAACGACAGATGACGTGAAGACCAATGACATAGCTTCCTGCGAATAGACTGTAGAACGGGTGCAAACTGCTGCTGTGAGGAAACATCAAATCCAACCTGAAAGCCCGGATATCTGCATGTCTGACCCGGCTGCAGCCATGTGAAACCATCAGCTACCCCCCGAGTAGGTATGTCATCACTGCCAACTAGTAACCCATAGGATTTATGCCGGTTAATACGTGCACCACTGGCAATGCAAAAAACCGTCAAGGCCTCCCGCATGGCATCAAGAGCTGGTAGCAAATAGTGCAGCATCAGCATAGTGTCATCAACGAACTCCTGATCAATAAGGTCCGGAGCTGAAGGTACTGGCATGGTCAAGCCACGAAATGCATGACTCTGAGCACGAAGAAAATCTGACATAGTCTCTCCAACAAACAGATACAGATATGCTGCTAAAGGACATCCCTGTCGGACAGATCGAGAGAGCTCAAAACTGCGACTGACACGACCACCAATAGTAATAGCACTGCTGGCAGTCCTGAAAAGAGCGGAAATGCCTGCGATCCATTGCGAGGGGAAACCCATCCTAGCTAATGATCCTTCGAGAAAGTCCCACTCAACACGGTCGTATGCTTTCTCAAAGTCAAGAATGAAAAAAGCGAGAGGTTCAGAAGATGATCTGGCCCACTCTACTGCCTCATAAAAAGTGAAGATATTATCCAGTATGCATCGATCATGACAAAGCCTGTCTGACAAGTATGAATAATATCTGGTAAGAACGGTCGCAAGCGATGACTGATCAGTAACGCTAATATCTTATAGACCGAAGGGAGTAGGGTAATAGATCTCCACTGGCGGAGTTGAGTTGTGTTACCCCCTTTCGGAATAAGAGATATGAGACCTGAGCAAAGATCCGGATGCATATATCCTGATGCAAAGATGTCCTAACAACCGCGAAGCAGTGGTATATGCAATACATCCCAATAAGTCAAAAAGAAAGCTCTAGTGAGGCCATCCTCTCCTGGGCAGGAGGATGGATCTAGACTCTCGATAGCAGCATGAAGCTCTGCAAGTGTGAAGGGTGCCAACAAGATCTCGGCCATAGTTTCTGTACAACGGCGTCGAGTGTGATGCCAGATCTGCTCACGGGCAAGTAAAACCTCAGTAGTGCATACATCAGCAGTGAACAATGCCTCAAAATAATCTGCAGACATATCGAGAATAACATCAAGATGCATATGAAGTGTCCCCTAAGCATCGCACAAAGTCCGAAGGGTGGTGCCAGGAGGGCGCTCTTTATGCGCAGCGAAAGGCTTTATTCATTCGATCAACTTTAGCTATCCAATGAGATACTTAAGCATGATGAGTGAACTCAGACCTAGCCTCCTGTACGCGACGAATTTCCTCTGTGAGCTCTGTCTGTCTAGCAGCGAGATAAGCATCCTGAGGCCACTCCTCAAGCAAGCGCTATGTGGAACCAAGAGGAATGTGAAGATCAGACTCACGTACTCTCAACTGTCGATGAATAATAGCAGTCTGATCGCGGCAGTAAATACTAGACTGAGTAATGCAATGAGCAAGGAACTCTCCAGGGGGACCACAATAAGAAGCACCAGTGGACCATAAGTCGCGAATCTGTTGCTGCAAAACTTCAGTGGTGAGAACACTGTCAGGGATACGGCAGCCCCGTCTCTGTGCAGAGGATCTAGTGAAGGAGATAAACAATGAGATGGGTAAGTGATCTGAGAGGTTGGTCCCTCTCCAAATAGTAGTAAATCCACCTAGAGCTACTGCCCAAGGGCCAATGTAAAAACAATCAAGTCGCTCTAATAATCTCTCCTGCTGTCTCTGAAACCCCCACGAGTAATGAAGTGTAGCAGGGTGATGAGCAAAAGAGGGTATGTACCATGCATCAACACCTTGAATAGCTAGAAGAAATCGATCCCAATCTGACTACTCATCGGGAGAGATGGATGATAGAACAGGAGGAGTGATGGATCGCCAATCAGAGTCGCTTTCGACATTGTTGAAGTCGCCTCCTACAACCCAAGAGTCTACAGCAGGTAGAACAGTAGCCAAAGAGGCCCAAAAAATAGCCCTCTCCCGAGAAGTAGTGGGTGCGTAGACTGACATAAAACCAATGATAGAGTCTTGAATCCGAAGAGACACATAGATTGCTCTGCCAGCGACAAGGATGCCATGCTGCTAAACTGAGGCCAAGTAACGTGGCCCCACTGAAATGCATACACCGCAACTCTGTCCATGAATGCCTAGAGCAGGCTCCCAAAAAGTGTGGGCGTCGGAGGGCATGAGATTACCAAAGGGAGTGGCAATCTTATGCTCCTGTACTAGTAATATATCCACAATGCCTACTACATGAGCGTGCAAATCTCTGCGAAGTAAAAGCTTGCGTGAACCTCTTACTCGAGAAGTTTGTAAACCATTAGCATTCCAAGAAACTACATGTAAATCCATAGTCTACATGAAAGAATTGGTAAAGCATCTGACTAACTGCGCATCTTCTTGGAGGCAGTTGGACCATCCAAGGGGTGTGTTTCGGGCAGTAGGAAAGCAACCCGCAAGCCTTCTCTAAAATATGGCGTCTCATTGCACCAACTACGGACCTCAGCTTGTTTACATTGCATTACTGATGCTGCAGCTTTGACACCCCAAATGCGCATAGACATAGGAAGCACCACATCTGAGGATACATGAATGACCATAGGCAATGAATAGCAAGCATAAACATCACTCCATTCCATAGCACCAATACAGGAGGGGAAGTGTGGAGACAGTACATCCGGAGCGGAAGTAGACAACCATGAATGAAGCTGAGCCATAGATTGGGCATGCACAAAATGTAGAACCTGATCCTCAGACCATTCCTGAGCTGCGTGGAATGGAAGGAAAAAGGAATGGGTGGGTTGAGAGCGACTGCCTATTAAAGAGGAAACACAACCTGGCTTGTGATGCATAAGGTAGAGCTGTACCCCGCAGTGGTCCTTCTGAGTCACCACACATTTCAGCCCGATGAGTGCCCCAGGAAAGAGGACAGGAGCTGAGAAAACTGCGTGGGACGTAAGTATGAGCGGCTGAAGGAGGGGGAGGACCAGAAGGTGGAGGGGGGGGAGCAAGGGCGAGAGGGGGAGGAGGAAAAGGGAGAGGTAATAGCGGGGAAAGATCCATCTGCATGGGAATAGGGATCTCGGGAAGAGAAGGAGCGGGCGGGTGAACGGCAAGAGAAGGAGGAGCTGGTAGTAGAGGTAAGTGATCCTGTGCTGAAGAGGAAGAATGGTGAGGAGAAGCAGGGGGTAATGGGGTGGTGGAAACTTGAGAGGGAGCAGGAGAGGTAACAGTGGGGGCTGCATGCGGTGAAGGTTGCTGACGAGGACAGAATGAATGGTTACGACCCACTGTCTGCCATGCATTCTCAGTAGGAACTGAAGCAGAGGGAGGGACATGGGGGGTCGAAGCTCGAGGAGCACCTGCAGGCTGGCGAGGTGCTCGAGTAGTAGTAGGAGGAATCGGTTGTTGACGCTGACCACGTGACTGAGCATGAGTGCCAGGAGCTGGCTGTTGTTGTCGCCGATGGCGGGGCAAAGTGGGGCAATCTCGTGCCAAGTGTCCCATCTCGTGACAACGTAAGCACTGCCCTGGGCGACCAGTGACTACCATTCGGCAAGAGTAGTCTCGATCGCGCACAGCCAAAGTAACTGTATCTGGTAATGAAGTATCCCCAAACACCAGGCCCTGGATGCGAGGTGGACCAGAGGAAAAGATGCAAGATCCTGGAACTACTGTGCCAAAATGAGCAGCAATCATCTGAAGGAGATGCTCATCAATAAAATGGAGAGGCATATCCGAGAAGAAGAGCGTCAGAGGGAATCTCGGAATAAGGTGTCGACTGTCAAACTCCTCAGTAGTAAACTCGGGATACCACCTCGTCAAGTATATCATCCTACAATCAGAGAGTATCGGAGACCGAGCAGTGGCGGGATCTGAAAGACGTACCATGAATATGCCTCTGCCAAGAAGCGTAAGCTCCGAGACCCGTCCCTGAGTAGTGCCCAATGCAGTCTGACACCAATCACGTATGGAAGAGCGAGGTGGAGACTGTCCAATCATCCGACCAACCAAGGCATGCTGTGCCAAGTGTTGTATTTTGGAGTCAATGCGTGTCAACAGGTCACCAGTACAGTCCACGCGACAGGCAAGTGGTGATGGAGCGCCGTGCGTAGCACTCGAGACCGGCAAAGCCGCCATGAAGAATAGGCTAGACTGACGAACGGGAAAAAGGGAAACCCGTTAGGAATCTTGGACGTTTTCTCTCTCTCTCGCTTTCTTTCTTTCTCTCTTTCTCTTGTAGGTGGTAGTCAAGGTTTGATGCTGAGGCAGGTATGGTGTAGGGGAGTAGGGTTTCTGGGAATTAGGTTATCGAGATTAGGGTTTGCAGCGGATTTAGGGTTAGCAGAGGTAATTAGGATTTGCGGGAATTAGGGCGCGCAGCAGGCAGCAACAAGTTTCGCGCGCAGCAGGCAGCAGGGCGCGCGACAGGGGGGCTGATGTTGCAGCGGCTTCGCACAGGCAGCAGGGTTAGGGTTCGCGCAGTAGCAGCAGGTTTCGCCGCGCGCAGCCTCAGTGAAGTTACGAACGCAGGCAGCAGGGTTAGGGGTCGGTGCGCAGGCAGCAGGGTTAGGGTTCGAGACGCAGGCACAGAGTTCACGCAGGGGCAGGGTTCGTGCTCCTCTCTCTCTCTCTCTCTCTCCTCTCTCGTGGATATTAAAGTCTAGAGTCATGTGTGCTACATTGTATACATATTTTATTAATATATAATTTAATGTCGTTTATGACACCTGTTTCATGTTTTTGACGCTATGAAACGAAACGTTTCAAAACCTCGAAACCCCGAAACGACCGAAACCACGAAACGTTTCATGTCCCACTATGGCCTTTGTAGTCCTCGATGCCTTCATTTTCACAAATTTTGCATCAATCATAAGCCTAGGCACACCTTGAATACATCTCTCATCCACAAGACTAGCCAACATGATGAAGTAGTAGGCAAATCGAGTGGCCAATGGCTTCAACAATTCATTCTTGCTAAGCATTCGAAACAATGCCAAGATAGTGGACTTCCTTGTGACAAATGTGACAACCTTTGTTGCATCTCCAAGAATTTTTGCAACTAAGGGAGCTTCCCAATATCCTCAAACAAGAGGTCCAAGCAATGGCATGCACACCTCGTGAAAAAAATGTGTTTCCATTCCTCTTCCACCATTTGCCCGGCGCCCCAACACAATTAGTTGCATTGTCCATGCACACCTGCACAACATTGGAGGGTCCTACCCCAATAATCACATCCTTAAGCTGCTTGAAAATAAATTCTGATGTCTTTGTCTCCCCAGATGTGTCCACAGATTTCAAAAACACAGAAGGGCATGCAAGAAAGTTAATGATAGACCTGCGTCTAGTGTCAGACCATCCATCACATACAATTGTGCATCCATGTTTCTTCCATTTCTCGCGCACACCCATGATCTCATGACCAATGCATTTGACCTCATCATTTAACTCTGTGGTGCACATAAGATGGACCAACTTGTCCAATTGCCTTGACCATTTCCAAAAAGAAAGGACTCCGCACTTTTCATTCGAGAATGTCCTCTGCATAAAAAACCTTGCGCAAGGCTTGATTTGCTTGCTTGCGTACTTGCAAGCTAAATGCACTTGCCAAAGGCCCTTGTGCAACCTTCCTCTTCTTGCTTGAGGACCCCACATTTGATTTGGAAGCCGAAGTCCCAGTGGCACTTACATGTGCACTCCCTGATGCATGTGTACTCATTGAACCTGAGGCACCTCCTTGAGATAGAGAGGCATTACCTCCCAAACCATCCACCAAGGCATCTACATATGCATTTGGGTCCTTCCCATCATTCTTTACATCTACATGCAATCTTGTGACCACCTCTTTGACGTCCTCTGGCACACTATCATATGGGCCCACACCATGGCCAAAGATGGACAATAAATGTGCACAAATACGAGAGGGACCTCCGTCCCAAGTATGCCCACAATACTTGCATTTGCATGTAAATTTCCCTTTGTTTTGAGGCTTCAATTGTTCTACATACTGCCATTCGGGACGCTTCACTCGGCCCATCTGGATTCTGCACAGTGCAAAGTTTAAACTTCAAAGTTCAAACCTTGACAAAGTGGAGGCCTCAGGAGCAGCCCACTGGTAAAAGGAGAGCGTAGGTGAAGATGAGAACCGCGGGAGAGAGTGTGTGGGTAAGGCTAACGGGCTCAAGCCCACGATCAACCAATAGGGTCACGGCTGTGCAGAAAGTGCAGCACGGCAGACTCCAGAAGACACGCGCAGAGGAGTTTACGGGCATTGTGACCTTTGGGGGAAAAAAATGCAACATCGTCAAATGGGCCCGGCCCACGTCCAAAAACCCCAATCAAACGCCAATCTCACGCGGGCGCGCCCGGAAGTATTGGTTGCCCAATCAAACGTGTCTGAAAAAAACTATGAACATACCCGATGACCCAGAAATGGGGGGCTCCGTGGAAACACATCAGCCATAAACTGAAAATTATAGCCACGCAAACCTACCGGGTGGGCAATTACATGGCTCGTACTATTGGAAAAGGTAGGTCTACCTCGAATACAGCTGGATACACCCAAAAAAAAACTGTCTAACGGTCTCTCTATAACCTTTTTTTGGGAGATACTGGAGGCACCACCGGACAGAAGATGAAACTCTTAACAGTTCATGCACGAAGCCAAAAATTACTAGAAAAAGTGGAGGTGAGAATAGAAGGGGCGACCATGCCAAGGAGGAACCTTGCGCTTGGATGGTTGCGACTCTTCGCCCAAAAGACACGCCTATTCGCCAAAAGCCACACTCCTTTGACGACTAGTCACACCTCTTCGCTCTACGGGTGCGACTCTTTGCCGAAAGGATGTGTCTTTATGTCTAAAGTCATGTCTCTTCACCATGAGACATGCCTTTTCACTAGTGACTCTTCACTTCCTATAAAAGAAACCCTTTGTACTCGGTTTTTATTCATATAATCAAACACAGTCTCTTGAGTCTCTTGTCAGAGTTATCTTTCTAGTTCAAGTCTTATGCAGAAATATAATAAACACATATGAAGTAATATGCAGTTCTTCACAGTGGCATCAGAGCAAAAACAATTCCCAGGACCCGAAGGTTGTGAGCCTCTCACCCTCGCCGCTACACTCTACCCATTTCCCGGAGTTGTATGGAAGCAGAAGAAAGGTGATACACGCACATATACGTGAGCATGAGGTAACAATTATTTTTCTATTTCACTTATATAAATAAAGAACAGAACACAGATGTGTGTCGGCTACGTACCCGGTGCAATTGTGAACCCGTCTGTTGGTGCCTCTTTGTGCGCCCTTCCATCAAAGTGTGCCCCTTCGCACCCGTGTGCTTGCACCCCTTCATGTGAGAGGTTACTGACCTGGCTGGCAGCCTCCCTTGCTCGCACCCTCTCCTCAAGAAGACGTGTCCCTTAGCACACCCGTTCGCCGGTGCTCGTAGCCATGCCCCTTGGTGCTGAACCGCTGGGCTGGCTGCCTCTTGTGACCTTTCGCTGGCATGCCTCTTCGCTAACCTTTATCATACATAAAACCTCGACAACGTGCAATGTCTAAAACCAGCAGCGCAAGCCTTTTACGTACAACTCCAACAGCGAATACTTTTAAAAAAACTCAGCCCAAAGGTTTTCATTTAAAGTGGCTAGCCAGCCCCAATTTTTTAAAACCCATGTGGACGCATCTTTTAAGTGACCACCTCTAAACTTACCCAATGTGAACTCACTAAGAGTTATATTCAAAGAAAATGGGACAACAATGTGGCTTTTTCCTTGTGGGCAACCGTATTACTCGTGTGTTCTCTTCCCGCATAGCCCTTGCCACTGGCTCCTTGCACATGTGGGGCTCCCCTCTACCATGGACAAGGACTTCGACATTCCGGTACCCTATCTCTTGTACATAGATAAAGTTCCCGCAAGCAAACTGCGGCAAATTTGTTCCCTTCACGAGATTATCATTATTCCGGATTCACCCTACCCAAGCCAGAGGTTATTATTATTCCCGATTCTCCGACTTCCAAGCCGAAACCCATTCCAGACACAGTTTCTGCTCTCGAAGTATCAATCCTTAAGCTTATTCAGAGAAACAATTACTTTCGCTTAACAATCGGCATGGCCGAATCACAAGATGGCGACGACAATATTTTACCCAAGGATTCGATAGCAGTTTTCAAAGAGCAGATGGAAGCACTTTCAACAAGCCTCGCATCGATTCACATTTGCTTGGATCAGATACAGATGCAAACCTCTTCTCTGAGTCACCAAACTGCTTCTCGGACTGCACATGCAATTTCTCTGTCATCTTCTTCCGACGCTTCAGTGGTCGACCTGGAAGAACCACTCAATCAAAAGGCTTCAGAACGCAAATTTTCTCACCCAAAGCATGGTTTCTCAGAGAGAACTAGACACTAAGTACCTTCGTGTGAGCAGCAAAAGTCTCAGCATGCATATTCTTGGAAATGCTACAGTTCTAAGCAGCCAACTTCTTATCGGAATCATCAGCAACAAAACCAGCAACATGAAGCTTCCAAAGGATCATTAGCGATATCAAGATGGGCTTACTTTGTGACACATATATCCGACCCTAATCGAGTACTCGGTCATGAATGCCGCGACGCTGGACAAGTTCTCCCTCGCGAGCCATGCCCTACATTTAAGTCTTTCTTGTCTGATGGTGTAAAGTTGAAGATTTATTGATCGTTTCCTTGTGCAAGAGGATCCTTCAGAGGTCTAAGAGGCAACAACTCCCTCGACCTCCCCTCTCAATTGAAAGCCTTCATACCCGCTGAAACAGCTGAAGATTCAAAAGATTCCGGTTCTTGTGTGACAACACATAAGGACAAAACCCCTTCTATGGCCGTGATCCAGGCAAAAAAAGTCGCCTTATCACCGCCCTTGCAGAATAACGTCTTTCTCTCTCAAATGCAGTGGTGAATGATAATCCTTCAAACTTGAAGACTCCAGTCCTTGCCTTTAATGGTGCAAAGGATAAAACAAGTGCAGACTCCTGTAGCACGGCTTCAGTCACTGCAAATGAATCTTTGGACATAACTTGTTCCACAAGTAAACCTTTACAGATGGATATACCTCCAAACACTACTCTGTTTCAGTCTACGACATCCCTTCAAGAGGATTTTACTATTCCAGATAAACCGATGGAATACCTTGAAGATTTCCAACCATTGGTCTTCACTCAACAGAAAACTCAAGTCAGTTTATCAATTATTTCACTCGAAGCAGATAAAGAATCAATCTTTTCTTGGACAAAGCTTGACGTTACAAATGACTTTGACAAAGGCACAACTCAAGTTGCAGATATGATCAGTTTTCAGTTTGGCAAAATAGTCATGGTCAATAACAATGCCATGACAGGGGACTTGACAGTTAGAGCTTTGGATGCAGAAACAAGCAGAATACATTTTCCTTCTCCCGGAGTTTCTACAACTACCGTGGGTTTTATTTAAAGAGGGAGGGAATGTTACGATTGTAACTAAGATACATAATATACATACACTCATGGATACAGATAGGCAAAGTACCATGCCAAGGAGGACCCCTACGCTTGGATGGTTGCGACTCTTCGCCCAAAAGACATGCCTCTTCGCCAATAGCCACACTCCTTCGACAACTGGTTACACCCCTTCGCTCTACGGGTGCGACCCTTGGCCCAATGGTTGCAGCTCTTTGCCGAAAGGATCTGCCTTTACGTCTAAAGTCAGGTCTCTTCACCATGAGACATACCTTTTCACTAGTGACTCTTCACTTCCTATAAAAGGAACCCTTTGTACTCAGTTTTTATTCATTCAACCAAACACGATCTCTTGAGTCTCTTTTCAGAGTTATCTTTCTAGTTCTAGTCTTATGCAAAAATATATGAAGTAATATACAATTCTTCACAACCATGAGCAGAAGATCCATACAATGATCAGATAGATGTGGAAGTGGGTAACCCCCCGGTCCCATAAATAGGTGCCCAAGGGTAGGTAGGGCTGTGACAAACGGAAGCGCATAGCAATATAAAAATACTTCGATAAATAAAATTTATCACTTAATATTGAAGCCAAAGGATATAGAGAGAAATAGATAGAGAGAGAGAGAGATAGAGTGATAAGATCAACACAGTACTGGGGACGAGAAGGTCCCCCCCCCCCCCCCCCCCCCCTTCCCCCCCTGGTAATCGTATCTTTATTACTGAGGAGAAGTCTATACAAGCACTTGAACCGAACGTATTACCACGTTCGTTCTAGAATAAGACTTGATGGTTCTCGGAAGCCTCGGCTTCCTATTGCTAGGGCAAAATGTCACAAAGTGATGACGTGGCTGCCAAAAACCCTAATTCTGTTGAAACCCTAACCCTAAACCAAAAACCGTAATTCTGCTTGAAACCCTAACCCTAAAATCAGAAACCCTAATTCTGTTGAAACCCTAAGCCTAAAATCAAAAGCCCTAATTCTGTCCTAACCCTAACCCTAACCCTGATTTGCTGACGTGGCGGACTCACACATGGCCTGCTGTACGGACATCAACGTGATTTGGTATCAGAGCTTTGGCAATGTTCTGTATCACTCAAGGAAAGAACCACAAGAATCACAAGAATTTTTTTTTACTCGTTGCGGTCACACGAACTCAAGTTCGCTTGGGCGTGTCGATTCCTAATCGTGTTTTTGAAGAGTGATAGGAATCCCAAGAAAGAAGGGCTTGTCCAGCCTCCCCTTGTGTCTCTTTTCACTCATTGAGAGCGGACCGTGCACTTAGCGGCCGGTCAATCGACGTGAGGTGGGAAAAAGCAACCTTGGTGTGAGCGCAAGGCCGCCAAGGGGTGCGCTCGCAGAAAGGAGTAGAACTCGGGTGAAGAGAAGATCCTTCTCAAACGCGGTTTGCAAGCAAAAGAAAACCTCAAGAACCTCAAGACCCTCAAGCACCCAAGAACCCAAGACCCTCAAGAACCCAAGTTTCTCGTGAACTTAAGAACCAAAGATCATAGTGCATGGTCATCACCCGAAGCGGAATGGATACTTTGCATCAGAGAGGCGACGAAGAATTTTCCCCACCAAGAGATTTTTCCGACCCTCCCCCTTCGCCATCTACGCCACAAAGTGTACGAAACCCTATGGAGGCAATGGTCAAGCCAATGATGGACATGATGGCCAAAACAAGAAGAGACTCGCATGAACATGATGGCCCAACAACAAGAAGCGAATGGAATTGCGTTGGCACTACAAGAAGCGAATCGAATTGCGTTGGCACGCGAGCGCGATGAACAAAACGAAAGAAAAGCAAAAAGAAAGGCCGAGCGTGAAGCTCAAAGAGTGGCCTTGGAGATCGAATGTGAGGCTCAAAGAGAACTACGCACTCAAGAATTGGTTCGACAAGTACTTGCCTCGAAGTCCGAACCAGCTAAAGATCGTGGGAGTTCCTCAAGTAGCGCAAGCCACGAGGCAGATTCCAACCACCCAGTCACAGAGAAGTTGACTTTCAATAAGTATGATGGTAAGATGGATGCTACGGTTATTCATTCTTGGTTGCATCAATTTAATGCTTATTTTGCGACAACTAAGAAGACAGGAAATAGCAAAGTTTTGACGAGAGCCAAGCCATGTACCTTGCCGGTGATGCCATCAATTGGTACCACGCATGGCAAGAGGCACAGTTAGCCGCGCACCTAGAGAAAGCCGACGAATTCACGCCCCTTTCCTTCAATTGGGCTGATTTCCAAGACAAGCTCAAGGTGCGGTTTATGCCACCTCAATACCTCGCACGATTGAAGGACGATTGGCGCGCTCTCAAGCAAAATGGTATACTGGTTATGTCTTTTTCTAATCGTGTTTTGCAGCTAGGTACCCAATTACGCAAGTCGGATGATGAACACAAAGAGGCATTCCTTTATGGATTGGACAAGTATATCAAGTACGATGTCAAGGTGCTCGATCCAATCGATCTCAACAAGGCGGTAGCGATTGCTCTCGCGCAGGAGATGAAGCACAACAAGGGAAAGCCTAAGGAGAACAAGACTTCCACAAGTACCTCACTGACTTCTGAGAACCCTCAGAACGGTAAGAACGGTAAGAATGGTAAGAATGGTAACTCTTCTAACCAATCTTCCAACAGTCTCTCAGAAAAGAATTCTTCCAATGAATCGAAGGGTAAAGCTAACACAATTGCTAAACCTAAGCTTACTCCATATGAAAAGATAGCACAAGGAATTGTAAAAGGATACATCACGTCGGAAGAGCAAAGCACTTATTCTAAGGAAGGTCGTTGTTTTCATTGTCACATTAAGGGTCACATAAAAAGAACATGTCCTAAGCTTGAATCAAATGAATCTAAAGAATCCACAGAACCCACTTCCTCTGTCAATGCAATTAATGATAACACGAGTGTGCCCCAAGTTTCTCATGACCCTCCCATTGATGATTCTCTCATTACATGTTATGGTCAGGTGTCGGGGCAGCGTTTTGTCATATTGTTTGACCCAGGTAGTATGCATGATGTGATCAGTCCCTCTCTTGTTGAGAGAGCCCGCCTAGAAGATAGTCAGAAATCTCCTCTCGCGGTCTCCCGCTTTGTTTCCGGAATGGACGCTCTCATCTCGTAGGAGTGTCTTGGTGTGTTGTTTGCAATTCAACAAGCTGCCTTCACTAGAAGATTTGTTGTCTCTCCTCTCTCAGGATGTGATATGATTTTGGGCATTCGATGGTTTGGTGATGTTAACCCTCTCATTGATTGGGAGGTTAACACTCTCACTCTCCATGCCAAAAGTGATTCTCCCATTGTCATTCGTGGAGAGGACATTGTTCATTCTCCATCTCTCATTGCGAATATGCAGGACAAGATTGAACGGATTCATGAGAAGGAGACTCTCTCAGTCTCTTTTTCTCCAAATCATGACATACAGGATTTGCATGATTATGAGAAGCATGATGAATTAAATGATAATGATTTGCATGATGATTTGAAGGACAATGATAAGCATGATGATTTGGATGCCGATGATTTGCATGATCAAGATGTGATTTCTCACAAGCATGATGATTGGCATGATCAAGATGTGATTTCTCACAAGCATGATGAGTTGCATGAAGATGATGTGATTGTTCACAAGGATGATGTGTTAGTGGATGCTTTTTCTAGCGAAGCTAACCTCGTTGCAGATTCGATCAATCACGAAGGATCGATCTTGGTTCTCGAGCTTAGGCCCAAAGAACCCTCACAGGAAGTATTATGTGCTCGCATGATTAGTACGCACGCATTGTACGAGTATCTCATTCGTGATCGTTTCCTGTATTTTAGTCAGCGTCTTTATGTGATCCCTTTTCCTAGGCATGACATTGTACGTTGAGCACGTTTACTCATGAATGAGCACGGATGTATACGGATTATTCATAAAAAGCTGAAAAGTATGCATTCAAGGAAGTCACATTCCATATCTCTTCCTTGGCATGACACATTTGTATAAAGAGTACATGAAAGTATGAGCACCAAGCATGGGAATTCCGTTGTGAATTGCCACAGTTGATTGCTTTAGATCAAAAGAAAAAGATTCGATCTCATGGTTTGCGTGTGTGTGGTGAACGGTTTGGCACTCCGTCTATTTGTTCATCTACATTGCATGCACAGTCTTTGAGGAAGACAAGATTTTTTCCAGTCACTTTACATGGAATGAGTATGTTCATGTTTTTGTGTTGGAAATGGTTTCAGGAATTTTCAGCCATGGAGATGAAGAAAGAAGCATGACTCTAGACGAAGATGAAGCATCGAAGGAGCCACAGAAGACTTTGTGTCGCTTCCGACGCGGGCCAAAGAAGCAAGCGTTGCAGACCTTTAAGAAGTTTAAGTACCGCACGACCCACACATCAGAGTGGGCCGGCGAAGAGTCCCTTCCAGGATTCCAGATGCTATTGGCGATCTCCCTCGACGCCATACAGTTCAGTATCAGTACCTCACTTTGAAAAGGAGGGGATGTCACGTGACACATCCAACCCTGTGTGTCCGTGGACAAGCTAGAGCATGATCAGGGTTCAATCAGTCCAGTCAGTCTAGATTAGAAGTGATATGGTACTTTTGTGAGTCTATTCGTAGACAGTGCATGCCCAGTCACTTAGTGTAGATGCATACCCTTTGGTTGCACACAGCATGATCATAAGCATTCCCATCAGAATCCTTCAGGGGAATTTTCCAGTGCATTTAGCCTATTTTACATATTTTTGACATTTTTCACTTATTATTTTTAAGTGACTTTTGTTGGAAAGTAGGTAGGGCAATTTTGCTAAGTTTGTATATAAGCACACTAGAGCTAGCACTATTTGGCAGAAGAGGCAATAGAAGCTAACTCAGCAGACAACTTCTTAGCAAGACCAAGCCTTGGTGATTTCCCTCCAAGCAAAGATCTCCAAGCATAGCGTTTTTCCTTCCACAAGCCATCGCCGGCAAGTTCCAGATCCTAGCGTTTACATCAGTTTTGCCATCGCCAGAAGACCCCAGCAAATAGCGTTTTTGCATCAGTAACTATCGCCAGCAGAAGACCTTTCCTAGCGTTTTTGGAAACTCAGCATGCCTAGCGTTTTTGAAGAGCTACAACTGCAGCGTTTTTCAGTAATGAAGTAGTTGCAGATTCAACCCTCAAAGAGTAGCAGATTCAGCCCCTAAGAAATAGCAGATTCAGCCCGGTAAGAACCTCGGTTTTCAGCCCTAAACCTGCAGATTTTCAACGTCAAAGAACCACCCCCAAATCAGCGTTTTTGGCTCAGTCGCAGATTTCAGCCCATAGCGTTTTTGGACAGCGGTAGAAAGATTGCAGATTTCAGCCCATAGCGTTTTTGGACAGCAATAAAGATTGCAAATTTCAGCCCTTAGGTCGACTTCGTCATCACCATCGTCATCATCGACATAGCCTAGACTTGCATCAGTCTCATGCATACCATTTGTACCAAATTGTGCAATCATAAGTCAACCACTCTCGCCGACGAGAGTGGGACCTTCGGAGGAGGGTTTTACAATGTCTCTGGTGTCGTATTCTCTTCTCTCTCTATCTCTCAGTCTCATACACTTGCACGCACAGTGTCCATTCACTTTGTTTGTGATCATAGCATTCTCTCCTTAAGAACGAAAGGCTCTCCCTTCCATAAGAACAAAAAGAACCTTGAGCACAGTTCGGAGCACTCATCTTGAGCAAAGCGCAAACATTCATTCCGTTGCACCTAGCAAAAGAGGTGTTTAGGGCACGAGGAGTTTTAGGTATTTGCCTTGGAAGGTTATGACGTTCTACTCGAAATCCCTTGGTACCACAACAACAACGCCGTGGTTGACTATCAGGCCGAGAAAGAGACTTTGACAAATGAAGGGCTCAGAGATTGTACTTGATGAACTTCGGTCTCTTTACTCTTTTTTTTTGGGAAAGAACTGAACGATGGATAAAGGTCAAATATGTTTTGACCTGAACAAAAGAACGCCAAGATTTTCTCCACACTCATGCCGATTGCTTTTTAGAGGGCCTGCCAGGCGAGTTACCATCCGCTCGTCCTACAAAAGCACACCACCGAACCGGCCACCTTATCGTGTGAGCCGAGCCCAAAACGAAGAGATTATGAACCAAGTGAAAGAACTCTTGGAAAAGGGTCTTGTCCAGCCTAGTACTTCATCGTATTGCCCTCCAGTGTTGTTGGTTTTGAAGAAACACGGATCTTGGAGAATATGCATCGATTATAGAGCTCTTAACAAAATCACACTCAAGAACAGATTTCCAATTCCTAGGATCGTTGATATACTAGACAGATTACAAGATCCTCCTGTTTTAGCAGGATTGATTTGAAGAGTGGATATCATCAGATCCGAATCGCACCAGATGATGGACATGATTTTTTCGAGAGTACAGGCTATTTGTTGACACTTTCTTTGACGATATCATTGTTTTCACCAAGAATGAGGCAGAACCTAGAAATCATCTGCTTCACGTCTTTCAGGCATTACGAGATCACAAGTTAGTGATTAATGCGAAGAAAAGTGAATTTTTCCTACCAAAGATACACTTTTGGGACAGCAGTAGGAGTGCAAATGAATCCGGTCAAGATAGAGACTATACGTGATTGGCCCGATTTTAAGAATATCCATGAAGTTAGAAGCTTCTTGGGATTGTGTTCGTACTACAGGCGGTTCATTAGAAAGTTTGCAGATGTTGCTTCCCCTTTGCATATCTTGACACAGAAAGGAGCCCCTTTCTCGTGGGAATCCACAGAGGTAACTACCTTTCAGACTTTGAAAGAGAAATTG
The DNA here is from genome assembly GCF_014529385.1 of Adiantum capillus-veneris. Taxonomy (NCBI): domain Eukaryota; kingdom Viridiplantae; phylum Streptophyta; class Polypodiopsida; order Polypodiales; family Pteridaceae; genus Adiantum; species Adiantum capillus-veneris. The sequence continues at coordinate 104,454,457 of NC_140935.1, forward strand.
ACTACGGGACCAGTTTTGACTTTGCCGGACTTGTAGAAGTCGTTTGAAGTATATTGTGATACTTATGATCCTAGTCTGGATGCGGTCTTAATGCAAGAAGGCCAATGTCATTGCCTATGAGAGCCGATTGTTCTCAAGGCCAGAATTGACAGCACAGATTTGTGAGAGAGCTTTTGACAGCTATCCATGCTCTTATTCAGTGGCGACATTACCTACTCGGAGTCGATTTTACGGTTTTCACAAATGATGGGAGTTTACGTTGCTACTTGTCACAGAAGCAGCTATCGGAAAAAGCAGATGCGGTGGGCAAAACTTCTTGCCACGGTTTACTTCCGGATTGTCCAGGTGCAGGGACAGAAGAAATTGATGGCAAATACTTTGTCCCGAAAGCCGTTGGTTCTAGCTTTTCCGTGATACATCATAGAAACTTTGAGGATATGGTCGGTCAGTACGCCACAGAACAGATTTTGCAGATGTATTCAGTTGAATACAGCAAGGAGAGATAGTAGCGGATTATTCCATTCGGGATGGCTACTTGATGAAGAAAACCATGTTGTGCGTTACACAATCGTTGAGGGAAAAGGTTCTAACCAAATGCCACTGTCCGCCTTTCACGAGTCATCGCGACATTACTACCACCTTGAAAGAGGTAGAGAAATACATCTTTTGGCCGAGACCCAAGAAGGATATGGACGAGTTTGTGCGCAGTTGCTTGGTATGCCAAAAGGTCAAGTTTGACAACTTGACAGGCAAAAAGCACAGGGATTGTTACAACCTTTTTACCCATACCAACCCGCCCTGGGAAAGTATTGCAATGGATTTCATCTCCCGAGAACACAGCGTAGGCACGATTGTTTATTGCCCAGGTCTTCAGATTACATGGCATGCCTGAGACGGTTTTCTTCGACAAGGCCCCAGGTTCACGAGTTTGTTTAGAACGGCTATTTGGGAGAACATAGAGACGCGATTACAGTTCTCGTTCCACTCGCAGACTGACAGGCAATCAGAGATTGCTATTTCAGTGGTTCTGGATTTGTTGAAGACTGAAGTCTTCTTGGTTAGATCAGAAGACTACTAGAAAGGTTTTGTGAAATATGCCTACAGAAACACGTTTGACTCTTTAATGGGAAAGATGCCATTTGAGATTTTTGAATTTGCTACGAAGGTTCTACCCTTCCTTAGCACGAAAGATAAGACTTTTCTTTGAAGCCGACCAATTTACGAGGGACTTGGTCCGAAAGGCTTTACAGAAATTTCAGGAAAGATAGAAAAAGGCAGCAAATTGCCATTGTCGCGATTTGAAATTAAAGGAGAAGAATTGGGTGCTCTTACATTATGGGAAGGCATGACCGAGAAAGAAAACAAAATGGAAAGGAGCGGCTTCTTTGTAAGCTTAGCATGACAAAGTATAGACCTTTCCAGGTTTTCCGAAAAGATAAATGATATCTCCTTTGGACTGAAGCTGTCAAAATACTTTCAGGATTCACATTGTTTTTTTTTTATGTGAGTCTCTTTAAGCCTTTTGAAGGCGATGTGCCTATTGATGAACAACCTGAATTGGACGAAAACGAGCAGATACTCGTTCCAGAACAGACATTGGCACAAGAAAGAAAGTAAGAAGGTAAAGCGAACTGACGGTTCTTGGTTAAATTCAAGACCTACTTCGCATTGGATGTGAAGCGAATGGAGGAGGAAGACATAGCAGATATTTCTCCGAATGGGAATCTTTACCTTGAAGCTTTTGGTTTAGCATAGTCTAATCCAAATGGAATCCAAAATTCAACTTGGCCGGAGATCTGGTGCAGTGGGTTTGCACAAGAGGGAAGTTACTCCGCTCCTTTGTCAACAGATACCTTCAATTTTTGAATACTAGAGTCACTGATGTCTCTCTGAGCTTCAGGGAAACTGAGAGCTGACAGTATTCTGCTGGATGACTATGAATGGAATTCCGGAAAATATGAAACTGACTTATTCTTGACTTGTTTATGTGTAGGAACTGATAGACCAAATGACTGAAGTATTTTTGGTCTAATTGATCTGAATATACATGGTTGCAATAGGAGTTAGTTAATCGAGCATCGATGAGATCCTGACTGGATCTAGATGCGATTGCTAGCTACATTGCCGATAAATCATGGTCTAAGATCCGAATGAATATTGAATGTCATGTGATCTCCTGTGATGTCTAGTGATCTCCTGTAATGTGACTGTCAATTAGTACATGTGATAGATGTGCGTTCCTAGTACGTAGGTACTTACAGTCACTGTCTGCTAAGACGGTTTAGGCCTTCAGTCTGTTTTGCAGGCGTAATCGAGTGCGATTACAATACTCTCAAGAGGGGTGTATGTCACAAAGTGATGACATGGCTACCAAAAACCCTAACTCTGCTCAAACCCTAACCCTAAACCAGAAACCTTAATTCTGCTTGAAAACCTAACCCTAAAATCAAAAACCCTAATTCTGTCCTAACCCTAACCTTAACCCTGATTTGCTGACGTGGCGTATTGATTTGACGGTCAATTTTGGCGTCGATTTGATGGTGCCAAGTGTGTGTAATAATGCGTCTTCGCGTGGAGCAAAGGAATAGCTTGGAGTGTAATTACGATGTAAGTGCACTCACTTGCTCATGTCAATTTTTGATTGATTAATATGGTTCAATGTGTGCTAATCATTTACTAAAATTAGGTGTGTAATACAAATTGATCTACACTTTCCACCTAATTTGATACACTTGAAATGAAATTGATAGTCAAATTATGACTAATCAACTTTGTGTGTATCCAAATAATATTTAATTATCATCAAGAATTCATGTATGTACATAAAAATCATTGTGGGTGCATGCACCAAAAGAGGGAAAAAAAACTGTCAAAAATTTCAAGTGTGTGTGCACCTAATCTTGAGTGTGTGCATACATAAAAATTGATAGAATTGATGACTTATGAGTATGCGACCATACAATGGATGTGTATGCTAAGTTAATCCAATCATTGGATAAGGTTAAATGCCAAAAAATTGGGCAAAGATTGAGTGTGTGTGCCCATCCATTACCACTTGATTTTCAATGATTGATGGTCAATTAAGACACCTAAATGATTTTTGATAGAAAAACGTTCATAGAAAGAATATGCAATCATTAGATGTAAAAGCCTAAATACATTGACAATTGAGCCAAATTTGATCTTTTGTGCTTAATTTTTAAATATGTGTGCATTGCTTGATTAAGTCAAAATAGTGTTAATTTTTTAGAAATTGAGCATACATGCGTTAAATTATGCTTGATCGAGTTTGCAATGTGAAATTGATGTAATTTTTACATAAAATTTTTGGCTTAAATTTGGGTGTGTGTGCTTACTCAATGGCAATGTGCAATCCGGTGCTTGAATGAATAATTGATATTCTTTACCAATTATGATGATTAATTTGACCAAATAATTGATGTCCGTGTCACAATTGGCTTGAAGATTGAGATAAATCACTCGATTGATGTTAAATTGTGTAGATTTTTAATGTATTTTCATGTTAATGATGAATCAATTTAATGAACATGAAAAAAAATGCACTAATGTGTGTGCGTATGCAATGGCATGATCTACCAAATGAGAAAATGAATTATTGGTGTCACTACTAATCATGATGATCGAAAGACCTAAAAGGTTGATGTGTATGATCAAATGACTTGGTATGACTCAATTGTATACAATTGAGAATGATTTTATTACGATTGTTGTGAATGTCAATTGGATATGATAAAAATTTGAATGATTTCTGCAATTTCTAGTGCTATAATCACAAGGGTGTAGCAATCTAAGCGTAATTGACAAGCCTAATTAGGTTTGACGCTTTTGCGTGATGAAAATGAACAAATTTTGTTGCAATGATTATGAAAGGGTAAATTTTAATTGGAAAAAACCGGTCTTCTATGCATGAATTCCAAGCCATTTCAATGTGTGTTCCGTTCATCAAATCTTGAAAAATTGTGCATTAATTTTTTATTTATTTTTTTAAAGAATGACCTTTTATATATGTTCACAATTTGTTGACGTGGCGGACTGATTTGATGGTCAATTTTGGAGTCGATTTGATAGTGCATCCCTCACCTACCAAGTGCTAATAAAACGCTAAGCCTCACATGGACACAACATAACATAGAGATTTTCTTTTCATGTGTCTAGTAGCATTTTTGCTACTTTTTCTTGACACTTTTTTACTTCGTTGTTTCATTTTTTAACACTTTTTTTTTATTGCTTCCAATATGAGATGCTAATAGCAATTAAAGTAAAGGACTAAAGCCTAATCATAACCCTAGGTCATGTTAAAAATTAATAGAGTATTAAAACTATCACTAAGAGTTTATGACTAATGAGAAATAGACCTATATGCTAATCATAAGTAATTGGCTTTGACCTTAAATTAATGTAGGTCCATTTCTCATTAGTCATAAACTCTTAGTGATAGTTTTAATACTCCATTCATTTTTAACATAACCTATGACTATGATTAAGCTTTAGTCCTTTATTCCAATTGCCATTAGCATTTCAATTGCAAACAATAAAACAAAAAAAGTACTAAAAAAAGAAACAATAAAGCAAAAAAGTGTCAAAAAAAAGTAGCAAAAATGTTACTAGATACATGAAAAAAAAAATTCCATGTTATGTTGTGTCCATGTGAGGCCTAGCGCCTTAGTAGCACTTGGCAAGCGAGAGGTACATCATCAACTCGACTCCAAAATTGATCATCAAATCAACCCGCCACGTCAACAAATTGTGCACATCCATATAAGGTTATTTTAAAAAAATAAATAAAAAATCAATACACAATCATTCAAGATTTGATGAACGAAATACACACATTGAAATGGCTTGGAATTTATGCATAGAAGACATGTTTTTTCCAATCAAAATTGACCCTTTCATAATCATTGCAACAAAATTTGTTCATTTTCATCACGCAAAAGCGTCAAACCTAATTAAGCTTGTCAATTACGCTTAGATTGCTACGTCCTTGTGATTATGACACTAGAAATTGCACAAATCATTCAAATTTTTACCATATCCAAATGACATTCACAGCAATCGTAATAAAATTATTCTCAATTGTATACAATTGAGAGTCATACCAAGTCATTTCATCATACATATCAACCTTTTACGTCTTTCGATCATCATGATTAATAGTGGCACCAATAATTCATTTTCTCATTTGGTAAATCATGCCATTGCATACACACACATTAATGCATTTTTTCCATGTTCATCAAATTGATTCATCATTACCATGGAAATACACTATAAATCTACACAATTTAACATCAATTGAGTGACTTATCTCAATTTTCAAGCCAATTGTGACACACACATCAATTATTTGGTCAAATTAATCATCATAATTAATAAAAAATACCAATTACTCATTCAAGCACCGGATTGCACATGCCATTGAGTAGGACACACACCTAAATTTAGGCCCAAAATTTTATGCAAAAATTACATCAATTTCACATTGCAAACTCGATCAAACATAATTTAATGCATGCATGCTCAATTTCTAAAAAGTTAACACTATTTTGACCCAATCAAGCAATGTACACACATTCAAAAATTAAGCACAAAAGATCAAATTTGGCTCAATTGTCAATGCATTTAGGCTTACATCTAATGATTGCACATTCTTTCTATGAACATTTTTCTATTAAAAATCATTTAAGTACCCTAATTGACCATCAATCATTGAAAATCAAGTCGTTAAGGATGGACACACACACTCAATCTTTGCCCTATTTTTTGACATTTAACCTTATCCAATGATTGGATTAGCTTAGCAGACACATCAATTACATGGTCGCATACTCATAAATCATCAATTCTATCAATTTTTATGTATGCACACATTCAAGATTAGGTGCACACACACTTGAAATTTTTGACAGTTTTTTTTCCCTCTTTTTATGCATGCACACACAATGATTTTTATGTACACATGAATTCTTAATGATAATTAAGCATTATTTGAATACACACAAAGGTTATTAGTCTTAATTTGACTATCAATTTCATTCCAAGTGTATCACATTAGGTACAAAGTGTAGGTCAATTTGTGTTACACACCTAATTTTAGCAAATGATTAACATACATTGAACCACATTAATCAATCAAAAATTGACATGAGCAAGTGAGTGCACTTACATCGTAATTACACTCCAAGCTATTCCTTTGCTCCACGCGAAAACGCATCATTGCACACACAAGTATGTGCACCATCAAATCGACTCGAAAATTGACCATCAAATCAATCCGCCACGTCAACAAATTTCACCCTAACCCTGATTTGCTGAAGTGATGGAAAGCTGTGCAACTTTTTGGCGTTGCTTTTCCTAGAAAGAGAGAGAGAGAGAGAGAGAGAGAGAGAGAGAGAGAGAGAGAGAGAGAACCCTCTTTGCTTTATTTTAGCAAGAGAGAGAAAGAGAAAGCCTCTCTACTTTATTATTAAAAGAAAGAGAGAAGGAAAACTTTTGCTTTATTTTCAAAGCTTTTACTTGAAGCTTTTGATTTCAGCTTTTGGGGCTCTGCTTTTAGCAACCCTTCTACCCTTAAATATGAGAGCAAGCCTCTCACAACTCAGAGCATCTGGATGCAGAGTCTGAGTGTGAGCGCCTACCCGCACTCTTGTACTTTGGACTCAGATTAATACAAAAAGAAATACAAAAAGGGGCGCCAGTCTTTGGGGCCAAATCTCTAGGCACGGAACTCCGTCGGGCCAGTGTCCAATAAATTGTGAACTGTGAACTGTTTTGAAGTGGTTATTTGGTGTTGACACGCCTATTCCAAGGAACTTCCGTTCCTTATCCAAATTCTCGAGAATCAAGATTCTGGCCTCTGGATCTCACCTTCCAGACTCAGGGGATGGTATCCCTGCTACTCTATTCCGACTTTGTTACCAGAGTCCTCTGTAACAGAGTCTTCTTCTTGCAGAATAATTTCGCTTTCCTGGACACGAAGTCTGGCTTCCCAAATTGGGTACGAAACCCTTGGGCTGATTTGGCTTTAGTTCCTTAGAGCTCTTTCTCCTACAGAGGCTCATGCCTTCCTCTGCTCCTACTTCCTCACTAAGAGAAAGTACACCTGCAAACAAATACTTAAGAGATCATAACATGAAAATTGATACCTTCAAAGTCTCGACGCTCGAAACGCAACTCGGTTCTTGAAAAGCAATTCTCCGGTAGAGATCTCTACATAGAATATCTTCTCTTTCAATCCTACACAAAATTCTCGGGTTCCTTTTCGTAAATCGGCCTCGTCTACGACGTTTATGGGCTGAAAACAGAGAAAAATAGCAACTTGTCGTGATGGAAACACGCTCCGTAGGCACTTCTTCGCGAGGGAGCTCGCGCACTAGGTCTTGGCGACATCTGGTACATTTGGGGCAGCCGTGGGCATCAGCAGCAACGTCTTCTTTGCAGATGAAATCTGCTGCAACATCTTGCAAAAACTGATCTCCTCCTCTAAGTGAGGACATGTGTTGCTTTTATCGCTCCTCGCCACGGTATGAATAGCTGAGCACAGACTACTCGCGTAGAGATTGCAACCGTTTTCTTTTTTTCGTTGTTCTGCTAGAAAAAGGAAGAAAAATCGCTAGCTGGTTTATACTGCTTTATTTAATCATAAATGGGCGACTGGTCACCTTTAAAAATGGTCTAAATCTGTACAAAAACTCAATAAAACCTTGTAAGTTAAAAACAATGCTTTCACAACACTTCCCAGGCGTCCCTGGATGCAATCATATGCATAGTTGTAATGCAGGCATAGACTTCCTCGCATGAAAGCATCTGCTTTCCTGAAAAGTAATCCCGCTTTCTTAGAAAGCATTCCTTTTTCCTCAAGTTTTCTCTGAACTCATCTTCATTCAAGTGCTTGCTTTTCCTTGTGTACAATTCTAACACAATTCGGAATTTCCTCTCGACTATGGATATTCCCTTTCCGATGCACCCGTCACCCACCTTGTGACGCATTAGAAACACCCATCACCTAGTCCTTTCCTACCGAACTTACGGTACAATCTCCTTCGCGATACTCTGTCACCCATCCTATGACGCATCAGAGATGTCCGTTCCCAAATGGTCGGATACTTCTTTCTGATGCTCCCTGTCACCCATCCGATGTGACGCATCAGAAGTACCCGTCCTTGGTGGCCTTACAGATATTCTCGTTCTCACTGCTCCCGTCATTACTCTGAATGACGCACTAGGAATACTTTGTACTCGGATGTCTCTAGTGATCTCACTTAATATTCCAATAATTCATTTAGAATTACTTTTCTTGGTGTTTCAAGCGAGAAAACCCTCTCACTTATAAATCCAACAATTCATTTAGAATTATTTTTCTATCATATAAAGCCAACTTATCAACATCCCTCTCACTTATAAACACCTGTTCTCAATCATAGAGATCCAACTGAACTGCTGGGGAGAAACCGGAAAGATTCCAAATCTTGCTCAATGGTGAGTTGAGCTAGTCCTTTCTCAAAAGAGAACTTAAAAATTAAATTAAACAAAAATTCAATAATTTAATACTTACCTTACCGGTTCTTGTGGTTCCTCTAGTACCTCGAGGATATCCTTCACCAATCATCAAACTTACGAGCCATGTAAGAACTCGTTATTCGCGTCTTTCCAACAGATTGCAAGTTTCCTTATCCGGATTTGTTAACTCACTTTCGCGTTCTCAACCTGGAGAAGAATAATCCTCCTAGAAATCCATCCAGGTCTCTGTCCTTGCGCATAATCCTGCGCTGTTAGTCCTTAGGGTATTAAACCTCTTGGATCCTCCCACATAGGGAATGCCCAAGTCATAGAGCATTAAGCTTGATGTTTTTCTTTCACAAACAGAGTTTGCGATCACATTAAAGAAGGTTCTTGTTCCAGGCCGTCGCTCAACGTAGGCAGACAGTTCCAATCCGAAGATTCCTTGTGCACGGCGGTACTTCTTTCCAATCTCTTCCTCTTGCGAGTTATTACCACCAGCAATGTTTTCCACTACTTGCTTTGACTCGCTCGTGTTTCTATTGGGTAAACCGATCCCAATCTTCTTGGATGCCTTCCTCAAAGCATAGAGGAAAAAAATTTGTCAGAAAATTCAGCCTTGAATTGAATCCAAGTCTTGTTGTAAGTTCCTTGCAGAGCTTTGGTATACCACCAAGTACTTGCAATCCCCCCTGAGGTGTTTGGTCACATGCCTCACCTTCGACACTTCTCAGAACTTGCCGTTTGCAAAGGCAACTTCAAACTGTCGAATGAAAGCAGTAGCTTTCAGGACATCTTCCCTTCCGTCAAAAGTATCAAACTTGACTGGAGTGTTCCTAGGTCTAGAGATCTTCATATCCTTCCAAAAATGACGGGATTTCTTGGCTATGGTTTTGGATTGATGTTCATGGATATCTTCTAGGTTCTAAAAAATCTTAAGCATTCCGCTCCTTGGATTCTCTAGGTTCTTGAGCATCATGCTCTCGTCGCCTTCTCAGAGAATCCCAAGTCTTGTGCCGACTTCTTGCAAAGATTTTTATTTTTTTCTTCCAACTCTGCGAGCTTTTTCTTGAAGGACTTAGGGTTCCGCCTGCTTACTTCTCTCTTGGCTTGTCATGGCTTCCTCCCGTATCTTCCCAAAGTCGTCCTCCTTTACAGAGAAAGAGAGCAGACCATGCTCTGATACCACTGTCGTAACAGAGTCGGAAAAGAGTTACAGGGATGTCATGCCCTAAGTCTGGAAGGTGAGATCCAGAGGCGAGAACCTCGATTCTCGAGGATTTGGAATAAGGAACGGAAGTTTCTTGGAATAGGGTTTTGCCCTAGGGCTTCCGAGAACCATCAAGTCTTATTCTAGAACGAACGTGGTAATACGTTCGGTTCAAGTGCTTGTATAGACTTCTCCTTAGTAATAAAGATACTATTATGAGGGGGGACCATCCCATCTTCTGGTCCCTAGTACTGTGTCGATCTTCTCACTCTATCTCTCTCTCTCTCTATCTATTTCTCTCTATATCCTCCGGCTTCAATACTAAGTGATAAATTTTATTTATCCGAGTATATTTTATATTGCTATGCGCTCGCGTCCTCTTCCTGCAAAATAACTCCGCTTTCCTAGACACGAAGTCGTGCTTCCCAAAAATCCTTGGGCTCATTTGGCTCTAGTTCCTTAGAGTGCTCTCTCCTGCAGAGGCTCATGCCTTCCTCTGCTCCTACTCCCTCACTAAGAGGAAGTACACCTGCAAACAAATACTTAGAGATCATAACATGAAAATCGTTACCTTCAAAGTCTCGACGCTCGAAACGCAACTTGGTTCTCAAAAAGAAATTCCCCGAAAGAGATCTCTACGTAGAAAATCCTCTCTTCCACTCCTACACACAAACGAGGTGCGTTCTCGAATTCCTTCTCGTAAATCAGCCTCGTCTACAACGTTCATGGGCTGAAAACAGAGAAAAACAGTAACTTGTCACGATGGAAACACGCTCCGTAGGCACTTCTTCGCGAGGGAACTCGCGCACTGGGTCTTGGTGACATCTGGTACACTTGGGGCAGCCATGGGCATCACCGGCAACGTCTTCTTTGCGGATGAAATCTGCCGCAGCATCTTCTTCTTGCAAAAACTGATCTCCTCCTCTGAGTGAGGGCATGTGATGCTTTTGTAGCTCCTTGCCACAGCATGAAAAACTGAGCGCAGGTTGCTCGCATTGAGATCGCGACTTTTTTTTTTTTTTTTTTTTAACACTGTTCTGCCAAAAAAGAGAGAAAAATCGCTGGCTGGTTTATACTGCTTTATTTAATCATAGGCTACCTACTTATTAAGTGGGCGGTCGGTCACCTTTAAAAATGGTCTAAATCTGTCCAAAAACTCAATAAAACCTTATAAGTTAAAAACAATGCTTTCACAGCACTTCCCAGGCGTCCCTGGATGCAATCACATGCATAGTTGCAATGCAGACAGACTTCCTCGCGTGAAAGCATCTGCTTTCCTGAAAAGCAATCCCGCTTTCTCAGAAAGCATCCGTTTTTCCTCAAAGTTTCCTCTGAACCCATCTTCATTCAAGTGCTTGCTTTTCCCTATGCACAATTCTAACATAGTTCGGAATTTCCTCTCGACTATGGATATTCTCTTTCCGATACACCCGTCACCCACCTTGTGACGCATTAGGAATACCCATCACCTAGTCCTTTCCTACCGAACTTACGATACAATCTCATTCGCGATGCTCTGTCACCCATCCTATGACGCATCAGAGATGTCCGTTCCCGGATGGTCGGATACTTCTTTCCGATGCTCCTTGTCACCCATCCGATGTGATACATCAGAAGTACCCGTTCCTGGTAGCCTTACAGATATTCCCATTCTCAGTGCTCCCGTCATTACTCTGAATGACGCACTAGGAATACTCTATACTCGGATGTCTCCAGTGAGAAAAACCCTCTCACTTAAAATTCCAATAATTCATTTAGAATTATTTTTCTTGGTGTTTCAAGCGAGAAAACCCTCTCACTTATAAATCCAACAATCCATTTAGAATTATTTTTCTATCAGATAAAGCCAATTTAGCAACAAGGGCAAAGCCTGGAAAAATACCCACAACCCAACAAGAAAATAATATATGGAAATATATAAGGGCGCCCGGACAAGAGTGGACGGTCGACCCCAAACTCGAGCGGCCGGATCAGGTACAACCTAGACTATGGGTGGCCAACCCGAAGACATACTAGTCATACAAGTATGCCCTAGACCTATGAAGCCGCAGAATGGTGTAAGTCTAACACCCCCTTTCAGCACGTGATGCTGAACAAACCGCGTGAAACCGAAGATGTGAAGCAAATGATGAAGATGTCTGTTGCAATGTCCGTAGCAGTCTTGGATGTCCCGATCGCCAAGAAATCTTCATGGTAGAGATGTCATCACGAGCAGTGTAGCAAACTGTTGTACTCCGCTAATGCAATGTGAAGGTACTGCGTGAAGGTCCCAAACTGAGTGTGAAAACAACTCCTTGTCATGAAAGAAGTGTCAATAGATCTGCAAGTGTCCTATCCTTTAGGATTTGTGGTGTTTATAGACAAACTATCTGGAGAAAATGAGAAAGCCCAGGAACTGTCATGAGAATGACCCAAAGTCTGTCAATGCATGAACCTTTAACCCAGGATGGCCAGGTGGCTAAGCTGTGAAAAACTCCAAGAAGGCCAGATGTAGCAATCTGAGCCGTAAACGTCCTCCAAAACAAGGAAAGCCAGACTAAACAGTCTACACTGTAGAAGCTACCATAGGCTACAGCAGTCACCGATAGACCGCACAGACCACCACCAGATGGTGTCCTGTTAGTAGGTAGGGTAATCCAAGATAAGGGGAAAGCCAAACTCAACAGTCTACGTTGTGATGGGCCTCTGAGAAGACCATGCTATTTGCACCATAATTATCTTGTATGAAGAAGGGAAGCCAGACTGAGAAGTCTGCGCTGTGAAGAACCTCAGAGAAGAGGAAAGGCCAGACCAATCTCTGCGTGCCGTCTAGCCTATATCTCCCACCTTCAATCCTCTGGTGTCAACCAGAACAGAATCCATGCCAACGGACACCACCAAACCGCAACTCGGTGTGGCTCTCATGTGAATGAGTTGGGGGCCTACTATCCAGGTTTGGGGATAAGTTTGCTTTAAGGTTACCGGAGGTGAGTGTAAGCAACTCTCAAGGTAGCAATCTAAATGATCAGGAGTGTAGAAGAGCAATTGTACTACTATCCAAGCCAAGCTCCGGGTCACTCCAAATGTAGTCGTGGGATGCATGATCTCTCGCATCTCTTGGGTAAACTCTACAAAAGCGTCTAAAGCACTGAAGGCCCACTCCAATCTGTAGATCCAAGCAATGAACCTGTCCAAGAAGAGATCGAGGATCCTCTCCCTAAGTCCATGTAGACGCTCCTGTGTAAGCAAGTGATCTGACGTGTCGAGGTCAAGTGGTCTGTCCACCCAAGATGGTGGTATCTTCTCTGGGAAATGTCGAAATCCCATATGCCATGAGCATGGCCATATCTCGTGTGAACTCCTCTCATGAGTGCATAGGTGTATCCATAGCATACCACAAGTCACCACCCCCTTTGGAGTGGGCAACCACCGAATGATGGCTGGAATGAATGGATCTCCCAGGGATCGTACACCCGTAGATGATCAAGCCAATGTCGAAGATAACGTGTACTACAGCATTCACTTAGAGACCGCACGAACCACCATTGGATGGTGTCCTGGCAGGAGGTAACTTCATTCTCTGTGAAAAACACAAGCCAAGAGACTGTTGTCCACCCAAAAAACGCAACTGCGAGGTGATGAAAACGCTGCTGTCCATTGAATTTCAGCATGCTCGTACGCTCCCAGCATGGTCCGAAGCGATGCATAGGGTGTGAGGAGCATGGTGAATCAATGACACAGCCCTAGGTGGGCTGAAAACAGAGAAAACACAGCAAGTGTTTGTGGCTGAAAACTGTTGATCTAAAGAGGATTTTGACGGGCGATGCACCGGATGCAAGGCTATTTGTCGTAGGCAAGATATAGTGGAGCAAAGCCCAATGCTCCCTTCCTCTGCAGACAGCAAACCAAAAACGCAGCAAGATGTAAAAAAGCAAGCTGTCCCAAAAATGCAGATCGGGTCCAGAATACGCAGTTCTGATGCGTTTTTGGTGCGATTTGGTGCAGAGAAGTGAGCGCCTGTAGTGGGAGATGCAGAGCAATGCTTGCAACTGCAAAACGCCAGCTGGCAAAAACGCTAGGCCTGATCTGCAAAAACGTTGCTGATATGATCGCTTGGGAAGAGGTACCTGATGTGGAGATGCGCCTTGAAACACGGCAGAGCCTGAAGCTGCTGATACCATGTGATGCCTGAGCTCTGATACCACGTGAGTGTGCAGAGAGAGAGAGAGAGAGAGAGAGAGAGAGAGAGAGAGAGAGAGAGAGAGAGAGAGAGAGAGAGAGAGAGAGAGACAAACACTAGAGTGGTGGAAGAGGGGGCGAGCAGGCCTCTGTGACTACCATGAGCAGAAGACCTGTACAATGATCAGATAGATGTGGAAGTGGGTACCCCCCCGTTCCCATAAATAGGTGCCCAAGGGGAGGTAGGTCAAAGCTTGGAAAAATACCCATGACCCAACAAGACAATGATATATGGAAATATATGAGGGCGCCTGGACAAGAGTGGGCAGCCAACCCCAAACTCGGGCGGCCGGATCAGGTACAACCTAGACTATGGGTGACTAGCTCGGAGACATACTAGCCGTACAAGTATGCCCTAGACCTGTGAAGCAGCAGAGTGGTGTAAGTCTAACAACCCCCTCCCCCCCCTTCTCTCTCTCATGCTTTGCTAGCGCTTTGGGGACTCTCTCTCTCTCTCTCTCTCTCTCTCTCTCTCTCTCTCTCTCTCTCTCTCTCTCTCTCTCTCTCTCTCTCTATGTGGAGATGCTAAATGGCCTCACCCAAAGGTTGTCCAAAAGAGAGAGGACATTGTGAGGGCTACGTAGATATCAAGGTGGCCTGTATGAGGAATGTAGAATGAACCATTGGGAAGATGCATAATGCCATGCGACGTGACCATGGTCCCATCCTGACTGAAAAGAACTAAAGATCATGCACATGTGAAGAAAAGAGCATCTATGCCTCTCCGCTACCCTGGAGGAGCTTGTTGAAGTATCCACTAACTAAAAAGTGTTAGGTGCAGCGGATGTGACTGATGGCGATGGCTCCAAATGAGTGCTCAATATGTACACAAGGTTCCTTTTACTTCAATGAGAGATGTACATTAGACAGAGGGAGAGATATTGTGAGTGAAGGATAGAGAGAGAAAGAAGACTAACACCAGATGGGGTCCCAAACTCCTCTCCAATTCCTAGAAGAAGAAGAGGAAGAAGAAGAGGTATTTGCATTAGACTGCACAAATGCTGAAATACAATGGATCTAGATGCTAAGATGCTTATGGTATCTTGTGGTAGATGCTTGGATCAATGAGGCTACGAGTTGAAAGAAGAGAACGTTGGTGGATCTAGGTCTAGATCTGCAAACTGACGAGGCTATGGGCTGATCTACTAATGCCGATGTCGAGGGTGCTAGTGCAAATGACGATGAAGAGCTCAAATCGGAAAACGTTGGAACTTGGTGCTATTGGTTGAAGATCTACAACTTCTGGAAAGGCTATGGTTGAAAACTGATGCTAGCGGTGTCACGTGCACATGGCTATGTGTGCCACATGGACATCCTTCATCAACTTCCAGAGCCAATTATGTGCATGTCTTTGGATAGGAGTGTCTAGACTCCTAGAAGGATTAGTACCGGCAAATTTGCAAGCCTACTTATAGAACCTGCATGTCCGAACAAGTCAATTAGATTATAACCCTTTGCATAAATGGTATATACACACGTTTTGAAAGATGGTATTACGCTTCCGTGGGCATTTGACATGACATGCATATAGGTCTAGGCTAGAGGAATGTGTCGGATGTCACGGGCTTGGACACCCCAAGTCTAACTTTTGTCACGACACAAGAGAGATTCAATTAAAATACTTCACAACTTTAAAATCACAGTTCAATTTGGTCGACACGGCCCGGCGTAGTTCCATGCCAAGAGAGATTGGCCCCAAAGACCGGCACCCCTTTCGGTATTTCTTTTTGTATTAATCTTTGAGCAAAGTACAACTCCCGCAGGTCCTCAGCTCTCAGACTCTGCGTCCAGATGCTCTAAAGAGTGAGGCCCTTGGGTCCTTTTTATTCTTACAAGGGATACCAAAAGCAAAGCCCCAAAAGCAATTAAACTCAAAAGCAAACTGTCCCAAAAGCAATTGGTTCTCAAAAACTGCCAAAAAGCAACCATCATGATTTTCGGAATTCTGTATAGTATGCCACGTCAGCATGTCAATGCGAAAAGAAAAATATGTATTGCTGGTCCACGTGGCATGTCAGCACTAATTTCGAGCCTCTGTATTGTCTGCCACATCATCATCTGCCACATCATCATTTGTCATGTCCGGGCAGTATTGCCACATCATCATTTGTGACATGCCCCCCTCTTCAAAGAATTGTAATCGCCCTCGATTACGCTGTAAAATTAGACATGAGTCATAAACCAGTTCAGTAGACATTGACTAAGTAGCGACGCACTAGACGACACAAATCTGTTAAGTCTAAAGGCCCTTTTGGACACCTCTCATATGTATTTCTTCATTCTTTTATACCTTGGGTGTGAACCACCCCGAGGGTCACTTTAAGTGACCCTCAAAATATACCCACATAATAAAACCCAAGGCTTTTGAGTGTGTGCTTATCAAACACACGAAACCAGCGTACAATCTTCTCTATCTTTCTCTGTAACAATAGTCACGCTCTCTCTCTCTCTGCTCGTGGGCTTGTTTGCATCCATCGCCAGCCCCTCTCTTCCTTCAAACTGGTATCAACGCAAAGTTCCCTACTCTCGCGTGCATTCCCTCGCGAGAAATCCTCATTTTCTCTCTCTTACGCAGTTTTCTCTCTCGAAAAACGGCAGCGCAGTTATTTTCTCTCTCCTCCCCGGACTCGAGGACGACGATACCTCAGCCTACAAGTGCTTATATGCTGAAAACAAGTTGAAAACGGGTCTTTTGGGATTGTTTTTTCTTCAAAAACAGGTTTTTTCTGTTAATTACAGCAAGCACAGGTGTTACTTTGGGCAACACCCATTCACCCGTAGAATTGGGGGTTTTGCCCTATTTGCTGAAATTTCAGTAAATTTCAGCAAATTGTCACTTTAAACTTGGGGGTTTTGCACATTTGTGCAAGATTATTCAAGTTTATGTCTTACAAGTGCAATTACAAGAGAAATTTTGGGGACTCAAGTTGGGAAATTTAGGGTTTTTTGCAGATTTTTCAGAAATTTCAGCAAATTGCGCAGTAACTTTTGGGGCTTTTGCAAATGTGATGCAATTCCGGACAATTTGTATTATGTATTACAATTTATGGTCCAATTGAGCAGTGTTTTGAGACTTCTTTCACATATACAAGAGGTTTATGTGACAATAAACGCATGTATTTACCTGCGGATGCTTCCCATTGAGTCTATGTATTGCTGAAAATACATTTTGCAGCAGCTTTTACCTCAATTGCAAACTTGAGGTTGTTGCAAATGCACTTTGGTTTTACTGCTGAAGTGGGAGCATTCATGCACTGGATGTATGCTTTATGTGTGTGCTGAAATTTCAAGATTTCTTACTAAAATTTACCTCTTTTACTACTGTACACTTTGGATAAAGTGTTTGTAACGCATTGTTACGTTCCCTTACACTTTTACAGTGTTTTCTAAGCCTGTAAGAGGCTAAAATTACAACTTGCAGCCTGCTGTTATAAAATTACAGCAGTGAATTTTTTGTCTATTTTGCACCGAAATGGCTTCCAATGCATCTACCAATAGCAGTGAGTCAAAATCTTTGATGGAAATCAAAAGATTTGATGGCACAGGTTTTAATTTGTGGAAGGAAAGAATGCAAGGTATTCTATTCCTTAAAGATTGCAAAGATGCATTGCTCGCAGCTAAACCTGAAAACTTGTCGGATGTAGATTGGGCAAAGCTGAATAAAAAGGCTATTGCTTATATCAAAATGGTTGTGTCAGATAATGTGCTTACTGACATTAAGCGTCTTGACACTACACATGCTATCTGGCAGAAGTTGACTAGTTCGTATGAGAATAAACTCATGTGAATCAAGTTCATCTCATGCGGAAACTTGTAAACATGGAATTAGATGAGGCAAAGCCTGCATCTGAGCATTTGAGTGCGTTTACAGGTGTTTTGAGTCAGCTTCAGGATTCGGGGCTGCAGCCATTTGATGACAAGTTGAAAGCTATCTTTCTTTTGATGACTTTGCCTGACAATTGAGAAGCGCTTGTTGTGTCAATGTCAAACAATGTTGCTTTAACCTATGATGTGTGTAAGAGGCTCCATTCTCAATGAGGAGATTAGGAGGAAAGCAAGTGGTGAAGACAGTGGCACAGCTTATCATGTAAGGGGCAGGTCAGAGAAAAGGAACCATGTGGCCAATAGAGGCAAGAGCAAGAGTAAGAGCAAGGGAAAATCTCAAGACATAACTTGCTATCAATGTGGACGCAAAGGCCATAAAAAGCCCGATTGCAGGTTTTACAAGCAAGAGCTTGAGAGGAAGAAGCAGCAGCAAAGCAGGGTAAGAAGAAGAAGGATGCAAAAGATGCTAAAGGTGACGATGACACCTCTTCTTCTTCTAAGGATGTTCGCAAGGCCAATGTGGCCTCCAGTGTGGTCATAGAGAAAATTGTTGATGTGGACGAAGCACTTGTCGTAGCTTCGAGTACTTTTGATGAGGTTGTGGCTATGGCAAGTGATACGTACATCACAAAGCCAGATCTTATTGACGCTTTGCTTTCAGCACATGATGGGATGTCTCAGTCTTGGATAGTAGACAGTGGTGCCTCATTTCATGTAACTCCGTCTTTAAAGTCTTTTGCCACATACACTGTAGTTAGCCTGGGCAAAGTTTACTTGGGTAACAACTATGCATGTGACATTGAGGGTGTTGGCACCATTCACTTGGCTCTTGAAAATGGCCAAGAACTTGTTTTGCATGATGTTAGGTATGTGCCTAGCATTAAGAAAAGTCAGTTGGGCAGCTTGATGTAAAAGGCTACTTCACTACTTTTGGTGGTGGCTTTTGGAAAATACAAAAGGGTTCTATGCTGATTGTAAAGGGTAGTAAAAAGGGAACTTTATACTATTTGCATTGCAAGGCCTTACCGGGCATGTTTGTTGCTATTGTTGAAGTTCATTGTCCAATGGAACTTTGGCATAAGAGACTTGGCCATATGAGTGAGAAAGGACTACACGTTCTCTCCTCTCTTGGGAGATTTGATGTAAAAGGTCTTGGCCTTGAATTTTGTAAAGATTGTATCTATGGAAAACAAGTGAAGTTCTCTTATTCGTATGGTGTCTCTAAAAAGTTGCATGCTCTTGATTTAGTACATTCAGATGTTTGAACTATGCCTGTGAGTTCACATGGTGGTGCACGTTATTTTGTATCTTTCATTGATGATTTCAGTAGAAAGACTTGGGTGTATGTACTTAAAAACAAGAGTGATGTTCTTGATGCTTTTAAAAGATTTCATGCTTTTGTGATTACACAAAAGGGTCTTAAGTTAAAGGCCATAAGAACAAATAATGGGGGAGAGTATGTATCACGTGAGTTTAAATGTTTTTTATGAGATGCATAGTATTAAAAGGGAATTAACAGCCCTTATAATCCATCATCTAATGGCGTGGTTGAGAGGTATAGCCGCACAATTTGTGAGAGGATACGTTGTATGTTGTCCATAGCTAATCCATAAGAATTTTGGGGAGAGGCTTTGAAAACTACAGTTCATGTTTGCAACCGTTCTCCAAATCGTGCTTTGGACAATGGCATCCCTGAAGAGGTTTGGTCTGACAAACCTGCTTCATATGGCCATTTGCATGTTTTTGGTTGCGAGGCGTTTGTGCATGTGCCTGTAGATCAGAGGACTACGCTAGACATGAAATCCATCAGAGGCATCTTCATGGGTTATGGAGATGAGGGTGAGATGGGTTATAGAGTATGGCTATTTGATTATAGGAAAGTAGTACGCAGTCGAGATGTAGTATTTAATGAGGCTAAATTGCTACAAAAATGCTACACATGTAGACCATGACAAAAAGAGAGTCAAATTTCATAATGACCAGCCAGCCATAAAGCCATCTTTGGCTGAAAATATGGTGCCTATTGATGCTGAAAATGAGCAGCAACCTTTTGTGCAACAGCCAGAGGAGAATGGACAGCAAATAGATGCACAAAATGGGGTAGAGCACAATGACCAGCCGGATGAAAATGATTTACAGCAAGGTATTAATGCTGAAAATCAGCCGCTAAACGATAACGGAATCATTCCTGAGAATGTAGACCCTTTACCTGCTAATGTAGATCATTGGGTGAGGAGATCTACGCGTCAGAGACGTCAACCAGAGAGGTTTCAGACATCTTTGGATTGTATTTTGTTGATTGATGAGGAAGAGTCTCTTACATACAAAGAAGCCCAGTCTTGTGAAGACAAAAGTAAGTGGGAGCTTGCTATGAAATCTGAGATGCAATCATTGTATGCAAAATATACATTGGAGCTTGTGCATTTGCCCAAAGGTAGGAAAGCTATTCCTAACAAGTGGGTTTATAAGATCAAATGTGTTGATGATAAACCCAAATACAAAGAGAGTTTAGTTGCTAAGGGTTATGCACAGAAGGAAGGCATTGACTTCCAGGGAATCTTCTCACTTGTAGTGAAGATGTCTACTCTCCGTGTGTTCTTTGCTCTATGCTATCTTGGATTTGGAGCTTGATCAAATGGATTTGTTTTGTTTTGTTTTTGGAGTCGGGTAGGGCACGCCCGGCCGTCCCATAATACACCAAAAAAGTAAACAAGAAGAACGACCAGGACTATGCACCCAGAAACCGAAGGTAGACGCTTTTGTCACTAGTTTCCTCTGGACTACGAGAGTCCAGAATTATCTACACTCTTAGGGCCATGACTAATCCCTTGAGAGACCCATTTTGCCAACTTGATTTGGGCGTGACAACAACCAAGTACCTCTGTTCAGAGGCCTAGGTACTGCCGGACTTGCTTCGGTCTTCCCTTTGGAGTTGCCTCCTCTAGGTAACTTATCGCTAACCTCACTAAACTGCCTTTACAACCCGACGGTTTTCCCCTAGGAAATGCCATACCCGCTTGGAAGGGCGTCGGCTCACAGGTGGCGTCCGCTGAGGTTGGTGATGTCTCCCGTTTGCACCTCCCAACCCCTTTTAGGTGAAGTTGACCCCCCCGGGGGGAATGGCACTTAGGCTCTCTTGTAGCTCATTTGGCTTCGCTTGGGGAGAATTACGTCATTTCCCCTGGAAGGGATCGGATTCAAAATAACAGCATAGGAAGAAAAGCATTATCTCCCCATTCGCCTATGCAGAGCACCCAAATACCGGGGTACAACTTCACCGAGGAACTTCGACACAGGAACGTGCCCTGCGGTTCCGTCCCTCGAGTGCGGATCACGGCGTACCCAGAAGAGGCCAGGGCATCCTGTTCGTGTGGCAATGGATCATGCTCTTATGTCGTTGACCATCTCTTTCCAGTTTAGTGTAGCACACAGGCTACGGGCAACAACCCCTACTCGCTACACCTTCACGCAGGAGACAGACTCTGTATACATAGATGGAATCTACAGATGCCTATGCACAGAGGAGCCAGGGCGACAGGTGCTTTTAGGGGACATCACTCACAGACACAGATTGACTTCTGACGCCTATTGCGGCGGAAGAAGAGGGCATTTTTGGCTCACCTAGAACAAGATCTATACCAGCTATTTCTCAGTCAGGATTCACGTGAGGCATGGCGGCTCTTTCATGAGCACTCCCCCCCCCTCCCCGCCATTATCTCTACAGAGGCCTAGGACCTGTACGCATCATCTCTGTACACAGTTCCTAGACAGCCACCGCTTCCCGACCCCCCCCAATCCATGTCCACACACATGTGCTTTTTTCACCACTGAGATAGTGAAGAAGGCCATTGGCACGATGAGGACTGGGAGAGCATATGATCATGATGGCTTAGTGGCTGAGCATTTCATGCATGCCAGAGATCTACTAGCAAAGCTTTTGGTAGTTATGTTTAACCGTGCTATGTGTGAGTGTCACAAAAAAAATATACGGAAGCGTAAACTGACGTTTAATTGCACTTCAAATACTCAAGAGAATTAGAGGGAGAGAGAAAACTTGACACTCCATTGGGGACCAGAAGATGGGCTGGTCCCCCCCCATAAAGAGAATATCTTTATTACTAAGGGAGAATCTTTACAAGCACAGGAACGGGGCATACGCCCGTCCTCTATTCTTTCTTCTGTTCTGTTCTGACTACTGACTGAGAAAGTGTTTCCACTTTCTTTCTGCTTAGGGGATTTACCCTCTTCTGCAAGACTGGTTGGAAGCTCTCGAAAAGAGAGTCTATCTTCCATAACAGCTCATCCGAAGCTCTCACAGAGGAGAGTCCATCTTCCGTTATGTGTTGCCTTCATGCTCATTCATTCAAGCATCGAACACAAAAGAGAAACAAGCAAAATGCACACGCACATGCTTGCTGTAATTTTCTGCACATAACCTGAAATTCTTACCTGTGCACACTAACGCAGCTTCTCGCGATGAAACTTCACCAGAAGGTGTCTATGACTGTGAGATCCCTTGTTCTTGACAATGGGAGCACAAGGCTACCACATATGTCGCAAGGGGCTGCTCTCAAGCTTCAATGGAGGGCTCCACCGCGTAGAGCACGCTCACATTTGGGGGAGTAGGTGCACTACCAGCCCTGAAAATGGGGGAGAGAGGCTCCTAAATAGCCATCAGGGAGAGGGGGCGCTAGGAAGAGAGAGAGGGTGAGAGTGAGAGTGAGAGAGAGTTAGTTTGCATTGGTAAGTGTGCCACTTGGCACACTTACTTTAAAAACTTAAAAACCATTCAACTTTTGACTTTAAAAACTTCTAGCTCATTAATTAAAAATGTGCAACTAACTAACAAATGCTACCAATGATTCTTTTATGAGAACACCAAAGGTCTGCCCGCGCAATGCCGCACTGGCACTGCACCGCCTTTACCTGTTCACACTTGTCCGATCGCCTGCCCGGGAACGGACCGTTAAATTTAATTTAACGAAACTTACCCTAAGGCTTTATTTGCTTTATTAGCCTTAGGGTCACTGTTCTAAGGACCCCATCTCATTCATGTGCTTGTACTGACGCGCGTATTTTTCTTGAGCCTAAAATCTGAGGCTACTGCTTACCCCTTTCTGAAGACCCGATTTCCCAATCACTAGGGCTTCAGGGTAATTTCTGCTAAGGTCCCTCTGAGGTGTTGTGGCCAGCATTTAGGCTCACCTGAGGCCTTAGAACTGCTAGGTCTATTCTGGTGTACACACAACTAATTAGATGATTCTATTCTCGTAAATAAATTAATTATTTACAAAGTCTGACTTAGTTACATTCCTCTTGGTTCTAAACAGTTGACCTCAACTGTAGAGCGTCAACATAACTGTGCAAGATGTCAGGGTAGTCCTTAAGATCGAACTCAGTTATCCATTTTGCATCTAAAGGAGTGTAATTCTTGAACTTGACTAAATACTTTCAATGTAGACTCCCCGACTTGAGTTGTCTCTCCGAGTGGTATATTATCTGTTCAGGTTGAAGGATTTCCTCAGCCTCTTCGACTTCTGGAGGATCTTCTTGTACGGGCGCCACTCGAGGAGGTCCAACATATGGTCGGAGGAGACTGACATGAAAAGCATTGTGGATGCGCCAGTTAGAAGGCAAATCCAATCTGAAAGTCACATCATTGACTTTATCTGTAATTTTGAAAGGGCCGTAAAATCTATGGGAAAGTTTGACAACTTTCCCTTTGCCGACCCGCTTTTTCAATCTAGCTTTCTCAAACCGAAGCAGGACATATTGTCCTTTTTCAAGGTTGAGATTCCTTCTTTGCGTGTCTGCTTTTCTCTTCTGTAGCTCTTGAGTACGAAGCATCGCTTGCTTTACTTGTTGATGGGCAATATCAATATTGCGCATAAATTCATCTGCAGCGAAGATGTTTTCTTTGGTCACCATAACAGGAAGTAAGAGTGGCTTCCCATAAATAATTTCGAAAGGGGCTTTACCAGTTGAGGAATGTATGGTATTATTATACGCAAACTCAACTATTGGTAAGTACTGTTCCCATTCGGATTGTCGTTCCGAAACATAGCACTTGAGGAGATCTAAAACAGTGGCATTAGCGATTTAACTTTGACCATTTGTTTGAGGATGATAAGCTGATGAAAAATCAAGCTTAGTTCCCAAGTTTTCGAACAATGCCTGCCAAAATAGACTAGTCATGCGGGGATCTCTGTCGCTCACAATAGTCTTTGGCAATCCATGGTGTTTAAAAATCTGAGCTAGAAATATTCTAGCCATGTGATCAGCTTTGATCGTCTTCTTTACTGGAAGAAAATGGGCTTGCTTACTGAATCTGTCTACTATAGTCCAGATTGCATCATTTCCATTCTTGGATCGAGGAAGATCTGTAATAAAATCCATGGCAATACTTTCCCATGGCGTGTTAGGCACAGGGAGCGGCTGAAGCTTGCCATAAACTTTATGTCTGTCATATTTTACCTTTTGGCAGACTAAACACTCACGTACATGTTGATAGCCGTTTTTCGGCTCTCTGTAATTGCCATAGTGAGTTATCTCACCCTACCAAATTCACCCAAACGCTATGGCTATCCCTACCATTTCACTGTATATAAGTGCGTGTGAGTTAGGGGACTTTTCCCATATCTCCTTACTGAAATAAAAAACCCTCAATTAGCTAGTCATTGGGCTAGTTGAGCCAAAAAAATAAAAAATATAACAAATATAAGTATATTATGGCCCATGCGTATGTAAATATTTATTTGTATATAGGGCTTAAATAAAAGATTTTTTCATAATTATTTTGGTATTTATTTAAATATTTCTACCTAGGTGTGTGTTATTTATGCTCTGTACATTGCCTCACCATTACCACAATTTTTCTTACTATTTTTCATACTCTTTATTCCATATAGAAATATTTTCATGTAAGCTTCTCTTATATTTAGTGTAACTCCACCCCAACAAAAATCCAAAAAAACTAGTTTTATTTATGTGTATATTTTTTCACTATTGTGATTTTTTTCTTCCTACATCTATTTTGTTTTTTTTTCTAAAAAATTAAAACACCAAAAATATTTATCTTTTTATGGTAGCCTCATAATGAGAGAGATTTCTTTTGACCCCTTTATATTTTTTCCACTTATATTATTTATATTTGACATGTACATATTTTTTAGACCCCTCAATATTTGATTTTCTTAGTTGTACTATTCACTTATATCATGATCTCAACAATATCTTCAATTATAAACCTACCAAATAAGGTCAAGGGTAGGTGGCATGCATACATGCACTATGGAGGGCTCACTCTTGGAGGTATTCAAAAGAATCATCCAGAGAAGGACCCCACAAGGACCTTGTGCAGTGGAAAAAAACGATCCGTTTTGCTGAATTTTAAAGTTCACTTGCTCTCCGAATTTGAAAAGGTGATACAAACAAAAGTTGTAGCTCGAGGGCTGAACTTTTGCCTCAAATTTTTTCATATTTTTTTGAGCTACGAGCTGTGAGCTATGATTTTATTAGTGGACCCCAGTTTTCCAATGCTATGCAGCCACACTCTCTCTTCCACTTTATCATTTTCCTCTTTCACACACACTTCTCCACTCATCATCCCCACCTCTCTCACCACTCCTCTCTGCACCCTACTCACCTTCTCCTCAACCTTGAAGAATAAAAGAAACCATGGTGAACTCATACCTCCCACACACAATTCCATTCCAAAATTGACCACCTAGTCTCATTTTTCCTCCTCCAAATTATCCATATCTATCAAAAAAACCACAAAATTCAGTCTCTTCTCTTAAAAGACAGCATCATGGTGGTTGATTACTCAGCTTCAATTACCTTGTCTCTCAAGGAAGGTCAAGAGTGAAGAAAAAATGTACCGTCAAAGCTAGTGGACCGTCAACAAGCGTCAAAATTAGCCCTACTCAAGACACTTGGAACATCAACCTTGTAAGAAATCCACCTTTTCTTTCCTCTTAAGAGTTTTTCTTCCTTATTTGTATCCTACATGGATATTCCCATTGTAAATATCCAATTCCATTTGTAAATTAATACTAACTCTACTAACACTAACCCACTATGAAAAGTCCTATCACCTCCATTTCTCTCCTCTCTCTTTCCCCACCAACTTCTTGATAATTCCAAGCAAAAGAAATTAGATAAATTGCTGAAAATCTAACCCAACCATGGTTAGAGGAGTAACCCTAGCCTTCAAAATTGCTATAAAAGGAGGGTGTAGCTAGCACAAAAAGGGGGGAGCCATAAGCAAGAGCACTATGCTATAGCTTGAGAAGCCAAGCTCAACCTCTCTAGAAGGAGCTCTTGAGTGGAAGCTCATTGTCTTATGCATGTGCATGTGTTGTAATAGGGGATTAGCTAGGGAAATCTATGCCATTGTAAGAGAGAGAGTGATCATTCAATTGAGAGTAGGAAATCTATCATTTCTCCTACTAGTGTAAGCCCAACATTTACTGAATCAAGGAGGGTGGATTTGGACTAAGCTTGGATACTTTGTCTCCCTTCCAACGTGAAGTCATGGACGATAATGATGTGTAAGTGTCTTGGTGTTTTATTTAAGTTCTTGATAGCTTGTCTCCGGGTATTGTTATCAATTTAGCCATAAATCCCACATGTTGTAAGAGGGCGACAGGGTGGAGAGGACTCCCCTGGCCTTAAGACAGTGATTGGGGTGGCTTTTTTCTTGTGATGTGTTGTGGTGTAATTTACTCAGGCTATGTTGAACAAATACTAATCTCACTTTGATTGGTCATGACAGATTTGTAAGAAGGCATTAGTGCAACAAGCACCCCCTTCCCCCTTTTCTCTCTTTCTTACATATATATATTTATGTTTGCTTGATCATTAACGATACACTTCAAAGCAGCCCGAGCACCATCTCTCTCTCTCTCTCTCTCTCTCTCTCTCTCTCTCTCTCTCTCTCGTGTTTTAGTGTGATAGTGTTCCATTGGTATTAGGGTTAGTGTAAATTCCTTGCTTGTTTGTGGGTTGCTCTAACGATTCTCCTCTTTTGCGTCCTAGTTCGCTCTTAAACTAGGTGGTGCCCCTTGTGTAGTTGGGATTTGGCTAGGGGTTTGTTGTTTTGGTTTGTGTTGTGTTGTGCGCCAGCCCCATTGAGCAGCACGGGAGTCTTGAAGGGTGTCTAGAGGTTGCTCTTCTTGTTGCTCGCCCCGGACCGCTTCAAATTGGTGCCCCCACGGAGGACAGGCTTCAAATTGGTGCCCCCACTGAGGACAGGCTTGTGTATGTTTTGTGAAGGCTCAACCTTTAGCATAATCAAGTAGCTTGCATGAATCACGAGAATTTGTATGATCCCTTCATTTCCATTGCAAGGCAAAAGGTACACATAATTGTTAGTACTAAGTTGCAATTTCAGCGAGTAATTCGTAGAATTTTAGGTCCTCTTAGGTTGGTAGAGATAAACGCATCAGTAAATCCTTTTATTTTGCCTCTCATTAGGTACGACCTTAGTTTGGACGTCTTTATTTTTGTTTTGTTTTCAGAATTAGGTCATGCATAGACCATGGATAATGGCCCAGGAATACAGGTTTTTTCCTTTCATTTCACTCCACACATTAGAGTAAACATTGCAATTAGTAGAAAAATCCATTTTCAACAACGTATGGTATTCATGTTTGGTGTCCATAGAGTAGGAGAAATTCTCGCGTCACAAAACCCTGTCATTCTACCTCTTGTTGATTATCATAGGTCATTTGATGTGAATATTTTTATTTTGTTGTAGAATAGATTGCAATTTAGAAAATATTATTGTGTAAATCTTTTAAAGAAAGAAAAAACAAAAACGCGTCACTTTGAAATCAATTCAATGGAGAGCCAACGCCAAATGTTTGGATATCCTCTTTTCTTTGGAGAGCCTGGAGAGGATGCAGAATTATTTCTAGCGAATTTCAAGATGTCTTGCCGTATCAAGAGGATAGTAACTGATCAAGAATGTGTAGAAATGTTTGAGGTGGTCCTTAGGAAAGATGCTAGCACTTGGTTTGACTCTTTGCCTGAGGAAGTTAAAGGGAATTACGCGGAAGTTTTGAATCGTTTCAAGAAATACTTCTTTGATCCCCAAAACACTCCGAAATTATGGCAAGACATTGTTTCTCATAAGCAAAAAGACTTAGATGACTACTACTTGTACAAGCAAGAGTTTCTACGTCTTTGGGCTCTATGGATACGAAATGTTGCTAACACTGGTGATGGTGCAAAATTTCTAAAGAAGGAGAGGTTCATAGCCGGACTCTTTCCTGACCTTAAGGTAAAAGTTGAGGCGGGTGCACCTGCTACTTTTGATGCAGCGAAAACTAGGGCTGCTGAGAAGTATAGAAAACTCAAGTGCTTAAGGGGAGAGGTTCCAATAGAAGGTCTTAGACCCAAAGGTAAGTCACAAGCATCAACATCTAGGGAGCTTCCTAAGGTAACGGCTGAAGTGATTGAGAAGTTAAATGAATCTTTAAGCAGCCTGTCAATTCACCTTGCACAAGTTGTAGGTCCAAAGGGACAAGCAAAGAAGTCAGAAGAGAGAGAGCCACGAACTAGCAGAGTTTTGCAATGTTGGAATTGCGGTGAGTCTGGACATTGGATGTATAATTGTCCTTGGCCCCGTGGGGAGCCAGGGAGACCTAACTTGAATTACCCAGTGATGAATGCAGGTGAAGGAACTAGTCAACAACCACGGCTTATACAAAGGACAAATGGAGCAAGACCACCTCCACAAGGAGTGGAAGGAGTTCCACCTTTGCCAAACCCAAACGTGCATGTGGTAGAGGTGACAAATTCAAGAGAGGTTGACATGGAAGCAAAATGGCATTAAGCGTGGCCGAGGGAAAGGTAAGGAGAAAGAAGGAGTTACATCACAAAGTGACCATGGACGAGAAAAGAAGGCAAAGGAGACCAAGGAGGCTAAGAGGACTCGACGTCGTATCAACCTCCAAGACTTCCCTCTTGAACATGGATTGGCTCCATACAACTTGTTGGAAGACATGAGAGGTAAGGGTCCTGATATCTCATGGTCTCAATTTCTTGCATTATGTCCACAAGTTAGGAGGGATTTAACAAGGGCACTTAGCACTAGGAGAAAGGTGAAAGAGAGAGTGCCTGTTGTAAAAATTGCACAAGCTGAAATGAATGAGGACATTACACTGGTGCTAGACTGTTACATCAAAGGAAGATTGGTTAGGAAAGGTCTAGTGGATGGGGGTGCACAAATTTGCATCATGACAGAGGGACTCATGCAAAGACTAGGCATGCACATCCATGAGACACCTGAAATCAAAGTCAAGATGGCAAACAATAGCAAGGGTAGGTGTGTAGGCATTTGTAAAAATGTCTTTGTAGAGGCCTTTGGCATTAAGAAGGCAGTGGATTTCTATGTCATGTCTACCAAAGGAAATGGTTACCCATTTATCCTAGGGAGACCATGGCTAATGAAAATGCGAGCTTTGCAGGATTGGGATAGTGGAAAGCTAATTTGCAGGAACGACAATCATAAGAAGGTTGTCTTTGACATGAAGGAGCAACGCCAAGAGGAGCTCCATGAAGAATCATCTCAAAGTGAGACGGAAGAAGGTTGGACCGATAACACTTCAGAAGAAGAAAGTAGCGGCAGCATTACTGAAGAGGAGTCTTCCATCGAAGTCATGGGGGTAAGGTCTCTCCCGTTGTTGTCACTCCTAAGAAAAACGGAAAGTGGAGGGTGTGTGTGGATTACCGTCCACTCAATGAGGCAACAAAAAGAGATCACTTTCCCCTCCCATTTCAGGATGAGATACTAAATGAGGTAGCTGGTCATGAGAAGTACACTGTGTGTGATGGCTACTCAGGCTACTTTCAAATAGGTATCGCATTGGAAGATCAATTGTAAACAACCTTTATCACTCCTTGGGGTTGTTATGCTTTTAGAGTCATGCCATTTGGTCTAACAAATGCTCCTGCAACATTCCAACGTTTCATGAACATGGTGTTTCAAGCATTCTTTGGAAAGTCAATTAGGGTGTTCATTGATGATTTCTGCATTTATAGCTCAAAATCATTGCATCTACAAAGGGTAGAAGAAGGTTTAAAGAAACTCTACGACATGGGAGGTCAACTCAACCCCGACAAGTGCCACATAGGTGAGGATGAAGTGATCTTGCTCGGTCACAAGGTTTCCTATAAAGGCATTGAGGTGGATCCTTCAAAGGCAAAGGCTCTTATTGAGCTCCCATCACCGAAGAGTCTTAAGGAGGTCATCTCTTTCCTTCAAAAGGTGAAGTATATGCGACGCTTCATTCACTTAGCCTCGGAGTTGCTTCATCCTTTGCAAAAGTTGACACAACAAGTAGAATTTGCATGGTCTGATGAGCTTGAAGAGTACTTTTGTAACATTAAAGTCATTTTGTCAGAGCTACCAACACTCATGCCTCCTTGTTGGGAGTACACATTCTTTGTTAGCTCTAGTGTTGGGAAGGAAACAATTGGTGCAGTTTTATTACAACAAGATCCCCATAGTACCAGGATGCGACCCATCTACTTTGCTAGTAGGGTCATGAATGCCTTGGAGAGAAGCTACACAGAAGCAGAACTCATGATGCTTTCTCTCATGTTTGCGGTGAGAAAGTTTAGATCCTACCTGCTACCAAAACCTTTTGTAATCCTCACTGCAGAAAATTTGTTCCCTTGGGTGTCATCTCAAATGAATCTTAGTACTAGGATCTCAAAGTGGATTATGGAGTTGCAAGAGTTCCAATACTCTTTCAAGGTAGAAGATAGTGTGCGTGCACAATTGGCAGGGATTCTCACTTATAGGGTACATGAGAAGGAAATTAAGGTGCCTCAAGTAAATACCCTACCATTGCCACCACCAAAAAGTATTCCTAATGCTTTTACCTTGTTCTTTGATGGAGCTTTTCGACGAGCCACAGGGAAAGCAGGGGGAGGGCTAGTGTTGCTCAACCCAAGTGGGGAGGTGGTCATGAAAGAGAAGGTCAATCTACCAGGTTCAACTAGCAACAATGAAGCAGAATACGACACACTACTTCATGGTTTGAAGATGTGCATTGGCCAAGGGATAAAACGTCTCATGGTAAAAGGAGATGCACTTCTCATTGTTAAACAGATTTTAGGCATTTGGGCATGCAAGAATGAAAGCTTAAGGACAAAAGTTCATGCCATTCGTAGGATGTTTAATCAATTTGAAGAAGTGCAACTATATCATATTCCGAGGAAACAAAATGAAGATGCCGATTTACTTGCACAACAAGCAGTTACATGTGTTGAGAGAGAAGTGCAGGTCATCATGGTGGCAGCAGCTGTCAAACAACCGAGATACCAGGGATTGGAGTCATTGGCTCCCATTATTGGCTACATTTTGGAGGGTGAGTTCCCACAAGACTTCACAAAGGCTCAGAAGAGGAGACTCATGAAGAAGGCAAGTTTCTATCTCTTCCTAGAAGGCTCCCTCTATCAAAGAGGGAAGGATCAAGTGTGCAGAAGAGTACCAACTATCGAGGAAATTCCAGCCATTCTAAAAGGTTTGCATGAAGAGGCATGTGGTGGTCATTTTGCCCAAGAATCAACTCTAAAGAAGATTTTGCTTGCGGGGTATGTTTGGCCCAGCTTGCATGTGGATGTTCAACATTGGTGTAAAAGCTGTCACAATTGTCAGATAAATGGAAATAGAAGGTTGATGCATGGCCCGAGGCAAATAGTGCTTGCAAATGGACCCTTTGAAAAGTGGGGCATTGATGCTATGGGTCCTCTGCCTAGGACAAAAAATGGTAAACTCTACATTCTAGTGGCTGTAGACTATATGACTAGGTGAGTGGAAGCTCAAAGTGTGGCAAGAGTGAATGAGAGGACAGTTAGCAAGTTTGTGTACAATCACATTTGTTGCAGATTTGGCACACCTTTGGAGATTGTTTCTGATAATGGTCCAGGGTTTAGGAAGGGCTTGCTCACAGAAGTTTGTGAAGAGCTTCACATTCTACATCGTCATAGCACACCATACTACCCACAGTCAAATGGTTTGGTGGAGAAGGCTAATGGTGTCATTGCAGGAATCATTAGAAAGATGGTGCAAAACAAGACAAAATTATGGGATGACTTCTTGGATGGTGCCTTGTGGGCATATCGAACCACATATAGGGAAGCCACGGAGTTCACACCATTTCACTTGGTCTATGGTCAAGAGGCTCAAGCTCAACATTCCAACAATGCGACTTCATGGCAAAGGAGCACAAGATGATCAAGAGGTATGGATGGATCGACTTCTTACGTTAGTGGAGCTTGAGTGGAAAAGAGAAGCAGCATACGAGTGCTACAAGAGGAAAGCCACACAGACAAAGGAGAAGCTTGACAAGAAACTGAAGGGCAAAGGCATCAATGAAGGAGATCTTGTGCTAAGGTATGACAATCGACTCGATAATCGTTTTGATGCCAAATTTGAAACAAGATGGCAGGGGCCATACATAGTCAAGAAGGCTTTCAATTCAAGTTACTATCAACTTATAGACTTGAATGGAAAAGAGCACTCCAGGAAGGTAAACGGCTATCGCTTGAAGCCTTACTTAAGTCGCCTTCTACCAAAGGATCTACCAGAGCAAAAGGCAACTATCTCATGTAAGTATTGTTACATGAAGCATGAGTGTAACTCCAGCCAAAATTCTGAGGGGCCAAACAATGAAGATTTCGTCAAGGACTCTGAAGCACTCTCTTTGGAAAAGATTCTTTATGATGGTACATGAATATACCATCATCCTGGGGGAGGGCTAATGATAGCCGTTTTTCGGCTCTCTGTAATTTGGATTTGGCTGGGGGTTTGTTGTTTTGGTTTGTGTTGTGTTGTGCCCCAGCCCCATTGAGCAACACGGGAGCCTTGAAGGGTGTCTAGAGGTTGCTCTTCTTGTTGCCCGCCCCGGACCGCTTCAATGTTTTTCAATGTCCGCACGGAGTGTTGGCCAAAAGAAATACCTTTCGAGGGCACTAGTGGTGGAAGCAATTCCCCGATGCCCGGCATAAGGAGAATTATGTGCTTCATCCATCACCTTTTGTCGTAAGGGCTGAGCTATGCATATTGCTTGTTGACGATAGAGTGTATTATCCCTGATAGAATAAGGTGGCTTTGAGTGACCAGCTTGAAGATCTGCCCAAATTGTGGCGAAGTCTGGATCTTGAGGATACATCTCGCTGAGAGATTCTAGTTCCTCATGATAAATTGTTATTAGTGCATTGATTTTTGGACGCCTGTGCATTCTTTGTTCCAGAAGTGTGTAAAATCTGAAAATGAAACATTGAAAGACAAGTTGGCCCATCTCATCTGCTTTTCTGATAACTTTCTCTGTGTGAGAAAGTAGCGAAGACTTTGATGATCTGTCTTGATAATAAAATCAGCTCCTAATAGATAGTGTTTCCAAATGGAAAGAGCATAAATTACTGACATTAGCTCTTTTTCGTATATGGAGGCATGCAACTCTGCATCTTTAAAGCGCCGACTTTCATAGGCTATCGCGTGACCCTCTTGGTTCAAAACTGCTCCTACACAATCTCCAGATGCATCGCAGTATACCTCGAAAGGTTTGCGAAGATCAGGGACGGTGAGAACAGGTCCGTGACTGAGTAGATACTTAAGCTTTTCGAAAGCTTGTTTTTGTCCAGACCCCCAATGGAATAGAATCCGCTTCTTTGTCAGGTCATGGAGGGGACCTGCTATCGCGGCAAAAGCTCGAATGAAACACCGATAATAAGAACAGAGGCCAAGGAAACTTCGTACATCATGTACTGTAGTTGGCGTAGGCCATTCTACAACTGC
Source organism: Adiantum capillus-veneris (assembly GCF_014529385.1). NCBI lineage: Eukaryota > Viridiplantae > Streptophyta > Polypodiopsida > Polypodiales > Pteridaceae > Adiantum > Adiantum capillus-veneris. The sequence goes on from NC_140935.1 coordinate 104,488,044, forward strand.
TTGAATCTTATCAGGGTCCATTCTCACCTGGTTGTGAGATACTATATGGCCCAAATAGTGGATTTCTTTTAGAAAGAACTCACTCTTCTTAGCATTCACAAATAATTTGTGTTTGCGTAATTCTTCAAACACTAAGGCGATATGCTTATAGTGTTCGTCTTCCGTCTCTGAGAAGATTAAGACGTCATCAAAGAAAACGCCTGTAAAGCTTCTGTATGAGTGGAAGATTCTATCCATCATTCTGTTGAATGTAGCTGGTGCATTAGTGAGCCCAAAAGGTATCACTAGAAATTCATACAACCCAAAGGTTGTTCTAAATGAATTCTTATGCACATCTTGAGGAGCTATGCGGATTTGATGATAACCGCTCTTCAAGTCTATACGACTAAAGACACTGGCTCCTTGTAACTTATCAAGAATGTCGTCAATCCGAGGGATTGGAAATCGATTCTTGATTGTGATCTTGTTTAGAGATCTATAGTGTATGCACATGCGGAATGTGTCATCCTTTTTCTGTACTAGCAAGACAGGTGAACAATATGGAGAAGTACTAGGCCTTATTAAGCCCTTCTCCAAAAGTTCGTTAACCTGCTTGAGAATTTCCTCTTGCTGCATTAGACTAACTCGATAAGGGGGTTGATTTGGAGGAGAACTTCCTGGGATCAAATCAATTGTATGATCCTCAGGTCGCGAAGGTGGGAGTTCATTTGGAAGTTCATCTGCAAAACAATCTTTATATCTTTCTATTAACTTAAGTCTTTTTTTCTCTAAAGAGGAAGAAAGTTGTGAAACAGACACATCTCTCTCTCTTGCAAAAATCAAGTACGCTGAAACACACTTTTTCATTTCTTTCTTGATGGCAATGTGATTGGCGATAGGAAAACGCCAATCACCTGCATCTGCAAGTACAAGATACTCCTTTCCTTTATGAGCAAAAGATAAGGTTTTCTGAACATAGTCAGGAATGGGATGCATCTTGTAGTGCCAAGGCATTCCCAAGATAACATCGCATCCTTCAAGTGAAGCTAGTAAGAAAGACTCTTGATCCTTGTAGTCGTCGACCTTTAGATTCAACTTCCCTATGATTGGAGTAGAGTTTGAGTTCTGCCCTTTGAAGGCAGATTGCGCTTGAATAGAGACTCCAAAACGATTGGGCTGCAAGTTCAGGTCGTCAGCTAGCTTGGTAGAGATGAAGTTGTCTGTACTACCAGGGTCAAACAAAATAAGAGCCCGCTGGTTGTTGATACTACCCCATGCTTTGAGAAGAGCTCTTTCTTTTCCATCCTTGGTTGTATTTCCCTGTACATCTTGGACTGCATTGGAAGAGGGTGGTTGTGGAGGTTTGGTTGGACAGTCACCCTTCATATGACCAACTTGTCCGCACTTGAAGCATCTTCCTTCACTAATGTAGGTTCGCAACTCAGCAAGAAAGAGATATCTCCCTTTCTTGGGCTGATTTGGCTTTGCTTCTGCTTCGGAGGCGGTTCTTTTCTTCTTTTGAGAAGAAGTAGAAGAGGTAGGCTGCTCATGGAGAGCCTTCTGCTTGGCATGGTAAGTGCTTCGTTCCATCTTCCTGGGAGTACCCTTGTCATGTATTCCATCAGCTATGCGGGCTGATTCCATAAGTATCTGCAAGTTACCTCGAGGGTAAAGCTTCATAGCCTTTTGCAAGGCTTCATGCAAACCTGCTTCAAACTTGCGCATCTTCTCCGAATCGTCAATCTTCTTGAAAGGAGTGACTTTCAAGAGAACGTCCCAAAACCTATCCACATAGCGTGGAACAATTTCGTTCTCTGACTGTGAAAGTCGATCCCATTCTTTCTTTACCTCTTCCTCATAGTCTGGAGGAAGGAACTGTGCGTAGAACTCCTTCTTGAAGGCAGTCCAATCTTGGGGTTTGCGATCTTCCAGGATAAGGGTTAACCACCAATTGCTAACGGTGCCTTTCAGGTACAAACTAACATGGCGAAGCTTGGATCTTTCCTTGAAATTCCCTTCTGCAAATGCAACTTCAAATTGGCAGATGAAAGCCAAAGCTTTGTCATTATCACGCCCTCCATTGTAGGTGTCGAAATTCACATCTTTATCTCCCGACTTGAATGTTTTCTGCCTATGGTGTTTCTTCTTATGGTGCTCCTTCTTCCTATGCTTAGACTCCTTGTGGACAGGAGTCCTTTCCCTTGAATGCACTTCTTGCTGCGACGGATCGTAGAGAAACGTGTCTTCCGGAGCAACTATGTCATCCAGATCCTTCATGAAAGAGAACTGAGGGGAATCAGGGGGATCCTGCTCTTGAACTTTTGGATTAAACCGCACATGACGTTCTCGAGGTTTCTTCTGTCTCTCGTGCATGCGGGAGGTTCCAATCAAAGGATCTTTCCTTGGTTGTGGCGCCTTTGGGTTCTGCGGGATTTCTCCCGACCCCATCGGCATTTTCTCCTTCCCTTTTTCAAGAGTATGGAGAATCTTTTGGACTTATGGATGGGAGAGAGCTTTCTACAACTCTTCCACCTGCTATTGAAGGAGAGAGAACTCTATCTCGCGTCCTCCCATTTCTGCAGTCTGCCAAGAGTCGTCAATCCCTTCAGGAAGAGAGAGAGGACCTTGCTCTGATACCACTGTCACAAAAAAAATATACGGAAGCGTAAACTAACGTTTAATTGCACTTCAAATACTCAAGAGAATTAGAGGGAGAGAGAAAACTTGACACTCCATTGGGGACCAGAAGATGGGTTGGTCTCCCCCCTTAAAGAGAATATCTTTATTACTAAGGGAGAATCTTTACAAGCACAGGAACGGGGCATACGCCCGTCCTCTATTCTTTCTTCTATTATGTTCTGTTCTGACTACTGACTGAGAAAGTGTTTCCACTTTCTTTCTGCTTAGGGGATTTCCCATCTTCTGCGAGACTGGTTGGAAGCTCTCGAAAAGAGAGTCTATCTTCCAAAACAGCTCATCGGAAGCTCTCACAGAGGAGAGTCCATCTTCCGTTATGTATTGCCTTCATGCTCATTCATTCATGCATCGAACACAAAAGACAAACAAGCAAAATGCACACGCACATGCTTGCTGTAATTTTCTGCACATAACCTGAAATTCTTACATGTGCACACCCCTACGCCGAAACAGAGGTCTTCTTCGCGATGGAATCGCGCCAAACTTGATGTAGACTTAGAATAAGGAGAGAGAAGAGAATTTCTATGGCTGATCTGCTGAAAACAGCCCTAATTGAGGTGATTAGGGGCTGAAAACAGAGAATTACAGCAGCCGCACTCTGCTAAGAGAGCGTCTACGGCAGCTTCTAGCGATGAAACTTCACCAGAAGGTGTCTATGACTGTGAGATCCCTTGTTCTTGACAATGGGAGCACAAGGCTACCACATATGTCGCAAGGGGCTGCTCTCAAGCTTCAATGGAGGGCTCCACCGCGTAGAGCACGCTCACATTTGGGGGGGTAGGTGCACTGCCAGCCCTGAACATGGGGGAGGGGGGCTCCTAAATAGCCATCAGGGAGAGGGGACGCTAGGAAGAGAGAGAGGGTGAGAGTGAGAGTGAGAGAGAGTTAGTTTGCATTGGTAAGTGTGCCACTTGGCACACTTACTTTAAAAACTTAAAAACCATTCAACTTTTGACTTTAAAAACTTCTAGCTCATTAATTAAAAATGTGCAACTAACTAACAAATGCTACCAATGATTCTTTTATGAGAACACCAAAGGTCTGCCCGCGCAATGCCGCACTGGCACTGCACCGCCTTTACCTGTTAACACTTGTCCGACCGCCATCCCGGGCACGGACCGTTAAATTTAATTTAACGAAACTTACCCTAAGGCTTTATTAGCTTTATTAGCCTTAGGGTCACTGTTCTAAGGACCCCATCTCATTCATGTGCTTGTACTAACGCGCGTATTTTTCCTGAGCCTAAAATCTGAGGCTACTGCTTACCCCTTTCTGAAGACCCGATTTCCCAATCACTAGGGCTTCAGGGTAATTTTTGCTAAGGTCCCTCTGAGGTGTTGTGACCCGCATTTAGGCTCACCTGAGGCCTTAGAACTGCTAGGTCTATTCTGGTGTACACACAACTAATTAGATGATTCTGTTCTCGTAAATAAATTAATTATTTACAAAGTCTGACTTAGTTACAGTGAGGGCTTGCCTGATACTTGGAGCCTATCTACTATTGTACCTATCTTCAAGTCAGGAGACCCTATGGAGCTTGGGAATTATCGCACTATCATGATTGGCACGGTTGCACACATCCATTCTTGAGTAGCAATCGAGTAGATGGCAGAGAGGGAGGGGATACGCGCAGCCAGACAGGTAGGGTTCAGGAGAGGTTTTTCTACTCTTGACCATATGTTGACACTCAGAGCCTTCATTGAGGAGGGCAGATCACATGGGAGACGGATCTATTGTAGCTTTGTGGACTTCCGCAAAGCATTTGACATAGTACCCAAAGCTAGATTGATGCGCAGATTACAGGAAATAGGAGTACCCACAGAGCTCGTTTGGAGGGTCATGGCATTATACAGGTCAATAGTGGGGCATGTACGCACCTCGGAGGGTCTCTCTACACCAATTTACTCCACTATTGGGGTGAAGAAGGGCTGCCCTCTCTCTCCTACTCTATTTGGTATGTATATGGATGAGTTTTCTGATTACATTCAGAGAGATGGTGATAGAGGTTCACATCAGGCAGGGACATGGATTCCACTATTGTTATATGCTGATGATAGTGTTGATCTCTGACTCTCCAGAGGGGATGCAACGTCACTTGGATGCTTTGCATAGGTTTGCCCATGAAAGGACTCTGTCAACCTTGGTAAAACCAAGGTCATGGTATTTAATAGCACCCCACAGTGGATCAGGAGGTCAGCACCCGCATTCACATACGGCCAGGAGACAGTGGAGTATACAGATGCTTACACTTACCTTGGAGTGGTTTTTAGTGGACCAACATTTTCACTTAGTGGACCAGGATTTTCACTGAGGAGAGCAGCAGAGACTAGATTGACCATAGCCCATGCAGCATTGGGTAGACTGGAGAGGATGTGTTCACAGGTTCAGTTTTAAGAACCGCAGACGAAGCTCTGGCTCTTTGACACTTTGGTGGCTTCTGCATTGCTCTATAGAGCTGAGATATGGGGACCTTCATTGGATGGGGAGACATGGAGAAGCCTCTGGTCTCTATGATCTCGCGGCTCATTAGAGCCAAGGCTTCAATACCACGTGCCATTATCCGAGCAGAGCTAGCTGCCCCCCACTAGTGGTTGAGGCACTCACAAGATCTGTCTCCTTCATACGCCGCATGTGGGAACTTCCCAGAGACAAATATGCCCGCCTTGCACTTGAGTCCTCTCGACGGTTAGCCATGCAGGGAGATACAACATGCTGGTATGGGGAGATGACATCATGGTTTCACGCGCATGGGTTCAACATAGACAGATTGCCCCCCTTCCAGTACTCACTGGATGCACCCTCTCTGACTCTTACACAAGCCGAGATCACCAGGCTCATCTGCTAGGACTTGACTCAACAGCCAGTACAGGAGCTGGGCACGAAGATCGCTTTCTACAGAGAGCATCTTCTCCAGCTTACGGAGGACGGTTTTGTGAGGAGGCCCGGATACATGAACACCCACTTGTCACATGGGATACGATGTGCTATTGGCCAGATACGCACATCTTCACACCAGCTACAGATCGAGATTGGGAGATACAGCGGAGTACCAGCAGAGGCCAGGACATGCCCCATGTGTGACATGGAGCCTGAGACAGAGTTGCACTACACATGCCACTGCCCCGTCTACTACGAGATAGGAGGCCGCTTCCATTGCTTGTTCAGAGAGGGATTTGGACCACTCTCCAGAGTCATGCGGTACGAGGATCAAAGATGCCTGGGTTTGTTTTTGCTCGAGCTACGCAGACACAGAGAGAGCCTGACGAGAGGACAGGCTAGGCAATCTCAGAGACAGATCACGGACTTCTTTAGAGCAGACACTGGACACCCGGAGGAGCTACCACCACAATAGAGTTCGTCGCCTTACACCAGAGGCACACTGATCGATGGAGCGACCGAGATGGGGAGATCCAGACGCCCACGACTGTGGAGGACTACATAGCATCGACGGAGGTTGCAACAGAGGATCCGAATCACTTTGGCCCGACATGCACGACGCCCGGTCAGACTATTGACCATGGAGAAGATTGATGAGATCCACCAGCTCTCTTGTGATCTCTCTTGTGATTTAGCTATCCCAGCTAGCTGCTTAGTTCACCTCACACCTAGCAGTTTAGAATTCCATAGCATAGTGTTTTCATTTTGTCATTTTGTTACTTTTGTTACTTTGACTTCGTATCAGATCCACCACACTGTAACTTTCTGGTCTCATAGGTCACTTTGGCCTTTTAAAGACGTTAATATAACATTTCATTTCATTTCATTTTTCTTGCTCTCGGATCTAAGCAAGGAAAGGAGCCACTCTCTCTCTCGCTCTCGGATCTAAGTAAGGATAGGAGGCTCTCTCTCTCTCTCTCTCTCTCTCTCTCTCTCTCTCTCTCTCTCTCTCTCTCTCTCTCTCTCTCTCTCTCTCTCTCTCTCTCTCTCTCTCTCTCTGATCTAAGCAAGGAAGGAGTGGAGGAGCAATCAGGGGAGACTCTCTCCCTCGTTCTCGAAGCTAAGCGGGGAACTTTCTCTCTCGATCTCGACCTAGACTAGGTATGCAAGAGAGTTGAAGAAGCAAGTGGAAGGGAACTCGATCGAAGCAAGTTGAAGGGAGCTCAGTAAGCAAGGGCTCAAGAAGCTCACATGAAGTTAAGCAGGGCTGAATCTAGAAACCCAACACAGAAAAAAATTTGATCACCGACGACAACTTAGGTTTAGTTAATCCGTTTTGATGAATCACGGAGCCGTTAACGACCCAAGGAAACTATAAAAGGGAACTTAAACTCCTAAACCATCACTTGAATTAATTAACAGGTGATGTTAATGGCACTGCTTCGATAATTGTGCGTCAGTTTCGTCAGTGTTGTCAATTTTCAAGCAGTTTTTGTGCGTCATTAGCATTACCAAGTAAGTAATAACTACCTTACTATGCGATGCAGCAACTAATGGCTCTCAATTTTCCCACAGCCAGCAGTCGGGGACGCTGACCTGGCTCACGTTCCAAACCCATATCCCCTGACAACTAATCAAGGGCGATTACAATTCTTTCAAGAGAGGGGTATGTCACAAATTGATGATGTGGCATGACCACCCACGGACAGGTAGATGACGTGGCAAGCTGTACGATAGCTGTACGGACGCCCGAAATTTGTGTTGACATGCCACGTGGACCAACAGTACAGATTTCCGCTTTCGCACTGACATGCTGCCGTGGCAAACTGTATGAAATTCCAAAAATTGCGATGGCTGTTTTTGGCACTTTTTGGAGCCAGTTGCTTTTGGGACTCATTGCTTTCGAGTTTAATTGCTTTTGGGGCTCTGCTTTTGGCATCCCTTGTAAGAATAAAAGGAGCCCAAGGACCTCATGTCACGTGACACATCCCAACCCTATGTGTCTGTGGACAAGCTACATCACAGCAGGGTTCACTCAATCAAGTTAAGTTTAGATTAGCAGTGATCTGGCACTTTTGTGAGTCTATTCGTAGACCGTGCATGCCTAGTCATATCCTCCGATTGCACACAACATGATCATCGGAATTCCCATCAGAATCCATTAGCATCAGTTAGGGGAATTTTCCAATGCAATTAGCCTATTTTCCTATTTATTGGTATTTTCACTTATTATTTTTAAGTGACTTTCCAACAAAAGTAGATAGGGCAATTTTGCTAAGTTAATATATAAGCAAACCCAAGTTAGCACTTTCTGGCAAAAGAGGCAACAAGAGCTTCCCACTCAACAAGTCACTTCTCAGCAGTACCCCCCTAGAAGCCTGGCGTTTTGGTTTTCCATCCTCGCCTACAACATCAGAGCCCTAGCGTTTTGGATACAGAGATCAGACGGCGTGTCCTCTTGCAGTACCGCGGCAACACCAAATCCCCAGCATCTTCCCCCCCTTGCATCATCGCCAAGACCATCAGCATTGTAGCGTTTTGCTCACCAAACCTCAGCACCAACATCAGCGTTTTCAGCCCATGCACTAACGCCAGTAAGACAGATCCCTTCAGCGTTTTTGTTCAAGTATTCGGACCCTTCCAGACCAGCGTTTTCAGCACTATAGCACCTGCTGTGGCAGCGTTTTTCAGCCAAGGAACTCTCTCCAAAAACGCAGCCTAAAGAGCAGCAGCATCAGCGTTTTCATCCTCAGCATGACCCCCGACATTGCCAATCATTTTCAGCCATAACCACAGCAAGAAACCAGTCATTTTCAGCCCCGAAAACAGTCCACAAGTTCAGCCAAAGAAGATCACAGATTCAGCCATCAAGTCGTCGTCGGCATCGGCATAGTCCCATTGCATCCGTCCATTTCATTCGCATTGTACACCTTTGTGCAATCAAAGTAGACCACTCTCGCCGACAAGAGTGGGGCCTTCGGAGGAGGGTTTTACAACCTCTCGGGTGTCGTATCTCTTTCTCTCCTCCTCTCAGTCTCATTCACTTGCACGCACAATCCACTCACTTTGTTCGTGATCATAGCACTCTCCATAAGACGGAAAGCTCTCTCTTTCCCTAAGAACTAAAAGGAACCTTGAGCAATAAAGATCACTAATCTTGAGAAAATACAACATTCATTCCGCTGTACCTTACACCTCACTCTTCAGAGCATCTGAACACAGAGTCTGAGTGTCACAAACTGCTCACGTGTCAAAGCCCTAAAGAATGGAGCCAACTTACAGATGCCAGTCGAGGGGCCTAAACCCTAAGAAGAACAAGTAACAGAAGAAGAAATCCTACCAACTTATGGGGACCCCGTCCGATGGGGCCCCAAGTGACATAAAGGATTAATATAAAGCAGGACCCACAAAGAAAGACTTGCGCCAAAAATTGATGACATGGCAGCTGTACGGACAGTTTTCAAATTTTGCACTGACAATGCTGACGTGGCAAATTTTTGCAAAACGTGCTAACAGTGCTGACGTGGCACTTGTAAGGAATTCCGTGATTAACGCTAACAGCTTTTTGGCATTGCTTTTGCACCAGAAGCTTTTGAGTTTGAAGGCTTTTTGTCACGAAGTGATGACATGTCTGCCCGAGAGCATGCGGGAAACCCTAATCCTAATTGCTGCTGAAAACCCTGATTCTGTGAACCCTAACCCTAAAACCTGCAAACCCTAAAATCTGCCAAAAACCCTAACCCTAAAACCTGTCCTAAACCCTAACCCTAACCCTAGCAACAGAAAAAGCAGGTTTTCAAAAAATGCGTTGGCATGCTAATGTGTCACCGTACGGAAATACAGTCCAACGACGCAAATTGCCAACTTTTGGCTACGCAATTTTGGAGTTTGTGAGAGAGAAAACTGATTTGCTTTATTTTTACTCTCTTAAGAGAGAGAGAGAGAGAGAGAGAATTTTTGCTTTTAAGTGAAGCTTTTGGAGCTCTGCTTTTGGGCATCCCTTGTAAACTTTAAATAAGTGGTTTAGGGCTCACTCTGCAGAGCATCTGGACGCAGAGTCTGAGAGTGAAACCCTAACCGCTCTCTTGTACTTTGACATTGATTTAATACATAAAGAAATACCGAAAGGGGCGCCAGTCTTTGGGGCCAATATCTCTAGGCACGGAACTCCGCCGGGCCAGTGCAAATCTATTGTGATCTGTGAATTGTTTTGAAGTGGTTATTTGGTGCTGTCATGATTGATTCTTGACTTGGAGTGTCCAAGTCTGTTACAATGTATCAGAGCATGGCCGATTTCTCTTCTACGGGAAATCCGATCCCCAATTTTTTTTCCGCGGCACCTATGGCTTCACGCAAGGATCAGTGGACTCCCTCTGCATTTGGAGATGCGAGCAGGGATCACAACGAAGATTCCAAGCAGAGAGTATGGCCCGCCTCGGCCAATTGAGGCGGAGCAAAGAGAGATGAAGCGTCGTCAATTGATCGGTGATGCAACAAAGATGATGCTCAGTTTTGCGAAGGATCCGAAACTAGCTAAATATACGAGCGAGACTTCTTTTCAGGAAGTGCATGCGCAGTGGCAGAAAACCACTACACCACCCCCAAAACCCGCTCTCAAGAAACCTTCTGATCGCAAGCAATATTCAGAGAAGGAACTAGAAGAGGTGGTTGATGCACGGATTGCTCAGCTTTTTGACGCGCAAAAGAAAGCCAAAAAGCACGGCAAAAAGCAGAAGAAAGGCACTAACTTCCCGGGTTATTTGGGTCGTCAGTCGACATTTGACAAAGCAAAGAAACAGAAGAAGCATGTTCACTTTGAAGGAGTACCCAGTTCTTCTTCTTCTTCTTCTTCTGACAGTTCTTCTAGCTCTTCAGATTCGAGCGAAGAAGACCGAAAAGGCAAAAAGCGAAGCAAGAAACAACACTTCGGAAAGGGCAAGAAAAAGCCTAAAACTTGCCCAGTGATTGACTGACAATAATACAGAGGACTCGTCTACAGACAGCTCAGACTCTGATGACGAAAACTTTTATGCGAACAAGAAGAATTTTTATAAAGCCAACCAGTATGACCTTCTGGAAGATAAAAGCAAGAAAGTCTGAGAGTTTAAGGAAGGTGGACACTCGATCAAATTTGACACTTTTTCAGGATACTCAAATGCTTCGAAGGCTTTGTCTGTTATACAACAGTTTGATATCGCTTTCGCGGGAGGATGCTACTCAGAGCACTCCAAGATTTGGAGAGCTGCCTCTTACTTTAAAGGGAATGCTCGCACTTGGTGGTCCACGCTTCTTTTAAACAAGACTGCGTCAGTTAAATGGCTGAAATTTAAGAAGCTTTTTATTTCTTCTTGGTTGATGCAAGAGTATGAACGCGATATACGAGCTGCTTGGAACCATCTTCGGATGACCAAGAGAGATACAATAAATGCTTACTGTGAGAGATTCTGGAGCTCTTTTCTACCCGCCTCTTCATTCAAGAAGATCTCGTTCAGAGAACAGATTGAGCGGTTTACCTTGGGTCTACCTACAGAGATCCGAGATCACTGTTTGGAACAGAAGTCAGCTTCTATTCAGGAGTTGATGAGTCATGCGAAGCGGGGCTTTGGCATTCACTCTGGCAATCTGACCTACCCCACAGATGAGGCCATGACACAACGAGCCGAACAGACTTCTGGGAATGAAAGTAGAAAGAAAAAGAGCAACCCAGAGAAAAAGGATGCACGACCCAAGCTTACTCCTCAGGAGCGAGCTCGCTTCATCAAGGAGGGGAAGTGCTTTGGATGCGGGGAACATGGACATCTCTCCGCGAAGTGCCCTAAAAAGGCACAGAAAGAACAGAATGATGAGGACGACGACAGGCCTGAGAGTTCGAGAGCAGCTGAGAAACGTGGACGAAAAGGCAAGATGGAAACAGGACTGGTTCCAGATTGTGTGGGTACCGATCCCAACACCATGGACGAGAGTACAGAACTTTGCCGAGCTTGGGGCAAAGTGAAAGATCAAGAGGCTCCGATCTTCTTTGATGGAGGAGCCAAGGCCAATTTCATTTCACCGAATTGGCGACGCAGCTCGAGATCACTCCCAATCGGATGGGACCACTTGCGGAGGCAGTTCTAGCAGCACCCGGCAGGGACGTAGCCATTACACCTGTCATTGGCAAACTTCGGTTGCATTGTCAGAGGTATTTGGGCATGAGGACTTCTTCATAATGCCTTTGGAGGGTTGTAATGTTCTCTTAGGGATTCCCTGGTACCACAAGAACAACGCCGTGGTCGATTATCGAGCGAGGAAAGCGACATTGACTACAAAGAAGGGCAAAACCATTGTACTTGATATTAAATTGAAGGGCGAGTCTATCCCTATTGTATCGGCTTCGGCCATTTCTAAATTAATGAAATCCAGTCTGTTTGTTTGCTCGATCTTTATGAAAGAATTGAGTGATAAGGATAGGACAGATATGTCTAAACTTGATAAAGAACGCCAAGATTTTCTCCACTCTCACACCGATTGCTTCTCAGAGGGCCTACCAGGCGAGTTACCACCTGCTCGTCCTGAAGATCATACCATTGATCTGATTGATACCTGGAAGCACACCACTGAACCGAACACCTTACCGTGTGAGCCGAGCACAGAATGAAGAGATTATGAACCAAGTGAAAGACCTCTTGGAAAAGGGTCTTGTCCAGTCTAGTACTTCACCGTATTGCTCTCCAGCGTTGTTGGTTTTGAAGAAAGACGGATCTTGGAGAATGTGCATCGATTATAGAGCTCTCAACAAAATCACCATCAAGAACAGATTTTCGATTCCTAGGACCGATGATATACTCGACAGGTTACAGGGATCCTCGTGCTTTAGCAGGATTGATCTGAAAAGTGGATATCATCAGATAAGGATCGCGCCGGGAGACGTCTACAAGATAGCTTTTCGGACGACTTTTGGGTTATTTGAGTTTTTGGTGATGCCTTTTGGCTTAACCAATGCCCCTGCGACATTTAACCGAATGATGGACAGGATTTTTCGAGAGTACACGCTATTTGTTGGCACTTTCTTTGACGACATCACTGTTTTCTCCAAGAATGAGGCTGAACACAGAGATCATCTGGTTCAGGTCTTTCACGCATTACGAGATCACAAGTTAGTGATTAATGCAAAGAAAAGTGAATTTTTCCTACCAGAGATGCACTTTTTGGGACACATTGTCTCAGCAAGCAGGAGTGCAAATGGATCTGGCCGAGATAGAGACTATCCGTGATTGGCCCGATTTGAAGAATGTCCATGAAGTTAGAAGCTTCTTGGGACTATGTTCGTACTACAGGCGGTTCATTTGAAAGTTTGCAAAGGTTGCTTCCCCTTTGCATATCTTCACAGAGAAAGGAGTCCCTATCTCGTAGGGACCCACAGAGGTGACTGCCTTTCAGACATTGAAAGAGAAATTGACTACGGGACCAGTTTTGACTTTGCCGGACTTGAAGTCATTTGAAGTATATTGTGATGCCTGTGGTCGTAGTCTGGGTGCGGTCTTAATGCAAGAAGGCCATGTCATTGCTTACGAGAGCCGATTGTTCTCAAGGCCGGAGATGACAGCACAGATTTATGAGAGAGAGCTTTTGGCGGTTATCCATGCTCTTACTCAGTGGCGGCATCACCTACTCGGAGAGGATTTTACTGTCTTTACAGACCATCAGAGTTTGCGCTACTTCTTGTCACAGAACTAGCTATCGGAAAAACACATGCGGTGGGCGAACATCTTGTCACAGTTTCACTTCCAGATTGTCCATGTGCAGGGACAGAAGAATGTGGTGGCAGATGCTTTGTCTCAGAAGCCGTTGGTTCTGGCTATTTCCTCGATACATCATAGGAGCTTCGAGGATATGGTCGACCAGTATGCCATAGATATAGATTTTGTAGACGTTTTCACACGGATACGGGATGGGGAGACAATAGCGGGATATTCCATTCGGGATGGCTACTTGATAAGAAAAACCATGTTGTGCGTTACACAGCAGTTGAGGGAAAAGGTTATGACTGAATGCCACTGTCCACCTTTTACGGGTCACCGCGGCATTGCTACCACCATGAAAGGGGTAGAGAGATACTTCTTTTGGCCGAGAGAGAACATTGGCACGCGGTTGCAGTTCTCGTCATCGTTCCACCTGCAGACTGATGGGCAATCTGAGATTGCAAATTCAGTGGTTCTAGATTTATTGAAGTCTTATATCTCAGATCAGAAGACTCAATGGGAAAAGTACCTACCTTTGGTGGAATTTGCCTACAATAACACGATACACTCTTCGACGAGGAAGGCGCCATTTGAGATTGTTGAAGGTGCTGCGAAGGTTCCACCGTTCCTAAGCACGAAAGATAAGATCTTTGAATCGGATGAATATACGCGAGACTTAGATACGGCTTTTGCCAAGGTTCGCGAGACTTTGCAGAAGTCTCAAGAACGACAGAAAAAGGCAGCGGATCGCCATCGTCGCGACTTGAAATTGAAGGAGGATGATTGGGTGCTGTTACGTTTTGAGAAGGCACGCCTGAGAAAGAGAAAGGGAAAGGAGAGGCTTTTTCCAAAGCTTAGTATGCGATACTACGGACCTTTCCAGATCACTGAAAAGATAAATGATGTCTCCTTCCGACTGAAACTGCCAGATACTTGAAGGATTCACAATGCATATCATGTGAGTCGCTTGAAACCTTTTAAAGGTGATAAGCCTAATGATGGGGAGCCTGATCAGCAACCCAAAGTGGAAGAAAACAAGGAGATCCTTGTTCCTGAACAGATTTTGGCACATAAGAATACTAAGAATAAAGGTAAAATCCGAAGGCGGTTCTTGGTTAAGTTCAAGAACTATCGTGCATTGGATGTGAAGTGGATGGAGGAGGAGGACCTAGGAGATACTCCTCAGATTGTGAAACTTTACCTTGATGCTTTTGGTTTAGCATAGTCTACTCCAAACGGAACCCAGAATTCAGCTTGGCCGGAGATCTGGTGCAGTGGGATGCACAAGAGGGGAGTCACTCCGCTCCTTTGTCAATAGATGCCTTGATTTAGATAACTAGAGTCACTGATGTCTCTTTGAGCTTCAGGGATACTGAAAGCTGATAGTATTCTGCTGTATCACTTTATGAGATGGAATTCTTGATTATGATACTGATTTGTTCTTGACTTCTTCAAGTGCAAGAACTGATAGACGAAATGACTGCAGCATTTTGGTCTGATTGATCTCAAATAGACATGGTTGCAATAGGAGTTAGTCAATCGGACATCGATGAGGTCCCGATTGGATCTAGATGCGATTGCCAGCTACATTGCCGATAAATCATGCTCTAAGATCCAAATGAATGTTGAATGTCATGTGATGTCCTGTGATGTGACTCTCGATTGGTACATGTGCTAGATGTGTGTTCCTAGTACGTAGGTACTAACAGTCAGTGTCTGCTAAGACAGTTTATGGCTTCTGTCTGTTTTGCAGGCATAATCAAGGGCGATTACAATGCTTTCAAGAGGGGGGTATGTCACAAAGTGATGACGTGTCTGCCCGAGAGCATGCAAGAAACCCTAATCTTGATTGTTGCTGAAAACCCTCATTTTGCAAACCCTAACCCTAAAACCTGCAAACCCTAAAATCTGCCAAAAACCCTAACCCAAAAAACCAGTCCTAAACCTTAACCCTAACCCTAGTAGCAGAAAAAGCAGATTTCCGAAAAATGCGCTAGCATGCTGATGTGTCACCGTACGGAAATACAGCCCAACGACGCAAATTGCCAGCTTTTGGCTACGCATTTGGAGTTTGTGAGAGAGAACTAATTTGCTTTATTTTTGAGAGAGAGAGAGAGAGAGAGAGAGAGAGAGAGAGAGAGAGAGAGAATTTTTGCTTTTAACTGAAGCTTTTGGGGCTCTACTTTTGGGCATCCCTTGTAAACTTTAAATAAGTGGTTTAAGGCTCACTCTGCAGAGCATCTGGACGCAGAGTCTAAAAGTGAAACCCTAACCGCTCTCTTGTACTTTGACATTGATTTAATAAATAAAGAAAAGAGAGTAATCGTCCACGATTACAGCATATCTACAAAACAACTCGAGTTAGCTCAAAAATTTCCGAGGGACAATCAGTTTGCTATTTTTTTGTTAAGGAGTTGGCTTCTCCTATCGGCTTTTTTGATCAAGCAGTTGGCTTCTTCTTTCGGCTCTTTTGATCAAGGAGTTGGCTTCTCCTTTCGTCCAGTTCGGAACTCTTGATATGCTGGCGTAGTTAAATTAGTCATCACACCCACACCGCACTGATCTTCCACGGGTGTCTTGATGTACTAAAATTACATACCTAGGCAATCTCATCCAGTTAGGAATATTCAGTAGTTGGCACATCACAATGCAACACAAATGCTTACATATGCATGTTACAAGACACAACAAACAACGCCACTGAGCACTCCCCCGAGACAAACGTTCTGCGGAACGAAGCTACTCAACGACTACCTCGGCACCCCCCCGCAAATAACCTAAAAAGGTATGGGCCATGAGCTCAGAGGACTATACAACCAAACGCTCCCCAGACCGCAGTCTGTGTCGCTTGGAGGTTCAAGTGCGGTCTGTGTCGCTTGGAGGTTCAAGCATACAACCAAACGCTCCCCAGGCATCGGCCTGCGTCATTCGGAGGTTTTCTAGCATACAACAGAACGCTCCCCAGACATTGGCCTGCGTCGTTCCGAGGTTTTCAAACATACAACGAAACGCTCCCCAAGCATCGGCCTACGTCGTTACGAGGTTTTCAAACATACAATAAAACGCTCCCCAGGCATCGGCCTACGTCGTTCCAAGGTTCAAACGATACCAAAATAGTATTTCTCACTTCTCCACCCACTAGTAAAATCACCAATCAATAAAACCAGTATTAAAACCAGAGTCAAACAGTTCACATCGACACCAAGACCATCCATCCATTTTAAACAAATTTTTAAACAAGATCACCAAACAAGTTCTCAAACAGAACTCAAACTTAAAAAGCAATCTCGACATCAATCGAGCTCGAAAAGTCGACTGACTTTCCATCATAAAACCTGCACCAAAAATTAGGGTTAGGTTCTTTCCATAAGGTCGTAGCCGACCGCAGCATGGTCCATCAGCTCTTGGACAGACAGCGTCCCTCTGGCGGCGATGGTAATCCCAAAACAGCAATCACACCGAACCTCCAAGGTTATCAGCTCGAGAAGAGACATCTACTGAGAGATGTCGAGAAATTTCAAGATATAATCTGCTAGGGTTTCCATGGCAAGCATTTCAGAATACCCCACTCTGCCAGAAGTTGCACTACGAAGGAAGATGTCAAAAACCATACAACTTTGGGCAAAAATTTTCTTGAAAGCTTGCCAAGTCTTTGGAGTGTGCGGCTTGGTAGCTATAGACTTTCCACATCTGCAGGGCACTACTTTTGAGAAAAACAGTGACTCGAAACAAATCTTGGACCCTTCTATTGCAAGTGATCTTAATGGCTTATGCCGTGTAAGACATGAGCAGTGAAGACGGGAGCGCGCCCGATACGCGATGTATGAAGGGTGGGAGTGGCTAATAAGTCCGGGGTCAAGACCCAAAGATACTTTCAAGTAAAATTCCAATAGCTTTGTCTGCTCTTTTGTAGGACCGGTATGCTTTCAGAAAAGCATACGACTGATGCTCTGATACCACTGTCACAAGACGGGCACCACGTGCGAATAGAAAAGAACAGACTTTTAGCACTTGAATAACAACTGAATTGAGAGAGAGAGAGAGAGAGAGAGAGAGAGAGAGAGACGACACGCGACACGAAGTGGCGGAATTTCACCCTAGAGAGTATTGGCCCCAAACCTTGGCGCCCCTTTCGGTATTTCTTTATATTGCATCAACGCAGTACAAGCCGATACTCCAGACTCTGCACCTTCTCCAGGAAGCATGCCAGAGAATGAGCCCATGGACTCATATTTAAAGGCCCTAGGCCCCAAAAGCAGTTTACATGAAAAGCCTTCAAACTCAAAAGCTTTTGGTCCAAAAGCTGTCAGCGTAAATCACGAAATTTCGTACAACTGCCACGTAAGCATTGTCAGCGCGTTTTGCGGAAATCCGTACAGTTCTGTCATGTCAGCAATCAGCGGAAAATCCGGGCTATGTGTGTGTGTAGGTCTTGCTTTATATTGATCTTTTATGTCACTTGGGCCCCATTCGACGGGGTCCCATAAGTTGGTAGGACTTCTTCTTCTGTTGCTTGTTCTTCTTACGGTTTAGGCCCCTTGGCCGTGATCTAAAGGTTGGCTCTGCTCGTCACTGACTTGACACGTCAGCAGTTTGTGACAGGCCAAGGGCCTTTAGATATGTGCTAAGGGCTCATTCTCTGGCATGCTTCCTGGAGAAGGTGCAGAGTCTAGAGTACCAGCTTGTACTGTGTTTGATGCAATATAAAGAAATACCGAAAGGGGCACCAAGGTTTGGGGCCAATACTCTCTGGGATGGAACTCCGCCACTCTGTGTCGCGTGTCGTCTCTCTCTCTCAGTTCGGTTGTTATTGAAGTGCTAAAAGTCCGTTCTTTTCTATTGGCACGTGGTGCCCGTCTTGTGACAGTGGTATCAGAGCACTAGTCGTGTGCTTTTCTGAAAGCATACCGGTCCTACAAAAGAGCAGACAGAGCTATTGGAATTTTACTTGAAGTATCTTCGGGTCTGGACCCCGGACTTATTAGCCACTCCCACCCTTCATACATCGTGCGTCGGGCGCGCTCCCGTCTTCACCGCTCATGTCTTACAGGGCATAAGCCATTAAGATCACTGAAGTTTCTATTCGTGTGTTGCTATTGATTTCTCGCTTGGAGTGTCTAAGCCTATTACATGGACACCCTAAGTCTAACTTCTATTGCGACACGCGAGAGATTTGCCTAAAATACCTCACAACTTTAAAATCACAGTTTAATTTGGTCAACATGGCCCAACGTAGTTCCATGCCAAGAGAGATTGGCGTCCCTTTCGGTATTTCTTTTTGTATTAATCTTTGAGCAAAGTACAACTCTCGCGAATCCTCAGCTCTCAGACTCTCCGTCCAGATGCTCTGAAGAGTGAGGCCCTTGGGTCCTTTTTATTCTTACACGAAATGCCAAAAGCAGAGCCCCATAATCAGTTAAACTCAAAAGCAAACTGTACCAAAAGCAATTGGTTCTCAAAACCTGCCAAAAAGCAGACAGCGTGATTTTCATAATTCCGTACAGTATGCCACGTCAGTATGTCAACGCGAAAAGACTATTGGTCCACGTGGCATGTCAACGCAAATTTGGGGCCTCCATACTATCTGCCATGTCATCATATGTCATGTCCGGGCAGTACTGCCACGTCATCATTTTGTGACATCGGACTAAATCTTTCGGTAAATGATTCACAGAACACTAAGTTAACTCCCATGTGCACACATTTGCACATTTTCTTGACCTGGCATAATTTTCCCGACTTGGCACTAAAAATTCAGTATAAAATAAGCATCAACCATAGCACTTTTTCATCAAATCAGCCAACGCCAGATCAGCCCCAGTGTTTTTGCATTTGCAGCCTTGGCGTTTTGGCTTTCCATCCCGAGAACCCTCCACTCTGTATCAACCACCTATTGGTCAATCTACTCCTTGTATATTGACTTCTCAGTCAGAGCGTATATCTGCTAACAGCTCCTTCTCGTAGGTCTTACAACCCTCTCAAGACTAGAGAACATTCTACTCTTGTAAGTGATGACATGGCCCTTCTGCATTAAGACTGCTCCCAAACTACTACCTCCTTTGCAAATCTGGTAAAATCAAAACATGAATGCTGCAATTTCTTAAGATCCCCAAGAGAACGGAACACCTTTCTAAGGCAAGGTATACAATGGCAAAGTAATCTCCGCATACTTTCTATTGAACCGCCTAAAATAAGGACATAAACCCAGATTGTGGATTATGGATGACAAAGGGGGATCTCTTTCCTCCTAGAAGGAGAGAATGTTCTTTGTTTTTTTTTTTTTTTTCCATCCAAGCATGCAAGGTTCAGTTCCGGCTTCGGTAGTCTCTTGTTCATCCGATATGCGGCAGATCGGGTACATGTTTCAATGCCTGTCTTGGAGCCATTGTAACAAGAAACGGCATTTCTGGGACGCAAAACGAAGTTGCTGCTTGGGCTTGGTTTATGCAATGGATTTCAACATGTGTTGCAGTATGGACACAGGTGTGATGCAACAAAGTCTAACAGAGGTTTGATTTAACTCATCCTCAAGCAAGGTGGCCCCTTAGATGGCTCTTCAGCAGTGGAGGCCTATCACAATCCTAAACTTGCCCTAGCTCTCAATTTGAGGTCCATCCACCCCTTGGGGATTTGACCCAGGATACACAGCCTAGATTTGTCAAGGAGCATAGCATCCTTGACGACATCTTCACTTTCTAGGAGGCAAAAGCTTTGTTCTGTCTGCATGTGGGGTGCGGAGCTGAACATTTTGCTACTTCACTTTGAGAAAGCTTACGATCATATGGATTGGAGATTTTTTGAGAGTACAATGCGAGGATGGACGACTCTGAAGCCTAGATCAGAAGCGTTGCAACACTAACTCCACTACTCGCAACCAGCCTGCTTGCAACGAGGTATTGATTGTTAGGGGGAGAGGGCCAAGATTTGCATCGACGAGATCTCTTAGCTTCCCACGTGTTGTGCCCTTCTTATTCTTGTTCTTTGCAAAGGCTTAGAGCATCACCTCACAGTTCAAGATATTGAGCTCAGATAGTTACAAATGCCTTTTCAAGAGGGCCCAGGTTGTGTACAACCAGGGGCTTTGCAAACAACAGCCGTCCTTATCCTGTTTCCTGTGCACACATGGGAGAAGATGCACTTGACAAACTAGCCTAACGTACTCTTCTCTCCAATCAAACAATTGCGAGATGATGCCATAATATTAGGGTACTAATCAAAACAAACCCAAGAAGCACACAACGCATCTATTGCAATCACTGACTTAAAAAAGATACGTCAGATGATGCAAAAAAGACAGAAAAATGGCTAACCTTGCGACTGTAGCCATACGTACGTCCCATCCTCGAGCTGTAAGCCTGTGGGTCCCTGCTGCTCATTCAACCAGTCTCACGTTGTGGACTTTGGTGAATGCAATCAGCCGCCAGACGCAGCAGACTCAGCTAACTGGTGATAGGATTGTAACCTAAATATAGCGACGACGTTCGATCCCGTACTCCAAGTCTTGCTGATTTAAGAGGCATATACATGTTTAAACAAGTGAGTAGATGATCCGATCTTTTAAAAAGAAAAGAAGACGCGAATCCAGGTTGATGCTCGCTACTAATTTTGGGGAAAAAAAAAAGGCGGAGGCGAGAAGCGCAAGGCGAGCTGTTGGGGCTGCGGGTGCTGAACGTGGCTGTGCACATGGAGTAGCAGGGGTGCACCTTGGAGATGAGCTGTGGGAGGGGTATTTTTTTTATTTTTTTTACTGCTAAGGACTTTTACTGAGTGCAGCATGATGCGATAGCTGGAGTGGTTGAGAGAGTGACTTCGAGACGGGAGGTGTAAAGATCTAATCGGAGTCCAACATTTTTGAATGGTAGCAAGGATGGCCAAGGTACATTTGGAAGGGGAGAATGGTGGGATTCCGAGGCATCTTGTAAAGTAATGAATAAAACAAGTGAATATGTCCTAACGATTTTGGAAAAATACAAACAGGCGAATCTTTCCAGATGCACCGTCGCGCGAAGCAAGAAGGGAGGGACAAAGCACAAGGTGGAGGCGGGGACAAGGACGGGGATGAAGCAGTAGACCTGGCCAGGTGCGAGGCGGCGAAACAAGGTGCGGGGAGGTGGACGAGGGGGAAGCAAACAGCAAAATGACTTTTTTATTTATCTTAGGTAGAGTTCTCCGAGAGCAACCAAATGATGAGGCTCAGTTGGTGTAGGTCTTCAGAAGTTAGAATTAACCTCCGAATGGTGGGGGGTTCGAATCTAATGCAAGGCTGTTTTGTTTGACTTGATAACTGAGCGTGCGAGGGTGATGATGTCGTTATTGAGTTGAGAGGAATCTGGCCGCTAATTGAATATAATTGAGGGTGCGAGGGTGAGGGTGTCGTTATTGAGTTGAGAGGAATTTGGCCGCTAGTAATAAAATCACGAGGATAATGTGAAGAAAACTTCTCTCTGAATCTCTAAACATCACGTTAATTCGAGATGTTTTTTCAATAAAAAAGAATGCGGTGCCTTGAAGATGCTTTGGATTCTATTGGTCATATGATAAAGTTGATCTTATGGAGGAAGGTTCAATCGTGACGGTGGCATAGCTTCAATCGTAAGCTACATAGAGGATGGGCACGAGAAGGAGGGGGAGGGGGAGGGGGGAGAGAGAGATCAGCTTACAATGGCGAAAAGTTCTCATTATTGCAGGCTATTGGACAAGGTATTATTCATGGCTACAACTAGCATACATCTATTATGCATGGATGTTATAGCTCACCACCATTGCACAGAGACTCTCATGCTTAACAACTCCCTATATCATGATTCATGTCTCTCTCTCTCTCTCTCTCTCTCTCTCCTCGAGGCCTGCACACAGAGAGAGAGAGAGAGAGATCTGCTCAGCAGGCCATCATAGCCCTCAACCTGCAGATGTCATGCATGTTCTTCTCTATATTGACCAGAGCACTGCCCCACAACTCAGCTTACAATTGATGCTAGTCCACGCCATACACCTGCCTCACAACTTCCCTACATGCCTTCCACGCCTATGGTGGCTGTGACTACAACGATATCTGAGAATTTGATGGCATAGAGCGAGAGAGAGAGAGAGAGAGAGAGAGAGAGAGAGAGAGAGAGAGAGAGGTGGTCTCAATCAAGCCAGGGGTTCTATGCATTGATAATGAGGCATACTGGTTATTCGCGGTCCACCCCAAACATAACTTCAAAACCTGAAATTTTTTGGCCTACAACAGAAAAGATCAGCTAGCCCATCCCTCTGTGATGATCGCATCTCCTGTCCAACACCGAATGCTCTTTCCTACCAAAGGGAGCTCCAAACATGCATCATACAAAGCAGGTCATGCTGCCCGGTGTATTGCTCCATCAACTCACCTCGTCTAAGCATACGAGTATTGACAACATTCACAATGGCATCCGTTTTCCCATCAACGCTCTACTTGGTAATATCACCTCTATGAAAGGCAGTCGAAACTTTGCAGTTTTTCTTCCCTCTCTAACTCTATGCACATGCCCTTCGCGTGGGAGCTTTGAAACGCTTCCATTGTCGAAAGAGTTTGGATGCATGTTACGTTGGTCTGCTTATTGATCCGTGTGGTGTGTGCGAGCACCGTCATTTTCTCCAAGGTTTTTGGATGAGTTACCAATTAAAATCTTTTGCGTGGATTGAGAAGAGATGGATGAATCGTCTTATGTGAGGCAAGAAGAGGTTCTCGCTCTCACAGCTGTGCACACTTATGTTCAAGACAAGACTATTCGTGTCATGCCACAAAGACCTATAAGTCCTCTCCGAGTCATCGAGCCTCCTCTCTCTCTCTCTCTCTCTCTCTCTCTCTCTCTCTCTCTCTCTCTCTCTCTCTCTCTCTCTCTCTCTCTCTCTCTCTCTCTCTCTCTCTCTCTCTCATTTCCCTCTTGAATAACAAGTCTTGAGTTCAACTCTCGTCGGATAGATCTTTGAGGTCTCTTGGGATGGTTTCCCACGACGTTAAAATTTCTCTTCTTCTCTTCTTCTCTTCTTCTCTTCTCTTCTTCTGTGTGTGTGTGTGTGTGTGTGTGTGTGTGTGTGTGTGTGTGTATCTCAACATCATTTCTTTGAGGGTTTCGGTGAACGTCTCCTTCTTCTCTCTCTTCAGGACAATGTTGATGATAAACTCTGCTAAGACTTTGTCAGAGTAGCCGATGTTTGCCTCCATCTTTGTGCGTGAACTCGCACATGCTGCTGAAGCTTGTCTTTGAATGTGCAGAGTACTAGCACATATTGAGCCTGCTCTAGCAATAGTTGCAAGGTACTTGTCCTATGTCAAAGGCCCATCTTAGCTGAGATCAATCTTTTGCGTGCAAAATCGCTTACTTTTTAGCACCACTTTCAACTTGAACATCAATGCACCTCTTTCTCTATCCATCATTGTCGGTTGTGTCTGTGCGTGTATGTCATGAGAGAGAGAGAGAGTGAGAGATGTGGCAACCTGCACCTCAAGGGTGTCACACTTAATAACTCAAGGGCTGGATATCTTTACAATCTTTGAATCTCATGATTCATCCACGACAGGAAATCTTTTTTTCTTCGGATTCTTCATTTCCTATCCTAGGGCCTCACCCCTTTGGGGCAGGCCAAAAATCCTTGTAATGAGTGTCTACGAAGCTCTATCTTTATATATCTTTATAATGAGTGTCTGCTTTGGCAACTAACCAATGAAAAAAATGTACCTTTTTTTAAATAACCTCTCCTTTTTCATTAGGAAAAAGGGAACACATCACTATGGCCTTAGCCCTTTGGACATGCCAAAAACGTTATTATGTTTATGGGAGGACACAAAGTGGGCACAATGTTAAGCGCATCAAGTAATAGAAAAAATAAGGTTGATTTTTTGAAAGCTAGTTGATTTTAAAGAGAACAAAGATTGATATTACACATGAAGATGTTGTTGGTTTAAATTAAGTTGCAAGTATTTTAACAACGATGAACTAATCTTATATTTTATAGAATAGTATACCTTCAAGTTGCTCATTGTGTTATGTTGGATGTTTACATTGCTTACAATTGTGACAAGATTAGATTTTGTAGTGAGAAATCATTAGTTTAACGATGTGAAAGAGTTGAGAATGCGGTCATAACAATAGAGACGAATCAAAGCAGGACAGAGTTATATAGAGTCAATTAAAGGCTAATGATGATGCACAAGATAAAGAAAGAACTCTCGAGATATCAGTAAGCTACATAATAATTGTTGCACAAATGCTACAAAACAAAGTCGTGGAGAAATTTCAAGAACTAGTAGAATACATATTCAACTGGTTGCTTAAATGTTTCTAATGAACTTCGTGCACAATGTCAAGTGGAATAGGGCGGAATATATTAGGAGTTGGTAGGTTGAGAATCTAAGGTTTCGACGGTCTGTGATTCATGACAACGTGACATAGGCCAGGCCTGGTGCAAATGCATCTCTAAAGATAAGAAGAACTTTGATGGAAATTGTTGCACCCTGTGCCTTGTGTCTAGTAATGGTGTATGCAAGTGTCAAGGGGAATGTGGATTTATGGTACCATGTCCCATATATTGACCGATGTTCGCTTATGCTTAGTTTGACATAGCGCCATCTTATTCCCACTGCCATGAATGAGGACATTGATACATGTAACTTGACCTTGTGTCATCGCATCAACAGTGCATGTTGCACCATTTGCTGCACTGATTGTCAAGTCGATGTTTTTAGTGATCATGCAGCAAGCACCAATTGCAATCGAGTCCAGCTCGTTGAACTTAGGGTCTAGGAGCCACCGATAAAGTACATTTATGTTGCTTGCATTTATCTTCATCTCAACCTGTGTAATATCAGTTTGGTTGTATAACTTAGTCAAGGCAAGGTTGTTATAGTGTTGACCGTCTGATCTATGAGTACATATTATCGTAGTGGAGTTGTTGATGTAGTCATGCACATGTGATTCATCTATAATACATGCACCCAAGGTACAATTGATCTCATGTACGGTTGGCTTTCTTTCATGAATAATGGTCAAGAATTGAAGCAATTCAAGGTCCATTGCATGTTTTACAAAGCATGACATATTGTAAAAAGTTGCATGTAGCCAGTGGACCGAGCTTGTGATATGGCATGGGTAACAAAGTTCTTGTGCATGATTACAAATTGGGAGTATTTGGACAAGATCACCAAGCAAGACAACACATTTGTTGTTAAAAGTATTTGCCAATGTACTGCTTATTACGTTGACAATTTGTCTTATGATAAGGTCAAAGTCGTTTGGTTTGACATGGATAGCTCGTCTTCTATGATTATAACATCCACCTCTTTTATGTCCAAAAATCTCTCATCGATCTTGTGAATAGAGAGGGGGTATTGTTGATTTTTGGTTGGTATCTTGAACTGGTAATGAATTGTGGATACGATGCTGCTAAGCCTTGTTGTTTTCGCTCTGGTGTATGCAGTAAGTATGACGCTCATGTTTCATCTTATTCATACGTCAAATATCTGATTAGATGTGCCTATCACAATGTGCAAACCATTCCTATCGATCAAATTTTTTTTGTATATGTTCAATTGTTCCATTGTGAGTTCTAAGTTGTTGACAACAACGCTACTCCTTTAATATCGCCGGTGACTTCAGCCGATGGTGGTCCATGGTTGAGTCATTGTCTTTCAAAGATGTCATAGTTTCATTTGCTCTTTGTAGCATAGTCTTTTGAAGTATCATATGGACAAGCTGGTATATTTGTTTAGTGAATAGTATATTTCATTGTATATGCTTTGTAATGTACATCTCCAAGTCCTCGTTGCTTTCGATCAGATTCCTTGTATGACACTCAATGAAGTAAGAGCCCGTCGTATTATCAAAGGATAATAGCTCGACCTCTCTTTGGAAGCATACATGACATAGCAAGTTGTCGTAGAAGAAGGCCTCTGTGTGGTGTCATGGATGGTATTTGGTGAACTTGACCAATCTTTTATTATGTTTAATGGCATTTCCATAGTTGTCCGATAAAGGTGTGGATTGTCCACTCTGTGATGATTGTTTTTCAACAATGTGGTTTTTATGGTACTCGAAGAATGTTAAGTTTTCAAGGGCAATTGGTCAAGCACAATAGAAATCAACAGGGTGCATCACAACATTGTGTGATTTGGACATGATATGTTATCTAAGTTCTAGAGGTGATGAATCTATGTAGAACACATAATCACTTTTTGTTATAACTTGAATCTGCAAACAAGCAGTTCAAAGCAACGTATGTGGCTGAAATTGGCTTCATCAAAAGTGCATCAACTATCAACGTAGTTTAATCTGGTCGAGTCCTTCCAAGCCTAATTATGTGGCTACCTCTGCAGATATGTTTAATGTTCCAATTTCTTCAGTCTTCAATGTGTACTTGAGCAGATAATATGATAGTGATGAGTTTGTGACACACTAGATATTCATATGAGCACCCCAAAGGAGAAGAACGGTTGCATGGTAAGGAACCACATTTCAATATTTATAAGTTTGCCAATAGTACATCCACTTCAAGGAATGAGGATCTAGAGCTAGATGAGGATTTGGTTGAATATCATACAAAAATCTGTATTTGCACTTGCCATTGTTGTGGTGCAGATGGCATGCATCACAACACACGTGCATTTTCTTCTTGAGGATGAATTCACAAAGTTTCATTGCATGCATGTCATTGGCAAGTGTGAGAGGGATATGAACTGAAATAATTTATGTTGTTTGCTCGATGTCCTTTCTCATCCACCCATAGAATGACATGGGCATGGAGAGATCCTATGTTTTAGATCTCATCCCACACAAGGTGTTGATGAATGCGTCCTAGGATTAACTTCCATGTAAGATGTAGAGATTCATGAACTATTTTACTCAATTGTGGAAGAGCAACGCACATTCAATTGAGCAGTCTTTCCAAGAATACTCGAGATTAAATGTTAGAACTATCTTCAAGAAATTTCACACACAAGGGCATCGGGGGAAAGCTAACGTCAACAAGCTTGGAGGAAATCGTTCGACAAAAGCTAAAAGCTGATCGTGGGGCTTGTCTTATGTGTTGGCCAAGGTGGGGGTAGCACCAACTCTGCCAAAATTGACAGAGTTGAGAAAGGAAATCCTTGTTGCTGATGCATGATGGGCGGGGGTAGCACCCCCGCATGCGGATGCGCTCTTCTCAATTGGGTGGACCTCATTCCATTTTGTGGTGATCACTTCATCAGCTATCTATGAATGTAATGAATATGTTTTGTAAACCATGCATCAACCATGTGTATCAAGTCCTTCAATGAACGTTTATGCCATGATGGATTGCCAGCAATCGTCGCTAGAAAGTTGAAGCAAAGTATGTTCTGGATGGCTTCCTTGTTGCTTGCATTCTTGTGCGCTCTTTTATACTTGTCAATATCTATGTGCATAACAGTATTTTTTCTGTTGTTCGCGATTAAGATTGCATGCTTCAACTGGTAGATGAGCAGGAGATATGGCTTGTATAATGTATACAAAGGGAATAGGGTGTGGACTCTTATTCAAATGTAGTCGTTGAATCAAATATGTCCATTGTACTGACCATGTCCAAATGAAAATAAGAATGGAAAAACAACCGACTCTATTATGATGTATTTGAACTTTGGCATTGGGCTTGGCAAGCCATTTGTACATGAAGGAAGCAACACATCCAAGAAGCATATCTTTGTTGAGAAGCTGTATGGAGCCAAATTCATGCGTATCGGATGTAGTATATGTGTGTCGTCTTGATGGCTCAACCAATGTTTCCAAAATCAAGAAACTACTTTCGTTCTTTGCCTTATCCATTAGGTCAAAGGGTGATAGCTATAAATGGCAACGGATCATTTTGCCTATAACCTCTTCAGACAGTATGCACAATCATATTCTTTTGTGAGGTCTTTTGGCCTTATATCTCTGCAATATATGGGTGTTCTTTATGTCGAAAGCAAGGACATTTGAAATGGTTGAGGTAAACAGTCCATGAGTTTGTAGAGTGTAGACTAGCATTACTTGACCAAGATATTGGTGAGTTACCTAGCAACGACCTTCGCTCTAGTAATCCTCGAGCTATTGCATGTGTAGTTTTTGTCACACTAATCAATACGTTGATAATGTTGAGAGATTGTGTATGTAGTCGTCGTGCAAAGAGAATTTGTTGTATGGTAGTCATGTGCATGGATGACAACATATCTTGGATGGGAATTAGATGTTTTTATAAGAAGCATAAGTCATCCATGAGTATTTAACTTCTGCGTGTTCCAAAGCACCAAGCAATAGTACTGATGTGAATGCAACAAGATTGTCTATTTCATTTGTCTAATAATTTTGTTTATCGTTATATGTGAGGTCTGTCACCGCACAAGAGGGACATATTTCTAGATTGTGAGCAAGAATGTCATACTGCATGGTCCAATCTTTATACAATGCAGTAATTTCAAACCATGACCTACGATGAGCTAGTTTCAATTTGATTGCAGCTCGCTCCCTAGTCTTTTGATGCTTGGACTATAGTCTTGTAGGCCTTGAAAACCTCATATTGAGACCTATATGGGAGAAACGAGGAAATATATAGTATGGCATTAATATTTAGAACTAAATTAAAGGAAGCAATGTGCAAAATTCTAAAACAAACAAATGGATAAAGCATCAACAAACTACAATAAGAAATGAAGTGCTTTACTGACCTGCAATGTTGTATAGGTGCTTTTTGATTGTCCAAACTCCACACCGATCTTTGAGTCAAGCTATAGAAAAGCAATGTGAATAATTAAACATTTCGTCTTGCAATGAAGCGTCACATAATAAAAATGCTAAGTATACATTGTACATCATGCAAAAGTGCCATATTGGCACCGTGGTCTCTCCAAAAATCATAAGAAATGGATATCGTGCCCTGCCCCGTAGCATTTATGTGTTACACCAAGCAAACACATAGGCACAAAGAGCTGGATGTAGATAACGGACCTTGCAGTGTTGTTAAGTTGGAGTCATGCTTGTGTAATCAAAACGTCCACTGTTTTGAATAACCGTCCTCTCTATCAGACACAAAACACGCATTAAGACAAATACAAAAGATGCGGAATATTGATTGAGCTTAAAGAGAAGCAAATCTAACTTTATGTTCTATGTCAAGGGTCCACTACATAAAGTTATGGCTGCTTTTCTGCAATCATCTTGCAAACCATACTTGCATTTCGTTAAATTTTTATAAGGGAAAATTGGCTCAGGTCACCGAACCCGAATGGGTCCTCCAGACAAGTTCTAAGCAGCTTCATTGTTAAAGGGCTCAAGGCTGATATTTCATAACCCACTCTCTTATAAGCAGCTTCATTGTTAAAGGGCTCAAGGCTGATATTTCATAACCCACTCTCTTATAAGTGTTTTTTTTTAGTTTCTCCCCATTCCACAAACACCCCCTTCGCTCCCATCGAGTTGGAGTCCTATGTTGGCACTCTACGTTTCCCGATGTCTAAGGTCCAAGATATTAGCCCAAATGGAAACCTATTGATTGATTGCCTACTTTATAACTACTTACAAAATGGTAATATGCATCTTATTAAACATCCCAATACACTAAATAGTTATAGGCAGTGCTATCGTGTATAAGTTGTTTGTCTTGCATGCTTTCTCAACAAATCATATGTCACTACGCACTTAGATACATACCTTCCTCTCCCGAGAGAGAGAGAGAGAGAGAGAGAGAGAGAGAGAGAGAGAGAGAGAGAGAGAGAGAGAGAGAGAGAGAGAGAGAGAGAGAGAGAGAGAGAGAGAGAGCATGAGGGGCTAGTTGGTGAAGTTAAAGATGTTGGACGACCATCTAGTGTTACAGTATCAAGCCATCTATCGAGCATTGGTGGAGGTGATGTTCAGTACTAGGTCATCAATGTTCGATTGTTTTGTGAATGACTAACAGCCACATCAACTACCTGCCTATGCAATCAATGACTTTCAAGTGATGACATTCTGGACAAAAAGTCCATCGAGAACTTTTCATCTTTTTGTGAGGATCACATTTGGCATATACACTCTCCAATACGCTCTTGGAAAAAATGCTCATCAAGAAATTTTTTTAATTTTGTAACGGCACCACATTTGACATACATCTTGACCAAAGCTTTATGAAGCACATATTTGTCCAGTAGCCCTTAAATTTCTTACTTTTGTGACGGAATTACATTTGGCATACATATCAACCAAAGCACTGCCAAGCATGGCATCTTTCTTCAGCATCCCTTGACCAACAAGAATTCTCTCACCTATTTCAATGTGCTGCATAAGGCAACTAGCCTTCGAGATGCAACCAAGAGACAAGCTTTAAAAATGTTTGATAGATATTAAGCATTGACAAAATTGCTAGAAAGCTTTAGAGGCATTATTGGCTTGGGGTCAGAGACCATGTCGATGTTTTGCATAAGGCCAGGGCTTCAAGGTGCAAGCAAATTTGATTGTATCTGCAGAGTGGCTTGGCCTTTGCATCTAGTGAAAATACCTCGTAGCATTTTTTCCACGGCCATGTTTGGGACATTTTTCCCTTAATGCATTCCAAGGGACAACATTTTGACAAAAAAAAGCTTTAGAGGCTTTACTAACAGCTTGTCGTGTGCTGGATTAGAGACCATCATAGTAACAATCTCATCATGAAATCTCTTGACCATGTCAACCTTTTGCACAAGCATCAAGGTGCAAGCAAAGGTGATTGCATCTAGAGTGTGGAATTCTCTTTGCATCAAGTGCGAACAGCCCGAAGCATTTTTGCCCATCATGGCAATTATCGCATTCCAAAAAAAATTGTTTTGACATTGGCTTGCCCAAGTGCTTGGTGAGAGGCCATCTGGTGCAACTTATGCTTGTCTACATTGCTAGTTGGACTACTTTGTGAAATATGCTTGTTGCATCATAAAACACTAATCCATACAAGAAGACCAGAGCACCAATAAGAGGCGACTAGCAATCTCATTGTGACTTGTTTCAACGAGGTAATGCCTTATCGAATGTCAAAAGTCTTCAACATGCAAGAATAGGTTATTGTATTTGGGAAGATAGACCAAGGCTGTGTTTCCCCATGTTCCTTTGTTGCAACCATTTTGGGCATATCTTGCAATTTACACACTCTAGGATTTGAACAAGGAGAGGCATAGGAGCCTTTCTCACAAGGGCTTTGTAAAGCAGGGATTCACTAAGAGGCTAAGAGATGTAGTACAACCTCTCAAGAATACCATAGTAGAGTACAAGTAGCACTACAAAAACCCTAAACACGACAAGGGCAGAGCCTTCAATGTTTGGATTGATCATCAAGATCAACTTGTGGTGTTCAATCCATGTCCACGTGTGCTTGATGCCACTTGACTCTATGGGAGACATCACAAACCTCCAAGACTTGGACCAGGAGAGGCATAGAAGCCTTCTTGACAAGGCCTTTGTAATGTGAGAGTTTGCTAGGAGGCTAAGAGATGTTGTACAACTTCTTGAGAATACCTTAGAAGAATACGAGGATTACAAAAACCCTGAACATGTAAAAAATAGAGCCATTGCACGTAGTGGTCTGGGCATACCCATGAACGTTGCAAAGCTTTTTGTATATGCACATCGCCTCATCTATTTCAAATTTGCACCTCAAGAGTAAGCTAGGTCACTTCCTCTTTGTGGAGCCTTTCCACCTACCTCTTAGGATGCAACATGGCTGAGTTTTGCAAGGTTTTTGTGGGTTGGTTTTTGATCATATATATAGACAAGCTGGGTGTCTCTATTACGGGTATTTGCAAGCAGGTGTTGCGTAGCAAGGAGGTGGTCCCTTATTTGTTCATTAGCACCCATAGTGGTCTTGTTATACAGGATTTCTACCGAGTTATTATAAGGATATAGACATAAAAACTCAAGCCTTAGGCTTGTAACTGGCCCGCGAGAAACATGGATTTGTCCTCCTACATCTTCACTCTCAACATGATTGTTAACGAGAACAAGGATATTGCAATCAATTATTGGAGAGAGAGATACTTGTGTTTGATGGACTGGCTAGTTGCAAAGCTATTCACAAATGGTTGTGGAGCTATTCACAAAGCTGGCTATAGAGCTATTCACGAAGCTGCAAATGTCGGCCTTGAGAGGTGCGAAAGCCGGTACTGAGGTCACCAGGGTCAAAAGGGGTATCGAGAAGATGTTACCATATACATGTGGTAGTGATGTGTGTGAACACGCTAGGACCGTCGGGGCATTTTTTCCCTCTTTAGGAGGTTTTTCCCCTTGAGCATTGTATATACGCCCATCACTCTGGGGCTATCTATCTTTCCATTGCACACTAAGTAACACACTCTCTATTGTGTGCCTTGAGCTTCCTTCGTCTTCTCCAAGATGTATGCATTTCTCTGCAACCTTAATTCCAACAACTGGTATCAGAGCAGGTTACGTCCTCCTTGGCTTAGTCGCTAGCTGCTCCAACACACGCCTACTCACTTTCTCCGATTACACTGAGGTTTGGCGAGCATTCGCAGTCGTCTCAGATTTTTGATTCGGGCTTATTTCGGCCTCCGTTTCCACTACAGGCAAGTCTGCATAGGCTATTTCGTCATTTTGTGCAGAATTTTTGTTAGTGCCATTTTCTGCATAACAGGTGCCTTACAGTCTTCTACGGTTTGTGCTATATAGCACGTGTTGTTCCCGCTTCATTTCTCCTCTTTTTGAGCAGTTTTCACATCAGGTGCAACATTTACCATGGCTGGCAACAACACATATGTGTTCAAGATGTTTGCTGCTGTTGCTGAGGACATGTTGGATGGGGACAATTACCCTATGTGGGCTTACATGGTGCAACATGTTCTTGTGTCAAAGGGCGTCTGGAATATTGTGCAGGGCATTGATGTACGTCCTGTTAGGAAATAAGACGTAGCTAAATAGATAATTGAGTAGATTACGTAATGGAGAGAGACAAATTTATATACACGAGATTATAGAGTAGAGAGAGAGAGAGAGAGAGAGAGTACACACGATATACGTGGTTCACCCAATGTGGGCTACGTCCACGGGAAAGCAGCCACTCAATGGCTTTAGTACTTCAAAACAAGAAGTAGTTTACAAAGGGATTATACCCTTAATGGAGCTCCCGCCTTGCTTCACTCTCACCACCTCACACTTGTTGGAATTAGGGTTGCAGAGAAACACACACAGCTTGGAGAAGACGAAGGAAGCTCAAGGCACACAATAGAGAGTGTGTTCCTTAGTGTGCAATGGAAAGATAGATAGCCCTAGAGTGATGGGCGTATATACAATGCACGGGGGAAAAAACCTCCTAAAGAGGGAAAAAATGCCCCGGCGGTCCTAGTGTGTTCACACACATCACTACCACATGTATATGGTAACAAATCCCCCCTGGAGTGATGTGGTGAACGAGAGCTGGCACATGAGTAAAGGGAAGTGCCATGCCCTGAGGACAGGATCAGTCCACAAAGGGGAGTAAGCCCAAAGCTTTGCGGAAAGCTTCAAGCTTCTCACGAGACAATGCCTTTGTGAAAAGATCTGCAAGGTTGTCCTGTGTTGGCACATAAGCCAAGCTGATCTCTCCTGCTGAGAGCCTCTCCCTGACATAGTGGTAATGCACCTCAATGTGCTTTGTGCGAGCATGAAAAACTGGGTTCCTCGCAACTGCCAATGCGCTCTGACTGTCAGTGTAGATAGTGTTGGCAGTGTCCTGTCCAACACCCAAGTCAGCCATAAGGCGTCTGAGCCATACACACTCAACCTTAGCTGTGAAGACTGCCCTGTACTCAGCCTCACAACTCGAAGTGGCCACAGTAGGTTGCTTCTTGCTCAACCATGATATACATGAACTGCCAAGCATGAAACAAAAACCACTTGTGGACACTCGCGTGTCAAAACAACCAGCCCAATCTGAGTCCGAAAAAGCATGTAAGTCTGGCGGCAATGATCCCCCTTGGGATAAAACAAGCCAAGATGTAAAGTGCCACTAAGGTAGCGGAAAATCCTCTTGACAGCCTGCCAATGCTTAGACCCTGGGCTATGCATAAATCTGCTGACCTGCGAGACTGCAAACTGAATATCTGGCCTCGTGTTGCATACATAAATGAGGCAGCCAACAGCAGTTTGGTAAAGAGTGACATCAGCAGGATCGCCAGCATCATGTAGACTCAACTTCAAACCTGTTTCCATGGGAGTGGCAATAGGTTTGCAATCCTCAAGTCCAAACTTACATAGCAATGTCTCTATGTAACTTTTCTGACACAAGGCAATACCACCATCACACTGCTTAAACTGTATACCCAAGTAATGATGCAACAGCCCCAAATCTTTCATCTTGAAAGTAGCATTCAAATCAGCCTTAAATTCAGCAATATGTCTCTCATTTGGTCCAGTGATCAGCAAATCATCAACATAAAGAACCACAATGAGAAATACATCATCCTCACGCTTTACATACAATGTGCTTTCTGTTGGACTGTTACGAAAGCCTCGTTTAACCAAATGAGTGTCAGCTTTCTCATACCAAGCACAAGGAGATTGCTTCAACCCATACAAAGCCTTCTTACATTTGCACACTTTGTCCTCTTGTCCTTTTATGACAAAACCGCGAGGCTGCGTTACATAAACTTCCTCAAATATGTCACCATTCAAGAAAGCAGTAACAATGTCTGATTGATGTACATCCCAACCAAAATGAGCTGCCAATGCACATAGAAAACGCACAGTAGTCATACGACAAGTGGGAGCAAAAGTCTCTTCATAATCTATGCCTTTTTGTTGTGCATAACCCTTTGCAACAAGTCGAGCCTTATGGCGATCGATCTCACCATTCGGCTTGCGTTTCAACTTGTAAACCCACTTCGTACCAATGGCCTTTTTGCCAGGAGGCAAATCACATAAAGTCCATGTGTCATTCTCTATAAGTGCATCATATTGTGATTTCATGGCAGCAATCCAATTTTCTGAATTCTGTGCTTCATCAAAAGACAGAGGCTCCTCAACATCATGTAAACTAGACACAGCCAAAGCATAACAATCTGATGCATAAGATGCATGGCGAGAGCCTGAACGAGTACGACTAGATAAAGGTGCATCCAATTTACTGTCACGCAAAGTGTGCACCAGCCATTTTGGCATACCTCTAGCCTGCTCATTTTCAGCCCTTTCCTCATCAAGTACATCATGTACATCTGCATCAGTAATAGGCTGTTCTAAAACATTTTCAGAAACCCCCATAGGCTGTACATTTGCCTCATTGGAACTTACATTCGTATTTCCACCACTGAAAAGAGGCAACAAAGTGTCATAAATGTCCTGTGAGCTTACATTACTGTCTCTAGTACATGACAGCAAGGGTTGAACAGAATCTTCCACAAACACTACATCCCGTGAAACCAAAATACGTTTTGTTTGCGGATGATACAACCTGTAACCTTTGCTTTCAGCACTATAACCAACAAAAATACATTTGACAGCCTTATCATCCAATTTTCTGCGCTGCACTTGTGGCACCAAAGCATATGCCAAACAGCCAAAAACACGCATGTGCTCAATAGAAGGTTTTCTATCATGCCATGCTTCATATGGAGTAATAGACTGCAAAGCTTTCGTAGGACACCTGTTAAGTACATAAGTGGCACACATGATGGCCTCAAGCCAAAAAGAATGCGGCAAAGCTTGACTTTTGACCATACATCGTGCCATTTCCGTTAGTGACCTGTTTTTCCTCTCAGCAACACCATTTTGCTGAGGTGTATAAGGCACTGTACATTGGTGTTTTATCCCACGACTAGCCAGAAATGCATTAAATTCATGAGACATATACTCCCCCCCTCGATCGGAACGGAGGGTGCCCATAGTACATTTGGAGACATTTTCAGCCATAGCCAAAAATTGTTTGAAGCACATAAAAACTTCGGACTTTGCTTTAAGCGGAAATACCCATGCATGCCTGGAGTAATCATCAATGAAAGTCACGAAGTACAGGTAATTGCCCAAGGACGGAGTTTGCATGGGCCCACAAACATCACTATGCACAAGCTGCAACCTGCATGTGGCCCTAACTGAACCATCCTTTGGAAACTTAGAACGCTGCATTTTACCCAGAATACAGCCTTCACAAACATGTTTGATAGGTGCTTCAAGAGGCGGCAAAGAAGCAACCATATCAGATTTCTGCAAACGCAGCAAACTGGCAAAATTCAGATGACCAAAACGTGCATGCCAAAGTTTTGCATCTGAAATAGCCCTTGAATCTGCAACAGCATTTGCAAAATTTTGTCCACACTTGTCATACAAAGTGAGCTTATACAGCCCACGGCACAAAAGCCCAGATGCAACAATTTCATCACCAAAACTGAGATCATGAACTGTACATCTGTCATCCACAAATTTGACTACAAGTCCAAGTCTAGCAAGTGCGGATACAGACAATAGATTCTTCTTGATCCCAGGTACATAAAGTGCATCAACAAGTGTGAAGGAACTGCCATTAGCAGCAGTGAGCACAATCTTTCCAACTCCCTGAACTGGATAAGAGGCGTTGTTGGCACAAGTGACTGAATCCCATGAGGGACAGACTCGAGAGAGGTAAACAATTCACGATGTGAGGTAATGTGCTTTGTAGCACCACTGTCGAAATACCACACATGTGAATCTGCAGCAACTGACAAGCATGCATCATGGACAGCAGGATTGTAAGTGCACTCTGCGCTAAAAGCCCATTCTGCATCAACATCAGCATCACAATCTCCTTTCACAGAAGACTCAACAATGGCTGCATTTGTAGTGGAACCAGCATTTGCAGTGGAACCACCCTCTTTCTTCTTAGCCTCTTTGGCCTTCAACTTAGGACACGACTTGATCAAGTGATCATTGGCTTTACAATAATGGCAACGCATCTTCTTTTTGCCCTTATCACCAGAATTGCCAGACGAAGTGCTGCCAGCAGAAGCATTAGGAAC
The DNA here is from genome assembly GCF_014529385.1 of Adiantum capillus-veneris. Lineage (NCBI taxonomy): Eukaryota > Viridiplantae > Streptophyta > Polypodiopsida > Polypodiales > Pteridaceae > Adiantum > Adiantum capillus-veneris. The sequence goes on from NC_140935.1 coordinate 104,525,247, forward strand.
AGAATTTTTGCCACTCGCAGCAGAACCATAAGAAGTGGCTGCATTACTGTTACCACCCTTTCTTTGAGAAGCAATAAAAGCCTGTTCAACTGCACGCTGCCTAGTCTTGTTTTTTCTAGAAAGTGACTCTTGCAATAGCAATGTGCATAATGCATCAAACTTGACAACTTCAGGATTTCCTTGGGTCATCAGTCTCCAAGTACTAGCAAAAGTCTGGTAGGAATCTGGTAAGGCATCAAAAACAGTCTGCACAAGGGAACTGTCAGAAATGACTTCACCTGTAGAAATGAGTTGCTCATTGATATCCTTGACACTAGCAAGGAAAGTGTCCATATCATCTTCCTCATGCATAATCTTCGACTCTAGCTCTTTACGCAGCAAAGCAATTTTAGCCTCATTGCGGCTTGCATAAAGACCTGCTAGAATATCCCAAGCCTGTTTTGCAGATTTTGCTGAACGGATGTGAGGAATAATGGTGCGCTTCACAGACAACGCAATCAATGCATGAGCCTGCGCATCCTTAACATCCCAACGAGCTTGTTCTGCTGTAGGCAAAACAACTCTAACAGCTGCAATCCTTGCAGCAAGACCTGCAACATCCTCAATATCGCCTACATCTTCAGAACCAGGACGTACATCAATGCCCTGCACAATGTTCCAGACACCTTTTGACACAAGAACGTGTTGCATCATATAAGCCCACATAGGGTAGTTGTCCCCATCCAACCTGTCCTCAGCAGCAAACATCTTGAACACATCTGTGTTGTTGTTGTCAGCCATGGTAAATGCTGCACCTGATGTGAAAACTGCCCGAAAATAGGAGAAATGGAGCGGGAACAACTTGTGCTATATAGCACAAACCGTAGAAGACTATAAGGCACCTGTTATGCAGAAAACGGCACTGACAGAAAATCTGCACAAAATGACGAAATAACCTGTGCAGTACTGCCCGTAGTGGAAACGGAGGCCGAAATGAGCCCAAATCAAAATTCTGAGCAGACCAAGCTCTTCGAGCTTTCCCAAAATATTTGTCGACCTGCAAACGCTTGCCAAAGCTCACTGAAATCGGAGAAAGTGAGCAGGCGTGTGCTGGAGCAGCTGGCGACTAAGCCCGGGAGGACGTGACCTGCTCTGATACCAATTGTTGGAATTAGGGTTGCAGAGAAACACACACAGCTTGGAGAAGACGAAGGAAGCTCAAGGCACACAATAGAGAGTGTGTTCCTTAGTGTGCAATGGAAAGATAGATAGCCCTAGAGTGATGGGCGTATATACAATGCACGGGGGAAAAAACCTCCTAAAGAGGGAAAAAATGCCCCGGCGGTCCTAGTGTGTTCACACACATCACTACCACATGTATATGGTAACAACACTCACCTTGTTGCATCAACTTCACACTATGAAATGTGTGTAGAAATGGCCTCCTTTTATAGGCCAAAAGGGCTGCCCTCTCTTATGAGAGACAGCCATGTGTAGCCGCCCTTGTGCGAATAAGTCCAAATCGGACCCTCCAATCCGCCCATGTGTGGCCGCCCTTGAGAAGACAAGTCCGCTTTTGAATTCGGCCACCGGCCACCGGCCATTGACTTCCGACCACCGGCCAACCGACTGGTTGTTTTCCGACCACTTTGTGGCCGCCGTCCGGCCATAATATTCCGACGAAAAAGAATATTCCGGCAAAAAAAAAGTCTCGGGGGCGGAGTTTAAAGTTGCCCCTGATTCTTGTCCGTGAAAATTTTGGTTTTCGGTGAGTGATTTTCCTTCACGCACGATGGCTTCTCCTCATAATGGGAGCCTTACAAATGTGCGCTTTTATCACAGAAAATTACAAGGGTAAATCAGGCTCCATACTTAACAATCTCCCACTTGGAGACTGATCTCCAAACCAAACTTGTGACTGCTTTCCATTATGGCTTCTTATCCTTGAATGCCGATTGAAGATGAGCAAAAGCTCAAATTCTCCTTGTTGACCACCTTTGTAAACATGTCTGCAGGATTTTCACTTGTATGCACCTTTCCTAGCTTTAGTTGTCCCTCTTCCAAAAGAGTGCGTATGAAGTGATATCTCACCTCAATGTGCTTTGTCCTTGAATGAAAGGCTGAGTTCTTCGCAAGATGGATAGCGCTTTGGCTATCACTGTACAAGACACAATTGTCCTGTACAAGACACAATTGTCTTGTTTGAATCCAAGCTCTTCTAAGAATCTGTGAAGCCACATAATTTCTTTGCTTGCCTCCGTCATTGCTACATACTCTGCTTCCGTGGTAGAAAGTGAAACCACTTTCTGCAGCTTTGAAGCCCAGCTTACTGCTGTGCCTCCAACCGTGAACACATAGCCAGTAGTGCTCCTTCGAGTATCTTTGTCACCTGCCATATCTGCATCAGCATACCCTTTTAGAAAAATATCAGTTCCTCCAAAATACAAAGCATTTGTTGTTGTCCCTTTTAGATACCTACGTATCCACTTCACAGCTTGCCAATGCTCTTTACCTGGGTTGTCCATGAACCTACTCACAACTCCCACTGCATGTGCAATGTCTGGCCTTGTCCAGACCATAGCATACATTAGAGAACCTACCGCTGCAGCATATGGAACTTTAGACATATAGGCTATCTCTTCTTGTGTCTTTGGACACATATCCTTCGTTAGTTTAAAATGACCAGCCAAAGGTGTAGAAACTGGTTTTGCATTTTGCATTGCAAACCTTTCTAGTACCTTCTTGATGTAATCTTCTTGAGATAGCTTTATTGTCTTCTTCGTCTTGTCCCTTGATATTTTCATACCAAGTATCCTCTTTGCAGCACCTAAATCTTTCATTGAAAAAGATTTGGACAGCTCCTCTTTTAGGTCTTTGATGTCCTGCATGTTAGCACTTGCAATCAACATGTCATCAACATACAACATTAGGATGATGAATTTCCCATCTCCCAAATTCTCCGTGTAGACGCAGTGATCCGAGTTGCATCTTGTGAATCCATGATCCAACATCCATCGATCAAACTTCAAGTACCATTGTCTTGATGCTTGCTTTAAACCATACAAACTCTTCTTTAATCTGCAAACCATTTTCTCCTTACCTTTTACTTCATACCCCTTTGGTTGAAGCATGTAGATTTCCTCCTCTAAGTCACCGTGAGGGAATGCCGTATTTACATCCATTTGCTCGAGATTTAGATCATGAGCAGCCACAAGGCTTAAGACAAGCCTAATTGAGTTCATTTTTACAACAGGAAAAAATATTTCATTGAAGTCAATACCTTTCTTTTGAGAAAAACCTTTTACCACAAGCCTAGACTTGTACCTTTTCTTCCCACCTTCTTCTTCCTTTAGCTTGTACACCCATTTGTTTTGAAGTGCCTGCTTACCTTTAGGCAACTCAACCAACTCCCATGTTTGGTTGCGATGTAGTGAGTCCATCTCCACTTGCATGCTCTTCGTCCATTCTTCTTTGGATTCATGTTGCATAGCTTCTTCATATGATTCTGGCTCTCCAGAATCTGAGATCAAGAGATGGTTGAAGGAAGGAACAAACCTTTTTGGAGGTCTACTTGCTCTTGTAGATCTTCGGGGAATAGGTTGAGGCTCCTCATTTGGTTGACGTTGTTGCACATTGTCACCGTTTGCAGTCCTTGAGTCTTCACCGTCCTCAAGCTCCATGTACTCATCACCTGTTTATTTTGTTTGTTTTCTTTCCAAGTAATCTTTGTACATATTTTGTTCGTTAAAAATTACATCCCTACTCCTTAAGATTTTACCATCTTCAGGATTCCATAGGCGATACCCAAAGTCTCCTTCTCCATAGCCAATGAAGAAACACTTTTTGGACTTTGCATCTAACTTTGATCTTAGGCTTCTATCTATGTGCATGAAAGCCTCACACCCAAACACTTTGAGAAATGCATAATTCACCGGTTTACCTGTCCATGCCTCTTCTGGAACTCCCCCATCCAATGCCGTTGAGGGTGACCGATTGATTAAGTACACAGACGTACTTACAGCTTTCGCCCAAAGCTCAAGCGGTAGGCCTGCATGTAGCCGCATGCTTCGTGCTTGTTCCATGATTGTCCTGTTCATCCTTTCCGAAATCCCATTTTGTTGAGGTGTCCTTGGGGTTGTCCTTTGCCTCCGAATGCCATTGCTAGCACAAAATCTTTCAAAAGCTTGGCTGCAATATTCTCCTCCATTGTCGGATCTGAGGCATTTAACCTTGGTACCTGTTTCATTCTCCACAAAGGCTTTCCACCTTTGAAATATGAAAAATACATCGGATTTATTCTTCATGACATAAACCCATGTTTTTCTAGTCGCATCGTCTATGAATGTTACATAGTACAATGAGCCACCAAGTGATGGTGTACTTGCAGGACCCCAAACATCAGAATGAACCCACTCAAGTTTTTTATTTTTTCTTTCATTTCTTGATTTTTGAAATTTTACCCTCTTTTGTTTACCATAAACACAATCTTCACAGAACTCTAAGTCCACTTCTTTCAAACGTGGTAGAAGCTTCTTTGTTTGAAGGATTTGCATTCCTTTGGCACTCATATGCCCAAGTCGGTAGTGCCACACCGCACTGTCAACTTCTGTAGTTACTGCACAAGCTGAAGGTTGTGTGCTAACAGTACACAAGTAAAGTGTACCGACTTTTTCACCCTTGGCAACCACCAAAGATCCCTTTGAGATCTTCCACCGTTTGTTTCCGAATGCAATGTTGTGACCTTCATCGTCCAATTGTCCTGTAGAGATCAAATTTTTGTGAAGAGAAGGAACATGCCTAACATCTTTAAGCTTCCATTCATTTCCGTTAGCAGTTTTGACAAAAACTGTACCTTTGCCGACAATCTCACAAGCTTCATCATCTCCCAAGTATACATACCCAAAATTACCTTTGGTGTAGTCTTGGAAATGTTGCTTGTGTGGTGTCGCATGGAATGAAGCCCCGGAATCTACTATCCAGGAATTAGACACATTGTCTAATGAGAGAATTAGAGCATCTTGCTCTACTTTACCTGCCACATTCGCCTTCGATGTTGGCTTATTGTCTTCAGACTCTGTCTCCTTCTTCTTCTTGGACCAGCAATCCTTCTTGACGTGGCCCTTCTTGCCGCAGTTCCAACATTCAAGAGCTGACTTTGTACGTGACTTGCTCCGCCTTGAGCGATCACGACCCTTTTGGTTTTTGAACCTCTTCTTAAGCCTTCCTCTTGTTTCCACTGATAGTGCAGCACTTGATGATTCTCCATTGCTTCTCCTTCGCATTTCCTCGCTTAGGAGAACACCCACAACATCATCAAACTTAAGAGTATTTGTGCCAGAGATAGAATTACTTACAGCCATCACAAGGCTGTCCCAACTATCCGGCAGAGATGATAGTATAAGGAGAGCTTGCACTTCGTCATCGAAATTGATTTTCACTGATCGAAGTTGACTTATGTTTATGTTAAAGTCGTTTAGGTGTTCTACAATTGAACCATTCTCTGCCATCTTTAGATTGAACAAGCGCTTCATAAGAAATACCTTATTGGATGCCGATGGTTTCTCGTAGAAGTCGTCAAGTGACTTCATCAAGTCCTCCGTGGTCTTCATCTCCGAAACATTGAAGGCCACCATTGACGCCAAGCTTAACCGGATTGTTCCCAGTGCCTTTCGATCAAGGACAATCCATCTTCATCTGCCATTGTTGCGGGCTTCTTCGCAAGACCGCCTAGTGGCAAATAGAGGTCCTTCTGGTAGAGATAGTCTTCAATCTGCATCTTCCAATGTTGGTAGTTTTTGTCGTTGAACTTCTCAATCTTGAGCTTCCCTTCCTCCGCCATAACTCCCACACAATTCAAGGAATCCTTTCCTTGAGATAATTTAGCTACGAGCAAACCTTGCTCTGATACCAATTGTTAGGAAATAAGACATAGCTAAATAGATAATTGAGTAGATTACTTAATGGAGAGAGACAGATTTATATACACGAGATTATAGAGTAGAGAGAGAGAGAGAGAGAGAGTACACACGATATACGTGGTTCACCCAATGTGGGCTACGTCCACGGGAAAGCAACCACTCAATGGCTTTAGTACTTCAAAACAAGAAGTAGTTTACAAAGGGATTATACCCTTAATGGAGCTCCCGCCTTGCTTCACTCTCACCACCTCACACTCACCTTGTTGCATCAACTTCACACTATGAAATGTGTGTAGAAATGGCCTCCTTTTATAGGCCAAAAGGGCTGCCCTCTCTTATGAGAGACAGCCATGTGTAGCCGCCCTTGTGCGAATAAGTCCAAATCGGACCCTCCAATCCGCCCATGTGTGGCCGCCCTTGAGAAGACAAGTCCGCTTTTGAATTCGGCCACCGGCCACCGGCCATTGACTTCCGACCACCGGCCACTGACTTCCGACCACCGGCCATCGGCCATTGACTACCGGCCAACCGACCGGTTGTTTTCCGACCACTTTCAGGCCGCCGTCCGGCCATAATATTCCGGCGAAAAAGAATATTCTAGCAAAGAAAAGGCCTTTAAAGTTGCCCCTGATTGTTGTCCGTGAAAATTTTGGTTTCCGGTGAGTGATTTTCCTTCACGCACGATGGCTTCTCCTCATAGTGGGAGCCTTACAAATGTGCGCTTTTACCACAGAAAATTACAAGGGTAAATCAAGCTCCATACTTAACACGTCCTGGTTTTGAGGATGCAGGCGATGTTGAGGATGTTGCAGGTCTTGCTGCAAGGATTGCTGCTATTAGAGTTGTTTTACCTACGTCAGAACAAGCTTGTTGGGATGTAAAGGATGCACATGCTCATGCATTGATTGTGTTGTCTGTGAAGTGCACCATTGTTCCTCACATCCGTTCAGCAAAATCTGCAAAACAGAATTGGGATATTTTGGCTGGTCTTTATGCAAGTCGCAATGAAGCTAAAATTGCTTTGCTGCGTAAAGAGTTGGACTTTGAAGATTATGCATGAGGAAGATGATATGGACACTTTCCTTGCTAGTGTCAAGGATATCAATGGCAACTTATTTCTGCAGGTGAAGTCATTTTAGACAGTTCCCTTGTGCAGACTGTTCTTGATGTCTTACCTGATTCTTACCAGACTTTTGCTAGTACTTAAAGACCTATGACCCAAGGAAATCTAGAAGTTGTCAAGTTTGATGCATTATGCACATTGTTGTTGCAAGAGTCACTTTTGCTTCTCAAAGAAAGGGTGGTAACAGCAATGCAACCACTTCTTATGGTTCTGCTGCGAGAGTGGCAAAACTTATGTTCCCAATGCTTCTGCTGGCAGCACTTCGTCTGGAGATTCTGGTGGTAAGGTAAAAAAGAAGATGTGTTTGCCATTATTGTAAAGCTAATGATCACTTGATCAAGTCGTGTCCTAAGTTGAAGGCCAAAGAGGCTAAGAAGAAAGAGGGTGGTTCCACTGCAAATGCTGGTTCCACTACAAATGCAGCCATTGTTGACTCTTTTGTAAAAGGGGATTGTAATGTTGATGTTGATGCAGAATTGGCTTTTAGCGCAGAGTGCACTTACAATCCTGCTGTCCATGATGCATGCTTGTCAGTTGCTACATATTCACATGTGTGGTATTTCGATAGTGGTGCTACAAAGCACATTACCTCACATCATGAATTGTTCACCTCTCTCGAGTCTGTCCCTCATGGAAATTCAGTCACTTGTGCCAACAATGCCTCTTATCTGGTTCAAGGAGTTGGAAAGATTGTGCTTACTGCTGCTAATGGCAGTTCTTTCACACTTGTTGAAGCACTTTATGTACCTGGGATCAAGAAGAATCTTTTGTCTGTATCCACACTTGCTAAACTTGGACTTGTAGTCAAATTTGTGGATCACAAATGTACAGTTCATGATCTCAGTTTTGGTGATGAAATTGTTGCATCTGGCCTTTTGTGCCCTGGGCTGTATAAGCTCACTTTGTATGACAAGTGTGGACAAAATTTTGCAAATGCAATTGCAGATTCAAGGGCTATTTCAGATGCAAAACTTTGGCATGCACGTTTTGGTCATCTGAATTTTGCCAGTTTGCTGCGTTTGCAGAAATCTGATATGGTTGCTTCTTTGCCGCCTCTTGAAGCACCTGTCAAACATGTTTGTGAAGGCTGTATTCTGGGTAAAATGCAGTGTTCTAAGTTTCCAAAAGATGGTTCAGATAGGGCCACATGCAGGTTGCAGCTTGTGCATAGTGATTTTTGTGGGCCCATGCAAACTCCGTCCTTGGGCAATTACCTGTACTTCGTGACTTTCATTGATGATTACTCCAGGCATGCATGGGTATTTCCGCTTAAAGCGAAGTCCAAAGTTTTAATGTGCTTCAAACAATTTCTGGCTATGGCTGAAAATGTCTCGAAATGTACTATGGACACCCTCTGTTCCAATCGAGGGGGGGAGTATATGTCTCATGAATTCAATGCATTTCTGGCTAGTCGTGGGATCAAACACCAATGTATAGTGCCTTATACACCTCAGCAAAATGGTGTTGCTGAGAGGAAAAACAGGTCACTTACAGAAATGGCACGATGTATGGTCAAAAGTCAAGCTTTGTCGCATTCTTTTTGGCTTGAGGCCATCATGTGTGCCACTTATGTACTAAACAGGTGTCCTACGAAAGCTTTGGAGTCTATTACTCCATATGAAGTATGGCATGATAGAAAGCCTTCTATTGAGCACATGCGTGTTTTTGGTTGTTTGGCATATGCTTTGGTGCCACAAACACAGCGCAGAAAATTGGATGATAAGGCTGTCAAATGTATTTCTGTTGGTTATAGTGATGAAAGCAAAGGTTACAGGTTGTATCATCTGCAAACAAAACGTATTCTGGTTTCACGGGATGTAGTGTTTGTGGAAGATTCTGTTCAGCCCTTGCTGTCATGTACTAGACATAGTAATGTAAGCTCACATGACATTTATGACACTCTGTTGCCTCTTTTTGGTGGTTGAAATACGAATGTAAGTTCTAATGAGGCAAATGTACAACCTATGGGGGTTTCTGAAAATGTTACAGATTAGCCTATTACTGATGCAGATGTACATGATGTACTTGATGAGGAAAGGGCTGAAAATGAGCAGGCTAGAGGTATGCCAAAATGGCTGGTGCACACTTTGTGTGACAGTAAATTGGATGCACCTTTGTCTAGTCGTACTTGTTCAGGCTCTCACCATGCATCTTATGCATCAGATTTTTATGCTTTGGTTGTGTCTAGCTTACATGATGTTGAGGAGCCTCTTTCTTTTGATGAAGCACATAATTCAGAAAATTGGATGGATGCCATGCAATCAGAATATGATGCACTTATAGAAAATGACACATGGACTTTATGTGATTTGCATCCTGGAAAAAAGGCCATTGGTACGAAGTGGGTTTACAAGTTGAAACACAAGCCAGATGGTGAGATCGATCGCCATGAGGCTCGACTTGTTGGAAAGGGTTATGCACAGCAAAAAGGCATAGATTATGAAGAGACTTTTGCTCCCACTTTTCGTATGACTACTGTGCATTTTCAATGTGCATTGGCAGCTCATTTTGGTTGGGATGTGCATCAATCAGACATTGTTACTACTTTCTTGAATAGTGACATATTTGAGGAAGTTTATGTAACGCAGCCTCGCGATTTGTCATAAAAGGACAAGAGGTCAAAGTGTGCATATGTAGAAGGCTTTGTATGGGTTGAAGCAATCTCCTTGTGCTTGGTATGAGAAAGCTGAGACTCATTTGGTCAAACGAGGCTTTCGTAACAGTCCAACAGAAAGCACATTGTATGTAAGGCGTGAGGGTGATGTACTTCTCATTATGGTTCTTTATGTCGATGATCTGCTAATCACTGGACCAAATGAGAGACATATTGCTGAATTTAAGGTTGATTGAATGCTACTTTCAAGATGAAAAATTTGGGGTTGTTGCATCATTACTTGGGTATACAATTTAAGCAGTGTGATGGTGGTATTGCCTTGTGTTAGAAAAGTTACATAGAGACATTGCTATGTAAGTTTGGACTTGAGGATTGCAAACCTATTGCCACTCCATGGAAACAGGTTTGAAGTTGAGTCTACATGATGCTGGCAATCCTGCTGATGTCACTCTTTATTAAACTGCTGTTGGCTACCTCATTTATGTATGCAACACGAGGGCGGATATTCAATTTGCAGTCTCACAGGTCAGCAGATTTATGCATAGCCCAGGGTCTAAGCATTGGCAGGCTGTCAAGAGTATTTTCCACTACCTTAGTGGCACTTTACATCTTGGCTTGTTTTATCCCAAGGGGGGATCATTGCCGCCAGACTTACATGCTTTTTCGGACTCAGATTGGGCTGGTTGTTTTGACACGTGAGTGTCCAAACAACATGCTTGTTGTTTCATGCTTGGCAGTTCATGTATATCATGGTTGAGCAAGAAGCAACCTACTGTGGTCTCTTCGAGTTGTGAGGATGAGTACAGGGCAGTCTTCACAGCTACGGTTGAGTGTGTATGGCTCAGACGCCTTATGGCTGATTTGGGTGTTGGACAAGACACTGCCAACACTATCTACACTGATAGTCAGAGCACATTGGCAGTTGCGAGGAACCCAGTTTTTCATGCTCGCACAAAGCACATTGAGGTGCATTACCACGATGTCAGGGAGAGGCTCTTAGTAGGAGAGATCAACTTGGCTTATGTGCCAACATAGGACAACCTTGCAGATCTTTTCACAAGGGCATTGTCTCGTGAGAAGCTTGAAGCTTTCCGCAAAGCTTTGGGCTTACTCCCCTTTGTGGATTGATCATGTCCTCAGGGCATGGCACTTCCCTTTACTCATGTGCCAGCTCTCGTTCACTGCATCACTCCAGGGGGGATTTGTTACCATATACATGTGGTAGTGATGTGTGTGAACACACTAGGACCGCCGGGGCATTTTTTCCCTCTTTAGGAGGTTTTGCTCCCCGAGCATTGTATATACGCCCATCACTCTAGGGCTATCTATCTTTCCATGGCACACTAAGTAACACACTCTCTATTGTGTGCCTTGAGCTTCCTTTTTCTTCTCCAAGCTGTGTGCATTTCTCTGCAACTTAATTCCAATAGAAGAGTCACAAAGAGGCCTACCTTGGCGAGGGAAAGACCCTTTATATTGCACATAGGAGCTTTTGTGCTGTTTTTAATGCAATTTCTTTTCATGGATTTGGGCATCCACGTGGTCACTTGTGCACTTAAAAAAGAAAAAAAGGGCCTTTGGCTCACCAAGTAAACAAACAATCAAGACTGTCCCACCCATTGTAAGTTCACTTTCTCTACTATATCTATGGAGACCCTTGCCACATGGCATAAGGAGAGGGATTGGAGGCCAAGACAAAGAAAGAGAGAGAGAGACAAAAGCTAAAGCTTGCAACATGGGGTAGCCCAAAAAATGACTTTTTGAATTGCAACACATGTACCTCCTAAAGTCACAATTGGTGGCGACCTACAGGTGGCAGTGTTTGATGGAGGGGCGACCACGGACACCACGTCACTAAGAGAAACTGGTCTAGTATTAGCTTCATGTATAGCATTTAACTAGTGTTCCAAAAAGGTCTATCGATGGGTTTTCCCACTCCACCTTTGGCGAGAGAGAGAGAGAGAGAGAGAGAGAGAGAGAGAGAGAGAGAGAGAGAGAGAGAGAGAGAGAGAGAGAGAGAGAGAGAGAGAGAGAGAGAGAGAGAAGGGCAGGGGGATTTGGGGGGGGGGGGGGAGAAAAGAAAAGGAGGTTTGCTTATCCAGGTGTGCTCATAGTCAACGTGGGCTGATTCAGTTCTGGACGAGGAGGAGTTTAGTGATTGTTCATTTTTTCATGCAAAAGGCTTTGAGCCGGTTTGTGTGAGTGGGAGAAGGAAATAAATTTTTTTTAAATACTTTGAGAAGATATATATATATATATATATATAATACAAGTTCAACTATATAGCATATAGTATACATTATACATGTTGGTGATTTTTTCTCCCAGTTCTAGGTTAGAACCATAAACCTACAGTGTACGCTATCAGAATTAACCTAAGTGATGAGCAACATCGGTGATAGCCCTAATTTTAAAAGGTTACTAGGTTTTTTAAAAAGGAGCTTCATCCAATGAAGGTCTATGTGCAGTCTATACCCAAGGGCAGACCTTCTCACAAACCACCTGTAAATGCAAGTGTGTCGATAGCTTGTAGCACTTGGTGGTAAGCATCTCATTACTCCTCATTTAATGAACTCTTTATAGGATCTACTATATTATCCTACTCATCAACATTGAACATTGTCTCTTTAGTCATACTAGCATCAGTTTCACTTAAACATGCCATTGTTGGGTCTATTGAAGACAATATATAATCACAAAGCCTCTTGCCATGTTGTTGCAAAAAGCATTATATGTGAAGCAGAGCTTGATTTTTTGCCATATAAAATTGTACACCTGCATTGACATAGAGGTATTTAAAGACAATGACACTTGAGTAGATCTTGACATTAATATGAGCTTTGTACCTCAGCTATAAGCGAGGGCTATAAGGAACAACCCAACAATTATATAAATTGTGATCTTTTGATGGAGCAAACCTCCCATCATCTCATCTTAGATCTCTCTTAAACAGACAGAATATCTAATTTCATTCATAGTTGTGGACGTAGTAAATGTACTTGAAAACCATGAATCTACATTTTTCATTAACCATGCATGGAAATTTTAGGTTCCAAGGACCACATGGCCCATAAATATTATAGCAGCTTAGTACATCAAATAATTTTGGAAACATATTCTTGTCAAGGAGCTTTGCACATAACAATTTATCATAGTGGAATTTATCTACGGTCTTATATCCAGATGCAAGTATCGATAATAAATGAGCATGCGAAAGACCTCACTGTTGAAACTCTATCACTGAGACATGTCGAATCACCTCCCCAAATAAAGCTTGCTTGACAAGAAAACGCATCATATCTTGGAACTTCTAATAAAACACAAGTGCGTAGTAAAGCATTATCTATTTCCTTCCATTTTGAATTACGTGTGAATGTGATGTTTGGTTTACCCCTACTATGAATAATTGTCATTGCATCTTCGTATAGTTGGCACATATATATTGGACCTCCAACAAAAGAAGAAGGCAATACAATTCTACGACCAACATTTTGACCTTCGGTCCTCTCTAAGACATCTTTAGCCTTAACCATGTCAAACAATCCTTGATACACTTCAAGACAAAGTATTCTTTGGTTATTTCTCATCCACAATAGTTGTGGCTCCTCTATAGTACCAAAGGCATCAATGATATATTGTTGTAGTAGCCTTACACTTCAAAGAAGACACTCCACCGTATCATCTCTTATTTATAAGTGAAAGTTACAAGATTGGTTTTGACGCATCTTTTTTTCATCACACTAGTCTACCAAAGGCATCAATGATATATTGTTGTAGTAGCCTTACACTTCAAAGAAGACACTCCACCGTATCATCTCTTATTTATAAGTGAAAGTTACAAGATTGGTTTTGACGCGTCTTCTTTTCATCACACTAGTCTCTAAATAAGGATGCCACCCATCTTCTCCACTTGAAAGCGATAAAAAAAGCAATGAAATATAAGCTTGATGCATACTAAAGATTCTTTTCAAGCCCCCATGTTGAAAATTCAACACAACATTGCGAAGGCCAATATTTCTATCATCACCTTTTTCAAGCATAATGGAAACAACTTCAGAACCCCTTGGAGCAAGATGTTTCCATCCATTACATTGGAGCTCTACAATAAACACTTAATATTGGGAGTAGTAGCACTTTAAACAAAGAAGCAATAGATCATAGAGCATTGGCATAGGGATTTACTCTATGCATCATTTGAAACATGATGAAGTTTGACATTGTTCCCTAATAAAGTAACAATAGTATTTTGTAGTGAATGCCTTATTGTATCTCGTGCTATTTGGTGGCTTTCCCTTTGAGCTTCATCACACAGTCGACAGCGGTGCATGAACAAGTGATAATATATGAGGTCTTGATACCATCTAAGAAATCACATGCAAGTAGATACCTCACATAAGCTACTTTGTGTAGTGTTAATATCTAGCTACATGAATCAACAAGTAAAAGGACATTCTTATGCATGGTAAACAATTAATAAAAATTGAAATATCAAAGTCTCTTATCTAAACTAAATACAATTGACGCACTTCTATTCACACACCCTTCAATTGGTATCAGAGCTACCGCTTGGTGATGGTAGGGAACATGGCTGTGTCGAGATCTTTGAGGCGATAGCTTGCTCGCTTTCAATGGTGGAGAGATGAAGGAAGCTTTGTGAGAACACAATGAGAGCTTGTGAGCTCAGCTGAGAGTGATGTATGCTTTTGTGGAAGCTCAAAAGACAATGTTGAAGATATCGAGTAGGTGAAGGTGGTGCCCTAAAAGCTATGTGTACACAATAGCATTGTTTTGAAAATCATTTTATTCCTTGTAAAACGCAGTCCTAAAAATTCTACCCATGTCTCTTCTTGTTTTGGCATATTTTACAACTTTTCAGAAGAAACTTTTTACAAATTCCTCACTGTTTTGCTATTATTTAGCTCAAATTGACTGTATACAAGAAATTTTAGGTTTTTTGTTTTGCGCAGTGTGTGAGTATAATGCACTTTTGAAAGCACAACAGGTGCTCAAACTTGAGCGCATAAATTCTAACATGAAGATGCAATTTAAACTTGTGTAGAGCTTGAGGCTTGAGGTTTTTGGGTAGATTTGGGTAAAGTAGAACGGGCTAGATTTGGTCGAGGGATCCCATTTTTGTTCGAGATGAAGTTATCGACATTGGCATTATAAGTGGAGCTTCTTTCACAGATTTTCACAAGACACTTTGACATCAATTTTGTTCTTGAGTTCATGGTCTTTGCAAATGAATTTGCAGATGATTATGGCACATGGTTGATGCCCATTGTGCATGCATTTTGGTGAGCACTTTTGAGTGTCGATGAGCGCTCTTGAGAGCATTCTTTTTGCATTGATGAGTTTTTCGGATTGCATCTCTTTTGGTGCTTGTCTATGTGCGGTCACTCCACTTGTGTACGTTGAGTGTTGATTGCCATTGTATGCACATTATGGAGCCATTTTGGCATTACTTGTTGGCATTGAGTAGTTGTTTTGGTTTATGGTCTTTTGAGTCCTTTTTTGGTGACTATAGTGGTCGAGGTTTACTCCCACTTTGCCATACTTTCAGTTGACAATTTTTTTGGTCACTTTGTAGTGGTCGAGATCATCTCCCATTTTGGAATCTTAAATGTGGTTTGTGGTTTGAGAGTTTGCATTGAGATTTCTCTCATTCTACAAAGGAGACTCTGTCCAATTTTCCCTAAATTTCTCGCCATAGTTTGTCTTGATTGCCATACACTTTTTTGTTACATTTCTAGTCATTGTATTTAGAAGGTGATTATGTATTGTTGTGGTTGACTTTTCTCCCACATAGATGGGCGTACGGTTGTTTTGGACATAGATAGGTGTTCTTATATTTACACTTATAGGAGTGCATATGAGATGTATACTCATATGGTTATCAGTTACAAGTAGCCGGACTTGAGCTTTGGTAGTGATTGAATCATTCTCCCACTCGCTCTACAGGTTCCAAGTACATTTGATTGTTGAGAATTGCATCAGTGTGATGAGTGTAGAGCATAATGTGGTTACACTACTACGGGGGAGTTTATGCGTTGATGCGCTTGAGCACTATGAGTGCTCATAACTTCTTTTGAGAGCATTTTTCCTCCCCAAGAAGCTCCTTTTGTTCCAGGTTTGGTGCACTTTTCTTTGTAGTTGGTTTATGCGCATTGCCCTTGTACATGTTATAGAGTCATAGCTCTTGTTTATCCCACTTTGACGGCCATTAATTTGGTGATAGTGGTCGAGCTATATAATATGCTCATTGTGGCTACTTGTGAGTACATGAATGCAGTGTTTGTGCGAAGAGAGAGAGAGAGAGAGAGAGAGAGAGAGAGAGAGAGAGAGAGAGAGAGAGAGAGAGAGAGAGAGAGAGAGAGAGAGAGAGAGAGAGAGAGAGAGAGAGAGAGAGAGAGAGAGAGAGAGAGAGAGAGAGAGAGCACATGATGTGGGTGGAGTAGCTTCCAAGAACTGGTGAGGATCTCCTTATTCTTTTGTGTATATGAAGAATAAAGAATGTGTGTGTACATGCAATGGGCAGTCGGCGGACATTGGACGTCCGACCCGAGCAAAGGCATAACGCTGTCAGGAGTTTTTTGGAGCAAGGGATTGCGCATATGTACATATACATGCATGGTGCATCAAATAAAGAATTGCCCATTTTTCAGAGCTAGGTGGTTACGTGGGGCCCACATGTGTGCAGGTAGGATAGGGTGTACATAGTGCATCGATTTTCACTATTACCAGTACCACTGTGTTTTTTCTACAATAAGGAGGAGTTGGTAGCGTGTAAAACTTCTCGAGGAAGCTATCCGCGGGCCGACGACATGAGGTAAGCAGGTGCGTCGGATGGCATCTAGTGGCGTCAGGAGGGCGAACGAGGTCAATATTTGCACGCGGATGAGGACGGACACAACGTGGGTGTTTTCTTGTGAGAGTTATGCAGAAAGGTTATCATTAGGACCAATTCACGTGGTTGCGAGACGCATTATTGAAAAGAAATGAGTGCCAGGTGTGCGGATGATGTAAGAAGGTGACAACTATGCACTGCGAGGTCAGTTTTTGGCCTGTTCGGGGTCCGTTTGAGGTCATCTAAAAGGCCAAGGGTGCCCAAGTAATAAAGCTAAGTGTGGGAACTGAAAAAACAGAGAGAAGACCAGAAAAAATGTGGAGAAGAGAGGAGGAACAGCCGTAGGTGTGTTTTTGGGGTTTTTGGAGCCTGTTTTGGCTGTAAACTACTCATCCGAGGTCGGATTTGAGCACTTTGACATTGTAGACTGGCATTTTGGGCCGTTCGAGACGCGATGGCACTGTCCATTTTGCCAAATTCCTCACAGATTTTCTGTTGTTTTTCTGTGTAATCTTCTCTGGTGAGTGAAGCCTCTGCTTAACTTTGTGGTTGTATCTGGTGTATTTCCTCAATACTGTGTAAACTATTTGCCCCATTGGTGTTGGGATGAGCTTCATTGAGTCTAAACAACAGCAATTTGCCTCCTTTGAGCTGAATTGAGAGTGTGTGTGTGAGTGTGTATGTGTGAGTGTTGAGTGGGCAAGTGGGAAATCTCTGTCTTCTCACTCCGTCTGTGTGTTTCCTGTCTCGGCCAGGCTGGTTGTGTAAGCCGAGTGGTGCCCCATAATGTGTGTGTGTATCATTCCAAGAGTGTGTGTCGGGTCGTTATAGAGGCGTTGTGTGTGTTTTCCTCCCGCTCACATTCTTTTGGCGCCCCCACGGAGGATCTTCTTCGAGTACCTTCTGCTTCGAGCTTCAAGCTTCGAGATTCAGGGCTACAGGTTACAGGTTATAGGTTAAAGGGACATGTACAGGTACAGGTGATTCACACAGGTACACGTAGCTGGAGTACAGTGATATACTAGCAGTGATGTCACTTGCAGTTGTTGTGGGTATGCATCACTTGGCGCCTATTTGAGCGCATTGTCTGCTGGATTGTACATTACTTCTGGAAACTGCCATTGTACGTATTTGTGGAGCCATACTTGGTTGTATTTGGCAGTCCCAGCCATTTCTGAGACTTGGTCTGGAAGATAGTCATTTCTGAGACTTGACTATACGCGATTTGCATTAGCCTTCGTGTGAGGGTCAATAGCATGAGGTTTTTATTGAGCTGGGGGATTCTCAAATGTAGAGATCCTTTCGGTGATACAAGTAACTGGAGCACCCTTTTTGTGACCTCGCCATAGGCTATGTACTAGTGAGTCCTACTTGATGCTCGAGTTCTATTGTTGACAGTTTATGCATACATATACAGTCTATATTTTGGGTTCCTACTGCTCTATTTCTGGGAAAACTCTGCCAAAATTTTTCCAAGTTATGATGGCTGGTTTTTTGGTCTTTTGAGCCATTCATGCTGTTATGCTGCTGAAATTTTGGCAAAATCAGAGGTTAAGTCAGGTGTGCCTTCTTGGGAGCTTCATGGTTGGCTTTAATGGATGATCAAAATGGCCCTCAATTCACTCCTTTTCATTTAACTCAAAGAATCCAGATAAATGTTCATGTGTCCAGGAAGATTTTTTTCTAGCAGCGCATAGTCTTTATGTTCGGGCCAAGAAGATTATGAGAGATCTCGGAATGTCCTTTGCCTGTTGTAATTCCGATGATCAACTATGAAAACTCATTTGATGTGCATGTGTTTGTCCTTATCTAAAGTTGAGCTCCATTGAAGTTTCTGGGGATTGGGTAGTCAAAAGTTTTGGTTTCTTGCACGTGTTGGGGTATAAGGCCCAATGTGGTCGCCCAGGTAAGTGGGCGGGCCACCAGGTATGTACACATATTCTTTTGTAAAAACCTAATAAGAACTCACTATGCTCTACACATTACAGTAGAGTGAGTTCACCATATCGTCGTGCTCTTCTTCTCGCACTCTCTCTCGCGTCGCACTTCCGCTCGTACTCCTTCAACTGGTATAAGAGCTCAGATCGAGGCTTGGGGCAGCACTGTAGGAGGCTAGAGTCACCAACTCAGATTGGAGTGAAATTCAATAGGCGAAGACACGGCTCAAGGTGTCAAGTTTGATGAACCTGTTAGAGCTATGTTCTTATTGATCACATTGCCAGAAAGTTGGGACACTTTTCGCACAGCTTTGAGTAATTCTGCACCTCCAGATGGTTTGAACATAGCCGGTGTAGAAGGAAGTCTGCTTACTGAAGAAACCAATAGAAAGACAATGGACAAAGGCAAAGGAACAGCCTTAGTTGTCAGGGGAAGGACCAAAGAAAAGTACAAAGGTGGAAAGAGGAATCAGTCTCGTAGCAAGCCCCGCAGTGCTAAAGGCAAGAGTGACATAGAATGCTACCATTGTGGAAAGAAGGGTCACATGAAAAGAGATTGCAGAGAATGGAAAGCAGAAAAAGGCAAAGAGACAGCTGAAGACCATGGTGAGAAGAACAAGTCCTCAGTGAAGATTCAAGAAATAAATGCGACAAACATTGTTGCAGAGGATGACAGTCTAGTGTGAGGAGACATCTACTTCTTGAAGAATACAATGGACTCAACTCTTCTTACAACATCTGATGGAAATGCACTGAGTGACTGGATTATAGACTCAGGGGCATCACTTCATGTGTCTCCAAACAAGGAGTGGTTTACTTCTTATGTGACCACTAAAGATCATGTTCGGCTAGGCAATGGGCAGACATGTGAGATCTTAGGTGTTGGAGATGTTCAATTGAAGTTTCAGAATGGCTCTTCTTTCACGCTGAAGAATGTGAGACATGTTCCCACAATTACAAAGAGCTTGATCAACACAGGTTTACTTGATGATGCTGGCTACGCACCACTTTTGGACAGAACATGTGGAACATATCCAAGGGTTCTATGACAGTAGCACATGGAGTAAAGTCTGGAGGACTTTACATGATTTATGTATCAAATGTCTCTAAAAATGTAATCAATGTAACCGAGCAGCAGAACGTTTCTTTGTGGCATAGCCGGTGATCCGAGCCTATCACAAATTTTTGTTTATCATATTTGTTTGGTTTTCCTTGCTTCTAGAGGTTTACAATAAAAGAAAGAGTGAGAACAACCTCTTGGAAAAATTAAAAAAAAAAAGATTTGATAGGAATTTTTTATTGACTAGTTCACCTGAGGTGAAAGGTAGAGGGAGAACCTAGTGGTAAAGGGAAGGGAAAATATGTAAATGTGAAAAGAAAAGATATGAGGTGGTTGTGGAGCCATGCACCCATGATTCAAGGGTCATGAGTGGCTCATATCATCATGGCTTTGGAGCCATATGATGATTCAAACAAATGGGACCCAAGTGGAAGACTTGGTAAAGGAAGGAACCAGACACATGATTTTGCTGAATTTTTAAAAAATACTTCCACTCCGATCCAAGAAAAGTTGTCTTCATCAAAGTTGTAGCTGATGAGCTGGAGATTCTGACCATATTTTATTTAATAATTTTTGCATCTACGGTCTAGGAGATATGGCCAAAATGGAGGACGCCAGTTTTTTCAACTGTGGTGGAGACCACCCCCTCTACCTTTACACACACACACACCCTTCCTTTTCCACATTGAGACCTTCTCTAAAAATCAGCCATTAGTCTTCTCACCCTCCTCTCCTTCCTCCTCTCTCTCAAGCTCAAAAACCCATCAAAATTCCTCTTCTAATCACCTCTCAAGTCATGCTTAATCTTGTTGTAATTCATAAGTTCTCATTCAACCCCTTTCTATTATTACTAGATATGTATTGATTTTATGTAGATTCTTTACATTTTAAAATAAGGAAGCTCTTGGACTCAAGCTATGGAGGAAGGAGTGAAGACAACACAAGTGATGATGGAGCTAATTGGTCAACAAATCACTTGGAAGGAGCTTCTTCATTGGTTGAATGTCCCTAATCAAGCTTCATTTGTACAAATTACACTTGGATCTTAACCTCACTCCTAATCACTCTCTTTCCTATATAAAGAGGCCTTCCCCTTTGTAATTTCAAGCCTCCCTCAGCCCCATTGAGTCTTTGTATCACTCACCATGAGCCCATAAGCTCATTCATTCACTCTATTCTTGCACATTCTAGAGTGCAAATTGTTTCATGCTAGTAACCTCTCCTCCTCTTACTTATGTTAATTAAGAGAAATCTTTTATATGTGTGTGAGAGTGCTTGATGTGATCTTGGCTAATCCTTGAGTGGTTGTTTGGTAATCTACATGACTATTTGTGTTGGGAGTGTTTGAAGTCATCCATTCCTTGTACACACACTAAGGTTAATGCTTCATTCATAGTGATCTCTCTCTCTCTCTCTCTCTCTCTCTCTCTCTATCTCTCTCTCTCTCTCTCTCTCTCTCTCTCTCTTTGTGTAGCGGTCCTAGCCCACGCTTCCAAGACTAGGTGGTGCCCTTATCTCATTTCCCTTGTGGCGCAATGGAGTTTGTTTTGGTGTAGAGGCCGCCATTCCAAATTTCCTTCGTCATAAATTGGTGCCCCCACTAAGGAGTTCTCAAGCAGTGCTCTGTCAATCCTATGAAGGAAGATCCATCAAATTCTCCGAGACTTCCACTATGGTCTCCCCAAGAAGCTCGAGAAAAGAAGCGTCTTTATCGACAAACGACACGTATGCGGGTAAAGAGAGTTAACTACACACACCCTTCTTTGCTTCAAGGAAAATCTTGTAGTCATCAAGTCCCTAGGTCAAAAAATTGTGTTGAGTGCTTTGTGGCTAGTGTGAAGACACTTCCTTTGAAGCCTCGACTTCAGGTGGTGAAAGCACTCTCAAACTCGGGTATTAACAAGTTTTTGGAGGGGGAGCTACACATCAATGGGGTGCGGTATTGGCAAGAGGCTACATATGGTGATGCACTCCAACTACTACTAGCAAGAAGGCTCAAGGTGGTTGAGAGGGTAGCCATCGAACCCTATGAACTCTACAAAGCTGAAGATGGTCACACCAAAGCTAGGCTAATCACTGGTGAGCAAATTCTTTGCATCTCTCAAATGGTGGGATCCAAGAGAGCTCAACTTCAATGAAGTGCTTCATGGAAGTTTGTATTTAATGCACCAATGAATAATCCCATTTTCTACAACTTTCAATCAGTTCAGAATATTAGGGTGAATGTGCGCATTGATAGAAAGATTTTTTTCCAACAAAGATTGGTCTTCTATTTTGGAGCTGAGAGGTTGAGAGAGATATTGTTGTCCCCTGACCCTATAATATTTCCTATTTTGGAGTATAATGTATCTTTTGATGTTCACATCTTCATCTTGCTTTAAGCATACTCCATGAATCATAGGGATTTATATGGACCTTTCCAACCTCTTGCTAGACAAACTGTGCATATAATAGCTAGCACAAAGCTTAGGTTCCAAAACATCATAAGGAACTTACTAGGCCCTCGTCGTCTAGCTGAGATTAATGCATCTATCAATCCATTTATTCTACCCTTAATAAGATATGATTTGGGCCTAGACGTTTTCATCTTTGTGCTGTATTGAGAGGAAGGCAACCCACTTTTATGATGGCTTTCCAAATTTTTTTTGGGCGTAGTGGGGAAAATGCTGGGGATTTTTTGGATAACTTGGAGATGGCTTTCCTTGTCTCTGGGAGGGATGACGAAGCATTGAAATTGAGAGCTTTTCCTTTGGTGCTCAAAGAAGAAGCTAGGGTATGGTTCCAGGCTCTAGATCCAACCCAAAGAATTGATTGGGAGGGATTGAAGGCGGCTTTCCTACGAAGATTTCAACGAGCCAATTCGGCAGAAGAACTATGGCAACGGCTTCTGGCCCTTCATCAAGTTGACCCTCATGGTTATGCAACCTATGAGGAAGGTTTTCTGAAACTTTGGGGGCAATGGTCAGACTCACTAAACCCTGGTGAGCGAGCTCCCAATTGCCTCCAAAAGGATCGATTTATCTCAGGTTTGTACCCCTTGCTAAGGGAGAAGGTAAAGAGCAAATTTCCAAATGCTTTTGAAGATGCCTTAAGAATTGCTAGGGAAAAGAATAGAAAGATTCTCTATCAAGCCCAAGCTGGCCAGCTAGCTTTGGGAGGCAATATCACAACTATGGAAGCTTCTCACATACCTCCAAATGTGCCTAATGCACGAGACCTCAATAGAGGTCAACAAGAAGATATGCTCCAACAAATAAACAATCTCACAAACCAGCTAGAGGGGTTGAGAGTAAATCTTGTGCAGGGTGCAAGAAGACCTATTGAGGGAAATGGTGGGAATCGGCCACCAATGTGACGTCAAGCAAGGGAAATGTTGTGTTACAATTGTGGGGAAAATGGCCACGGCATGTATAATTGCCCTCATCCCAGAAGATATGACTACCCTGTCAGAGGTCCTCGACAACAAGTAAGTCCTCCCCGTGCTAGAGCTCAAGGACAAGAGCAACCGCAACCTCAAATTTTGCAGCCACCTCGTGCTCAAGCTCAAGCCCCTGCTACTCAACCAAATGTGAGCATCATAAGGATGGAGGAGGTCCTCAAGGGCAGAAGCAACCAGGAAGAAATAGCTAAAGGGAAGATGAAGATAGATGAAGTGGCTACAATGCCTATCAAACGTGTGCATGTCCAAGATGAAGTAGGTAAAGAAACAAGCAAGGATGCAAGCAATGAAGCAAGTACATCTCGGGCAACTAAAGATGAAGCCAAGAAGAGAAAGACCCGTACTAGGTCTCAAATTGACATCTCTGATTTCCCTATGGGATCTCGGACACAACCTTATGACTTGACAACTGATGTGAGTTCTCAAGGACCAAAGATTACTTGGCCACAACTACTTCATATCTCCCCAAATCTTCGACGCCAATGGTCAAAAATGGTGAGGACGAGGGCAAAGCGAAGTAAGCTAGTAAGTGTAATCAAAGCATATGGTCTCAAGGATATAGTGCCCTTGGTGGAGGCTCAAATCAAGGGACAACGGATTCCAAAAACTTACATTGACAGTGGAGCAGAGGTTTGTGTCATGACAGAAAAGCTAATGCATCAATTGGGTTTAGAGGTAATGGAATCATCAAACTTTAGGGCAAAAATGGCCAATAATGTCTCTGTCACTTGTGTGGGTGTAGTGAAAGCTTTGAGAGTTTCTGTTTTTGGAATCACTACAGAGGTTGATGCTTATGTGATGCCAGTAAAGGGAGAAGGATACCCCCTTATTTTAGGACGACCTTGGCTCATGGGTATAGGAGCTAGGCAAGATTGGGCAACAGGAGACTTGGAGTTGAGGCCTCGCATGGGTGGCCATAGTCGGAAGGTGGTTTATAACCTAAAGAATGGGCGACAAGAGAACTTTGAACTAGAGACGTTAGCTGATGAGTGGAGCTCAAGTGGATGCTCCTCATCCATGGACGAGGAAGAGAGTTCAAGTGAAGAGAGTGATAGCACTCTCGAAGTCATGGGCGTCACCATAAAGGAAACTACCTCATCAGAAGACAACCCAAGGATCCAAATGGAGAATGTGTGGGATGCCAGCCTAGAGGAGATGTTATCCAAGGATATAAAGGAAGAAGAAAAGGAGGGTTATGTAAATGTTCTCAAGAAGCATGCATCATTGTTTATTTCTGATTACACTCACATTACAGGTGTCACTGCAGTGAAGCATCATATCCATCTAAAAGAAGGGAGCAAGCCAGTAGTACAAAAACTAAGAAGATTAGGAGTTGTGCATTAAAATGCACTGTTGTCTGAGGTGAAGAGACTCTTAGAAGCAGGATTCATATACCCAGTAGAAGATTCAGAATGGGTCTCCCTAGTAGTGGTGAGGCCAAAGAAGAATGGTAAATGGCGAGTGTGCGTGGATTACAAGCCACTAAATGCTGCAACAAAGAGGGACCACTTCCCTCTCCCATTTCAAGATGAGATTCTAAATGAAGTAGCAGGCCATGAGAGATACACAGTGTGTGATGGCTACTCTGGCTACTTTCAAATACGCATTGCTGAGGAGGACCAGAAAAAGACTACTTTCATCACACCATGGGGATGTTTTGCATTTCGAGTCATGCCTTTTGGTCTCACCAACGCTCCAGCCACCTTTCAACGATTCATGAACATGGTCTTCCAACCTTACTTTGGTAAGTCCATAAGGGTTTTCATAGATGACTTTTGTATTTACAGCTCCAAAAGTATGCATCTCGGCAAGATTGATGAAGGATTTACTCGTTTAGCTAAGCTGGGTGGACAACTAAACAAGGACAAATGTCACATTGGGGAAAGCAAGGTTACACTATTAGGGCATGTAGTGTCCATTGATGGAATCGAGGTAGATCCTGAAAAGATAGAAACATTGCTAAATCTACCTTCCCCAACTTCCATCAAACAATTAATCTCTTTCTTGCAAAAGCTAAGATATTTGAGTAGATTCATACACTTACTCTCCCAAGTGATATTTCCTCTACAACAGCTGACTCATCAAGAGACGCTTGTTTGGAGTGAAGAAAGTGATGGGCATTTTAGAGAGATTAAAAAAATGTTAGGGTCACTCCCTGTAATCCTCCAACCTTGTTGGGAAGAAACATTCTTTGTAAACCCTAGTGTGGGAGAAGAGGCCATTGGTGCTTCCCTCCTACAAAAAGATCCAAAAACATCCTTTATGAGGCCTATGTATTTTGCTAGCCGCCTCATGGAAAACACAGAGAAGGCCTACACCCTGATGGAACAGCTAGTGTTAGCTCTCATGTTTGCGGTAACCAAATTTCGGCCATACTTGCTACCGAAGAGGTTTGTAATTATCACTGTGGAGGATATGTTTCCCTATGCACTACAACATATGGAAATCTCTGACAAAATAGCAAAGTGGGTGGTGCGACGTCAAGAGTTTGATTATACAATACAGGTTGAAAGAACAACTCGAGCATGCTTAGCCGACATTTTAACAAACAAGTGCTATGAAAAAGTTTTCCATTTGAAGAGAAAGGAACTTCCACCACCTCCAGCTCCAGAGGCTTTGGTCAATGCTTATAGCCTCTACTTCGATGGAGCATACAAGAGAACCAAGGATAAGGCAGCTGCAGGCATCGTGGTCTTATCTCCATTGGGAGAGAGGATCCATGGTGAAGGGATCACTCTAGAAGATGTCCACTCCAACAATGAAGCAGAATATCATGCTCTAATTCATGGCCTTTGTTGGTGCCTCGATAATTCAATTAAGAGATTAAACGCTTTTGGTGACTCCATGCTTTTGGTAAGGCAAATGCAAGGTACATGGGCTTGCAAAAATGCCCGTCTGTCTACTAAAATGAGAGAAGCAAAAGCTCTTATGAGGAGATTTATGGAGGCACAAGTACATCATGTGCCAAGAGACCAGAACAAGGATGCAGACCACCTAGCATCATCAAAGTTAAATGAGTCAATAGTGGGAGCAGTGGCCATCAAACTTCCACTTCAGCAAGGCAAGGAGGACTTGGAAGATATTATGCACATTCTGGAGCAAGGAGAGGCTCCTAAACACTTGAATGCAGGGGAAAGGCGATGGTTAGCTAGGAAGGCTACCAGGTATCGCATAGTAAATGATGACTTGTATTGTCCTTGTAAGGATGGTGTGCTTAGGAGAGTGCCTTTGAAGAGTGAAATTGAAGAGATTTTAAAAGCTTGTCACGATGATATGTGCGGAGGACACTTTGCACATGACGTCACTAGTAGAAAGGTTCTACAAGCTGGGTTTACTTGGCCAACTCTTCATCGTGATGTCAAATACTGGTGTCAAACATGTGATGAATGTCAGAAAGCAGGACCACGACGGCTCATAGCTGAACCTCAGAACCCAATAAAGGTATATGGGCCCTTTGAGAAGTGGGGAATTGATGCCATAGGGCCTCTACCACGCACTCAGTCAGGTAAAGAGTACATCATCATGGGAGTAGACTACATGACTAGATGGGTTGAGGCTATGCCGACCAATAGAATTACTGCTAAGGATGTGAGTCAGTTCATCTTTGACCACATCTGTTGCCGGTTTGGCACCCCTCTTGAAATACTATCTGATAGAGGACCAGGGTTTAGAGCAGACTTGGTAGGAGAACTCATGAAGAAGCTAAATATTCAGCATCAACACTCTACTCCTTACTACCCTCAGTGCAATGGTTTGGTGGAAAAGGTAAATGGAATCATTTGCAAAATTCTCACCAAACAGGTACATGCCAGGCGCCAAGATTGGGACAAACACCTGAATGGAGCTCTATGGGCCTATAGAACCTCCTTCAAAACCACATTAGGGTACACACCCTTTCATTTGGTTTATGGAAAGGAGGCGCTTTTGCCCATTGAAGTGAAGTTAACAAGTCTTCGAATATTGGGTAGCCAGGTAGGCTCTCAAAAGGAGAAAGTACATCAAAGGATCATGGATCTAGAGAGGCTGCAATTGGATCGTGAAGAAGCCATCAACCACTATTCTCAAGAAGCAGAGAAGCGCAGAGAAAAGTTCAACAAAAAGCTAGCATCCAAAGACATCAAAAAGGGATCTCTGGTGCTTCGATATGACAATCGCTTCGACACTTGTAAGGATGGAAAGTTTCTTTTCAGATGGGAAGGCCCGTTCTTGGTCACCAAAAAGTTCAAAAATGGCTCTTACAGACTTCAAGACATTGATGGTAAAGTGCACAAGACTAGGACAAATGGATGGCGTCTAAAGCCTTATCACATCAGGATAAGGTCAGCTCAAGATCAAAGAAAGTAGGCTAGAGGCATAAATACCCCTAGCCAGGTTTGGGGGGGCTATGATCCGAGCCTATCACAAATTTTTGTTTATCATATTTGTTTGGTTTTCCTTGCTTCTAGAGGTTTACAATAAAAGAAAGAGTGAGAACAACCTCTTGGAAAAATTAAAAAAAAAATGATTTGATAGGAATTTTTTATTGACTAGTTCACCTGAGGTGAAAGGTAGAGGGAGAACCTAGTGGTAAAGGGAAGGGAAAATATGTAAATGTGAAAAGAAAAGATATGAGGTGGTTGTGGAGCCATGCACCTATGATTCAAGGGTCATGAGTGGCTCATATCATGATGGCTTTGGAGCCATATGATGATTCAAACAAATGGGACCCAAGTGGAAGACTTGGTAAAGGAAGGAACCAGACACATGATTTTGCTGAATTTTTAAAAAATACTTCCACTCCGATCCAAGAAAAGTTGTCTTCATCAAAGTTGTAGCTGATGAGCTGGAGATTCTGGCCATATTTTATTTAATAATTTTTGCATCTACGGTCTAGGAGATATGGCCAAAATGGCGGACGCCAGTTTTTTCAACTGTGGTGGAGACCACCCCCTCTACCTTTACACACACACACCCTTCCTTTTCCACATTGAGACCTTCTCTAAAAATCAGCCATTAGTCTTCTCACCCTCCTCTCCTTCCTCCTCTCTCTCAAGCTCAAAAACCCATCAAAATTCCTCTTCTAATCACCTCTCAAGTCATGCTTAATCTTGTTGTAATTCATAAGTTCTCATTCAACCCCTTTCTATTATTACTAGATATGTATTGATTTTATGTAGATTCTTTACATTTTAAAATAAGGAAGCTCTTGGACTCAAGCTATGGAGGAAGGAGTGAAGACAACACAAGTGATGATGGAGCTAATTGGTCAACAAATCACTTGGAAGGAGCTTCTTCATTGGTTGAATGTCCCTAATCAAGTTTCATTTGTACAAATTACACTTGGATCTTAGCCTCACTCCTAATCACTCTCTTTCCTATATAAAGAGGCCTTCCCCTTTGTAATTTCAAGCCTCCCTCAGCCCCATTGAGTCTTTGTATCACTCACCATGAGCCCATAAGCTCATTCATTCACTCTATTCTTGCACATTCTAGAGTGCAAATTGTTTCATGCTAGTAACCTCTCCTCCTCTTACTTATGTTAATTAAGAGAAATCTTTTATATGTGTGTGAGAGTGCTTGATGTGATCTTGGCCAATCCTTGAGTGGTTGTTTGGTAATCTACATGACTATTTGTGTTGGGAGTGTTTGAAGTCATCCATTCCTTGTACACACACTAAGGTTAATGCTTCATTCATAGTGATCTCTCTCTCTCTCTCTCTCTCTCTCTCTCTCTCTCTCTCTCTCTCTCTCTCTCTCTCTCTCTCTCTCTCTCTCTCTTTGTGTAGCGGTCCTAGCCCACGCTTCCAAGACTAGGTGGTGCCCTTATCTCATTTCCCTTGTGGCGCAATGGAGTTTGTTTTGGTGTAGAGGCCGCCATTCCAAATTTCCTTCATCACCTGTTAGGACATATGTCCAAGAAGGGAATGGAAATCCTGTCTCGTTCTGGTTATTTTCCTGGCTTTTCATTTAATGATTTTGAATTTTGTGAACATTGTCTGTATGGTAAGCAAACATAGCAGCCACATAAGCATAGAAGTAGTAGAAGAGATACACAGTTGGCACTTGTTCATAGTGATTTGTGTGGACCTATGCCTAACCTATCTCTAGGGGGAGCTTCTTACTTTATGACATTTATAGATGATTACTCGAGGAAAGTATGGGTTTACTTTCTCAAGCACAAGGATGAAGCGTTTAGTGTTTTCAAAATGTTTGTGACACTTGTGGAGAATCAGAGTGGCAAGAAGCTTAAATGCTTACGCACTGACAATGGTGGAGAGTATATTTCAAAGGCCTTTCAGGACTTTTGTGAGTCAAAAGCTATAAAACGTGAACTTACTGCTCCTTACAATCCTCCTCAAAATGGTGTTGCTGAGAGGATGAATAGGACCCACTACGCAATCAGGCGACATTGTGCCTGTTACAGAGGAGTGCTCTCCACAAAGAGAAGAAGAACAACAACAACACCATCCTCTGTCAATGGAGGACTTTTTGGAAATGGAGACACGTATGTTTTGAGTTTCTTGTGCATGTTAGTGTTTCTTGTTACTGATTTGATACTCTTAATGTTAGATTTTGCTTTATATAGTATTGATTGAGTTTGTATTTTTTATCTCAAGCATTCAAGGTTTGAATGTAAATAGTAAATTACTTGAGTTTTTGAATGGTGGATCTGTAGACTAAAACTATAACATTTAATACTTACAAAGACTTAATTACTTAAGAGCTTGAACTCAATAAGTTTTGGACCTTTTATCAATACCCCCTTGATATGATACATTAGATCGTAGCATGGTTAAATGGTGATGCTTCATAAATTGAACCTAGCTTAGATAGGTGCTGGAGCCTAAATTTAAACTAACCTTGCTAGAAGGGAGCTTATGTTTGGACTTTGAGAACTAGCATAAGTAATCAATTAGAGCATAGATTAGACATGTGGTGGTGGCCGGCCTTAGAGACCAAAATCTTAATGAGCTTGGAAAGGTATTTAAGTACTGCAATTTACTTAGTTTTAGTACTCATTAAATGCATAGCTTGACAAAAGGTGGACCTTACATGGATCCTAATTTCAAGAGGTGTGGTAGACCTTCAAAACAAGCTCATATAGCTTGGACATGTGGTAGACCTTGCATGAAGACTAGTTTAGACAAGTGTGGTACACCTTGTAACCAACACCCATTTGTTATATTAGCTTGGACAAGTGGTGGACCTTGATTTTATGTTTCAATGGAGCATATTTTGGACAGGTGGTAGACCTTGTTTCTCTCCATGCTTCAATGGAGAGAAACTTTAGCTTGGACAAGTGGTGGACCTTGTTTTTATGTTTTAAAGGAGCATATTTCGGACAAGTGGTAGACATAGTTTCTCTCCATGGTTCAATGGAACCCACCTTAGACAAGTGAAGTAGCTTGAAACCAAACCCCCATAATACAACCTACTAAATAGGTTGGAAAATTGGTGGGATATGAAACCATCCATGATAGAGCATAGTATAGGTGAAAACGTAGTGGTCCTTATATCAATTACCCATGCATAGCTTGGACAAGTGGTGGACCTTGATTCTCTCTATGTTTCAATGGATCCTATCTTGGACTAGAGATATATCTTACTTAGTTCCATGCTTCAATGGATTGTAGCTTGGATAAGGAGTGGAACTTCAAACAAAACTCCACAGCATAGCATATATTAACAATTCATGGGTTTTATAGAGATTGTCTTGCCTATTTTGGAGAGTTGGTACACCTTTATTCTCCATTCTTCAATGGATCTGAGGTTGGACAAGCGGAGCTGGAGAAGTGGTCAACCTTAAAATGAAACCTCCCATGCTACAACCCATCATAGATCGTATATGTAGTGGACCTTGAAACTCTTTTATGTCCCTAGCTTAGAGAAGCATTGCACTCTTGATTATCTCCATACATGAAGGCAAGGTTGGACAAGTGGTGGACCTTCAAACCAGAATCTCTATGCAATAATAGGCAAGTGGTGGAGCTTGTTTTCTCCATGTTCCAATGGAGCCTAGCTTAGACAAACAATGGAGCTTGCTTCTCTCCTTGTTTCAATGGATCCTAGCTTAGAAAAGTGGTGGAGCTTTGCTTCTCTCCATGTTCCAATGGACCATAGCTTAGACAAGTGGTAGACCTTGAAAAACACCCCCCGTATACAACATATTATGGGGTTTTCATGTTTCAATGGCTCCTAGCTTGGACAAATGGTAGAGCTTGCCTCTCTTTATGTTTCAATGGATCCAATCTTAGCCAAGGGGTGGACCTTGAAACAAGAATCCCCCCCCGCCCCATGTACAACGTATTATGGGTTTTGAAAGCACTGGGAGAAAATAATAGCTTTGATAAGTGGTGGACCTTGCTTCTCTCCATGCTTCAATGGAGCCGAGGTTGGACACATGTTGGAGAGAAGATGGTTGCCCATGAAATAAGACCATGCATGCTATAATCAATTATATGTTGTACACATGGTGGACCTTGCAATTGTTTTATATGCCTAACTTGGACAAGTGGAGGACCCTTGATTACCTCCAGATATCAACAACAAGCCAAGTTTGGACAAGTGTAGTACCACCAAACCAGAATCTATATGCTACAATAGAGTATAGGTAGGACACGCGATGAACCTTGATATCAAACCATCCATGCTACTAGAGATGATAGGTTTCACATGTGGTGGAACCTTGTATCAATGTTCTATGTGTAGTTTTTGATTAGTGATAGACCTTGAATCTAATCCCTCTAGGCTACAAGAAAAAAGAGATGGATGAGGAGGCTAGACTAATTTTGTTGCATCAATGCATCCCATGTTACCACATATACTATAGGGTTCTTGGATAAGTGTTGGATCTTGTGTCAATGCTCCATGTCTAGCTTGGACAAGTGGTGGACCTTGGTTCTCTCTATGCTTCAAATGGGCAATAGATTGGAGACACAGTGGCCTTTTTTTTCCAATGATTTTATTTTTTGGAAACCTTGGAGGCACCATGTAAGAGGCACTCTAAGTCTTCCATACAATGGACCTATTGGACTATAAAATAATGATATCTTTCTTTGATATTGTCATTATTTTATGCATAATATTTTCTTCTTTTTGCAGACACAAAGGAGTTAAGTGATATAAAAACTAGATGTATTTCACACTATGATTGGCATGAAGATCCTTTTGGGACACCAACTTTTCCTATTCCCAAAGATGTAATTTTCCATATTAACGGTGTGGATTTTGAAGTGCGACTTTCATGTATTGAAGGAGCTGGTTATGGGCTATTTGTGCATACTACCCTGGAAAGTGGTTTGACTATTCTAAACTATGGAGGGCATAAGTATAGATTTCAAGACTGGCAAAAGATATGCAAAATATTTCCAAGAGCTTATAAATATTCTCTTCTAGAGGATCCAAACATAGAAGAAGAGGAAGATCAATCATACATTATTGGTTGTGTAGAAGAAGGAAACGTGTCGGGCTATATAAATAGTTCTCACAGTACAAATGTCTGTCCCAACGTACGCTATACATTTGATCCAAATTTGCCACCTTGGCATAAATGCACCTCTTCACACATCAAGTCAGAAGAATATGGCCATGTATGCATTGAGACTATTTGTCAAGTTGAAGAAGGAGAAGAGTTGTAACTTTACTTGACATGTATGCATTTATGCCAAGGTGGCAAATTTGGATCAAATGTTTGCTGACTATAACTTTACTTGACATTGTAAAGTATTGTACATGGATGGAAATCTCAAGTACATGCATCATTTTCATTTTTCATGGATGAAATCTCAAGTAAATATAACATTTGATTATTGTTTAGTTTATGCTCAACGAGAATCTAGAGTGCTCTTATGCTTTGTGTGTTGTCTAACATATTTGACTACCTTGGCCATAGAATCTTGATTCTACTCTAGATTTGTGATAAATCTTACCAAAATTTAATCAATGTCTAGGTTGGACAAGTGGTGGGGCTTCAAACATTACTGTCTTAAACAAGTGGAGTTATCTTACTTGAATAAGTGGTGGCCTTTGAATCCAAATCTAAGCCAAATCTCTAATTATTTTCTTGTAGTCTAGGTTGGACATTTGGTGGACCTTGTATCCATGTTTCCTCAACAAGGGTGGCTTTTAGTTTTCACTTTAAGTACTCATCTTTAATAAAGTGTAGGATGGAAAATGTTGAGTTAGTAGATTGTATTTTAAACAAGTGGTGTTTGGTGTACGAATGCTGAAAATGGTTGCAAGGATTCTAACAACGACTTTACCTTAAATAAATTTCTTACTAGGAGTTCTACATATAAATATGGTGAATAAAATTCTAGTGGTTTTGAGATACCATTTGTGTGTGTGTTTTCTTAGATTCACAAACTGGGATGGATAATGCTCCTATGGTTCAATCAACAACTATAGAATCCATAGATTCTATGGTTTCTAAAGTGCCCAAGATGGATGATATTTCTATACTAGAGTCTAGTGTTGTGCAACTTGAGCAAGCTTCCAATAATGAGAACCAAGAAATCGATGCTTCAAAAATGCAACATACATCAAAAGAGACTGACAAGTCCACTCACGAGCTATTGCCAATTGGTACTACGTCATGTAGCGTAGATGTTGAGAAATCCATGCTTACAATTATATTGGATTTAAATGGTCTATTGTTGAAACGTTCCCCTCAACCATCCTCACACCACAACTCAGTGCAAATGGATTCAAAAAGATATATTATACTCAGGCCAGGTTGCATCCAATTCTTGAAGACTATTTTACAAAGGTTTAATGTTGCAATTTGGTCGACAGCTAATAGGAATAATGTGTATCAAATCCTTGCAGCACTAAACAACTTAGCTGAGGATACATTGCCTTTCTTTGCAATTTGGTCGCAAGATGTTTGCTACACCGCTCAAACTCAAAAATTGTTTAGACCCGACAATCCAAACGTTGAGGCAATGTTCAAGCCTCTAGCCAAAATTGCCATGGGGTTTGAATGTGATCCACAAAGAACAGTGCTTATTGATGAATCTCCTTACAAGGGATGTATTTCACCAGCAAACAATTGCATTTTTCCACCACAATTTGATGCTGAGAAGATGGTTGACAATATGCTCTTGGAGGAGCTACTGCCATACTTGATTCAGCTTGATGAGAGAAGGGATGTGCGTGATTTAATTGCTTCTAATCGTTATGGACAACCTATAGTGACAAATGATAGTGAATACAAACAAATCATGGAGTATTGGAAGCAGAAAAATGATGTTTGGTCAGCTAAGGTGTTCTTTACAAGAAGAATACCACCTGCAAAAGGTGACAGAGATGAAACTATCATTGAAGATGCAAGTGACACAAGCCACCGCAATGAAATGAGAAGAGCCCAAATACAAGAGATCTTGGCAAAGGAGCGTACACCCATTGAAAGTATGAAGGCGTCACATTTGACCACTTTAGCTAGGCAATTGGGTTGTAACACAAAAGGAGTTTTGAAGGCAACCACAACAAAGGCTTATATAAATAAGGTGAAAGCTGAGAACAATCTTCTAAGGCTGGATAGAAAGCAACCCTAAGGTACTAGTGACATGTCATATATTCTTGATACACATGCTTGAACACTCATGTGCATGGTATCTAACAAATCTTTCTTTTTATTCCTTCTTGCAGGATCTTACAAAGGATACTACTAGATGGAGCTCAATCAATAGAGATTTTGATATTTTTGCTCAAAATAATGAAGCAGTCACCTACATTTTTTGTTTATCAATTTCTTGAGAGACTTTATTTTAGTTTGTAATCATCAAATGAAATGAAAAGTATCCTTCTTATTAAGATTGTTGATCTTTTTCTTGTTCAAACCTTTCAATTGTGATTTATAGTTTTGTTAGCATGAGATTGTGCTTTTTTAGTTTGAAAAAAACTGTCAAAGATCCAAGTCTTTTTGGCTTTACTTAAGTTATTAATTGTGAAAGATCCAAGTCTTTTTGCTTTACTTAAGTTATTGATTGCCTATGTAATAGTCCTTAAAACAATATCGGATGGCTTTCTTGCTCCCATGTCTCACATTGGTCTTTAGGTAAGACAAGTGGTGACCTTGAAAGTATGGTCTCATATCTCGATCAAGTGAAGAGACATGAAGCTTAAATATCACTACTATGTATCTAGTGTTAAACTCCATCGAGACAAAGACTAGATAGCCAAATTGCAGTCGAGTTTAAGTGAAAAATCCATTTGAGCTAAGGTAAAACTTATAGTGCCTCATTTTTCTAGGATTCTACCCCATCAAGGAAGTTAGAATCTAGACCAAACCAATTAAGACTCTTTTGGAGCCTAGATAGGACAATTCGTGGAACTTATGAAACTTATTATTGAGTTAGAGTCTAGTTTAGATAAGCAAAAGATCTTCAAACCAGCACTTGACTTTCTTACTATTCAATATTCAAAGTCCCTTGAGGCTAACAAATTACATACCCACTTGTAACCTAACTAATGAGTAATTATATAGATCTAAGCAAGTATATATAATGAGTCTTCAAACTAATAATCCAAGGGAAGAGAGTAGCAAGGTCCACTACTTGTCCAAGCTCAGCTCTAGACAACATAGAAAGATGCTAGTTCTACTAATTGTCTAATTATAGGCATGGAGAAATGATAGAAGGTTGACCACTTGTCCAACCTATCATCTCTAGTAAGATGGGAGGTTTGGCCTTAAGATTCACCATGTAACCAACCTATACATCATTGTATTATGAAGAGTAAAAAAACAAAGCTCCACCACTTGTCCAAGCTAGTTCTAAAATCCACATGGAGATAAGCAAGCTCCACCATTTGTCGAATCTCTCTTCCATTAAAACATGAAAAGACTCATCTATGTTGTACAGGGGGACTTTTTTCCAAGGTCCACCACTTGTCCAAGCTAGGATCCCTAGTAGCACGAGTGGTTTGGTCTCAAGATACACCACTTGTACACTCTATGTCATTATATTAAGAAGAACTATGTATTAAGGTCCACCACTTGTCCAACCTATAAAGTTATATCTTAAATGGTATCCTTTCTCACCACTTGAAATGCCCATGATATGTTTTACACGGGGGTTTCATTCCAAGGTCCACCACTTGTCCAAGCTAACTCTATTCAAACATAGAGAGAAGCAAAGGTCCACCACTTGTCCAAGCTAACTCTATTCAAACATAGAGAGAAGCAAAGGTTCACCACTTGTCAAAGCTAGGCTCCGTTGAAGTATGGAGAGAAGTAACCTCCATCATTTTTCCAAGATAGGTGCCATTCAAACATGGAAAGAATCAAGATCTACCATGTCTCCGAGATTCTAGGCTCCATTGAAACACCCTAAAACCATGATATTTTGTACATGGGGTGTTTACATTCAAGGTCTACCACTTCTCTAACGTATTATACCTAGTAGCATGAGTGATTTGGTCTTAAGATTCACCACTTATCTTCTCTATGTCATTATATTAAGAATAACTGGGTGTTAAGGTCCACCACTTGTCCAACCTATAAGGGTATATCTTAAATGGTATCCTTCACCACTTGTCAAGGTCCATCACCACTTTTCCAACCTATAAGGTTATATCTTGAATGATATTTTTCCTCATCACTTGTAATGTCCATGCTATGTTTTACAAAGGGGTTTTGTTCCAAGACCCACCACTTGTCCAAGCTAACTCCATTAAAACATAGAGAGAAGCAAAGGTCCACCACTTGTCCAAGATAGGCTCCATTGAAACATGGAGAGAAGGATGATCCACCATTTCTCCAAGATAGGTTCCATTGAAACATTGAGAGAAGCAATCTCCACCATGTCTCCAAGCTAGGCTCCATTGAAATACCCTAAACCCATAATTTTGTACATGAGGGGTTTACATTCAAGGTCCACCACTTGTCCAACCTATTATCCCTAGTAGCAAGAGTGGTTTGGTCTCAAGATTCACCACTTGTACACTCTATGTCATTATATTAAGAAGAAATATGTGTTAAAGTCCACCACTTGTCCAGCCTATAAGGTTATATTTTAAATAGTATCCTTTCTCACCACTTGAAATGCCCATGATATGTTTTACATGGGGGTTTCATTCCAAGGTCCACCACTTGTCCAAGATAACTCTATTAAAACATATAGAGAAAGAAAGGTCCACCACTTGTCCAAGCTAGGCTCATTGAAACATGGAGAGAAGGAACCTCCAATGTTTCTCCTAGATAGGCTCCATTGAAACATGGAGAGAAATAAGCTCCACCATGTCTCCAAGTTGCTAGGCTCCATTGAAATACCCAATACCCATAATTTTTTGTACATGGGGGGTTTACATTCAAGGTTCACCACTTGTCCAACCTATTATCCCTAGTAGGTTTGGTCTCATGATTCACCACTCGTCCACTCTATGTCATTATATTAAGAGGAATTAGGTGTTAAGGCCCACCACTTGTCCAACCTATAATGTTATAGCTTGAATGGTATTTTTTCTCACCACTTGTAATGCCCATGACATGATTTACATGGGGGTTTTGTTCCAAGGTACACCACTTGTCCAAGATAAATCTATTGAAACATAGAGAGAAACAAAGGTCCACCACTTTTCCAAGCTAGGCTGCATTGAAACATGGACCTTAATACCAAATTATTTCTAGTAGCATGAGTGATATTTTGTACATGGGGCGTTTACATTCAAGGTCCACCACTTGTCCAACCTATTTCCCTAGTAGGTTTGGTCCCAATTTCACCACTTATCCACTCTATGTCATTATATTAAGAATAATTGGGTGTTAAGGTCCACCACTTGTCCAACCTATAAGGTTATATATTGAATGGTATTTTTTCTCACCACTTGTAATGCCCATGATATGTTTTACATGGGGTTTTTGTTCCAAGGTCCACCACTTTTCCAAGATAACTCTATTCAAACATAGAGAGAAACAAAGGTCCACCACTTGTCCAAGCTAGGCTCCATTGAAACATGGAGAGAATGATGCTGCACCATTTATCCAAGATAGGCTGCATTGAAACATGGAGAGAAGCAAGCTTTACCATGTTTCCAAGCTAGGCTCCATTGAAACACTCTAGGGGGTTTTATTTCAAGGCCCACCACTTGTTTAACCTATTATCCCTAGTAGCATGAGTGGTTTGGTTTCAAGATTCACCACTTGTACACTCTATGTCATTATATTGTGTTAAGGTCCACCACTTGTCCAACCTATAAGGTTATATCTTAAATGGTATCCTTTCTCGCCACTTGAAATGCCCATGATATGTTTTACATGGGAGTTTCATTCCAAGATCCACCACTTGTCCAAGCTAACCATATTCAAACATAGAGAGAAACAAAGGTCCACGACTTGTCCAAGCTAGGCTCCATTGAAACATGGAGAGAAGGAACCTCCACCATTTCTCCTAGATAGGCTCCATTAAAACATGGAGAGAAGTAAGTTCCACCATGTCTCCAAGATGCTAGGCTCCATTGAAATACGCAAAACCCATGATATTTTGTACATGGGTGATTTACATTCAAGGTCAACCATTTCTCCAACCTATTATCCCTAGTAGGTTTGGTCTCACAATTCACCACTTTTCCACTATATGTCATTATAATAAGAGGAATTGGGTGCTAAGGTCCACCACTTGTCCAGCCTATAAGGTTATACCTTGAATGGTATTTTTTCTCACCACTTGTAATGCCCATGACATGCTTTACATGGGGGTTTTGTTCCAAGGTTCACCACTTGTCCAAGCAAATTCTATTGAAACATAGAGAGAAACAAAGGTCCACCACTTTTCCAAGCTAGGCTCCATTGAAACATGGACCTTAATACCAAATTATTCCTAGTAGCATGAGTAATATTTTGTACATGGGGGGTTTGCATTCAAGGTCCACCACTTGTCCAACGTACTTTTACTAGTAGGTTTGGTCGCAAGATTCACCACTTGTCCACTCTATGTCATTATATTAATAATAATTGGGTGTTAAGGTCCACCACTTTTCCAACCTATAAGGTTATATATTGAATGGTATTTTTTCTCACCACTTGTAATGTCCATGATATGTTTTACATGGGGATTTTGTTCCAAGGTCCACCACTTGTCCAAGCTAAATCTGTTCAAACATAGAGAGAAACAAACGTGCACCACTTGTCCAAGGTAGGCTCCATTGAAACATGGAGAGAATGATGCTCCACCATTTATCCAAGATAGACTCCATTGAAACATGGAGAGAAGTAAGCTCCACCATGTTTCCAAGATGCTAGAGTCCATTGAAATACCCAAAACCCCTGATACTTTGTACATGGGGGCTTTACATTCAAGGTCCACCACTTGTCCAACCTATTATCCCTAGTAGCATGAGTGGCTTGGTCTCAGGATTCACCACTTGTCCACTCTATATCATTATATTAAGAAAAATTGGGTTTCCATATCTAAATGGATCTTTGCTTGGATAAGTGGTAGACCTTGAGACCTAAATACCCATTCTACACTAGAGCATTGGTTAAGCCTTATACACTTCAAGCATACCTTTAACAACAAGTAGTAGTTATTAGTTGACTTAAGTTTAGTTGAACTCCATGGTATTGAGACTAAGAGAGAGTGTAGCATAAAAAAGAGTCAGGATTTTAATTTGACTTTCTTTCTATTAATGAGTAGATCATAGATGGATTTTGGTATCTAATAAAACCTTAGGGTAGACAATGTAAAACACATGTCTATTGTTGTGTTTGCGTTAAGTGTTCTTGTTCTTTAATTTCAGAACCATTACAAAAAAATGGATTGGCTATATGCTGGCATAAATTGAAGAAAACTATTGAATTACCCATCCAACCTCCTCCAAGACCTTGTCCAAGGAATGAATCACCTCCTTATCACCTACCACTTGCTTTCAAGGACATCAAAAGAGTACTTATCTTGGATCTAGAGGGGTTACTTCTCAAGACAGTTGAAATGAAACATGGAGATTCTATGCCATCTTGGGCTCAACACATGCGACTTGTGGAGGACAAAGATGAAGTTTATCATGTGGTGCGACCAGACGCACAAAGTTTTTTGGATTTTTGTGCTGAATACTTTGAGCTATGGATATGGAGTTGCTATAACTTAACAAGGGTGCAACGCATCACACAAAAGTGTTTTCCTGAGCAGTATACCAAGTTCAAGGTGTTTATGAGTAACAAAAATTGCCAAAATCCAAATATCATGTTAGGATTTACAAGGGTTTATCACAAAAATCTGAGTGATATTTGGAAGATATTTGAGGATTTGGATGCAAACAATACCTTAATTTTTGATGACACTCCATATAGGGTGATGTGGAACATGCCAGGGACATATTTTATATTTCCAAAGATGTGGAGGCAAACTTCCGAGCAACTTCAAAACTTCTTGCAGAGAACCATAATTCCATGGTTGGTAGGATGGTTGTATGCAAGAGATAAGAGAGTCTATACATACAACACAATTGTAAATATGTATAGTGATTCTGAGACAAATTATGTCCTTGGTGTGTACTTGTCAACACGAAAGCATTGAATAAATATGGCTATAAGATGCTTTTTTTATTCTAGTGTGTATCTTTCAACATTTGTATAATTTGATATAGTCTTAAAAAAAAAAAAAAGGTGTGTCAATTTTATGAACACTTGAATGGAGTGCACCCTACTCTAAGGGGACTTCAATGTACTATTGGAGTGCATCCTATTGTAAGGGGACTCTGATGTATTGCTAGAGTGCACCCAAATTTTTGGGGACTCATTTTTTATTTGATTGGGGCCTATGTTGGGTCATATAGTAAAAGAAATTCATTTTTTGTCAATTCATATCGAGGTTGCATTTATTTGGAACTATGAAAGAATTGATGTTTGATGTCAAAATAAAACTTGTAAGTGTGGATCAGAGAATTCATGGACTTTAAATATGTGAGAGGGATCTTTTTCTTGGGCACAAATGTTTGCTTCAAGAATTTTGTCATTACATACTTTATGTGAAAGAGTTTTAGAACCTAAAAGACTTTGAAAACAAAACTATGGAATCTAAGTGCATGTATTCTTGAATGGCTTGAAAGTTGATGTATACATGCATGTCGCCTTGATGAAGATTTAGATCTGACAAGATGGAAAGATATAATTCTTGGACGTTACCTTTGTCAATTTGGTAATAACATATTTAACTTTCTTTTAATATGGGTGGAAAATATATTATTA
This sequence comes from Adiantum capillus-veneris, assembly GCF_014529385.1. Taxonomy (NCBI): domain Eukaryota; kingdom Viridiplantae; phylum Streptophyta; class Polypodiopsida; order Polypodiales; family Pteridaceae; genus Adiantum; species Adiantum capillus-veneris. The sequence goes on from NC_140935.1 coordinate 104,566,327, forward strand.
TGTGCATTTAGAACCTAATTGCTTGACCTTCAAACCAAGATTCCTATGTTATTTTTTCATATACTTTTTTGTACTGAATTAAGATTGTGGATGCAAGGTCCACCACTTGTTCAAGCTAGATCTAAGAAAGTATATATACTGAGTCTTCAAACTAGTAAACCAAGGGAAGAGAGAAGCAGGGTCCATCACTTGTCCAAGCTCATCTCTAGACAACATAGAGAGATGTTATGTCTACTAATTGTCCAATGTAGTCATGGAGAAATGATAGAAGGTTGATCCACTTGTCCAACCTATCATCTCTAGTAAAATGGGAGGTTTGGCCTTAAGATTCACCATGTAACCCACATATACTTCATTGTATTATGAAGAGTAGAAAAGAAAAGCTCCACCACTTGTCTAAGGTAGTTCCAAAATCAACATGGAGAGAAGAAAGCTTCACCATTTGTCCAAGATAGGTTCCATTAAAACATGGAAAACCTCATATATGTTGTACATGGAAGCTTTTTTCCAAGGTCCACTACTTGTCCAAGCTAGGATCCATTAAAACATGGATAGAAACAAGGCTCCACAACTCGTCCAACCTTTATAGCTGCGAAGTGTACCGGTTGTCTAAACTAGGCATGGGAAAATAATAGAAGGTCCACCACTTATCCAATATATTATCTCTATTAACATGGGAGGTTTGGTCTCAAGATTTAGGAATTGGCTGACTTGTATTTCATTGTATTATGATGAATTTGGTTTTAAAGTCAACTACTTATCCAAGCTATAAGTTTATATCTTGAATGGTATTCCTTCCCATCACTTAGAAAACCAATGATATGTTGTACATGGGAGGGTTTGTTACAAGGTCCACCACTTGTCCAAGCTAGTTTCATTGAAACATGGATGAAGACAAGCTCCACCATTTGTTAAAGCTAGACTCCATTGAAATCTAGAAAATCCATTCTATGTTGTACATGGGGTTTTTGTTTTAAGGTCCAACACTTGTCCAAGCTAAGATCCATTGAAACATGGAGTAGAGAAACACTCCACCACTTGTCCAAGCTAGGCAACATTGATAGTAGTTGGTTTATTTTGAAGATCCACCACATGTCTAAGCTAACTCTATTGAAACATAGAGAGAAGCAAAGGTCCACCAACTGTTCAAGCTAGGCTCCATTGAAACATGGACAGAAGCAAGCTCCACCATTTCTCCAAGATAGACTCCATTGAAACATGGAGAGAATCAAAGGTCCACCATTTCTCCAAGGCAAGATCTAGTTGTCCAACCTATAAGGTTATATCTTAAATGGTAATCTTTCTAATCACTTGGAATACCCATGATATGTTTTACATGGGGGTTTTGTTCCAAGATCACCACTTGTCCAAGCTAACTCTATTGAAACATAGAGAGAAGCAAAGGTCCACCACTTGTCCAAGCTAGTCTCCATTGAAACAAGGAGAGAAGCAAGCTCCATCATTTCTCCAAGATAGGCTAGCATGGATAAGTGCACCTTGAAACCAACCTTCCTATGAGGCAATAGAGCATATGCTACATATTTTATGTATGCCCCATGCCTCAAATTAAGAGGTTATAGATTAGAAGTGGACCTTGCTTAAATGTCACATGCAATAAATTAAGGAAAAATAGCCAAGTGGATTGTATTCCTCAATGGATCCTTGCTTTCACAAGTTGTGAACCTTGAGTCACTTTTACATTAACTTGGACAAGTGGTGGACCTAGAAACCAAGCTCTCCATGTTGAGATAAGTTGTAGGTAGGACAGTAGAACATAGACAACGATAATGGATGCAATATACTCCTCTCCTAATAATCCAATTGATTGAAACCATGATATTTTAGTTGTTTTCATTGTGTATTGTATGTGCATAAAGTGGAATGAGACCTTAAGAAAACTCAAATTTTTGACAAAATCTCTATATTTTATACATGATATATTGAAAGTTGTCCAACCTGGGAATTGGGATTTTCCCACTTTACCTAATATGGTCTTCTTAGGAAAGATGCTAGCATTTGGTTTGACTCTTTGCCTGAGGAAGTTAAAGGGAATTACGCGGAAGTTTTGAATCGTTTCAAGAAATACTTCTTTGATCCCCAAAACACTCAGAAATTATGGCAAGACATTGTTTCTCATAAGCAAAAAGACTTAGATGACTACTACTTGTACAAGCAAGAGTTTCTACGTCTTTGGGCTCTATGGATATGAAATGTTGCTAACACTGGTGATGGTGCAGAATTTCTAAAGAAGGAGAGGTTCATAGCCGGACTCTTTCCTGACCTTAAGGTAAAAGTTGAGGCGGGTGCACCTGCTACTTTTGATGCAACGGAAACTAGGGCTGCTGAGAAGTATAGGAAACTCAAGTGCTTAAGGGGAGAGGTTCCAATAGAAGGTCTTAGACCCAAAGGTAAGTCACAAGCATCAACATCTAGGGAGCTTCCTGAGGTAACGACTGAAGTGATTGAGAAGTTAAATGAATCTTTAAGCAGCCTGTCAATTCACCTTGCACAAGCTGTAGGTCCAAAGGGACAAGCAAAGAAGTCAGAAGAGAGAGAGCCATGAACTAGCAGAGTCTTGCAATGTTGGAATTGCGGTGAGTCTGGACATGGGATGTATAATTGTCCTTGGCCCCGTGGGGAGCCAGGGAGACCTAACTTGAATTACCCAGTGATGAATGCAGGTGAAGGAACTAGTCAGCAACCACGGCTTATACAAAGGACAAATGGAGCAAGACCACCTCCACAAGGAGTGGAAGGAGTTCCACCTTTGCCAGACCCAAACGTCATGTGGTAGAGGTGACAAATTCAAGAGAGGTTGACATGGAAGCAAATGGCATTAAGCGTGGCCGAGGGAAAGGTAAGGAGAAAGAAGGAGTTACATCACAAAGTGACCATGGACGAGAAAAGAAGGCAAAGGAGACCAAGGAGGCTAAGAGGACTCGACGTCGTATCAACCTCCAAGACTTCCCTCTTGGACATGGATTGGCTCCATACAACCTGTTGGAAGACATGAGAGGTAAGGGTCCTGATATCTCATGGCCTCAATTTCTTGCATTATGTCCACAAGTTAGGAGGGATTTAACAAGGGCACTTAGCACTAGGAGAAAGGTGAAAGAGAGAGTGCCTGTTGTAAAAATTGCACAAGCTGAAATGAATGAGGACATTACACTGGTGCTAGACTGTTACATCAAAATGGACCATCTTTCTATCAAGAGAGAGCAAATTGGGTGTTGGAACCATTCATTGGTAGTTGTGTTAAAGCTTTTATGGATGACTTCTGTGTTTATAGCAGTAGGGCTGAACACCATGAGAAGCTGAAAATGGTATTGGCTCGATATGATGAATGTGGAGGACAACTAAATCCAAATGTCATCTAGCATAGCCAAGGGTGAAGTTATTGGGCCATATGGTCTCAGAAAATGGCATCGAGGCTGATCCAGAAAAGGTTAAGTCTATTATTCTTCTTCCATCACCTACGAGTACGAAGCAATTTGCAACTTTTATACACAAAGTGAAGTACATGGCACGGTTAATTCCATTGTCTTTGCAGCTTCTTTATCCATTACAGCAAGTGGCAAAGCATGATCCATTGCAATGGGATGACAAGTGTGAAGAAGTGTTTCAAGAGGTGTTAGGGGGGTTGTCAGCCATGTAGGCTTCTGATTGGGAGAAAGTGTTTTATGTAAATCCATCAATAGGGGATGATGCCATTGGAGCCATGCTATTGCAAAAGGGGAAGGGCAGCCATTATATGAGGCCAGTGTATTGTGCAAGCCGAGTGAAGGTGGTAGCGGAGAGAAAGTTCTCGGAAGTAGAGCTAGTGATGGCCAGTGTAATATTTGCTTGTCGACGATTTCGTCATTACTTGCTACCACGGCCTTTTGTTTTCTTGACGAGTTATGCCTTTTTGCCACAGTTAATTAATGGTACTAACATGTCAAATGTGGTGAAGAAATGGGTAATTGAGCTGCAAGAGTTTGAGTTCTCTTTTCTAGTGGAAGATAGTACAAGGGCTGCCCTAGCTGATTTGTTGACCTACAAGGAGAATCCCCTCATTGTTAAGGAAGAGGTGGTGAGAAAGGTAGTTGAAGAAGTGCCACAGATCAGCAATGCACATGCGTTTTTCTTTGATGGTTCATACAGAAAGAGCCATGATGCAGCTTCAGGGGGTATAGCACTTTATGATCCAGAGGGGAAGCTAGTATGCAAGAGAGGGTTCAAGTTGGATGCGCATAGTAACAATGAGGCTGAATATGCTACGTTTGAAGCATGGGGTTAGAAGACTGAGCATAAAAGGTGATGCCTTGTTAGTGGTGAAGCAAGTGCTGGGTGTGTGGAAGAGCAAGAACAGCTCATTGAAGGAAATGTGTTTCAGAATTAAAGGCCTGTTAAAAAATTTTGAAGCATGGAGCATCAGACACATTGAACGTGCTCTAAATGGGGAGGCACATGAAGCGGCTCAAGGCATGATTGGGAAGCTATTTGTGTTGAGGACCAACTTACCTCTTTACCATGGTCGGGAAAGTTTGGCTCAAGAAGAGGAGTTTTTGCTAACAGGAATCATTCCAAAGGAGATTCAGAAGTCTAAGAAGTATGGTTTTGTGCGTAGAGCATACAGGTACAAATTGATTGGTGATGTCTTATACATGAAAGGGGCTGATCTCATGTTGAGACGTGTACCTTGGCGGGAGGAGCTTTATAGAGTGTTGGAAGAGAATCATGAAGGCGCATGTGGTGGCCATTTTGCTCTAAAGATCACCTTCATAAGATTTTGCAAGAGGGGTATGTATGGCCTAGTTTGCACAAGGATGTTCACCATTGGTGTAGGTCTTGCAATAGGTGTCAAGCATTTGGGAAGAGAGTGTTGAAGCCAGAGCTACGAAAAACCATTATGGCGTTTGATGTGTTTGAAAAGTGGGGGATTGATCCAATAGGCCCGTTACCTATCACAAGCAGGGGCAAAAGCTATATCTTGACGGCAGTGGACTATCTCTCTAGATGGGCAGAGGCTATAGCAGTAAAACAGATCACTGCAAAGGATGTGGCAAAATTTGTGTATGATGAAATATGTTGCAAGTTTGGGGTGCCATTAGAGCTACTTTCAGATAAGGGGCGAGGATTTAGAGCTAAACTGCTAGACTTCTTATGCACAAAGATGAAGATTAGGCACCGGCATACCACTCCCTATTACCCGCAGTGTAATGGCTTAAATGAAAGTTTCAATGGTGAGTTGGTACAAATTCTTTCTAAAGTGAAAGAGCACCAAGGAAAGAATTGGGATTTGGAATTGCCTAGTGCATTATGGGCTTACCGTACTTCGGTGAAGACAGGTACAGGGTTTACTCCATTTCATTTGGTATATGGAAAGGAAGCACTATTGCGTGTGGAGGTAGAGTTGCCTGTGGTCAAGATGTTAGAGAAGTTGCTTGGGCCGCCTAGTGATGCATTCAAAGAGAGGCTCTTGCAGTTACAAGAGGTTCAGTTGGATAGGATGAGCACATTGGAGCATTATGGGCAGATGCAGGATAAGGCTTTGGCAAAGATAAATGAAAAGGTCAAAAGTAAGGGTATCAAGAAACATGACTTGGTTTTGCGCTACAACAATAAGCTGGACAACACCTTCCAAAAGAAGTTTCAAATTAAGTGGGAAGGCCCTTTCAAGGTAGTGGAGTGTTTTTCAAATGGCACATATCGGCTAGCTAACCTGGATGGTGTTCTACATAAGTCAAGGGTAAATGGATTGCGTCTTAAATTGTATCATGCTAGATTGATGATGGTGGAGCAAGATGAGCTGTCTGTGGATAAAGCAGTGTTGGTGAGGGATGAGGAGACCTGTGATGCGGCGAGTCTCATATCTCTCTTTGCTGCTGCTGATCATGAATGATCTAGCAGGCTAGGGGATGGGCAAATTATGTCAGGAGTTTTTTGGAGCAAGAGATTGCGCATATGTACATATACATGCATGGTGCATCAAATAAAGAATTGCCCATTTTTCAGAGCCAGGTGGTTACGTGGGGCCCACATGTGTACATGTAGGACAGGGTGTGCATAGTGCATCGATTTTCACTATTACCAGTACCACTGTGTTTTTTCTACAATAAGGAGGAGTTGGTAGCGTGTAAAAATTCTCGAGGAAGCTATCCGCGGGCCGACGACATGAGGTAAACAGGTGCGTCAGATGGCATCTAGTGGCGTCAGGAGGGCGAACGAGGTCAATATTTGCACGCGGATGAGGACGGACACAACGTGGGTGTTTTCTTGTGAGAGTTATGCACAAAGGTCATCATTAGGACCACTTTTTGGGTCCACTTCACGTGGTTGCGAGACGCATTATTGAAAAGAAATGAGTGCCAGGTGTGCGGATGATGCAAGAAGGTGACAACTATGCACTGCGAGGTCAGTTTTTGGCCTGTTCGGGGTCCGTTTGAGGTCATCTAAAAGGCCAAGGGTTCCCAAGTAATAAAGCTAAGTGTGGGAACTGAAAAAACAGAGAGAAGACCAGAAAAAACGTGGAGAAGAGAGGAGGTACAGCCGCAGGTGTGTTTTTGGGATTTTTGGAGCCTGTTTTGGCTGTAAACTGCTAATTCGAGGTCGGATTTGAGCACTTTGACATTGTAGACTGGGGTTTTGGGCCGTTCCGGACACGATGGCGCTGTCCATTTTGCAAAATTCCTCACAAATTTTCTGCTTTTTTTCTCTGTAATCTTCTCCGGTGAGTGAAGCCTCTGCTTAACTTTGTGGTTGTATCTGGTGTATTTCCTCAATACTGTGTAAACTATTTGCCGCATTGGTGTTGGGCTGAGCTTCATTGAGTCTAAACAACAGCAATTTGCCTCCTTTTAGCTGAATTGAGAGTGTGTGTGTGAGTGTGTGTGTATGAGTGTTGAGTGGGCAAGTGGGAAATCTCTCTCTTCTCACTCCGTCTGTGTGTTTCCTGTCTCGGCCAGGCTGGTTGTGTAAGCCGAGTGGTGCCCCATAATGTGTGTGTGTATCATTCCAAGAGTGTGTGTCGGGTCGTTATAGAGGCGCTGTGTGTGTTTTTCTCCCGCTCACAACGTCTTTACCCCAACAATCTCCCACTTAAAGGTGATGCATCAATAAGTGAATGCTACTAGATACACTACTAGTATATACAAGAAAACAGGCGAGAGACTCTCTCAACCTATGCCCACTGGCTCGCTATCTTGATCTACATGCAATCGTATCGACTCTAGTGATAGCCAAGCATGCATATCCCGTCAAAAACTCTATACAGTCTGCAAAACTCCACTATGCATCATGCTAGTGCCAACCATTGTGCGATTGACAATCCCTACTGCAATTGCTCCCACTAGAGTTGTTAGGTTGGGCCTTGACCCTAGTAGGTTGTACATGAGACATGTGAACACTGAAAAAATATGTGTAAACCTGATTGTCCTAGCCTCCCCTGTGTTATTTGCATATACTGCATCATCAGGACTATCCATCATGTATGGATGTTTCATCGTTGACACTGTGATGACTACGTCCCTCTCACCCATATGCGTCCTCGCACCAACTCATCAGCCTCTAGCATGAGCATATCAAAGAACTCCATGTCTGTGTCTCTAGGGAGAAGACCCACTCCACCTTTGCCTACACGGACTCTGACAACACCTATGGTGTCTCACTAGAGCACTACCTCTCTACCTTTGTCTCTATAGAGTCTACTACCATGTTTTGCACAACTAAATGATCCATCTCGTGAGCATGGTGGAGCTCACCCATGAAAAAGACATGTGTCGTCTCTTGCTCAAAGTATTCCAACAAAAAAATTGAGACCATGCCATCTTGAATCTCGGATACCTGCATATGATATAACAAGCCACCACGGGCTCCTCTAGCAATTACTAATGAACCACAATGCATCTGGAAAGACTGCTCTCTAAGCATTGTCTAACTCCCACAATCTGTTAACTGTCTCACAAAGATCAAACTCTGTCTTATTTGAGAAACATAGTGAATATGTTGTAGCGTATATGATGCACCAATGGGTAATGACAAAAAAAATCTCCTTCACCTATAATGTCAAATGTCCAACCATCGGCCAAGTGTACACAACCAAAGCTCCCACTAGAGAAGATGCTAAACCACTCACAATCTGGTGTGATGTGGAAAATTATATCATCATCTAACAACCAATGGAGAGAAGTGTCACCTCTCAAAGACATGTAAACAGGAATGCTAAAGGCAAACATGACATCATCGTCACTGGCATATGAAGTCACCGCTCTAGCATGTGTCAAAATCTCACCTGCATCTTGTATAGATCTCTATTGGTGCCTCATATGTTGGAAACAATGATGCCTAATGTGTCTTGTGTGACCACAATGTCAACATGGCATGTATCGGCAACTACGAGATGATCGTCTCTCATGAGTCATGACTATCGACTCTGATCTGTCACACATATCTGCTAATTGAATGCCAAGAAACCAAACTATGGCATAAAATTTGGCAGAGTCTCCCTTGTAAATTGAGCAAAAAACTCAAGTATAATCTCTACCATAAACCATGCAAAGCTGCCAACAAAGTGGGAGATCACTAGACCACTACACAATCATGAAAAACATGATCAATCACGTCAAATTGATGCTCATATATGCATAAAACAGCTCCATGATCTGCTATCTATAGGCATAAGTAGCATCACCAAACCTAGTGAGACAAATCTAGAACAAACAACTCAACCGAGCGTAAAGCACATAACCATATACGCAAGTAGTGAGGAAATAAGCTCAAAACACATCCCACAATAAACTACCTGCAATATGTAGCCTCACGAGCATATGCTACTCTCACTCCTATGAGAGTGGGTACAAGAACACTAAAATGTGCCCAACCTGACAAAACCTGTCAAAGTGGGACTCAAATTCGACCACTAAACCATTGGAGAGTAAAACTGTAGTTACGCATAAAGTATGGCAAGAAACTAGGAAAAAAATTCGGCAAAGTTTTTCCTATAAACTGAGAAAAAACTTAAAACACCTCATCCATAAACAATCAGCAACACAAAAAATGCGTAAAATGCATCAATGAGGCTGTTTCAATAATACACAAAACAAAGCATTAGGAAAATATGAACCCTCTAGGGGCCCTTTGGGATTAAGGTTAATTAGAGGCTAGCCAATAGGAAGAGGGTGGTGGACACACTCTATACGCTCAAAAAAGTAGGGGGACAAGGTAGTCTTACACCGCTTAATGGCCTCTTACCTAGTGAGAAGGTAAGGGAGGTGGCTAGGGGATTAAAAATACATGGTAGCCTTACACCTCTTAATGACCTCTTACCTAGTGAGAAGGTAAGGGAGGTGGCTAGGGGATTAAAAATACATGGTAGCTTTACACCTCTTAATGACCTCTTACCTAGTGAGAAGGTACGGGAGGTGGTTAGGGGATTAAAAATACACTAAAAAATTGATTTTTTTTTTTAAATTTCAAGTTTTCCCTCCTTAAAAGGTCCCCAAACCTATTTCATGGTCAAAAAAGCATTTTGATCTCCAAAAGTAAAAACGTGCACTAAAAACCCAAAAATTTGTTTTTTTTTTTTCAAGAAAATTTAAAACATCATTTTCCACCCTTTCCAAACCTATTCTATAGCTAAAAATTTCTCTCTCTACAAACCCTTTTCCAAACTCTCCAATGCTACAACAACGACATGCACCCCCTATAGTCCAACATGATCTCTCTGCTACCTTTTTCTCCCACCTCCATTGTAGCACCAAGCAAGCTCTTCCCCTTGCCCACCACATAGTTTCGCACCAAGCTAGCTCCTCTCCCGTCTCTCACCTCCATTACAACATGAAACAAGATTCTACTACTTTCATTCACTTACACTACATGGAAGCCTCTACTCCCAAAGGTGGCAAAAGTATGAGCTCACATGACTTGCATACCACAACAACAGGAGGTGTCAATAGTGAGTAAAAATTGCATGGGTTTACCTCCAACATAAAGATAGAATGGCAAGGAAACTACCCTTGTAGCTTACATTCAGAGCGTAACAACATCTCCATATTTAAGTTTATCATGCTGGAGAGAATTAACCTCTTTCTGATTTTAATGTTTAGGGCTTCACACCTCATAACATTGGGGTGTGCTATTTTGTTGATGGCTTTGGTGCACCATCTATGGTTGTGTAGCATGTGATTGAGTCGCACAATGCAAGTAAGTTGTGTTATCTATGTAGAGTTATCAAAGATTATCTTTCTAATTTCTTCTTTGTATTAGTTTTCACTATATTATTAGAATGATATCATTTTGTACTTTATAACTTTGTGCTCACAAAATCTACTGTTTACTTACATAGTCAACTTTTTTTGAGAGGACATGAGCAAGCAACCATGTGCAAAGAGGGAAATCACTCTATTCTTGGTCCACGAGGAACCTTTCACTACCATGTTAAAAGATTTGGATAATAATAGTAGGATTTGTGTAAAATCTTGAACCAATAGATACTTTCTAGGAGCTCTTAGAAAAGCCATCCATAAAGTACTACCATCTTCCCTAGTGTCATAGAGACACAAATACTCAAGTGTATATGAATCTCTAGATGAGGAAGACAAATAGTTGTAAGAGAAGCTTGACAACAACAACATTGTCTTCATTTGTCATTATTTTCATGAGGTTGGATTCCTCTATAAATGCTTTTGTATTTATACTCATTTTGGTGCAATATAATATGTTTTTTTGTTAAATGGCGTCGCATTGAGTGAGAGTATTTATTTATATTATTGGAGTTTCATATTGATTTGAGAAACATTATTGACCTTTATGGATATTTTGATTTTCTTGTAAGATGTTTCAAGTCTCAACTCTTAATCACTCCACCATGAAGAAATTCAAGCAATATTTTGATTTTAGTTTAACCATTAATGATTATTCTTATTAAAGTGGATCTTAACCTTTGTTAAGATGTCCTCATTTGGGGATGTTAAATATATCCTGCTTCATTAGCAACATTTCACAAGTTGAAAAAGCTTTCTTGCTTTCCAACATGTTATTGTTTCCATACTATGACTATGCCAATCTTGACTTAGAGAAAGGACAAATTGAGATGGAGATGTGGATGTACAGTGGTGATTGATAGGTGAAAAGCTAACTTATTATTGATTTGTGTTTCAACATACATACATTGTAAAGCCTTTGAGTTTCCTTTTTGAGTAGTACTGACAAGTTTTTGGTATCAAATCTTCTTAAATATCCGTATTCATTAGCTGTTCGTAGTCATTTCTTTGGTATTGCTAAAGATGATACCAATAGCTATCACCTTGTGAACTTAACTGTTAAATTGCAGATTTGATTTTTACTATGTAGCTCATTTATATAAAGAAAGTGTAAACATAAATTATAGATGCATACATTTGCTAGCATAGAAGATATGTGTCATTCGAGCCTATGTAAACTGCTAATCAAGAAACCTTTGGTTGGATACTATAGCAATAGCGGTCACATGTGGTTTCAAATACCAAACAAATGGCTTTACCAAAAGATTCCCAAGAACAGGGGATGGACACAAGGAAGTAAAAATTGGCGCCTTGTTTGGTCTTTTTCTAGTGCTGAATGTTTAGTGCACAGGATTTGTAAGGCCTTTGACACGGGGAGTTCACTAAACTGTATGTAACATAGCATATGTGTTCAACAGAAGCGATCTTATGTTCTTGTAAAGTTACAGAAACATGTATAGATAATCCATTTTGGTGAACGCACGTGATATAGGAAAATTTTACATAGTTAATGCCCCGGGGCCTTTGAACATAGAGGGGGGGGGGGGGGGGGGGGGGGGGGGTTTTCTCTGAGTGCATCAAACACTACACCTCTATCTCATGGCGATGCCGTAAAAAAAAAGCCATGTTTGTCATTTTAAGGCCCTAGTGATCCTCAACAAGAGGCGCCAAGGGCATGTAAAATGACCAAATAGAGGTCCCTATTTGGCCATTTTGCGTGCCCTTGTGGCCCCTCTCTCTATTTGGCCATTTTGCACGCCCTTGTGGCCCCTCTTGTTGAGGGTCCCTAGGGCCTTAGAATGACAAATACAAGCAGATTTTGGTTGTTTGGCCATGATTCCTTAAAAAAAATAATTTAGTATTGAGATTTTAGGTTGTTTTCAATAGCTTGTAGCTTCCAATCTGCTCTAAATCTGCCCGAGCTTGTCTCACATGAACTTGTTCATCTCGTCGATGCAAAAAAGTCATCTCTTGCTCGGATTTTCCAAAAATCAACGTGCAAGTTTGTAATTTGTAAAAAAATAATGTAAAATAGATGTTTCTTACTTTTTTCTTAATCTACAGGCTCCAATGAGTATCAAAACCATGGAATCTGAAGATACTTAAAGAGACAATGTTTCTCATTGTGTTAAGAGTTGTATTTCCTACATACAAAACTTTCCTAAAATCTCACCCTAACAACTTCAAAAGTGGGTTCCAAGGAGTGCCCTCGATCAAAATTAAAAACTGAAGGAAAACAATAAGAATGAACTAAACTGTGTACAAACTTTAAAAAAACCAAAATTTCCTTCAAACAAAAGTTATTGCTAAAAAATTGAAAATAGGCCCCCCTTGGACTCCCCACAACGATAGAAATCAAAGGGTTCAAGGAGAGAGATGGTGTCACAAGTGCATGGTAGGAATCTCACTTTAAATGACTACAAATCTTATTTAACTTATCAAACAATCTCAAAATATGGTAGACCTAGAGTGCTCTTACACATCAACAAACAAAAAAGTCCAAATTTCTTCTCATTGACTTTGATAATCATACATTCTTAAATAGCTTCCAAGGGGTAGTGCGGTCATAGTTTTTGCATCCATTCCATGACATGGTATGCTCATGGGGTGACCTATCACATGAAAATATCTTTGGTGGGGGTGCCCTCATGTTAGGAAAGTGTGTGTTGATGATGGAAAGCTGTTGCATTGTCCTACCAGGGATCCCTCCATGTTAGCATAATGATTCTTGGTGTAGTGGGAGCCACATTTCTTGAGGAGAGCTTTGTGCCACTGTAAAAGATTCAAGTTATGCCAGTTCCTTGAGCCATTGTTGCAAACACCACCACTCAACTAGCATAGTAAGAGGTCACCTTGTACCATGATGTGTTAGAGACCCATTCTTCAAACAAAAACATGTATGAATTCAAAATTTGCAAATTGTATAATAAAGACACTTGTTAAGTATATGCTGTACAAATTTGCAAGTATTTCCATCCAATTGAGAAAAAAAAATCCTAAAATATACATTATGATGAGATTACCCACCTCTAATAAGCATGGATTTGAAACACCTACCTGCAAGATGTAAGAAAGAAGGTTGTTTTAGAGGAAAAGTGGTGACACTTAACCTCTCTAACCTTGGACCTTTCACTATTTAACACTCATTGAGTTTTAGCATGAAAGAAACCTTTGTGCCAAGCACTCCAAAACAAGTAGAGGCAAGACCTTAGACTTCAAGGTCTATGATAAGATGAACACAACCAAAAGTAAGAAGTATACTGCTCCCTTGCACCAAGTATTTATTTCAAATATGTAATGGTGTTGGCAAGCTTCATAATGTGGACATACTTTTCCTTCATTTGTTGTTGGAGAGTTTTAACCTCCCTCTTCGAAGATACTTTCTTGTAATGCCACTTGTTTGAGGTGAAGAGCTTGACATTCATGCATCCACGAATGCAAAGAAACACCCACAAACCATCAAAAGGCTATTAAAGAATGGATGGAAGTGGCTTATAGGATCATAAGGTTACAAATGGCCATCCACCCAAATGTCAACATTCATCTCACCGATGGTACGATGTTCCTAGGATGACCTCTCCTCTTGCACCTGTTTACTTATAGATTTACAAACTGTCCACCCGGACATAACTTGGCCATAGCTCATAAAGAGCTCTTTAACAATACAATTGTTAGGGTTTAAGCCAATTGGTTGGACACCCATCTCACTGATTGTACTTACCTTATGTATTCTTTTGATCATATAGAACAATAAGGAGTAGTGAGGTATTCAAATCCTCACTAAGAGATCCACCAACACGCTATTTTGCTTTGCTTCTCCCTCTCACTCGGCACACACCATGCACGGTTCAAGAGGTATCAAAGCCAAAGGTTGTAGTGTTCTCCTCTCTCAACGTTTCTCACTTCTTGACAAGCTTCACATCAACAACAAAGTGAAGCTTGGAGATTTCATGGCTATAGAGACATTGTGAGCTTGGCAGATAGAGCTCACATATTAAGGTGGCAAGGGTCTAAACACCACAAGCCACAAGGGGTGAGAGATTGATCTTTATGTGAGCTCAAAGAGAGAGAGAGAGAGAAGTGGGCTACTCATTTTAAGATTGATTGATAGCAAGTCACTATTTTGCTCATAACTTGAGCTAAAATCCGATTCAAGTTTTTTTAAAATCAAAACTGTTGGGGTGTAGGCCAGGTGGTCGTGGGAAACCACCCTTGTACACTTGATTTCACCCAATCAATATAGGGAGAAAAAGAGGTAGAGTTGACTCTTCTCTTTCTTCTCCACTAACCCACACGGTGGCTGTCTGTGTATCATCCCCTTCCCCATTTCTCTTCTTCCCCTCTCTTGCATACACACTCCGTACACGCTCAGCAATTGGTATCAGAGCTACGGCTAGGCGATGGAAGTGATCTCTCGACGAGGGTGGAGCTCGATCGGAGCTCGATGCTTCACGACACCGAATTGGGCTGATTCGGGGCGGATCTGGCACAAATCTGAGGAGATCAGGTAGATCCCGGCTATCCGACAAGCGCAACCCCTCTCGGGCATGAACAGAGGAGCTTGGTGTTGGGGTATAAAGCCCAATGTGGTCGCCCAGGTAAGTGGGCGGGCCGCCAGGTATGTACACATATTCTTTTGTAAAAACCTAATAAGAACTCACTATGCTCTACACATTACAGTAGAGCGAGTTCACCATATCGTCGTGCTCTTCTTCTCGCACTCTCTCTCGCGTCGCACTTCCGCTCGTACTCCTTCAACTGGTATCAGAGCTCAGATCAAGGCTCGGGGCAGCACTGCAGGAGGCTAGAGTCACCAACTCACATTGGAGTGAAATTCGACAGGCGAAGACACGGCCCCAAATCTCGTGGGCAAGCCCGAAGGGCTTGGTGTTCTCAGAATTTCATTCTGAGGTCATCTCGGCCACCGTTCGGCTTTGACAAAGGTCTGCGCAGGCCATTTTGACTACGTGGTCTCGGCGGGTGCAGATCCGGCTCTGCAAATTTGGGGTTTTCAACCTACGACTGCAGGTGCTGAGGATATCGACACTCCCAGAGTGTTGATTTGTGGCTGTCTACACATCGAAGGACGGGTCACAATTCTTGGAGCCGTGTCACATACGACACGGGTGCATCTACACACAGACTGTAGGCGACATCCACTAGTTCATCAGGTAGCTTGTGTTTGCTGCTTGATATTCCAGATTTCATCCTGACATTGCAGGTACTTCCACATGGGATGTATTGTCAAAGATGATGTATGTTTGTTGAGGGTTTGCTGGCTGTGAGTCACGCAGCAAACAACCGCCGCAGCGGTTACAGCATATAGTGGGAAATTTGTGGATGTATGACTTTGTGGGAAGTCTATGTACTGTTAGATTTACTGCAGCCTTTGTTGAGGGTCGAGTGAGGTTTTATTGAGCTGGGGGATTCTCGAATGTTGAGATCCTTTCGGTGATACAGGTCTTGGAGCGATCCCTCGAGCACCCTTAGATAGGCAGCTAGGATGTATTGACTGTGAGTTAGACACTTGGGATTGCATCTTTGCTTTACTGCCATTGAGGCATTGTCACACTCTATGCTTACAGGACAGTGACAGGACAGTGAGAAACAGTACAGGTGCAGGACAGGTTTACCCGCAGCTTACAGTGTCAGAGAGAAAGTGTTTTTTGAGCTGTTTTTGGTCTGTTTTTGAGTACACCAGAGCCATTTTACAAAGGAGACTCTGCCGAAATTTATGCAGAATCCGAAGCTTTCTTGGTTCATTTGACAGGTTGATATTGGTTCAGAGGTCAGTTTATAGGGGAAACTCTGCCGAATTTTTCCCAGGAAAGTAAACCACTGTGAAGCGTAGCTATGGCTGGATCACAGGACACTGCTCTTTACAATATCAAGAAGCTGGATGGAACCAATTTCCCATTGTGGAAGAAGCAGATTTGGCACGTGTTGGTACAAAAGAAGCAGATAAAACCTATAAAGCTCAAGGGGATAAAACCAGAAGATATGGACGAAGATGAATGGAGCGAAATGGATGAATTGGCACTTTCTACCATTATGCTGACTTTGGCAGAAAGCGTTTACTTCAATGTAGCAGGCGAGATGTCGGCTTATCAAGCATGATTAAAGCTGAGTGATCTTTATGAGAAGCAGAGTGCAGCTTCACAGGTATACTGGCTTAAGAAGCTTGTTGACTTAAGGATGAAAGAAGGGACACCTATGTCCAATCATCTGAATGAATTCAACACAATCTACAGTCAGTTGTCAGCTCAAGGTGTCAAGTTTGATGAACCTGTTAGAGCTATGTTCCTGTTGATCACATTGCCGGAAAGTTGGGACACTTTTCGCACAGCTTTGAGTAATTCTGCACCTCCAGATGGTTTGAACATAGCAGGTGTAGAAGGAAGTCTGTTTACTGAAGAAAACAATAGAAAGACAATGGACAAAGGCAAAGGAACAGCCTTAGTTGTCAGGGGAAGGACCAAAGAAAAGTACAAAGGTGGAAAGAGGAATCAGTCTCGTAGCAAGTCCCGCAGTGCTAAAGGCAAGAGTGACATAGAATGCTACCATTGTGGCAAGAAGGGTCACATGAAAAGAGACTGCAGAGACTGGAAAGCAGAAAAAGGCAAAGAGAAAGCTGAAGACCATGGTGAGAAGAACAAGTCCTCAGTGAAGATTCAAGAAATAAATGTGACAAACACTATTGCAGAGGATGACAGTCTAGTGTGAGGAGACATCTACTTCTTGAAGAATACAATGGACTCAGCTCTTCTTACAACATCTGATGGAAATGCACTGAGTGACTGGATTATAGACTCAGGGGCATCACTTCATGTGTCTCCAAACAAGGAGTGGTTTACTTCTTATGTGACCACTAAAGATCATGTTCGGCTAGGCAATGGGCAGACATGTGAGATCTTAGGTGTTGGAGATGTTCAATTGAAGTTTCAGAATGGCTCTTCTTTCACGCTGAAGAATGTGAGACATGTTCCCGCAATTACAAAGAGCTTGATCAGCACATGTTTACTTGATGATGCTGGCTACGTCACCACTTTTGGACAGAACATGAAGAAGATATCCAAGGGTTCTATGACAGTAGCACATGGAGTAAAGTCTGGAGGACTTTACATGATTTATGTATCAAATGTCTCTAAAAATGTAATCAATGTAACCGAGTAGCCGAACGTTTCTTTGTGGCATAGCCGGTTAGGACATATGTCCAAGAAGGGAATGGAAATCTTGTCTCGCTCTGGTTATTTGCCTGGCTTTTCATTTAATGATTTTGAATTTTGTGAAAATTGTCTGTATGGTAAGCAAACACAGCAGCCACATAAGCATAGAAGCAGTAGAAGAGATACACAGTTGGCACTTGTTCATAGTGATTTGTGTGGACCTATGCTTAACCTATCTCTAGGGGGAGCTTCTTACTTTATGACATTTATAGATGATCACTCGAGGAAAGTATGGGTTTACTTTCTCAAGCACAAGGATGAAGTGTAGTGTTTTCAAAACGTTTGTGACACTTGTGGAGAATCAGAGTGGCAAGAAGCTTAAATGCTTACGCACTGACAATGGTGGAGAGTATGTTTCAAAGGCCTTTCAGGACTTTTGTGAGTCAAAAGGTATAAAACGTGAACTTACTGCTCCTTACAATCCTCCTCAAAATGGTGTTGCTGAGAGGATGAATAGGACCATACAAGAGAAGGTCAGAAGTATGTTGTCTAATGCACAACTGTCAAATGGGTTTTGGGCTGAAGCTGTATCAACAGCTGTTCATCTTGTAAATAGATCTCCTAGCAAGGTTTTGTAGAAGGATTCAGTGCCAGAGATGGTATGGTTAGGCCAAATGCCCTCATACAAGCATCTCAGAGTTTTTGGCTGTGAGGCATATACTCATGTTCCAAAGGAATTTAGGAACAAACTTGAGCCAAACTTGAGCCAAAGAGTAGAAAGTGCATCTTTCTAGGCTATGGTAATTCTGGTGAGATGGGGTACAGACTTTGGGATCCCGAATCCAGAAAGGTTGTCCGCAGCAATGATGTTCACTTTAATGAATCCAAATATCATTCTAAACCAGAGAGGGTTGAGGAGATTAGAAGAGTTGTCTTCCAAGAAGATGGACCTGCATGTGAAAGACAAAATGTCAGGGCTCAAGAGGAGCAAGGACAGGATAGAGTGGAACCACAGGTTGTGGCTTAGCTTGAGCCACCTATTGTGCGTAGATCTAGACGTATCACGCGACCTCCTGATAGGTTTGTTCCATCTATGAACTATGTCATGTTGACTGATTGCAATGAGCCTTCATGTTACAAGGAAGCAGTGCAAATGAAGGACTCTGGGAATTGGCAATTGGCCATGTAGTCAGCGATGACAGCTCTGCATAAAAACCAAACATGGAAGCTAGTTAAATTACCACGGGGCAAAAAGGCTCTACCCTGTAAATGGGTTTACAAGTATAAGATCACCGCTCATGATAGTCAGCCAAAGTACAAAGCAAGGCTTGTTGCCAAGGGCTTTAAGCAAGAACAAGGCATTGACTTTGATGAAGTCTTCTCTCCGGTGGTCAAGATGACTACATTGAGATGCTTTCTTCCATTGGTTGCCATATTAGATTTGGTGTTGCACCAAATGGATGTCAAGACAGCGTTCTTGCATGGTGATTTAGATGTGGAAATTTACATGCAGCAGCCAGAAGGGTTTGTTGAAAAAGGCAAGGAAGATTGGGTATGCCAGTTGTTAAAGAGTCTTTATGGCTTAAAACAATCACCGAGGGCATGGTACCATAAATTCCACAAGTTTATGCTTTCTCAAGGCTACAAACGTAGTGAGTTCGATCACTGTCTATATACAAAGAAGGCTAAGGATGGCAGTTGGCTGATCCTTATTTTGTATGTGGATGACATGTTGATTGCTGTCAAGCACTTGAAAGAAATTTCAGCTTTGAAGTCAAAGATGGCAAAATCGTTTGACATGAAAGACGTGGGTGAGGCAAGTCATATACTTGGTATTCGCATTGAGAGAGACAGATCAAAGAAGTTGATTTGGTTATCTCAAACAGAGTATATTGACAAGGTTTTGCAACGTTTCAATATGGAGAAGGGAAAGGCATTGAGTGTTCCATTGCCACCATATGTGAAACTTAGCAAACAAGATTGTCCTGTGTCTGAGGAAGAATAGGCTGAAATGGATAAGATTCCATATGCGTCTGCAGTGGGTAGTTTGATGTATGCAATGATTGCTACTCGCCCAGACATTGCATTTGCAGTGGGAGTAGTAAGTCGATACATGTCAAACCCAGGCAAGAAACATTGGGAGGCAGTGAAAGGAATATTGAGATACCTGAAAGCTACAAAGAGTATGCGTATATGCTATGGGAGTCAGGAGCTAAGTGTAAAGGGTTTTATAGACTCAGATTATGCAGGTGACTTAGACAACCGAAGGTCTACGTCAGGGTATGTCTTTACATTGGCTGGTGGAGCAGTATTATGGCGTTCTAGATTACAAGATTGTGTTACTCAGTCTACTACAGAGGCTGAATATGTTGCAGCATCAGAGGCATGCAAAGAATCAATTTGGCTTAATCGACTAGTAACAGATTTGGGAATCAAAGAAGAGATGCCTGTGTTATATTGTGATAGTGAAAGTGCTATACAATTGGCTCGCAATCCAATTTATCACTCAAAGACAAAGCATGTGGATGTGAAGCATCATTTCATCAGGGAAATGCTCGAGGATAAGCAACTTCAGCTTGTCAAAGTTCACACCACAGAAAATCCTGCTGATCTACTTAGAAAAGGACTTCCCTCAGAGAGCTTTGCGCATTTTCGCAAGCAGTTAGGTGTAGGGTAGTACATCACTTCTCTACATCTCTTGTATATTAGCTTGTAGAGTAGCTTCTCTCACACTTAAAGTACCACATTGGACTTTAAGTGGGAGGTTGTTGGGGTATAAAGCCCAATGTGGTCGCCCAGGAAAGTGGGCGGGCCGCCACTTATGTACACATATTCTTTTGTAAAAACCTAATAAGAACTCACTATGCTCTACACATTACAGTAGAGCGAGTTCACCATATCGTCGTGCTCTTCTTCTCGCACTCTCTCTCGCGTCGCACTTCCGCTCGTACTCCTTCACTTGGGAGTGTACAAGCTCAAAAGGTTTTGCAGAAAGCAATAGGTCAAGATATTAGGGAGTTTTCACGCCAACTTGAATCGGTAGAAGAGATTCAAGCTGAAGCACTTGATGCAATCCAATTTGTGAGAAAGGCGAAATTGAGGCAAGCAATTGAAGCCAGGAGCTCGGCCCATGAGCAAGGAGCGATTGGGGGATAATTTGAGCGGCCAGAGCATTGGCAAGCTTGGGCATTGAAGCTGCAGGGGAGGGGAAATGTGTATGGTTGTGTGGTTCTCTCTCTCTCTCACACACACACACACACACACACACACTCAGAAGCAATTCCAAGCACCAGTGTGTATACAGGCAGCACTGCCAGTGCTAGCGAGTTGAGCAGTGAAAAGGAGGAGCAGACTCGGGATACACACACACACACACACACACACACACACACACACACACACACACACACACACACACACACACACACACACACACACACACACACACACACACTGCGAGAGGCAATTTGAGGCAAGCAGCAATAGGTCAAGCAACCAGGACTCACAAGCAGAGGAGTGAGATAAGCTCAAGAGCTTGAAGCAAGGAGCCAAGCAGGTCGAACGACTCAAATTGAGGGCAAGTATTGACACCGTGAACAGACCTTGGGGGAATTGGAATTGAGTCGAAGGAAGCAAGGGAGCAAAGAGAGAGACAACAGACACGTAAGCAAGGCATGGATGGGCAGTGAAGAAAGTCGCGAGCAAGGTCATGCTGCAGAGCAACAAAGGGCAGAATCGGGTGCATCAGGTGGATCTTTGCAAAGGGGAGCATCTTGACAGTGAGTGATGCAGTAAGGAGCAAACACCTGCAACGGCAAGCAAGGTCGAATTGCCAAGCAGCGCTACACACACACACACACAACAACAGTGTGTGTGCTTGCTCGTCAGCGCTGCCACAGACTCAATAGTAAAGATAAAAAAAATCGATTTTTTTTTAGCCATAATTTTTTTTGTGTGCATGGGTTCATTCCCAGACAGAACCCTCGACAAATCCCATTTTTTGATGCTCCGACCCCTGAATCCTCTCCTCGAGCTCGTAAAAAGGAAGCTTCTCAGAAATTTGCAGCTTCTGGGATAGAGAGATAGACACACATTCTCTCATTGCGCAAAACGCTTGTGAGATAGAGAGAGTGAGAGAGAGAGCTTGACACCGTGCTTGCGTTCGAGCAAAATCTGCGATCGATACCGATCCGACTCGGTATTGACCGCTCGAGCATTGGCGTTTTACGGCTATTCGGCTAGCCACTTCCGCCCGGCGGCAGAAGGCGACATCGACATCAACACCACTCATGCGCATCGGCTCGACACTCCTCATTGCGGCACATTTCCGACATTCAACCCAGACACTGGGCGCTTCCCCACACGAGCGTGTTCCCGCGATCGACGACCGTGCTTGCAACATGCATGGGTGAGGTACCTCTATCATAGAGGAGTGACACCCGGCATCGGCACCGAGCGCACCGATCACCTTGTACGACACAATTTACGGATACGACACCTTTGGCGTCTATTCGACTAGCATATTTCTGCCCGGCGGCAAAAATCGGCACATAGCGACACCGATACGCAGGTTACAGGCTACAGGGGGGTTTTTCAGCCCATTCACTCACAGATTCTCCAAGTTACCAAACACAACGCTTTCACAGGCGATTTGGCAGTCATTTCAACAACAGATTCTTTGCGGACACATGCGTTGACAGATGCATCTTGTTACAAGCACACATAGTGCTACCGAGCTCTTTTGAGAGCAGATATCCCCGCAGGGATCACTTTCACTGCATGCAGCAGTTCTTGGCGCCTGTTTGAGCGCAATTTTACTCATGTACGTTGAGTTGCGGACACTGCCCACTGTATTACGTGTGGAGCCATTTTTGGTTATTTTGGCAGTTTTTCCCGGCCGTTTCTGAGACTGGGACCGGAAGAGCCCTTTCTGAGACTGTGGCTAGTCCATTTGTGTCTGCATTAGCCTTTGGAGGGTCGATAGTGTGAGGTTTTCTTTGAGCTGGGGTGTGCTCGAATGTTGAGACACCTTTCGGTGATACAGGTAGCTGGAGTTCCCCTTTTTCGGTACCCTCGCCATAAGATATGTATCTGGATGGTTATTTATGCTTTTGACACCGAGTTGGCACTCACATAGCAGTTGTTTTGTGCAACAGATGCCCAGTTAGTGCAGTTGGCACATTTATATGCATTTTGACTCGAGTTTTAACTCCTCATACAAAGGAGACTCTGCTGGATTTACTTCCCACGAGTCGTGACTTCCATTGTTGGCACTTTTGAGTCTATTTCGGTTGAGATTTTACTCCCGCTACAAAGGTTACTCTGCCCAAATTTCTACAGCTTCTCGCCATAGTTTGGCACCTCTCAAACCCTCTTATCAGCGATGGCTTCTTCTTCAGAAAAGGAGGAGTATTTCATTCGGAAGTTCGATGGCAGCAACTTCACCATGTGGAAAGAGCGCATGAAAGATGTTTTGATAAACAAAGGCCTCTCAGAACCGTTGAAAGAGCGCGCAGAGGATGATGATTATACACAAGCTCAATGGGAGCTTTTGGATGCAAAAGCCATGGCTACGATATGTCTACATCTGGCCGAGTCAGTCTTCTTCACTATCATCGGGAAGAAAACAACCAAGGAACTTTGGGATAGCTTATGTTCCGCATGGGAGAGAAAAAGTGCATCCAACAAAGTTTTTCTCATGAAAAAGCTTATGAAGCTCAACATGAAAGAAGGTAGCACAGTTTCCAGTCATTTAAATGAGTTCAACTCCATGTTCAGCTAGCTGACATCTCAGGGTTTTAAGGAGTTTGACGATGAACTCAAGTCTATCTTCTTATTATGCTCTCTACCCATTTCATGGGATATCTTTTGCACAGCCATTAGCAATTCGGCTCCGAATGGCAAGTTAGAATTCAATGATATCACAGATGCGTTGCTCACTGAAGAGATTCGTCGTAAATCTCTCGATAATGCTAGTCATGGAGATGCATATATGGCTGGCAGTTCAACAAAGCTAAGAGGCCGTGACAGGAAAAAATACAAAAGCAAAAGTAGAGAGCGAAATCCTCGTAGTCCTAGCAGACACAGGAACCAAAGTAGAGACCGCAATGCCAAAAATGTCGAGTGTTACTATTGCCACAAGAAGGGTCATTACAAAAAGGATTGTCGTAGTTTTCTAAGAGATCAGAAAAACATGCAAAAGGATAATTCTGGCAAAGGAAAAAGTACAGTAAAGATTGAGGAGCTTAATATTGCTGAGTCTCCCATGCCTACCACTGCAGTAGAGGATGCTCCTCCTCCAGTGATGCTCATTATGCCCACAGAGATTCATGCCGAGGTGACAACAGATGCCTCATATGTTCTCATTTTCACTTCAGATCTCACTCCAGATGCTTTAGTTGCACAGGATGAGGGTTATGCACAGAATTGGATCCTTGATTCTGGTGCAAGTTTTCATGTCACACTGCATAGAGAGTGGTTTTCCTCTTATGCATCAATGCATGGAATAGTCAAGCTTGGCGATTCCTATGAGCTTGACATTATTGGCATTGGTGATGTGAAACTTCAGATGCATAATGGCACTACTTTTGTGTTGCAGAATGTCAGACATGTGCCCAAGCTTACGAAAAGCTTGCTTTCTATAGGGCAATTGGATGATCTTGGCTACACTACAATTTTTGGTAATCGTTCTTGGATGATCCGCAAGAACAACCTTATCATGATGAAAGGCAATAAAAACGGATCCCTGTACTCTTTGTTTGTTTCGAGTGTCGACGAACACTCTATCTATGTTGCCGAGCTGCCGTCTCCTGAGTTGTGGCATAGCCAGCTAGGGCATATTAGCCAAAAGGGAATGAAAACACTTCAACGTTTCGGCTACTTACCTGTGTTAGATTACATGGAATTTCCATTGTGTAAGCATTGTTTGTATGGCAAACAGACTAGATTGACATCTTCGCCATTGAATAAGAAACTAGGCGAACCTCTAGACTTGGTGCACAGTGATTTGTGTGGTCCAATGCCACATAAAACTCTAGGGGGGGCAAACTACTTTCTCACATTCATAGATGATTCTGACAGAAAGGTGTGGGTGTATCTCCTTAAGCATAAGGAAGAAGTTTTTTTGACATTCCAAAAATTCCTCGCCATGGTTGAGAACCAATCAGGAACAAAGCTCAAAGCTTTTCGCACGGACAATGGTGGAGAATACGTCTCCACAGAGTTCAAGGATTTTTGCAATAGAAGAGGCATTCGGAGGCAGTTTACTGCTCCATACACACCTGCACAAAATGGGATAGCTGAAAGAATGAATCATACGATTCAAGAGGGAGTTGTCTCTATGATGTCTATGGCGAAGCTTACTCCCGAATTTTGGGGGGAAGCTGTTCTGACAGCAGTGCACATCATCAACATGTCACCTAGTTCTCCTTTGAATTTCAAAATTCCAGAGGAATTATGGACTGGCAAAAGGCCAAGCTATGAGCATCTACGTGTATTTGGATGTGAGGCATATGCACATGTGCCCAAAGAACTTCGTCGGAAGTTAGATCCCAGATCACACAAATGCATCTTTATTGGCTATGGTATAAACGGAGAGATGGGATATCGTCTCTGGCACCCAGAATCAAACAAAGTCATTCATAGCTCACATGTGATTTTCAATGAATCAAAAATGCACAAGAAGCCCATCAAAGATGTTGAGTACAGACGTGTTCGTTTTGAGGATGTAGCCTCCGAACCAACTCAGTTCAGTAGTGTCGCACCTACTCCTCAAGTGCAAGATACTACTATTGCTCCTGGGAGAGCAGAGTCCAGCAGTCAGGCACTGAGACGCTCTGAGAGAGTATCACGTGCGCCTGAGCGGTTTGAGCCGGGTATACACCACATTTTGGTCACTCACAGTGGAGAGCCAACCTGCTACAAAGAAGCTATACAAATGGAGGATAGTGTTAAGTGGGAGCAGGCTATGCAATCAGAATACAATTCGATTGTGGCTAATGAGACATGGGATTTGGTTGAATTACCAAAAGGCAAAAATGCTTTACCTTGCAAGTGGGTATACAAGAAGAAGTATACAGCGGAAGATCCTGAGCCTAGATACAAGGCTCGTCTAGCTGCCAAGGGTTTCAAGCAGCAAAAAGGTGTGGATTTTGATGATATTTTCTCTCCAGTAGTCAAGATGACTACACTTCGCACCGTGCTTGGCTTGGTTGCTATCCAAGACATGGAACTTGTCCAAATGGATGTGAATACAACATTTCTTCACGAGGATCTAGATGAAGATGTCTACATGAAACAACCAGAGGGATTCGTATGTGAAACCCAAAAACCAACCAAGACAGAATTGGTTTTTAGACTTAAAAAGGCACTCTATGGCCTCAAGCAAGGTTCCAGGCAATGGTATCAAAAATTCAACAAATTCATGCAGTCTCAGGGTTACATAAGAAGTCAAGAGGATCACTACTTATACACAAAAAGGTTGAACGATGGTTCTTTAATCATCTTGATCTTGTATGTAGATGATATGCTTATCACAGGCAAATCAATTGATAGAATCAATCAGTTGAAAGAGATGCTAAACACTCAGTTTTCCATGAAGGATTTGGGAGATGCCAATCACTTTCTTGGTATGCACATCAAGAGAGACAGGTAAAGTGGAATTCTTGAATTATCTCAAGAAAAGTACATTTACAAAGTCTTGCAACGTTTTAGTATGCAGGGGGGGAAGTCATTGAGTACCCCAATGCAAGCATACTCCAAAATTAGCAAGGAAGACTCTCCCAAGACAGTGGCTGAGAAAGAGGAAATGGCAAAAGTACCATATTCTTCAGCAGTTGGCAGTTTGATGTACGCTATGGTAGCCACAAGACCAGACATTGCACATGCAGTGGGAGTGGTTAGTAGGTACATGGCAAACCCTGGCAAGAAGCATTGGGAAGTAGTGAAGAAAATCCTCAGATATTTGAAAGGTACAGCTAGCAAGTGTTTACGCTTCGGAAACAGTGATGCATCTATTGTAGGTTACACGGATGCGGATTATGCGGGTTGCGTGGATCGTAGAAGATCCACATCTAGCTATGTGTTCATGTTTGCTGGAGCAGCTATCTCTTGGAGATCGTGTCTCCAAGATTGCACGTCTTCATCTACCACTGAGGTAGAATATGTTGCTGCATCTGACGCCAGCAAGGAAGCCATATGGTTGGCTCGTCTAGTGGGAGATTTGGGCATTCACGAGGTTCCAGTACTACATTGTGATAGTCAGAGTGCCATTGCTTTGGCAAAGAATCCAGTGTTTCACTCAAAGTCGAAACACATAGAGGTCAGATACCATGTCATACGAGATGCATTGGCTGGCAAGCGTATCGAGCTTGTCAAGGTTCACACTGACGACAACCCCGCAGATGCTCTCACAAAGAGCCTAGCCTCGGAGCGATTTACACATTGTATAGAACTTATGGGTGTAGGATGAAGCCTCGGCAATGCTTCATCAATTTTGTATAGACTAACTATACTAATGCCACTATTGGCCACCATGACCTTCAAGTGGGAGGTTGTTGGGGTGTAGGCCAGGTGGCCATGAGAAACCACCCTTGTACACTTGATTTCACCCAATCAATATAGGGAGAAAAAGAGGTAGAGTTGACTCTTCTCTTTCTTCTCCACTAACCCACACAGTGGCTGTCTGTGTATCATCCCCTTCCCCATTTCTCTTCTTCCCCTCTCTTGCATACACACTCCGTACACGCTCAACAAAAACGGAGATCTCTTCGAGATGTACGACATTGTAGAAGAACTTGTTCGGTGGCTGGTTCAAAGTATAGGTATGTTTGAAACAAAAAACACAAAGGCCATTTTCTCAAGACAAATTGTGCATTGGAGTTGAGTAAGAGAGGAGAGAGAATGTAGAGAGAGAAAGAGATAGCTTCATCTCAACTTTAGCATTGAAGGCCTCAAGACACACACACTCTCGACATCAGCAAGTTCTCCTCTCAATATCAGATACACACACACGCACACTCTGATTTTTGACATCGACAACCCATTTTTCCAACGTGCAGCATCAGCTTCTCCTTTGACATGAATTGTGCACGGCTGAGGTGCCTCTTCCATAGAGGAGTGACACTCAACATCGGCCGACTTTAGCAACATCAACTATAGGTTTTCATAGGCTCTCTAGCATTGTAGCGAGTGACATATAGAGACAGTTTGTTGGCAATCGGAGATAGGCTACAAATTGCTGTTATAAGCAGCTCTATGTGTTTTTTAATGTAGTTTTTTGAATTTCTATATGCGTTTGGCCATGAGGTATGTTCTATGTGGTATTTCCTCATGCATAGTCGTTGAGGGCTTCTCAAAGACAGCTGCTAGATATAGTTTTTACATGCATAAGTTCTTTAAACAAAGAAAATCTGCGAGCATCTTTGGTAGTGATAGCCATTACAGTTCTAGTGGGATTTTTGATGGATACGGTTTATGCGTAACTAGCACTTGAGAGTGCTTATGCTTTATCGAGAGCATTTTACTCCTTGTAGTGAGCCGATTTTGTGATTTTTCTTGCATCTCATTGTTGGTGCCTATTTGAGCACATATTTTACGGTTTTGTAGTGACAATTGAATGTTTTGGATGTACGTTGTGTTGCAAATGTTGCCATTGTAACTCATTGTGGAGCCGATTTTGGCTTGTTCTAGTAGTCTTGGTCATTTTTGAAACTCGATTCGAAAGAGCCCTTTTTGAGACTGTGGCTAATTGTGTCTACATAATCTTTTTTTAGGGTCATTGAGTGAGGGTTTTTGAAGCCAAGAACTAGGGTCCGGGTTATCCAGTGTGAGGAGGATTAGGTTGCTAGAGATACCCACTCGTGGCCTCAACATAGGATATATATAGATGGGTATAGGTTCTTTGATGCCATGTTCGTAGTCTTTTGACAATTTCTTTGAGTAGTACATGGTAGATGATGCCGTGTCAACACTCTTTGTTGATTTATCCATTGTCTTTTGCTCAATTTGGCTTGAGAGTTTGATCTCTAGAAGAGGAGACTGTACTGAAACTTTCACATAAATTTTTCCATGAATTCCTAGACTCACTCTCTTGCATTTTCTCTTGTCCGTCATGGTTAGAACTTTTAAGAAATTAGAGAATAATATCAAAACTTCAATGGAAAAATCTTCACAATATGGAAGTAGCGTATGTTTGATGTCTTGGTCAATAAGGGCTTGCAACCCCATTGAAAGAGCATAAAGAGGGTGTTTATGCTAATGTGATGAGTGGGAAGAGCGTGATGCTCGTGCTATGGCAACCATATGTCTACACCTTGGTGAGTCCATTTTTTTAACAATGGACTCAACAAGACTATTATGGACAAGAATATTGCAAGGGAATTATGGGAGTCATTATGCTAAGTGTGGGATGGCAAGAGTGCCTCAAACAAAGTTTATCTCACACAAAAAAGCTCATATGTTTGAATATGAAAGAGGGCAACACTATTTGTTTACACTTAAATGAGTTCAATAGCTTGTTTACACAACTTACATCTAATGGAATTAATTATTATGAGATTAAATGAAAGATTTTCAAAAAGAAAAACACCTCTAGCCCTAGAAATATTACTAATGCTTGAGGTCTACTTTTTTAAAATTAAATAGACAAGCCAAAGGCTTGCTAGCAAGGATCTATTAAAACAAACGATAAAATCACTAGGCCTACCCATAAGTTGTCAAATAATTTTCCAACATAATATTTCATAATATGAGAGAGAGAGAGAGAGAGAGAGAGAGAGAGAGAGAGAGAGAGAGAGAGAGAGAGAGAGAGACTGTGGCTAATTGTGTCTGCAGAATCTTTTTTTAGGGTCATTGAGTGAGGGTTTTTGAAGCCAAGAACTAGGGTCCGGGTTATCCAGTGTGAGGAGGATTAGGTTGCTAGAGATACCCACTCGTGGCCTCAACATAGGATATATATAGATGGGTATAGGTTCTTTGATGCCATGTTCGTAGTCTTTTGACAATTTCTTTGAGTAGTACATGGTAGATGATGCCGTGTCAACACTCTTTGTTGATTTATCCATTGTCTTTTGCTCAATTTGGCTTGAGAGTTTGATCTCTAGAAGAGGAGACTGTACTGAAACTTTCACATAAATTTTTCCATGAATTCCTAGACTCACTCTCTTGCATTTTCTCTTGTCCGTCATGGTTAGAACTTTTAAGAAATTAGAGAATAATATCAAAACTTCAATGGAAAAATCTTCACAATATGTAAGTAGCGTATGTTTGATGTCTTGGTCAATAAGGGCTTGCAACCCCATTGAAAGAGCATAAAGAGGGTGTTTATGCTAATGTGATGAGTGGGAAGAGCTTGATGCTCGTGCTATGGCAACCATATGTCTACACCTTGGTGAGTCCATTTTTTTAACAATGGACTCAACAAGACTATTATGGACAAGAATATTGCAAGGGAATTATGGGAGTCATTATGCTCAGTGTGGGATGGCAAGAGTGCCTCAAACAAAGTTTATCTCACACAAAAAAGCTCATATGTTTGAATATGAAAGAGGGCAACACTATTTGTTCACACTTAAATGAGTTCAATAGCTTGTTTACACAACTTACATCTAATGGAATTAATTATTATGAGATGAAATGAAATATTTTCAAAAAGAAAAACACCTCTAGCCCTAGAAATATTACTAATGCTTGAGGTCTACTTTTTTAAAAATAAATAGACAAGCCAAAGGCTTGCTAGCAAGGATCTATTAAAACAAACGATAAAATCACTAGGCCTACCCATAAGTTGTCAAATAATTTTCCAACATAATATTTCATAATATGAGAGAGAGAGAGAGAGAGAGAGAGAGAGAGAGAGAGAGAGAGAGAGAGAGCTCCAGATCCCTAAACTTGAGACCCTGCTTTAAAAGCTCTATATCCGTAAGCTTCTTCTTTTACCGTAAGCATTGGGAATAGAATTAGAAAAGCATCCGCAAGAACTAGAGTCTAATGCTCTAGGTCCCACTTTAAAAACTCTACATCCCTAAGATCTAGAGTCTTGAGCAATAGACCCCCGTTTAAGAAGTTCTACATACCTAAGCTATAAACCCTACCTTTAAAGCTGTAGAGTTCTAAGCTCTAAAAACTCTAGGGCCTTGAGTTGGAGACCTGCTTTACATCCTTAAGCTCTAGACCTAACTTTAAAGCTCTAAACTATAGATCCCTTGCCTAAATTTTAAACTAGCAAAAGTAGCCATCTTATAAATGACAACTTTAGTCTAGCATATGACCTCAAGGGTGCAAGACCTTCTCAAAAACTAGCAAAAGTAGCCATCTTATAAATGACAACTTTAGTCTAGCATATGACCTCAAGGGTGCAAGACCTAGGGTGCAAGACCTTCTCAAAATGAAAAGGTGACTCTTGGGATTTGTGGAGCCATCCACTATGCTAAGTCTTTAGAAGACAATCATTTAATACTTTCCATCAACCTATAAAATCACCCAAAAAGAAAGATCACACAATAGTTGTCTAAAGTCCCTCTCATCTTAACACTAGGTTGGTAATGGGACACTTTTATGTCCTGTTAAGTGACCATTTTCCTTAAATTATGTCAAGAGTTTTAAAATGGATTTTGAGGTGCTATATATCTAGAAAGTTGTCTCATGAGCTGAAAAAAACTCGACATTTTTTTGGAATACCAATTCCATCTTTAACCTTGTCCTTGCACAACATTTCACAACCTAAACTGTGTGAAAAAACGGGTCCTGTTTTTTGTTTTTTTCAACTTTTTGCAACTATACCACTCTAGAATTCATTTTTATGAGGTCTATAATGCTAGAGAACTATCTTTAGTAGTCCTCAACATGTCCTGATGTTTCTAGGGAGAAATAAATATTAAAGTTGTAAGTTATGACCAAATTACAAAAATTGTCAAATCCTATTTTTTAGCCAATTTTAGCTCTTCTATGATTTTTTTGGTGGATTTCATGATATCCAAATGAATTTTTTATTTTCTATGTCGCATATTGTAACATAAATCTAATATTCCTTGAGTTTTGGGGCACCTAATACCCTATTTTGCATAGTACACAACGATGGTTGATTTTTTCAATTATAGAAGAAAACGAAACATTCTAGTATATCAAGTATAGCTTTTTCCATATTGTTAGTTTCTTGTGACAACTACATGCATTTTGTAGGTAGTAACCATATCTAATCATAAGGATCAAATTTGGCTAGATATTGAATAGTTTCTATGGGATTCTACAACTCATAATGTTGAACCCAGTTTTTTCATGTTTGCTGTTTTTAGCACTTCATCTTTGTCCCTAAGATTCCCCTTGGTAAGAGATGTATTATTCTTTTGACATGGTCCATGGATCCTTATGAACATAAAGGACAATAGGGAACTAAGAAAACATGCGTATATTATTTGTGTTGAACGTGGCTATAGAAACTTTGATGATAGGTTTGCAGAATGGTAAAAATTCAACTTTTTTGTACCTAATTATTTTGGCAAAACAAAAAATAGTGAGTGAGAAGCAATCATATGTTCTGATCACCAACCCATTGAAGTTAACTAGGGAATTTATCTCAAGTCCTACAATAATCCCTAATCTTATTTTTATGCAACAAAACGTAAGAAATGACTGTTTTGATGAAAATGCAATGGTCCATCAACTTTGGAGGCTTGGTGTGACCAAAAGATGAGAAAATTTTCAATTTTCTTATTTTTTCCATGTGTAGTAGGCCTTGAACTATAACCTCATGAAAGGATTTTACAAAATGAGTGGATCTACTATTGTTTTGGAGGTGTTTTTCAAAACCCTGAAAGGACACTTTTATGTCCTGTTAGGTTACCAACCTAGTGTTAATAATTACCCACTATCTCTATAAATGAGCCACTAAATTTATTCAATTTTAAAAATAAATAAATCAAAATCTATTTTTAGCCAAAAATAGAAAGCAATTGCCTCGCCCTTTGGATAGGCCCAAAAAAACCACTTGAGGTGTTAGGCGCCAGATCTGCAGGAGGAGGGCAAGAGAAGAGGCGCAAAAACTAGAGAAATGCGTAGGGAAAGACCCGCGTTTGGGTGAGCCCTAGGAGGAGGGGGTTGGTGAGTGCTAGCAAAGAGCAAGAGCGTATATATATATATATATATATATATATATATATATATATATATATATATATATATATATATATATATATATATATATATATATATATATATATATATATATATATATATATATAGATATATATATATATATATATATATATATATAGAGAGAGAGAGAGAGAGAGAGAGAGAGAGAGAGAGAGAGAGAGAGAGAGAGAGAGTACTAGAGGCCATGCTTTCTATTTGGAAAAAAAAAAACCTCAAGCACTAGTGATATTGCTAGTGCTTGAGGTTAAAAAAGAAAAAAAGAGAGACAAGAAAACATAGAGCTAGCAAAGAGTGCAGGAGGTTCACTAAGCTTGAAATCGTTTGTGAGTGCTAGTGAGAGCTCCGAGCAAGAGTGGATATCTATAAATATAAATATACTTATAAATATAAATATAAATATATATAGAGTGCTATAAGTGTTCTAATAAAAAGAGAGAAAAAACTCCATCACTAGCAATATTACTAGTGCTTGAGTTTTTGTATTTATTTTTAAGACAAATCTAAAGTAGAGCGCTAAGGAGACAAGCTTCCTAGTGCCACTAACACCACCAATATGTATTATAATTGTTTTCAAAAGAACTCAAGAAGTAGTAGAAAGGGGGGGGGGGAGAGAGAGAGAGAGAGAGAGATAGATAGATTTTATTATCGTCCTCGGAGGTCAAATATGACCTATGGGACCAAAGTTACATGTGATGTAGTATGTGTATGGCTGATGAGTGACTCTCGATGCTCCAAAATTGTAGTGATGAGAGTCACAATGGAGAGCCCACACTTTGGCTGGGAGAGGAAAGTGTGTAGGTCTAAGTTATGGCTGAAAATGTGAGAGAAGCAAGTTCGGATGTGATCAAAAGCTGAGCACTCTAGTAGTGTGTGGTACTCAGACTCTCGAACTTGCAGTGAGCATAATGTGCACAATCTATTTGACTCTTCTCCATTGCCCCAACGCCCTATCTCGCATCGAAGGAAATGAGAGCTAAGCCGAATTGCTGCAATAGTGCGTATCGCGGACAAGGGAATAGGCTCAAGCATGTAAGTGTTAGTACGGTTTCCTCTCTCAGCGAAGAACATGGTTTTGTAGTTGGGGGCAATATAGGTGGTGTAATGTATGAAGCGTGACCCACCGGATTTCTCCCAAGCCGTAATACATTGGCGTTGTAGAAAAGCTTCATTCACTTGAGAGTCAATTGAAGCATCATGTAGCAAGTGTAATGCATCCCATCTCCCAAACCACTTCTTTATGTCTTGCATCCATCCCGTGCTCAAGATCTTGCTTTTATGCGTCTTTTGAACTTTTTTGCTTGCTTCCCATGCAATTGTAGGAAGTCGATGTGAGGGGTTTTGACGCATCTTTATCATGTACTCCACAACCCTTTCCATGCCCCTAACCTCAATTGGAAGAGATCCCGACTCAAGAAGTAGGAGCATATATGGTGTTTGTGTCTTAACTTGGAGAAAGTTTGTAAGAAAACGCTTTTGGACATTCTCAAACTCTTTCCAAGTAGACTTTGAGATGCTCACGCCCCACACTTCAACTCCATAAAGAAGAACCGATGTCACCAATGCATCAAAAAGATACTTCTTGAGAACCCAACACTTGATGTTTCCCGCATTACACATGTTTTCAAATGCATAATATGCTCTCTTTCCCGCTTCCAAACGACGCATAGCACATTCATGCCACTTGTGATTGGATGGAACCTCAAGGCCAAGGTACTTAAAGCTCTCAACAACTTCAAGTGTCTCGTTGTTGTACACAATGCATGGCTTCTCCTTATGGTTGGTTTTCACAAGCATAACCTTTGTTTTGGATTCATTTACAATCAACCCACTATGCAAGCAAAAGTTCTCAAGGACAACCATAAGCTTTTGTGCATCTTCTAAAGTGTGTGCTAGAAGCACTACATCATCCGCATACAACAAAAGCATGATTACCGCATTGCAAATAGTGACCTCTTCAATGCCTTCTTCTTGCATAAAGTCAAGTACCATTTGTTCCAATTGATCGATGCATAGACCAAAGAGAGTTGGTGACAATGGACATCCTTGTTTAACCCCAATAGTGCTTACAAAAATTTCTGAAATTTCTATTCCCATGCGCAATTGACAAATCACCTTCTCATAGATTCGAGAAACCGCAAGCATAAAATCACTTGGCACTTGGAGTTCTTCCATCCTTCTCCACAAATTGTTACGTGGAATCATATCAAAGGCTTTCATAAAGTCCACAAAACAACAATACAATTGCTTGCCTTTCAACCGACTTTCCTCCATGAGAACACGAAGAGTGACAAGATGATCAATGGTGCTATGGCATTGACGAAAACCCGCTTGTCCCTTTGCACGCTTGTTATTCTCTTCAGCCCAATCACTCAATTTCATCTCCATTATGCACCCAAACAACTTTGCCATAAGAGACCCAATCATTATAGTCCGGTAGTTGCTTACATTCTTTACATCCCCTCCTTTATGCAAAGGCTTAACCCAATTAGTACTCCAATCATAAGGCATACCATGTTGAAGTGCAAGGTTGAACATATCACACATCCATTCATGGGTAAAATCTCTCGTCCATTTGATCATCTCCGGCTTGATACCTTGAAGATCTCCCGCTTTGCGAGTGGCCAACTTTTCAAGCCCACCGCATACATCCTCAATAGTAAAAAAAGACGGCATACATGGGAGTGAACCATAAAATGGCATTTTTTCAGTATTTTCTTGCTCATATAATTGCCTACAATGTGTGTACATATCCACTAGACTCAAGTTACCAAAATTCTCAACCCGCTTGCCTCCCAAGTTTCTCCAAAATCTTCCACATGCATGTGCCTTTTCTTGGACTTGAAATTCTTGTTGCTTTACTTGCCATCTTCTTCTCTTCTTTTGAATCAATGCCTTGTATGTATGCAAATGACTTTGATAGTTGTCTTTGTCCATAGTTGTATTAAGCTTTATCAAGGACTTTCGAGCATCTTGACATTCTTTATCAAACCACCTTTTGCGTGATCTATCTTTGTTGATACCATGGAGATGCTTTATGGCAAAGCATTCTTCCGCACAAGAACAAATAGCTTTCTTGAAAGCTTCCCATTTAACCAATGGTGCGTCACATTGAAGCTTTGTCATCCATAATTTTTGCTCAACCATTTCAATGTACATTGGTGCCCGTTTGAAATCCATACATAGTGATAACTTCTCTTTCCTTTGGCTGAGATTATCATGCTTAGTTGCTTCTCCACATGAAAGGTCAATACATAAGGTGCGATGGTCGGATTCCGGGGTCCATTGACCAAACATAAAACTCTTTATGCGATACATGATGGCTTCAGAGAGTAGCATATAGTCAATCACACTATCCCCATTATGTCTCCTACATGTAAATCCATTGGTTCCACTCTACAAAGATACACCATTGGCAATGAGCATACCCGTGCTATTACACATGTGTAAAAGTAACTTTCCATAGTGATCCGGCTCTTTCTCATCCATTGAAGTACGATCATACAAGTGAACTTCCTCCAACTCCCTTGAAATGTATGGCATATCAAATTGTTGAGTATCATGTTGCAATGTTTTTGTGCGAGCATTCATATCCCCAAATACAATAACATCACCTTCACCTTTGAAATAAGCAATGTCCTCTTCCAAATCAAAAAATGGTTGATCTCTATCCATGCAAGCATAAAAGGGAGAATCATGATGAGGAATGTAGCAACCGGCTACAAAAATGGATGCTCTTTTTGGTGTCATAATTTTCAGCCATACATAACGTTTGTACTTGTCATCTTTCACAATTGATACAAAATCTTCCAATCCTTTATTAACCATACATGCTAACCCTCCTTGTCCTCTTCGTTGCTTGAGATTCTTTGACCACATCAATGAATGTACATTGTAATCCTCCAAGCCGTTAATCCTTTGTGTATCATGCTCCCAAGTTTCAACAAGAAGTACAACATCAGCTTTGCTTATTAGTTCATCAATGCCAACCCCCGCATTCCATGGGTATCCATTACAATTCCAAAATCATATTTTCAATTGTAACTCGGTCTCATAGGTCACGCATCCCTATTTGCTTGAGAGACTTGCCTCCTCCTTGGGCACATTTTCTTCATGAGAGATCTCCTTGTTTTTATTATTCTTTTCCTCATATGCCTTGCGACGCATATTTTGTTGCTTAATAGTGCGATCTTCACATACAAAACATTTTGTATCCCTCAAATAGATCCAACTATTATCAAGGATAATCTTTCGCTTGGTCTCATCCGGCATGGTGCATACAATTGGCCGTTCTCCCGAGCGAGGAGCTCCTTGCTTCCCCACTCTATGTGCTCCATAGACCATAACTCCGGACATGCCAAAGTGGGTTTTGAAGAAATCTTCAATAACAATGGCAAGAGAAGGAGGTGTCTCTAACTTTTCTTCGGGAATTCCCCGAATAACAATGTTCTTGGAACGTCTCTCCCATTCCTTCAACTCCTCCACATCCACATTCTCAACATTCTTTGTTTGAACCATAGCTTGCATGAGTGAGGAATTAGAAACCACATTGCTACCACATACATCAGCCCAAGACTTATTTGTGCATACATTTTTCATGTCGCATACATCCCGGCTCATAGTGTCAAATTTCTCCTCTTTCAATACATGGTCATGCTCTACTTTGCTCATCCGCTCCTTCAAAGCATTCAAGTCCACAAGAGAGCGTTTACATTCCTTGACTTCCTCTTCAAGTTGCATCAAACGTGTTGTTTGCATCTCAAGTGTCCTCTTGAGATTCTCATTCTCAACCACAAGTACCCTTAGTGTGCCATTCTCCATTGCAAGTGCTCGTAAGTCTTCGCCTTGTTTGTTTACGGTCTCTTGCAATGATACCAAGTACGCCATGATCATGGTTTCCGATGTCGTTGGTTGGGTGGTTGTGTTGCTATCTCCACACTTAGGAGATTTTGGATCATTTTCCACAATGGTTGTGGACCTTGTTGAAGAAGAAGAACCCTTGCGAGTGCCGGAAGACATTGTATGTAAAATAGGAGATGAGAATTAATTTTGTTGAACCTGTTCACTTTGGAAATGCTGCTACAGAAATGCCTTCCATAACTCTGAAAATTTCTGTCTTTACATCAATGCGTAGAGGACTTCGTGCTCTTCGATTGAGGCTATAGATCACCCAAATCGGAGTTCGGATGAAGAAGTTATGATCAAAAGAGTGGACTGCTGTCTACTAGGTCAAAAAACGGCTGCACTGAGAGAGAGAGAGAGAGAGAGAGAGAGAGAGAGAGAGAGAGAGAGAGAGAGAGAGAGGATGGGAAGGTCATCTGGAAGGAGATTCTATTTGCCCGTAATAGCAAGAAGGAAGAGAGAGAGAGAGAGAGAGAGAGAGGGAGGAACGTTGTCAAGAAGTAGGCGGTCTTGCCAGGAAGGCACCGGGCCTCTTGCTGTGAGAGTTTGTGAGGAAGCTCAAGGGTTATGAGAAGGAGCTAAGATGTAAGTAACATAGCTTCTAAAGCTAAAGAAGAAATGTAGCCAAAGAAGCCGCTCACTTTTCCTTACAAACACACACGTGATGGAGAGAACTCATGAAAGATAGTCAGAACAAAACAAAAATAAAAACATCGAGATTACGATCATATCGTATCATGGGTAGGATAAAAGGGTTAATGGATGAGTTAATGATATTTAATCTTTGTTGTCCAAATAAGCTGCGGATTGCTCTTTGGAACTGTAGCTTTGTGCTTACTATAATGTATATGTTTTGTCTAGCGATTGGGATTAGTTGTGAGTACAAATCCTCTTGATTCATAATAAAATAACCACATTCACATCAAAAGAGAAGTCATAGTCAATAATAGGTCGTATAATGGGATATGGTGAGAGAAGTATTTCGTTGAGCCTTTCAGGACCAAATAGAAACACTATGCGTTGCTGAAAGTGAATCTTTCGACTAATCCAAATTGAAAGAAATTACCTCTATGTAGATTATGGTTATTCATCAATGATATACTTAGTATGTTCAAAGATAAAGGTGTGAAAGGAGAAGAAGAAGAGAGTTTCTCTCCCAAGCCCTATTGTTGCCCTTAGGCAATAAGGATACTGCAGGGAGAGAAGTACGTGTAGCAAGGAGATTCTAGAGTTTGTGGAAGAGAATGAGAACCTTAAGAGAGAGAGATGCTTGTGGAAGATGAAGATATGGTTACTAACCTTGTGCACATAATTGTTTCCCGCAAGAAGGTTGTACCCATTACATTGACAAGGTTGTTGCTTGAATACCTTCCAATGAAACAATTAGGACACAACAAGAGAGATCGAAGGAGGAGTAAGATAGAATTAGAGATACATCTAAGTGGGTGGTATTAAAGATAGATAATGAGAGATAGAGATAGAGTTAGAGACAAGTATTGGACTAGATATGCAAATGAAAATAAAACTAATATCTTACATGAGAGCAATCGCCACCACCTTAATGGAGAGAGAAGATGAGGCAAGACTTCAGCCTTTCTTCAAGAGAAAGTGTGGCACTAAGATGAGTGTGTCACTATGGAATTGAGCTATTCTCACTCACTCATAACTTGCCCCCAATGAAGAGAAGGTTGCCCTTTTTATAGGTGAGGGAGCCATGTTTTACATAATCACTTGATTAGGCTAAAGAGTTAGCCCTAAATCAAATGTTCTTTGGATATTTCTTAAAATGGGCAATATTAGGACTCAAAATATCATGAAATTCAGCATTTTTGGTCATTGAGGCTCCATGTGGGTGCATGATGTATGTAGGCCCCACCTAGGCGTCTTCTGTGTGGCTCCAGCAGGGGGTCCCAACTTGTGTGTCTTGTCCTTCAAGGCATCTTTGAGGTGTCACATTCACATGCTTATGTCTTTTATCCTCCAAATATCTTATTTTATGGACAAAGACCAAGATTACCTCTTTTCACTTGATTCACCTGTTTACCATCTCTTCTTGCAGTGTAGTTGTGAGAGGGTTTTTCACTGGTTTCCCTGTAACTTTTGACCTGTAACTCGGATTGACATGCTTCAAAAGGAAAAATTGGCCTACTAAAAGAGCTTGAATTGGTTTTGGAATTTTCTCCATGCCCTTAGGTTGGAATTTTCAAATTGGGATGGTCCAAGAAGCTTTGGATCTTCCTTTTCATAAAGTCTTCTAGTAGGCCCTTCCCTCTTGTATGTATCCAAGAAGGTATGCATTATTGAAGGGTTATATTATTAGATAAATGTGAAAAGAAGAAAATAATTTATATATGGTAGGGTATAGCTGAGATATTAGAAGAAATATACAAATGATTTTCCCCAAGACAAAAAGAGGCACAATCATTGATACTTGCTTGCAGTACTTTCTAATAGTAAGGTACATTTATATTACTTCAAAGGTAAATACTAAGGTATGGTAGAAAGCTTTTATTTATGCATATGAGTATTATATGAAGTATACTTATGCGTCAAAAAGTCACAAGATAAATCGTTTAATGCTTGTTCCCACTATATACGTGCCACAGCACGACATCCACCCCCTCTAAACCTGCACATCCTCCGGTATGTGCCATATAGTCTCTTTGTAAGATCAGCCCTCTTGTACATCTTCCTTGCTTTCTTCTTCACTGGATGATTCCAGAGCTTCATGTTCACTTTGATCTTCACTTGTGTTTTGCTCTTCTTCCTCATCAACATCTTCTAGATCATTGTCTCCTCTTCTCTTAAACATTTTGATCCTTTTTCCTGCAATGGGAATCTTTACTTCTGTACCATCTAGTTCAGACAAGCTGTAAGTAGCATTTTCATGCACATGCTTTACAACATACGGGCCAAACCATCTTTTTGAGAACTTACGCATGAATGTGTGCTGGTTATCAAGGCTACTATCATACACTAAACCCCAGTCACCTTTGTCAATTGATTTGCTTCTGAGTCGATGTCGCTTATCAAAGTAGTCCTTGTTTTTCAACCTTGCATTTTTGAGTTGTTCTTTTGCAGCTTCAATGTCTCTAGGTCTTCTCTCTAGTTGCCTTATACGCAGTGCAAGGAGATCTTCCCTACTAAGCCCCTCTTGCCAAGGTAGTACATTCCATGTGGGAATTGTATCTTCAATCGGCATCACTAGCTTTTGACCATACATTAGCTCCGCAGGCATGTAGCCAGTTACTGAGCTATGTGTTGTACGATCAGCCCATAAAGCATATGGTAACAGTTTTGGCCACTCACCAACTCTTCCTTCACAAGCCTTGGCCAAAGCTTTGATGATAGGAGGATGCCCTCTTTCACTCTTTCCATTGCCTTCAGGGTTGTAAGCTGTGGTAAGAGAAAGCTTGATTCCTAATCTGGTAAAGAACTCCCTTGCTTCCTCAGCATCCAGCTCACCTCTATCTGCAGTGATCTTTTCCACACAACCATAACGGCAAATCACCTCATCCAGAAGGAATTTGCACACAGCTTCTGTGGTTTTAGCTCTTAATGCTCTTCCTTCAACCTGATTAGTTAGGTCCTCTCATGCAAGAACCAAGTATCTCATCTGCTAGAGTCCTAAAGGCATTGTGACTAGATCCACAACCCACTTATAGTGCATGGCTAGTGGATATGTAGGGTGCAATCCATCACGATGTCGGACATTTGAATACATTTGACAAGTTACACATGACTCTACAAATTCAGATACATCTTTATACATACCCTTCCACCAGTATTTTTCTTTCAACTTGGAGAAGGTTGTCCACACACCCCTGTGTCCAGCCCATAGTCTCTCATGAAACTCTTGCATGAGCTTTACTTGAGTCTCTTTTTTACATATAACCCGTGTGGTGTAGCACCCTTTGGTTTAGGATGCTTCCACAAGTAACCATCCCTCAAAAAGTACCCATATGCTTTCCTGCGTATCCTCTTGAATTCTTGTTCAGAACAATCATCCTGTTTTGCTAGAGTACTCAAATAGCTTCCAATAAGAAGCCAATCACCTTCATAAAGATCTTTCAAGAAGAATTCAAGTGTATTAGACATAGTTACCTTTGACATGAGAGATGGAATAGAACTTTGTGCCCACATAATCTCCCTCATTAGTCATCTGTGACTCATCTTCATACCTTGCCCTTGATAGCATATCTGCCACTTTATTGTCTTTACCTGAAATGTGCTTGAACTCGGGATTTAAGGACTTAATGTAGGCAATCCACCGCAACATAGCAATGTCTGGCGTTGAGCAGCTTGTAATCATCCCAAGAAGTGGTAGACAACCTGTTTCTACAACCACACATGCACCAATTAGGTACTCTTTCCCACTTTTCAAGGCTGTAACCATACCCCATAACTCTCTCTTTATCTGTGGATAGTTTCTTTGGCGAGAACTTAGTACCTTTGCTCCAAATCTTACCACATACCTGTGTCCTTCTTTGTCATCTTGCCCTATTGCCCATCCAATCCCTGTAGGACTGGTGTCTACTGTCACAATTACTGGCCTTTGATACTCATAGTCTACCTTTCTCAAAGTTGTTGCTGACTGGAGCAACTCCTTTAGCTTTTTCATGGATTTTACATGTGCTTCTTTTCATTTAAACTTTTGATTCTTTCTAAGCAGCTGATAAAGAGGATCAGCTACATGTGCATAATGTGGAATAACCTCAGTGATGCTAGTGCATGTTTCTTTCATTCTTTGGATGGCATCTACCTTTGTTGGACAAGGTTTCCTACCATATGGCCCGCACATGTGCCCTACAATGAGCACTTCATTGACACCAAACATAGACTTTTTCCCAGACAATGTAAGATTCACTTCTTCCAGCCTAGACAAAATTTTATCACAATCATTTATGTGATTTACCACAAACCTGCGACATCCCTTGAGATCCAAAGCTTCATCTTTGTCACTTTCTTCACATCCTTTGATAGGCAAATCATCAATGAAAGGCATTGTGATTTGAGGAATAAAGTCACGTAAGATCTTATTCATCCCATTCATCATATGTGCAACCGAGTTGGTTGCTCCCTGTGGCAAGGTACACATCCTTACCAAACCCAAAGGTGTCCTCATGGTTGTCAAGTCTCTGCTTTCGATTTGCAAGCTGAAATTGATCATACCCTGAGTAGAGATCCCCCATTGAGTAGATTTCCCTCCCTGCAAATGCCTCTGCAAACTCATCCACAATTGGACATGTACATACATTTCTAACTGTCACCTTGTTCACTGGTTGCATATCGTGGATGAAGCGTAGAGAACCATTCTTCTTTGGAACTGTGTACCACCTGTTTGAGTATGGAGCACAAGAAGGCTCCAAGATTCCCATTTTGATTTTCTCATTCAGTAGCTCTACTAACTTTGGCAAATGAGCCTTTGGAATCGGAATACGCCGCAGATTCCAAGGCACATGAGGTATTGTGAAAATTACCATTGGAGCTACAATAGAAGGATCAACACATTCTATCTCATGTGGCTCAAATGCAAAAGCCTTACCATGCTTTGAAAGCATTTCTTTGAAGCACTTTGTCTCCTCCTATGTTAGAAACTCCTCGCAACCAATCTTCAACTCTTGAAAAGACTCCTTTGTGAAGGTATGCCCAATCTTTTTAGGATTCCTCAAACTTGGTTGTAAAGAAGCGTGCTCAATCTTTTCCCTGTTGTTGGGTGGTAAGGGTGAAGCTACTGGTTTCACCTTCTTTGCTACACTCTTGTATTTAGTTTCAACATGGACTTCTGGGCCAATTGTTTAGCTTTCGTTAAAGGCTTCTATTACTTGATACATTTCCATAGAGCAAACTTCCACAACTTCATTTTCAAGATGCAAATTAGACCCCATTATAGCATCAAGCTCACCCATAGTATCTATAAAAGAAACTTGTTCACACAAACCCAAAACATTTTCAGTAGGCTCTAGCAACCCACTCTTTTTCATGCCTTTTGTACATTATGCACATATTGCCTCTCACATCTCTTCAAATCTTGAAGTTTTGTAAAACATACTGATCCATTCATTGTTACCAAGGAGCCCGTTGAAAAAGTTCCACCTATTTTTGGATCAGGCGTGACCCTTTTTCTTTCTGTACCACTGCAATCTCGCTTTACAATGGTACTTGGCCAAAACCCATCATTTCTCTATGATCATGAAACTCTTTGCTCACCTTTGGTAGAGGATGTTCTCTGAGGTTGTCACGATTCTCATTTGAGATTCTCATTTTTTCCCTTCTATCAGTGCTCAGACTTTGTTTAGATGTCCACCTATCCATTCAACCCTTCTCTCCCATTTTTCTCTTGCAATCCTTCTCTCATCCCAATTTTTATTGTACCTCCATTTATCTCTCACCCTCTTTCTCTCTCACCCCAATTTTTATTGTCTATGTTGAGCGGAGGACTACACCTAGACATTTTTGTTCACACTCATATTTTTGTAAACACTTATTGTAATGAAGGTCTTTCTGACATTTCATTTTTGATGGAGCCGATTCATTGTAATTAGCGGGACTCAATTGAGTTTCCAACTTGTATTCCCCAAGTAGTTTTACTTGCTTATGTAATTAGATTAGAGATGTGTTCACACTTCGAAGGCTAAAGTATAAGAGCCAATTATTGTAAACCTAAGGACAAGTTTTTGAATTATTAATCAAGATAAGTTTTGAAGCGCCGTAACTGTGTCTGAGAGAGAGTGAGAGAGGGTCTTATCCTCTTGCTACGCGAGCTACGGAGCAGCCATTCGAGAAGAGACACCGCCATTGCGATAGCGACGGTGAGGGCTACGCACCAATACCAAGCGTACATGCATTCGGCTTCTACGCGAGGTGAGCTCCCACGAGCTTCTTTGTGAGTTTTCTCTTGATCTGTGTGTCGAAATTCAGCGTGCTATATATCGATAAAACCGCAACGAGTAGAACTACACATTAGAACCATCGAAGTCGAGATTCGGTGACCTGCAATTTTCGGCCTGTCTTCATTCACGATTACCGCATGGAGTGTTTGTAGGTTGAGATTAGAGTGTAAATTCATAGGGTACTGTCCTTACGTGGTGTATAGACTCCCCTTTGATTTTGAGGCTGATTCGATGACTTTTGATCATGTTTCGGATAGCGTTTGCTCGTAGGATGGATTTCAGTCATTTGTGTTTTTAGAACTTAGATTTGATTTCCTTGGTAGTGATTGTCTCTAGAAGGTCGAGTAGGTGATTGACACCCATATATTGTTTCCATGCGCCTGCGGGTCAAGCTCCGTTCTCGTCTGACATTCTTGTTTGTCGGTTGAGTTCTCGCTATCATAGCCACCGCTAGCGGCGTAACCGCCGAACATTTGGCGCCGTTGCCGGGGACGGGA
This sequence comes from Adiantum capillus-veneris, assembly GCF_014529385.1. NCBI lineage: Eukaryota > Viridiplantae > Streptophyta > Polypodiopsida > Polypodiales > Pteridaceae > Adiantum > Adiantum capillus-veneris. The sequence continues at coordinate 104,611,173 of NC_140935.1, forward strand.
GCCCTAAGTAGGTGACCTTAGACTAATCCTATGAGGTGAATTGTTTCATTTACTTTGTATATTTTAGTTAGAGAGGTCTAGGAGTGGTGGACTCTGAGGATCTTTTAGAGGTACTAGGAAACTTGTAGATTCCTGAGTCTTTTGTGTGACAGCTTTTTGGTTTAGATTAGATTGATTTTTGTTGGTGTTGAGTGGTAGTGAGATTGAGGTATTTGCTAGTCCGTGTGTGGAAGTGAATCTCTTTATACTCACCATTGCAAAAACCCATTTTATGATTAGAAGTAGCTTAGGTAGGACTTGATTTGATCCTGATCTAGAGCTATTAATCAGTGCTTTATTTGCTTGATGTGTTTGTTTGCATGTTAGATCACTAAACCGTCGATTTGGTAGTGAAACTTGCATAAACAAAGTGCAGAGAGATTTTCTGTGAAACTGAATGTTGCTGAGCACTTAAGAGAGCTCTTGGAAGAGTTCTGTGCCAAAAAATTGGAATTCTGTCACATTAGACATCATACGCGTATGATGTCTTAAGGGCTAAACAGAGACCAAACTGAAAATCTGAAATTACCAGAGTGTTCAGAAGGGGGGTTTTACCCTAAGATCAACATAAAACAAGGGCTTTAACACTTCTAGAAACTCAACATACCAAGTCAGAGTGCAAAAAACACAAAGAATGGGGAAAATTGATTCAGAGCTCAATTTTGCTTTCAAACTTGATAAAAACACTTGAAACTCAAATACAAACACTTGGAGAAGCTTAAAATTGAAAATTGGGCAAATCTGTGAAAAAAGACATTATACGCGTATAATGTCTTTTTGCACTTGCTGATGTGATTTTTGAATTTTGACTTGACAACATTGTTGCAAACTTAGTGAATAGCTCAAATATCAAGTTCAGACCAAAATTGGACAAAAAAAACATCATACACGTATGATGTCTCCAACCTAATTCTGGGCAGATTTTGACATTTTTCTATCACAGATCCTTTGTACTAGTTGTCTAGAGCTTGTATTTCAAGTTTCATATCATTTGGATCGCATTTGACCCCAGGTAAGTCAAAAATCGAGAAATTGTCCAGAAAAGCCTAATCTGGCCATAACTTGCACAACTAGAGTTCAAAGTGAATTTTGTGAGTGGACATAGCATAAGGGTGCTACTGGGAGTGAGCAAAGCAAAAATATTCAAAATCTGTGAAAAAAGACATCATACGCGTATAATATCTTTTTGAGCAAATCTGATACAGAATTTTCACTTGAAATCACAAAAGTCTTCCAATTGACAAAACAAACCATTTGACCAAGTATCATTCAGTTTGTATCACTTTTGATCACCGAAACGGGGATAAAACAAACTGCCGAGACTGAAAAGTTAGATTCCTCTAGGGGGATTGATGAATTTGAGATCTGGTAGATATCTCCAGAATAACCAACCGAGGCAAAGAGAACAAGCGAGTGTTATATCAACCGAGGGGAGTGTAAACCAAAGTGTAGTACGACCGTTAGAGCCGATCCTTGAAGGAAGTATTTCCGATACTTCTTCAGAGAGATCTTACGAGATTTTCACTGAACACTTAGGATACTTGAACTTAAACGAAAGAGAAAACATGGCAGCAGGACCATCAAACCCTTCGGCCGTAATGAAGCTATTGTTCATCAAGTATCAATATTACAACAAGCAAGGTGCCAAGATCTACAAAGATGGTATGGACCGCTACTGTGTGAAGATAGAAGATAGACCAAGTGAGTTCAAGGACTTAGTGCCTGTGAGCTATAGCGGAGATAGGTACCTAGATGATGAAGGTATCTTGTTCTTGGTAGTCCTGAATCCTAACATTGTGGATAAGTGGGGATTGATGGGCACAAAAGCCAAAGTAGATGAAGAACCCGAAGAAAAATCACCAACAATGAGCTTCCCTAATGCTAGATTAAGACGAGAAAACGAAACTTTGAGAATCAACACAGACAACGTCTATGTGGGGTTATACAAGTATAATAATGGAGAGGAAGATCTCTATTATAGATGCGAGGAACCCTACATTGATGAGTTGACAGAGCGGAAAAGACTTTATGTCTTTACCTACACAGAGGGATCATAAACGAAGATTGTTGCCTACGACAAGTATGGAAGACGATATGCAGCAATCGATAAAAAGGAATTGGAAGGATACACATACTTTGGGGGACCACTCCACCATTATTATGTCACTCCAAGCCCACTGAGACCAGCGCCTACAACTGTCATACCAGAACCGATGGCAACAGGTAGAGAGAGGACTAACTGAATCTTTCAGTCGACCTCATTATTCTATGCCAAGCCCAATGGGAACATTACATTCTAGAGAGTAAATGGCTACGAATCGAGGTAGTGCAGTTCCATTCTCTACACATACTACGGTAGGTCTGATGTTTGCAGCACCACCATCACATTTGCCTCCTAGTAGTAGATTCGTGGCAAGGGATCCAACTAGAGCAGCCCATGAAGCCCATGACACAAGAGAAAGTTTTAGTCAGGATATAGGAGCAATGAGATTGGTGGCAGACAATAGACGCATGAGACCATCTCAAGTGGCCAAGTGTATGCCGAAGAAGTATAGTGCCTCAGAAGATCCATATGCACATGTGTCACTCTTTAAGCAAGTCTTAACACTAGGTTGGTAACCTAACAGGACATAAAAGTGTCCTTTCAGGGTTTTGAAAAAACCTTCCAAAACCATAGTAGATCCGCTCATTTTGTAAAATCCTTTCATGAGGTTATAGTTCAAGGCCTAATACACATGGAAAAAATAAGAAACTTGTAAAATTTCTCATCTTTTGGTCACGCCAAGCCTCCAAAGTTGATGGACCAGTAAATTTTCATCAAAACAGTCATTTCTTACGTTTTGTTGCATAAAAATAAGATTAGGTATTTTTGTAGGACTTGAGATAAATTCCCTAGTTAACTTCAATGGGTTGGTGATCAAAACATATGATTGCTTCTCACTCACTATTTTTTGTTTTTCCAAAAGAAATAGGTACAAAAAAGTTGATTTTTTACCATTCTGCAAACCTATCATCAAAGTTTCTATAGCCACGCTCAATACAAATAATATATGCATGTTTTCTTAGTTCCCTATTGTCCTTTAGGTTCATAAGGAGCCATGGAGAATGTCAAAAGAATAATACATCTCTTACCAAGGGGAATCGTGGGGACAAAGATGAAGTGCTAAATACAGCAAACATGAAAAAACTGGGTTCAACATTATGAGTTGTAGAATCCCATAAAAACTATTCAATATCTAGCCAAATGTGATCCTTATGACTAGATATGGTTACTACCTACAAAATTCATGTAGTTGTCACAAGAAACTAACAATATTGAAAAAGCTATACTTGGTATACTAGAATGTTTTGTTTTCTTCTATAATTGAAAAAATCAACCATCGTTGTCTACTATGCAAAATAGGGTATTAGGTGCCCCAAAACTCAAGGAATATTAGCTTTATGTTACAATATGTGACATAGAAAATCAAAACTACATTTGGATATCATGAAAGACACCAAAAAAATCATAGAAGAGCTAAAATTGGCTAAAAAGTAGGATTTGACAATTTTTGTAATTTGGTCATAACTTACAAGTTTAATATTTATTTGTCCCTAGAAGCATCAAGACATGTTGAGGACTACTAAAGATAGTTCTCTAGCATTATATACCTCACAAACATGAATTCTAGAGTGGTATAGTTGCAAAAAGTTGAAAAAAGCCAAAAACAGGACCCGTTTTTTCACACAGTTTAGGTTGTGAAATGTTGTGCAAAGACAATGTTAAAGATGGAATTGATATTCCAAAAAAATGTCGAGTTTTTTTCAGCTCATGAGACAACTTTCTAGATAGATAGGACCTCAAAATCCATTTTGAAACTCTTGACATAATTCAAGGAAAATGGTCACTTAACAGGACATAAAAGTGTCCCAGGACATAAAAGTGTCCTATTACCAACCTAGTGTTAAGAGTTGAGCAGATAACAGATTTCCACACACAATACGAAGGATTTGGTCTTACGCTAGAAGGGACGGCATTGATATGGTTTCAACCACTGAATGGTGGAGGTTTCCATGATATTGACCACTTGCTGCGAGAGTTTTCCGAGGAATTTTCGAAAAGAGGGATCAAACACAACACGGTATCCCAAATATATGCTTTCAAATAGAAGGAGCAAGAAAAGGTGAAGGAAGCTTCGCTTCGCTTCAAACAATACATAGAGAGATGTCCAGTACGGACACGACCACAAGATGACAGACTATCTGTCCTCTTTATAGAAGGGCTGAGAAATGACACTCTCAAGAAAGACTTGCACCTGAAAGCTTGTACAAGTTTTGAGCAAGTGACCAGAGAAGCATTGTACTTAGTGGATAACTGTGCTGTTTATGGAGAGGTGGAAACGGATACGGATGTCGCATCCAGTAGCTCATCATCCGTAGCTAGCGAGACCACCACTAAGAAGAACGTCCAAACAACAACAGTGCCGAACATGGAACAAATGATAGAAGATGCTATAAGGAGATTAGCACCATACCCTAAACCAATGTCAAAACTAACGAAATGGTGTGCAATTGAACAAAAATGGACGAATCATTCAACAGAAGAGTGATACTACAACAAGGGTTATGTAAAGGAGTGTCAGTATGCACCTCCAGCTCAAATAGCACCACCTCAGGTACATCCAGTACCTCGATACCCAACGAGAAACGTACCAGGACCTGTGGGGGTAGAAAGGCCACAGCTGGTATTGGGACAACAACCACCCTTACCAGGAGTGAGACCAGTGGGTATTAGATACGCACCCACCCTAGAGAATCAGGAAGAACGAGCTTTAGTGCCTGTTTAGACTTATTACGAAGATTCTGGTGAACCCATGGCTCCTACTGTGTATTATCCACCTGAAGAACCAAAACAACCAGAACCTTGGAGCATGATAGGAAATGTTGGACCACCAACAACCGCACATGCCTCAAATGAAGAGAGGTATAACTTGGACGCAAGAACACTTATGTTCATAGCTCATGGGGGGTTGTCAGGCCAAAGACCAGCCTACCCACAAAGAGCAAATCAAGGGACACCAAGACCTGCATTGGGACCCTGTTATAAGTGTGGAGGTGACCATTTGATGAATGTTTGTCCACACACAGAGATCATTAGAATAAATGCATATTGCATAGAGTGTGGTGTCACTCATTTCATTGAGGATTGTTCTAAGAATCCCAACAAAGTGAAAACGACGACATTGAACATGCTAGAGTCGATTCCTACTAGCAGTGGGCCTGAAAATGAAACCAAGATACCAACACAAGTTGTGACTAGAGCTCAAGCGAAGAAAACCCCTAGAGAACCTGAGAAGGGAAAGTCAGAGACGGAATTGGCAAGTCAAGGACGACAAAGCCATAGAAACACATGGAAAGCTAGGAAAGCCCGCATGAAGATGAAAAAAGAACAGCAAGACGCGATTCTAGCTGAGGAATTAAAACAAACAAAAGACAAATTAGAGAAACTTGAGAGTCAAAACGGAATACGGGGAAATGGACTCAGAAAAGTCGAAACTGAAGAGCGTCAAAGAGACAACGAGTGTAAGCTCAGGAGGATCAGTGTTAGTTGACAAAGCACACGAACCATTGGATGCACTGATGAGAGCTTACGAAGCGAGATTAAAGAACAACCAAACACAAGAACAATGGTGGTTGACTTATCCAAACGTGGAATTGGAAAAGCAGAGACTCGAAATGTGTCAGAAAATGATCGAGACTGCACAAGCCTTGTTAGAACCACCTAGAACCAATGAACTGTGGAGCAGAAAACCCAATTCATCAAGAGACTATCCTCTCACGAGTAGTTGAAAAGCCTAACAGTGCACAAAAGCCTGAAAAAAAGCACGGGGATGAACGTATGGTGATGAACACCACAGATCAAGAAATAGAGAGTTTTCATCCTGTGATACAAAGGTCTTACGGAAGAGATGAGGATTACAATGAGTTTTGGAAACAAGTGAGAGAGGCAAACTTTGCAAACGAGTTGAGTTGTCAAGCTAATCAGACTAATGGGGAAAAGGACGTCAGGAATCCTCCCATAGAGGAATTTGAGGCAAGATCTCAAGTGGACTTAGATCTGCATTCTTACTGGGGAGATGGAGGCTCTGTTAGAACAGTAGAGAGTAAACCTCATTCACTAAAAACCTTACCTTCATAATTAGGAGAATATGAAGAAAAATCTGAGATTAGAGCGCTTCCCTCACGAGGAATCTCTTCAGAAAAAGTTATAGACTCGCAAGGATTGATAGAGATTTTGTCAACACCAGTGACATGCACTATCACCCTAGCTGAGCTTTTGAGACTACGACTAAACATGTGGGCAACTGTAGGAAAATGCTTGGAGAAATTCGGGATAAAAGACCCAGCTGCAAAATTGCAAGAGGGCATACGAGAGCTGAGTACGCCACAAAAAAACGCTAAGCCTGTACCTTTGAACAAGATCGGAGAGTATTGGGAAGGCAAAGAGGGGAATACAACCTTACCAGTTGAATTCCAGGAAGTTAACACGATGGCAATACTTGACAGCGGGGCTGGAGTAGCCATTGCTACGAAAGAAATCTGGAAAAAATGGGGAAAACCAGCGATAAGAAAAACGAGGTTGAAACTCCAACTAGCGGACGGACATATGGAGAGACCTTTGGGACTATTAGAAAAAGTTGTAGCGACTTCGCGGAATTGAATACGAGCATACTTTTTCTATTGTCGACTTCGGCAAGGAGAATAACTATGATATTATACTTGGAAGACCTTTCATGAGACAATTGAAAATGGTCCAGGATTGGGGTTACAACCACATATACTTGAGACATATGGAAACCACTACTCGTGTGAACCTAAAAGACCATAGCTACAAGGATGTGAACCGAACGCCAGTTGAAGAGTTTGATTCAGCTGGGGATTCAGCTACTTTGGCAGGATTAGAGTTTCCAGCTTGGTTAGGCAAACCCAAAGAGCTATGGATGTGTGGATCTTCAAACTATGGAAGTCTGAAGCGCGAAGAATGTGTTTTAGAAAGGGCGATTGAAGACGAAAATTACATAGGTGAACCCTTTCCAGATGATGCACTTGAACCATTAGAATGGACACACATTCTAGCAACCCTAGATGTTTGTGCAATTCAAGATGGTCCCACAACGAACTTCTGTGATAAAGATGGATATGATGTGGTTCCGTACTTCATGATGAGAGATGTACTCGAAAAGGAGACTGAAAAGATTGATACACTAGACAACAGAGATGAAGAGGATATGTTTCACGACATTCTCGATCATCCAAAATGGGGAAATGAAGCTGAAAACGAGTCAACAGACAACTCAAGCGAGAACGAGGAAACCATAAAGGATGTTAGATTCTACGACTTCCCAAATCAGACTGAAAAATGCCAGAAACGCTACAGAGAAAAGAGAAAAACGAAAGGAGTTAGAAACACTCCGATGCCTAGGATAAGAGGGAAAAACCAATTCCTAATGCTAGTAAAGGTGGAAGATTGTGCCAAGGATAAGATTTCCGAAAGAATGAGAGGAAATGTGGAGACGAGCTCACGGAAAGACAAACGAAGCTCAAGAAATCGAGTTCAACCCAGTGGAACGATAACCAAAACAGATAAAGCGGAAAGGAACATTAGAAACAAAGAAAACAAAGAGTCCAAATTAGAACGCCGAAACAAGTACAGAGAGTTAAAGAAAACTCTGAAAGAAGTTTGGACGACTGAAATCGGAAGTGGTGAGGACACAAATGCCAATGTCAAAGGAAACATGGATGCTCCCTCTCACTATAGGAAATGTACGATAGAGGATAGGAAGGTGATATTGACCCAGCCCATCAGAGAAAAAAAGGAGAACGAATCCTACGATGGACCAGAGGATGCTAAAAAGGTTGATTTAGCAGCTCCAGGAGAGGAACCTAGACCGGTGTACATAGCTACAGATGTGTTTGCATGGTCGTACAAGGATTTGAAAGGAGTCGATCCATCAATATGCCAACATACAATTCCTTTGAAACAAGACGCTAAGTCTAGCAGACAGAGACCGTACACGTATAATGACACGTTTGCTAAGCGAATCAAAGAGGAAATAGACAAGCTAATGGAAGCTGAATTCATATATGAGATTGAACACACGAACTTGGTATCTTCGATTGTGGTAGTACCTAAGAAAAACGGGAAACTCCGAGTGTGTGTCAATCTAAAGAAAGTAAATGCTGCGACAATCAGGGACAATTATCCCTTGCCGATAACTGATCATGTCTAGAACGTGTATCGGGGAAAAGAGCATATTCCTTTCTAGATGGATTTTCAGGATATAATCAGCTTGCCATTGCGCCAGAGGATCAACACAAAACAGGTTTTGCAACAGAGTGGGGAATTTATGCGTATCGAGTTATGCCGTTTGGTTTAACTAATGCTCCCGCAACATTCCAAAGGCTGATGACTCATGCTTTCAAAGAGTACTTGAGGATGTTTCTAGAAATATACATGAATGATTTGTGTGTACACTCTCTTCTGAGAGATGAGCATCTAGAACACCTAAAAAAGGTATTCGAGAAATGCAGGACATATCGCATTCATCTTAATCTTGAGAAGTGTGTGTTTATGGTCCGACAAGGCAGAATTCTGGGGCATATTGTCTCACATAACGGAATATCCACGGATATGGAAAAGATAAAAGTAATAGTAGATATGCCTAGACCAGCCAACGCGAAGCTTTATGGGACATTGTGGATATTATAGACAATTGTATGCTATAATAGGCCAACCACTTTACAGGCTAATGGTGAATTACGAATGGACAAAGGAGTGTGAGGAATCTTTCAAGAAACTGAAAGAGGCACTCATCACTGCTCCAGTCTTGAAATCACGAGATTGGGAGAAGATATTCCATGTGCATATAGATGCTTCGGCATATGCCATAGGATGCATCCTGGCTCAGCCAGAAGAAGGAAACATGGATTTTCCAATTTGTTATGCTAGTCGACAGCTCAACAATGCTGAGAGGAATTACACAACCACGGAGCGAAAGGGATTAGGAATGATTTATGCTGTGAAGAAATTTCGGCATTACCTTCTAGCCAATAAGTTTGTGTTTTTTACAGATCATCAAGCCTTGCTCTACCTAGTGAACAAACCATGCAATACGGGACGGGTAGTAAGATGGTTCATCATTTTATTAGAATTCGAATTCACGGTAGTAGTAAAGAAAGGAAAGACACATCTCAGAGCTGATCACCTTTCAAGGTTGACGAATGGAGAAGACCCTATAGGTGTAGATGACGACATGCCGGATGTGTACTTATTCAACATAGAGATGATACCAAAGTGGTCTCAGGATGTTGTTAATCTGTTAACCTATGGAGGAGAGTTTGATCGAGAAGAATACAACCATAAACAAGTTATTGTTCAACAATCCAAAAATCTTCAGCTGATTGCAGGAAGGTTTTATCACTTAGGAACCGATAACATTCTAAGGTTATGCATCAATCTTGAAGAATATAACATATATCTGCGAGAAGCACATGTTCACGAATGTGCATTTCATTGTTCAAGAAGAAACACGTACAGGAATCTGTTACAATTGGGATTCTACTGGCCAGGAATGAAAGAGAGTGTACATGAATATGTCACGATATGTATTACATGTTCGTCAAAACCGCCCAGTGAGTATTCAACATTGTATCAGATAATGATTGCTCCTGAATGGAGTCATTATATTGTTGAATATCTCACAAACAGAACTTTTCCAGAGGGAATCTCAAAAGCGCGTTAGAGAGCTGTACAGACAGAAGCGCGAGATTATGCTTTAATAGAAAATCAACTCTATAAGAGAGGAAAGGACAACCAGCTTAGGATGTGTGCATCAGAGTCAGAGTATGTGATAATCCTAGAGCAGGCTCATGGAGGAGTAGGTGGAGGCCATTTCTCAGGAGATAAGACAACAAAAATTGTCTTAGCTGCAGGAATATGGTGACCGACATTACACATGGACGCTGAGGAATACGTAAAACGATGTGATGATTGTCAGCGGACAAAAGTACCACTGAAAAGAGATGATATGCCGCTTAGACCAATGATGGGAGCAAGAGCCTTTGCAAAATGGGGGATTGATTATGTTGGGCCTATTTCACCTCCAGCATATAGGACTCATGCACAATACATCATTGTGGCGACGGACTATCTAACAAAGTGGGTTGAGGCAAAAGAAACTCAAAAAGCTGATGCCAGGACCACGACACAATTTTTGCATGAATGCGTCTTTGTACGATATGGATTACCAATAGAAATTGTGAGTGATTGAGGCACACACTTCATAAATGAAGTGATAGAGATCCTTCTAGATGAATTCATGGTAATACATCGTAAATCAGCTCCATATCACCCACAAGCCAATGGACAAGCTGAGGTGACGAAAAAAACCAAATGCACGGTTCTTACAAAGATTGTATCTGAGTTGAGAACTGATTGGGACCAGAGATTGCATTCGACATTATGGGCGTATAGGGTAGCATATAAAACATCGATAGGAATGACCCCATACAACATGGTTTTTGGTTTGAATGCTATTTTACCAATAGAATTTTTAGTTCCAACACTGAGAGTAGCTAAGGAATTAGAGTGGACAAGACATGAGCTTTCAGATAGAATAAACGACCTTGAAAAGCTAGATGAGCTTTGCTTAAAAGCTGTGGCTTCAATCTATGCTCAGAAAAGGCGACAAAAAGAGTTCTTTGATAAGCATGTACGAACTAAAGAGTTTAAGATTGGGGACTTTGTCCTAGTATACACTCTAAAACAGCATGCAAAAAAACTTAAAAAGCGAGGGATGGGACCACTTGTGATTAAAGATCTATCACTAAGCGGGGCCGTCAAGCTTGCTCCATTAGACGGAGAAGAAATGCCAAACTGGATTAGTGGATGCAGATTGAAGAAGTATCATTTGCCACTAACCCAGGACATGCTTCTCAAAATACATCAAGATAGACTACGACTTCAGAAAAAGAAAAAGATTGTTGAGGAAGCGCAAGCTGAAGCAAAAGAAAGAATGGAGAAAAGAAGACTATTGCGTCAGCGACAACGCAATGAAGGGACCTTACGAATTAACGCAGTCTGTGTATCAAAGATGGGTGAAGACAAAGTAGAGCCCATCATCGAGGTCAAAGTAGGGCCAAACCAGATTAATGCCAGATCACTATTGGATTCAGGAGCACAAGCTAACCTGCTTTCAGTCAGTTTGTACAAACAATTGAAACATGACACTAAGCTGCAAACTGCCAAACAGGAGTTGAAGAGTTATTCAGCACACTCAATTAAGGCAATCGGATGCACATTACTGCACGTAAAGATCAATCAATATGTGTGTCCACATATGTTTTATGTGGTTGAAGACAAAGCTACACAACATCCGTTGTTACTAGGGCAACCATGGCAAAAGCAGTACAATGCGATGATTAATTGGTGCTCAAATTCAGTTAACATCAAATATGAGGAGGAAAGTCAATCCATTCCGTTCTCCAAAGCAACCGTACAGGTGCAAGCCGAAGAATCCAATGACAAAGGTAAACGACCTAAAGAGGTGAAGAAGGAGCAATGGCAACCAAAAGCCACGTCTACACAACCGGAACGCTCCTCAAAGAAGAAATCTCAGATATGGGTAGGGAGGAAAGAAAATACACGCACAGCTCAACCTTGGATAAAGACAGACTCAAAGTTGGTATGGAAGCCAAAGAAAGTTGTGCCAGAGAGAACAAAAATGGAAAACAAAGTCTTCAACACCAGACAACAGAGTGATTTCAGACAGCCAAATTCAGTGAAACGGATCTGGATTCCAAAGAAGGTGATGACAGCACAAAGCCATAGCAAACAAATTTGGATTCCAAAGATTTGTAAACAGGAACTCCCTTCAGTACAATCAACAGAGAATCCTTAGTATTCAAGGACAGAGCCATAACAACCTAAAGTCAAACAAATTTGGGTAGCAAAGAGTTTGTGGCAAGCACAGGCAAATCAAAGGCAGATTTGGATTATAAAAAAGGACACAAATGTAAACAAGAACCCAGGTACTGATTCTACAACACCAGTGCTACAGACAACTCAAATATTGCCCAAAAGCCTGACCATCAAACAAAGAGCGGCATTATTGCAAATATTTCTATTTCGTCGCTCTAGAATTGAATTCACCAAGCATGACCACAACAACTACACGGCTTCACCCTCAGGCACTTCATAGTCGTCTGGGAGGACTCAGACTAGGAAGGGGGGAGGTATACAGGTATACAGGAACTACAAGCAATAAGGACAAAGAAAATGATATTACGAGGGCTGTGTCTTACACGATTTCAAATTTTTTATGTTTGATTGCGGATATTGATAATATTTATGCCCTTATATACTTTGTCTTGCAATAATAAGAGATCAAATGATGAATTTGAGTCTCCAAGTTTGTAAATACGACTAAATATGCGCGTTTTTGGAGCCAAAAAGTGGTAATCCAAGCCGAGAAACCACAAATAAGTGTATATACATATACACAGGGTTACTAGCTAATTATGGTGTATTTTTGGAATTTTTTGGTTTCAAGTTGCTATTTTTCTTTATTTTTAAGGATTTTCTTAATAAAAGTAAAAGAAAAATAAAAAAACAGGTGAAACGAGATCAGAAAAAAGAAAAGAATAGATGGTGATGATCCTAATGACAAGAGAAACCCATGATAAAAATTGGGCACAATTCGGGAAAAGTTGCGGAAAGCCTGAAATGGCAGAATTTTGGCAAAGTGGACAAATTTCTCGGAAACAGGTCAAACGGAGTCCAAATTGAGAAATTTCAAATCCTAAAGTGCATTTCATGTCGAGATAGGAGCACATGTCAAATTTGGTAACAAGTGAGCCGGGAAGTTTAGAGTTAAGTATTTTTGACTTCACTTACAAGCTCATTTGCACTATTGCCCACTTGGAGAGAGCAAAGAGCACATAGGAGCATCCGACCTTCTACAGCCTTCTACGACCGCTACAAGAGCTTAGAGGACTCCAGATATGAGAGGTAGACTCGTTGGCATAAGCTTTTGATGCTTATCACTAACTTTTGTAGCGAAAACTAATCAAAACAAAGAAACAAGAGCAGACGGGAAAGGGGTAGAATGCTAGGTAGAGGCACAACCGCCTAACCAAAGCATGCAAGAACCAACAGGTGGCTTACCCTAGTGTAGAAGATGAGTTCCTAACTCTCAAAGTGCGAGAAAGACCAACTGGAAAAACCCTAGGTCAAGAGAGCCTGCAAGCGGCAAACAAGAAAAAGTTGTCGAAACGACACCAAACTTCACAAGAAGCTTGACAACATCGAGGACAATGCAGCCATGGAGTATCTCCAGGTTTGGACCACCAAAAGTGAGTCAAAACAACCGATTCGGCTGCAGACACACAAAGCGTCATTTTGGCATAACGGCCAAAATTGACGATCGACTGCCATGAAACTTCACAAGCAACTTCAAATAGTCATCAATGACACATGTGTACAAGCAAAACCCAAAAGAAAGCAGTTTCACCTACAAATGGTGAAAAAGACACTTTCGGGCAATCAAATGGCTAGAGGAAGAAAAGAAGGAACCAAAGTCGAGTCCAACCATATAGACGACTTCCCAACACCTCAAATGAGCTGGGGATGCAACTCTCGAGGAGAAAGATCGAGGAAAATCAACTCCAACACCAAAAGACGTCTTCGGAGACTGAAATGCCTACAAAGGGGGCTTTTAACTAAACTGATGATTTTTAAGGTTGAAAACTAGTTAACAGGGCTTAGGGCACTAGCACAAACCATGCTTTGCACAAAAAAACACTTTTTATTAAGAATAGACATCATACGCGTATGATGTCTCTCAGCATGATTTTCACATCATCTTGAACACATGAATGCATAGCCTCTTTCTACATGTGAACAACATCAGATGTACAAAGTATCATGAGGTTTAGAGTTGAAAAACCAATTGGAAACCAAAAAGACGTAAAGTAGGGCAAAAACCGACTTATAGCCCTAAATTTGCCAAAATAGCTCCAAACTCAATGAAACTTTGTGGGAATGTTGTTTATTACATGCACAAGCTATCTGGAACCAAAAAGTACCATTTTGGCACTTTGCACATACAGAGCCAAAATTGATCATTTTTTCGTCATATATCCATTATATATATCAATACATGCCACATATGGAGTTTGGTACCATTTGGTCAAGAGGATCACTTTATTAGCCCAATCAGCGAAAAATTCTCTGTTTAAAGCCTGATCCAGCCAAAAATCACCATACTCAACTTCAAGTCCAGATTTAAGTATACACAGTCCTTTGCTATCATAGGAGGAGCCCACAGAACCAATCTCATGCAAAAATAACAAAAGAAGACATCATACGCGTATGATGTCTCCAGAGCCAATTTTAGTCCAAACTATACCCAACTTTCATAAAATCATTGTCTGAGCCTATATAAAGCCAAATCCAAGCTTACAATGCAAAATGGTTCAGTTTTACCCAAAAAGACTGCGTATGATGTCTCCCTACTTGATTTTTGCATTTCAGGGTTGCAACCACCACATAGAAGTGATCTACATGCCATTTGAGAGCCAACAACCAAGTTTCATCCAATTTGGATCACAAAATCCAATTCCCACTCAAAATCTTGCAAAGAGCCTCACCAGGACTAAAATGGCCATAACTTGATCAAATGGGACCCAAATTCAAATCCAGGCATACAGAATGGATGTATGCACTATCAGCTACAAGCACAACCAATATCAAGCCATTTTGATACAAAAGACATCATACGCGTATGATGTCTCCAGCATGATTTTGCACCCAAATGTCATATTTTTCCATATGCATTGCATCCTTAGGCCCTGAATAGCTTATGTTTCAATTTTTTAAGTCATTTGGACAGTTAAAAGCTTAATTTCGGCTTTCAGTACTGAAAAAAGACGCTGACTTCTGAAATTGGAGTTACAGGATCCATGGATTTGGGGAAGTCTTTATCAAAGAGGAAGAGAACGACACTCAAGGAAGCAATAGCAGAAGCAGAGCCATTTTCTATCCCCCTAGAGACTCTCAAGCCTACAAAGACGTGGATGGAAGAAGCAGTGTAAGAAGAACAGGGGATAAAGATATACCAAGGTACTTTCAGAGACCCACGGGGACAAACAGTGGATATCCCAATGATTCCCCAAGAACTGGTGCACTACAACAGAACGGAGGAGATAAGCAGATACCTGGAAAGGGTAGATCTCCGTAGTTTTTTTACTTCCAGACCATCAGGGGTAGATGCTCAAAGAGTGTATGAGTTGGTAACCACCACATAGAAAGATGGAATGGCTACACTCACAGCTTGGGACGGGGAAAAAGTTGAAGTGATTATCACTCCTCAGTTCATTGCAGATGCTCTGAAGCTGCACAACAAAGGAAGCTCAGTCAGAGAAAGACGAGAAGCTATAGAAGTGTATGGGCAAAAGAAGCAAAATGTCACCTATGAAGACATGGCAGATCCGAGAGCGGCAAAGCTTTGCCGGCTCTACAACCAATTCTTACACATATGCAACAAAAGGCCACAAAAGTATACCACACCACCACATGCCATTGCGACAACCATCACTTGGGCAGTAAAGAGCAACATCCCGAAGGAAGTAAATTATGCTCAGCACATTCATGAGCAAGTAATTGCTATGCAGAACGAGAAGCCAAAGTACATTGGGGGAGCTGAAGTGTTGACTAAGATAGCTTCTGAAGCTATCGGAGCAAGGGACCAATGGCCAAAGGTTCCCTCGCAAAACCAATGGCTAAGAGAGACAGATGAAGATGAAGACCAGCCAGAGGTCACCAAGAGAGTGTCAACAAGGGCAAGGAGGAAGCTAGAGATTGTTTCCAAGCCAGAAGAAGAAGCAGACGAGCCCCTCAAGAAGAGGACCAAGAAGAAACCCACTCCCAAGTAAACTAAGAGCCAAAAAGCCGCCAGAATGGAGAGACTGATTGAACAGTTTAGAGCCGAGTGAGCTTTAAAGGGATATTTTGAGGAAAAGTGGGTACCAGACCCAACTAAAGTCAGAGCCAGCTCAACCAGACCCCATATTGATCAGTGCGATCAATATATCAAAGCTTATGAAGAATCAGAAGCTATATTGGAGCAACAACCAGTAGAGCCATACACCGAAGCAGAAGTTCAACACATTAAAACTGAATTAAAAGGAGGTGACAAGGGCAAGAGCAAGGTAGAAGAGTCTCGTCCTGAAGAAGAGGAAAAGATAGTGGAGGAAACGACCACTAAGTGCAGGTGGATGTGCCAGAAAAGCCCGAAATACAGCTAGAGGAGAAGGCAACGGATCCAATTCAAATGAAGAAAGAGCAATATGATGTTCTAATCGACACATGATATACTCGAGAGGAGCCTCTCAAAGTTGTGTATGGCATTACCATAACACAGGAAGAACAGAGAGGAAAGGAGAGGAGAACCAAGAATCAATTCGACAGAGAGCGAAAGTTGGTACCTGAGAAGGCAGAGGTTGAGCTTGAAGAGGAGGATGAGCTCGAGGATGAGAATGAAAGAGATATCCAGAAAGTGCATCAATTGTTGCAGCAGATCAAAGCCCGATCAAAGACAATGAGGGATAGCAAAGAAGAAGTGGAAAAGAGAGAGGCGGAGATGGAAACAAAATGTGAGAGTGCACTAGAAGAATCAGAGTACCTCAAGGAATCTCTCCTGGAAGCTGAAAATGAAAGAGATGGACTAATCCTCCAACTTGCTAATGCTTCAAGAGAGGTGGCCAGTGCACAAGAAGCCAAGGAAAGAATTAATGAAGAATTGGAAGCTGCAAAGGACGAGGTCATTGAGCTTCGAGAAAGGATGGAGCTGCAGGATAGAACAATCCTAAGGCTTAGATCCACACCAAGAGCTAGCAAAGCAGGATTAGAGCCAGAGGGAGCAATAATCCCCAGTTTGGAAGATCAAATCCGGAGTTTGCAAAGAGAATTGCGCCTAGAGCAAGTGCAAAGATTGCACATTGCGGAGGGCTCATTGGCTGCCGAAGAATGACTGACATCAGAGACCCAAGCACTGAAAGCGGAGGATGAGGCGCTCCCAAAGCAGCTCCAAGATCTGCAAGACAAAGTGATAAAAGATACAGAGGATCATCAAGAAGAAATAGGCGGGGTAGCCGTGGAGCTTCCAGAGACTGGGGAAGCCACAACAAGTGAAGATCCAGCCCCCGGCACAAGACGAGACCGCAACATCCAAGCTTACCGAAGATGAAGAGAAAAGATTGAACGAGCAGATAGAGAAGTCAACAGAGGAGAGTGCAAAGGCGGCCATGGAGTGGGAAAGAAGACTCCTGTTCTCCATTGGACTCCAAGGGGTGGATACTAAGGTGCTGCAAGAACAATGGATGCAACCTACATTGCCCCTTCCTCTACTAAAGTTTGAAGTGCTGGAGACAAAGAAAAGGATAGAAGAAGAGCAGTATGCTGCGCTATACGAAGGCGACATCACACAAGAGGAGGAATCAAAGAAGATAGTAGACTCCCAGCCGAGATGGAGGAAAGGGTGGTTGACAAAGTATCCAACCTACCTAATCTATTTGGTGGAGGCACCCAAGGAATTTAGAGAAGATGCGACATTCTGTCCAGTGCCACGAGTAAGGAGTTGGCAAGAACATGCCAGAATCACAGCAAAGAAGCCGAATTGGCTTAATTACCCCAGGATGCCAGGACCAAAGGCGGGAGAGAGAATAAGTAAGGCCTACATGGTGAAAACCCTAACGTGCACCATTAAGCTCTTTACTGGCTCTCCTGACCTTTCGTGTCAAATGCTCAAAAATATTTGCAAAACATTACTGGCTTGCATTGAGGTGTTCGTGCCGGATAAAGCTACCAGCTCAACATTGTTGTCAACGGCAGACACAGTCACAGATATGATGTATGATTTAGCCTTACAGCCATCTCCAAAAGTATTACACCTCTTTTATCAGAGAATCATGTTTATGCCGAGTTTCCACATGCAGGCCTTTGAGGAGGCATTTTATACTGGTTTCTTTACTCATGAAAGTAAGATATTCGGCCCTACAGTGACTATTGGAAACCTTAGATACGAGTCACATATTTAGATGTTGAAATCGACGGGACTCCACTAAAGACAAAGCAAAGATGTCATGTCAGGGACGACATGGACGCGGAGGGGGGGAGTGTTGAGCGGAGAACTACACCTAGACATTTTTGTTCACACTTATATTTTTGTAAACACTTATTGTAATGAATGTCTTTTTGACATTTCATTTTTGATGGAGCCGATTCATTGTAATTAGCGGGACTCAATTGAGTTTCCAGCTTGTATTCCCCAAGTAGTTTCACATGCTTATGTAATTAGATTAGAGATGTGTTCACACTTCCAAGGCTGAAGTATAAGAGCCAATTATTATAAACCTAAGGACAAGTTTTTGAATTATTAATCAAGATAAGTTTTGAAGCGCCGTAACTGTGTCTGAGAGAGAGTGAGAGAGGGTCTTATCCTCTTGCTACGCGAGCTACGGAGTAGCCATTCGAGAAGCAACGCCGCCATTGCGATAGCGATGGTGAGGGCTACGCACCAATACCAAGCCTGCATGCATTCGGCTTCTACGCGAGGTGAGCTCCCACGAGCTTCTTTGTGAGTTTTCTCTTGATTTGTGTGTCGGAATTCATTGTGCTATATATCGATAGAACCGCAATGAGTAGAACTACACATTAGAACCATCGAAGTCGAGATTAGGTGACCTGTAATTTTCGGCCTGTCTTCATACGCGATTACTGCACGGAGTGTTTGCAGGTTGAGATTAGAGTGTAAATTTATACGGTACTGTCCTTACGTGGTGTAAAGACTCCCCTTTGAGTTTGAGACTGATTCGATGACTTTTGATCATGTTTCGGATAGCGTTTGCTCGTAGGACGGATTTCAGTCATTTGCGTTTTTAGAACTTAGATTTGATTTCCTTGGTAGTGATTGTCTCTAGAAGGTCGAGTAGGTGATTCACACCCATCTATTTGTTTCCATGTGCCTGCGGGTCAAGCTCCGTCCTCGTCTTACATTCTTGTTTGTCGGTTGAGTTCTCGCTATCATAGCCACCGCTAGCGGCGTAATCGCCCAACAGTCTCCCTCTCTCTCCATTCTCTCTCACATCCTCCCTTAACTTTCAACCCCCCTTTGCCTGCATTCAGTCTCTCTCTCTCTCCACTCTTCTCTACATTCACTTTCATTACATCCCTCACTATCTCCTCCAATCTCTTTTTGCACACATATGTCTCTCCCTCTCTTTGTACGTCACCCTTCTCTAACAAAGTCTCTCTCTCTCTCTCTCTCTCTCTCTCTGTCTATCTATCTCTGTGTGTGTGTGTGTGTGTGTGTGTGTGTGTGTCTGTGGGTGGGGAGCAAAGTCTAGTTTTATTGTTCATGTGGGTAGTGTAGGGGTGGGCGAACCATGACACCTAACGTCGACTGAAGGCAATATGTTGGTTGTTTTAGGAGCTGACATAAATGCTCCGATTGGTTTTGATGTGTTTGCTTTAACATATGGTGATGAAGGTGAACCAATATCATTGCCATTGTAAAATGTAGGTAAAGGTAATAGATTTCCCCTATTTGTTTTGGATGCTAAAATATGAGTTGCCGAATATGTGGAATTCTTGGATCCCCTTGTGAGACCTCCTTCATCTTTGAAGCCCAAGTTAGTAGTACTTTCTTTTGATGATCAAGAAGAAGATTTCCCTTATAACCCAAACAAAAAAGTAGCCAAGGAGGGGGTGATTGACCTAGACTCTCCAGTATAGGAGTGTCAAAAGAGGGGACGGTTTCCCACCGAGGAAGCTCTAAGCATAGTCAAGCTAGCTTCACATCCTTCCATGCAATCCCCAAAGCTGAAGATGTTGATAGCATCTTTCAAATGGGAATGGGTGGAAGAAATCCCATCACACTACAATGGGAACATGGTATTTGAATTGCCACCCTAGCCAAATATAGAGAAGTTAGCTATGAATGGAATGGAGCAATTAGTGGATGGTCGTGGGTGGACAAAGCTAACTACCACAAACATCACATTTTTGGCAATTATACAAAAAATCTATTGTAGAGGGGATTTCGAATGTGCATTTGTAGAGTGCTCTCAAGTGTTGTTATCGGACTACCCAGCTGATCCTGTAGGTATACGTCATCTATGGTTCCTTATTATTTTTCTTCATGTACAATAGTTGATAAATGAAATGCCAAGTATATGGATGTGATATATAGGTAAGTTGAATGAGAGACAAATACCTAGTGATGACTTGATAAAGTATGGAACCTTGAGGTGCTTTTATTGTCAGCACGTGCCTGTTATTCAAAAAACCTATGATTGTCAAGTATTCTACATTATGCCAAATGACAAATGCTATACTCGGGACATGGTGCACCAACGGTTCCATGACCATGAAGTCAAACAAGGGTCATCCAAAAGCACCATAGCAAGGGTGAAGACATTGGTGACTGAGGCCATGGATTTGCTTGGCATCATTTGCAAAATATGCATAGCTGGTTGATCACCAATGCAAGTGCATATATATTTGTTGATTTGCTCCATGGGCATAGTGATGTGCTATCTAAGAATTCAACCACTCACCATGGTCTAATATTGTGCTCTTTGTGGTTGGAGACATTAGTTGGCCTTCTCTCAAATAAGGGTCGAAGGGCAAGACCCCACTCTATAAAACCTATACGCTTTATTTCTTGTCTAGTGAAATCAAGTATTATGTTCCAAGGGTGAACATCATTGTGAATAACACCATTTTCATTGAAAAATGCCAAAGCTTGGACCACTATGTGAATTAAGGATGATGCATGGTTCATGACAAGCTTGCATTTTTATGGCTTGGGCTTTTGTTGCTTTCCTCACCTTGTGCTATCAAAAAATTATTGTAAGCCTCCATAAGGTGCAAGTACACACTCCATTATTTACCAATGGAAGTTTGTTGAAATGAGGGAATGTTATCTATGTTGATTGAAGAGTGTGCGCAAGGGCACCCAAAATGCCCTTATGGTTCAGGTCAATGCTGATTCCAATTGCAAAAAACTGTAATTATTCCTTCATTTGATCTTTAAATTCCTTACAATGCACATAGGTAGATGGTAGGAAATAAATTCCTTCAATATTGCATTTGTGGGAAACTCCATACGATAAATCCAAGTTTCCTTGCATGCTTGATATCTTCAAAAGAAAAAGGGAATGCCTATTGTGACATAATACAATGAGTTCATTAAATGTTATTGGAGATTGGTAGTAGACATGCAAACTTTTCTTTCTTCAAAAATTTCAGCTTGGAACTTCTTACTAAGGAAGGTTTGTGTGTCAATGTTCCTCATATGGTTGCATTATTTTCTATCAATCCTCTAGCCATTTTACAAATGTTGTAATATTTTCATGTCCATGCCTTTTGGTAAGTCACCTAGGAGGTCTACAATGTACTTTGGCTTGTTGCCAATGATGTTGTGAATGAGGTGTCATACAATGCTAGCGTCACCCTCTTCAAATTTAGCCACTTTGGATACATCTTTCATGGCCATATATGAAACTTGCTATTTTTAGTCGAGATTGCCCACATTGAATTTTTTAGGCAAAATCAACGTGCCACTTTGATAAAAAGGCATTTGCACATTTGTAAAGAAAATTAAGCATATATTATTGAGAAAAAATATGCCATAGTGCCATGTCTTGGGTCTCACCTCCCCCGTAAGGTATGTACATAATTACGATCATGGTATGTGTTTTTGCATATATCACACTATGTACATTATGAGATTTGGTCCCACATAATAAAAACATTGAGAGTAAGGTAGATATTTTAGTTTCACATTATACATGTGCCCCGGTACAACAATGCAAAATTTTTATGTCCTTTAACAACAACAAAAAGGGCAAAGATTGCAGGTTTCAGGTTGGGTATGTTTCCAGCTGAATGGCTCTTGGCAAGAGACTTGAAAACTCTAAAGTGTACGTTAGGGTACAAGCAAGGTGTCGTGACCCTCTTTCCATGCATTTATTGTTGCTACAATAAAGTCTCAATGATCATTGAGAAGGCAAGGGTGCAAAGATCAGTGAGTCAAAGGGTGGAAAGGGCAAGGGTGGCAAAGTTGGAGCCAATTCTATGAAAGGTGTACCCACTACACAAATAGTGAGTAAAGCTCTACAACAATGATTTCAAGGTATTCTTAGTTGTGACCAAAGTGTATCCCTAATTGAGACACGAAAGATCCAAATTGGGAGCCTATTCTAAAAATTCCACTGACAAATGTGCTTGTGTGTACGCTTCATTCCTGTTTACAAATTCTTGATCAGTTGCTAATACTCCATATTAATTATGCTTAGATTATGGAGCCTGCAAAATGAAGGAAAGAGTGTATAATAGAAATTGAGGCTATTTTATCAAGTGTTGGTCTCAATGGTGGTGCAGTTGGGCTAAAAAAGGACAAAAAAGCATGTGGACCTATACGAGATTGTCCCAATAAAATATGTTTTCAAACTATTATTACTCCCAATGTCCCAACAAGTTTCAGTTAAGAAAAAAGGTGTGTGACGTAATTACCTATAAAGGTATCGAAGCATCCCTCGGAATTAAGCGTGCTTGTGTGTAGTAGTCTATTGAAGATATTTGTAATCTTCTTGAAAAGGAAAAGCTAACCTCTTATAAAATCTCCACCTTGAAGTTTTCGATGAATAGTTTCAAAGCCCAAATGGTTTTTGATGCCAGGGGAAAGACACATAAAACATTACATAGTGGGTTGAACACTTAATGTCTATATTCAAACTTCTTTTGTGTTTGAACTAAATTCATTTATATTTGTTTGCAACACATACTCTTTGCACACGGTGCATTTTTCCTTGATGTCTATGGTTCATTGAGAATTTGGATTAGCCAAGGAATGGAGAGCTCATACTATCAAGGAAAAGCAGTCTACTTCAAGAATACACGTCAGGGAGGTGGAAGAAAAAAGAGCAATGCTTTGCATGAGATGTTCAAATGGTTCTATAGAGTTTTAAGAGAGAGAGAGAGAGAGAGAGAGAGAGAGAGAGAGAGAGAGAGAGAGAGAGAGAGAGAGAGAGAGAACTAGGGATACATGTTATATTGATTCTCTCTATGCGGTGTTGGCCACCATATTGCTGCCTTGCTATTTTGTAGTTTGTGTAGTAGCACTATTTGTAGGACTTGCCATAAATGGAGCAAAAAAGGTGTTTTTTTTTGTAGCATATTATTTCAATTTGTACATTCTTTTGGGGGATTTTTAATTTTGTTTTGCAAGGAATGTAAATGAGTGGTTACAAAAGACTTTTTAATTGTGTGGATATGCCATATATGGCTCACATACATTCTAGAAACTTAATTGTATTCTTGTCAATTTGGAAAGAAGAGTACTTTGTGGTTGGTGCCTCTTGACACGCTTAATGTTTTTTACCACTCTTGAATGACTTCAAACACGTTATCCCTATGCATTAGGTTGCTTGACTATAAAGCCCTACAAAGCATGGAATGAAATTTTCCTTATCTTGTGCTTAGCAATTGTTGATTTTTTACTCTTTCTTGAATGTGTCTACTACCACCATAATAGACATTAATTTTACTGCTCTACTTTGTGGTAGTAGAAGTAAAGAATTTTTTCTTGAGCATGGCTTGGTTTGAAGGACGTTTAACCACTTGTTTTGCAAAATAAACCTGACATTAAAACTCTCTATCTCTAGTCTAAAAAGTTACCTCCCATGGGTGCTATGATTTACTTCTAATTTGTGGGAGTAGAAGTAAAGATTTTTTTCTTGAGCTTGGCTTGGTTTGAAGGACGTGTTAACCAGTTGTTTTGCAGAACGAATCGGACATTAACACTCTCTCTAGTCTAAAAATTTACCTCCCATGGGTGTTATGCTTTATTTATACCATCAAAGAATTTGATGGAAGTTGGAATCATTTTGGCGATCTTGCATGTCATCTGACATGTCAAATCTTGCACATCGTGTAGCAGTTTGATGGTAGCCCTAAGTGTATGTAACATATAAGCTTTTGTGGGTTTGTGGTTATGTGCAAGTTTTCAAAGAATAGGGTAGTTCAGCGCCAATGGTCTCCTGCTCTTCCACACTTGCAAATGTCTCCTATAATCCCTTTCTTGGGATAGGACAATAGGTTGGGTTGATCCTCAGGTGTTGGGGAGTATTTTTGTAAGTGGTCTCATCTTAAGGCCTCTTGTCAAATGATTTATTTTTCCATAAAGGTTGGCTCTCTACAATGAGTAGCACTTTCTCTTTGGTGATTGCAACCCCACCTCTATGTGTGTGTGAGCGTTTGGCATCCTACACCTTGCCTCCTCCATAGCCATCGAAGTTGCTGCTGTTCTCTCTCTCTCTCTCTCTCTCTCTCTCTCTCTCTCTCTCTCTCTCTCTCTCTCTCTCTCTCTCCACCCTATCCGTACTTGCTCCTTGCCAATGGAGAGGAGAGTATTGCAGGATATTACTGCTCGGGTGATCCACAATTTCTCTCTTTCGATGAGCTAGAAGGTGGTCCAAGCACGGATGAACATACACAAAGCCATTCCTTTAGCAATTCCATTTTGACTAATCAAGATTTTCTTCATAATTATTGAGATGCAAAGAAACGCGAGCATAGAAGCAAAGAAAGACATCCTTCTTATGCTCTTGGATTACCAAAAGCCAAGACAAGGAAGAACATTTCGTAGTGGTGGTATGATGTTGGTGCAAACAAACACTAGGTGTATCAAGGAATGAGCAGAAGGAAATATTCTAGCAACTTTTGGACCATGAGACACTTTTCAAGCTGCAAAAAACAAATTTCAGCAATGTCAAAGACACCGTTCTATCGGGTGTGCACAACACTTTGACTCAAATTAAGGTCCCGCACTTAGCAAGTGAGCTTTTTGTGAAGAGAACCTCTTTGACAATGATCTTGAACAATAGTACATGTAAGAAATTAATAAACCAATCTAAAATTGCTAGTGTCCTGGGTATCCATCGAAGGAATATAGCTGCTGCAAGTTCTAAGGTGGAGAATAAAGATGAGGATGAAGTGTTGCCATTGAGTGCTTGTGAGAGACAATTGCCTCAAGGAACCACTCTCACCAATGAAATAAGAGATTTGGGGCATGCCTTTTGGACATCAGATACCAGAGTTTCACCTAACAAGAAGGACACATGGAAGAAGAGAATTGGAAGGAAAAGTGTTGTCAAACATCCTGTGAATCTACTCAACGACTCTCAGGTACCAACAACTCTTAGCTTGTAATTTGTTTGACAATCCTTAAGGAAAAAGTATGAGTACCAAAAGAGTACCAAAAATTATGGAGTCCTACTATGAGTCAAAAGTACCAAAAGAGTACCAAATCTAACTTTTGTTATGCAATGGTCCTCCATAGTACCGAAGGTCTTTGTGTAGTATCCAAGCCTTTGTAAACTACCCAATTTGGTACTCTCCTACATGACAATGGTTGTACATAGTACCAAAAGCCTAATGACATTACCAAATATGGAAATTGTATATACATAGAGTACCAAAGCCTCACTCTATTTTACCAAAACCTAATTGTGTAGTACCAAAGTCTTTGTGCACTACCAAACCTACTCCTTCTATAGTACCAAAAAATTCTTGTTTATCCCCAAAGAATTTGCAAAGTACCCATACGATGATCTCATGTTATTATGTGATTTTAGGCATAGATAGTGTATGGTTAATTAGTGCACTCACTCATAAGCAGCGGAAGAGGAAGAGGTGCAGCCATGGAAGCTTGAGAGGGCTGCTTAGGAGTGGGAAAGGAGATAAATTTATGCAAGACCAAGTGTGCGGGTGAGCAAGATGGTAACTAGGGAAAAATGGGAGATGACTAGGTGATAGGAAAACACCAAAAATATGAGTTCTTACACCACAAATGGCTCCAAAGTGAGGTCCCACTTGGTTTCCATGAAATTTGAGGGTAAGTGGCAGGGGGGAGTCATGGAGGGGGGTCTAGATATGATAGGGGAATCATTTCTCTCAAAAAACATGGAAAAATGATGAAAAAGGCTTGATTCTTCCCCATTTTCTATATGAGCCAAGAGCAGAATGACCCCCATCACATGGTCCCTTTCTTGGAGTCCTTCATTATTCCTCACATGGGTTTGATACCTCAAGATGCCTCAAGGGCCCATAATGTCACCAAGCATCTTATCTATACATAAGGCAATTTCAAATTACAAAATCTTGGGATGGTGGATCCTACCACTTTGACCTACTTATTTTCACTCTTCCCATAAGTGAAACTATCTCCCATTACCTTTACCATGGAGTTCATCGATGCATGGAACTCTTTTCCATGTGAATCTCACACATGCAACAAAATCGAGTAATGACTAGGTAGCATCTTTTGTTGCATACGACTGACTAGTTACAATTTTCCGCTTTCATCGGCATCCCACATAGTGCAGCATTCCTTTGAGATACAATAGGAAAAGTATTGTTTTTTTAATTTTTTATTCTCTTAGCTATGTACAAAAGATGCCTTTTGGGGGGTCGTGAAAAGCATGCATCACCAACTTCTAGAGTTGGATGGACAAAGTAATGGGGCCTTACGTTGGAAGCTTTGTGAAAATTTTTATGGATAATTTTTGTGTTGATAGTGATAGAATGCTTCATGTGCAAAATCTTGATATGGTGTTTAAAAGGATTGATGATGATGATGATGGGGGTCAACTCAATCCTTTGAAATGGAGAATTGCAAGAGCTAGAGTGATACTTCTTGACCATGAAGTAAGTGAGAATGGGATAGCTCCAGATCCTACAAAAGTGGAATGTTTGCTTATGATGGAAATTCCTAAAAGTAAAAAAGACTTGATGAATTTTGTAAAAAATCTAAGATTTTGTCAAGGTCTTTTTGTATGCTTGTGGAATATGTACACCCTTTGCAAAAGGAAGCATAGAAAGACCTTTTTCTTTGGACTGAACATGAGCAAACAACTTTTGAGGACCTTAAGGAAAAAGCTATCTACATTACCTTTGATGATGCCTCCTTGTTGGGATGAATGTTTTACTTGAGCTTGAGTGTGGGTGAGTGTTAGCGGGTCTCCATGACAAACATTTGTAGCATAGCTATCTGTCACTAACATATGTCGATACTTAAGGAAGCGACTCAGATGGGGCACATAGACTCCTTGAAGGTGTCAACCTCAAAAAGTGAGCCTACAAAATGAAGCCATCTCTAGCACTAGAAAATCTATCACTCCCTAGTCTGGAAATTTGCCTATGTCTTACCTTATTTCTCTCGATCGTCATGCCATTTTGGCACTCAAATGAAGTCCAAACGCAATGAAACTTGAGGAGGAGGTCTAAGACACCTAGGGGCACTATCCTACCAGGTATGGTAGCAATCAGACCAGGTACCACATCATGATCAAGATCCTAAAACCTGTAACAGAATAGTCCAGAAAGGTCACCCATGGTTACACTTACATTAAAGACCAGTAGACAAGGAACACAATGCAATAGTAAGAATCAAATTTGGATTACCAGAGCTCAAGAAAAATGGATTACAATGTGCGAGAGAGTATCCATCTCTCAGTCGTACGCTTCAAACTTTAAAATCTTGATAATGATAATGATGTCCTTTCAGGCTTACAAAAATTAGCTTTATACCTAGGGATTCTCTTGGCCAATGGATGGCTTACAAGGCTCATACCCAAATTTTGAATTTACATAGGTTGGATCAGAGATCATTTGACTAAAAATTAGAGTCTCTCATATTTACAAGGATTTCTTGGAAAAATAATAATGGGATTACAGAATTTCGTGGCTTCATGATGAGGTGGTTGGCTAGGAGGGCGCCTTCCTGGTACATCCGTGAATATTCTTCCCTTCCTAGACATTGAACGCCCTCATGCAAGCTTTATCGTGAGCTTGGATAGCATCTAGTCTTCAAGTTGAGCTGATTGAATCTTGAATAGTCAAAAGTTGTCTTTTCTAGAGTCCTTGAGAGGTGTTTGAACTTTTCTACTTGAGCCTCTATCTCTGCTTAGACTGCCAAATCTTTGAATGGGTTGCTCGTTATTATGCTCTGATACAAAATGTGGCACATCGGAAGGTCCTTCATCATGGGTTTGAAGATGGTGTAGTCCATTTGAAAAAAACTTGTCATGCATCTCTTCAAATGTGTGCAGTTATTGTGAGGGTAGAAACACGACTCTTGCATACAATCCCATGATGACATTGGGGCTGGAAACTTTTGTTTCCATATTCTAGTAGATGCCGTTTGTTCCCTTAAGGAATACTTGCCACGGATGCTCCATTGCCTTAATGTCCTCAAATGTTGTGATGCAAGTGATGATCATTTTTTCTATCTTCACCAGCATTTGACATGTGAAATCTGGGACATCGCACATCTGTGTGATCACCACCTGTGATGTGTGTGCTGTATAAGACTTTGTTGGTACAAAGTTATTGTTTAGCTTTGACAAAATTGGGTAATTGAGCACGATGTCCTTCTACTTTGCTAGTTGTAGTAGCTATCCCAGGATCACCTTCTTGGAACTGGAAAAAAGATTGGGTCGATCCTGAGATGCTCTCGCAAGTTGCGGTAGAGGGTCTCATCTTGTGGGCGCTTTTCAAACCATTCCTTCCACTAGAGGGGTTGATTCTCTAGAATAGTGAGCACATGCTCTGCTATCAAATACACCTCCTTGTAGTCCCCCTTCTTATTTGGATCAAGAGCTAGCAGGAGCTTTCTTTTCCACAGGATGGCCTCTTGCTTCATGAGAGGTAAAGGAATTATTTCATGGCCAAAGTACTAGACAACTTTGTCGAGGTCGATCATCAATAAGGCTGCAGATTCCAATACCTTCAGCTCATACTGCATGTATTCTTGATGAGAGGGATCCTACATTTACGCTATCCATCTTTTGATCTCCTCTCTTACATCAGTTGTTTCCTCTGTATCTTCAAAATCATGTAGTCCTTCCTCATTAGATATACTTTCCAAGATCTACTGGGGGTAGGTCTACTGTTGTGGTTACCACTTCTATTGATGGTGTTTGCTGGAAAGGAACACCAACTTTGGCTTGGAGGGCACTGATTTCCAAATCCTTGTGTTGTAGCTCCAAAGCACTCTTCTCAACTTGGGTAGCTAGATTTGCATGTGCTTTTGCTAACTGTTCATTTAGAGACTAGATCTCTTGATCCTTTTGTTGTTGGATATCCATGTGCCTAGCCATCATGATTTGTCTATCAAACTTGGATTGGGCTAGCTCCACTTTGATTGCATTGAGTTCCTCGAGCACCATAGTTGGATCTTGTGACATGTAAACTAGAGCCATGGTATCTTGGATTGCCAAAAGCTTTGACAGAGTGTCCTTGACAACACCATAGGACTTGCCGGGCTTCATGTTATTATGTTGCTCCTTCCCTAGCTCCTCTTCCAGTATTTGTTCATCTACCTCCATATAAATTTTTGTAGCAATGTGCTCTTGCAGGGTTTGATAAATACTTGCAATCTCCTTTTGTTCTTCACGAGGAACTTTCTATTGCTCGAACCGCATGTTTATCTTTGTGTAGAAGGTCGAGTTGGGATTCTCAACTGGTGGTAGTTGATCGATCATCCCTAGAGCCTAGTATGCTATCCTTGTCAGCACTAGCCCCGCATTCATGTAAGTCTTGTTTCTTGAGATTGACTACAACAAGATTTTCTAATATGTAGTTGCCCAAGTCATAGCGGATGACTCTCTATTGTGCAAGTCCCATTGCCATTCCCATTTCTATGTGTAGGTTTGGCTCTGTATATCTTGGAGGCTTTTGCACCTTCAAACGTTGTGAAATGAGCCGTAATGGCAGCTCTATCTTTGAATAGAAAAGGTCTTTGTAGGTGAACTTGTGTCCTTGCTGCTTGATAAAAGCGTTGTCATTATCGATTGCTTTTGTTTTCAACAGTAGGTTGTGGTTTCCTAGAGGTAGATGGAGGGCTTGGTTGATTAGGTTAATTGTTACTCTGACCTTCATCGCCTCTTCATCTTTGTCTGTGGATGTAGATACATCATTGTACTATATGGAACTCATCAGTTTGTGAGATCTCTAGAAATATGTCCTCCATGGGGGTAGCCTAAAAAATGTGTCCATTTGTAGGCACCTTGACCCCTCGATGACTTCCCTTTGCTGATGTAAGGTCCACAATGCTTTCAAAAAGATTGCCGTCTTGACTTTAGTGCCATCAATCACTTGGAATTTCCCAATAATGGCATTGGCCGGTATATTGGCGATCTCTTCCTTCAAGATGTGAGCCTTCTCATTGGAGGAGATTTCCACTACCTCATAGGGAGCAGCTTCCTACCCCATCTTGGTTCTTCTGCAAAGCATTCTGACATTAGAAAATCACCTGCTCAGTTGTGTTGAAATTGATCAAAAAGTTGTCAAAAAAGTGTTTTTTTTAAAAACTTGACCATAAAATGAAAAATGAGCATAACTTGATCAAAACAAGTCCAAACTTGACCAAACTTCACCAGTGCATCTAGGACAACTAGAGTCACTTGGTCATGTGATTACAACTTAGATTTGGCTGTGGGGTACATGGATCGCAATCCATGTTGGAACACATCTAGGGAATCTGATGACACCATCTGATAAAGCAAGCTTTGGGGATGCTATGGTTCAAATCTTTTTGAATTTGGATCATTGGGTGAAGATTTATGCCACTTTTTGGAAATTTCTTCTAATTTGGAGAAATTTGGCAATTTAATTAGGGTTTTGACATTCACATGGGTCAAAACTTTAGGGTTAGACTATTCTTGACATTTGGAACCTGTTGGCATGACTTTGGTCAGGGAAACTAAAAAAGGGACATGTATCACGATCCATGTTTGGCATCCTTTCGGGGTGAGACTTGGGGTACCTATTCCTATAGCCTATCTCAATACACTTGTGAAACCTTTTCAAATTTGGACAAGGTTTTCTTAAGTTTTCCCAATTTCCCAACTTATAGACCAATTTGGTCCAACTTTTCCATATTTGGTATTGGTTGGCATCTTTGATCTTCTATTGTGATCAATATGTCTGACATTTTGACATCTGATTATTTGGAGTCGAAGAAGTACCCAAATCCCATTTTCTTATTGATTTTTATCCCAATTTGTGTCTGTTTGGACCTCTCAGGTCCTCTGGTGAATTTAGCTCACTTTTCATGCATTTTTTTGGCATTTCTTGTGTTGCAACAAGTTCACAAACTCCCCTTGACTTAAACACTTTGCTCAAAAACATCATTTTTGTAATTGACACATTGACAACTTTGAATTTGACCATTTTCTTAAGCAAGGCCCGAATTTTGTCATGTGTCAAATCCTTCCATATTTGATATGTTCAAAGTTCTTGCTTTGTAGATTGGCGTTTGCTTTCAAAACTTGAATCCAAATTTATTGGCTTTGTTTAGTAATTTTTTATCATTAGGTTAAAAGAGAAAGAAAATTATTGAAAAATATTTTTACTTGGCCAAACTCATATGAACATACTCTCACTCTAGGCATCTCACCTGCGAAATTTGTCAATATGGCTCACTATTATGCCTGATAAGAGTCAAATTCTGCTAAAAAGACAATAAAAAAGAAAAAACTTACACGACAAAACAAACTTTATACATTGTACACATAATATCTCATCATTTTGCACCTTGATATCTTGCAATATGTTGCTCTAGCTACTGTTACTCACCCCTTCTCATTTTGAGTCGTCTTGGATGAAGATTTGTGCAATGTGCATGGGCGCGAACCACGTGTCTGTGCAAGGACATGGAATGGGGCCTAGAATGCGTATGAAAGATATGCAATGGGTAACACTAGGCTATGCAAGATGTGGATGTTGAGCGTTTTGTTTAGTGGTTTCTACTTATGAAGTTTCATCTAGATTTTGTTTTTCAAACAAAAGTTTTTGAAGATGATTTTCCTGTTCTTTCATGGTTGGTTTAGTGAGTATTGTTGGTTGGTTGATGATTTGGCTTGGATTCACTTTGGATACTCACTTGAAGATCGATTTTGGAGACTTAAAGAAGCGGGTTTTTGGTTTGATTGTTTGGGTCTCCATTGCAATGTTGGTTGTTGTGCGGTTGTTGGCCTTTCCAATGTGAACTACATAATCCATTTGTACTTTGGGGAGCTTGTTGAAACATTTGGGTGTTGTTTGAAGCTTGTCCACCATTTTGGCTTGTGCCGAGAGGTTTTGGCTCTTTGGAAGCTTAGCTTTTCCGAGTTGGGAGACTGATTGGAAAGCATGGATTTGGGTATCCGCTTTGGCTTGTTTTTTGTGATGGCCTTCTTTATCCAAACTTGATTGACCTTTATCTCATGGATGCTTGTAGAGTTTTGTGACTGGATGACGGTCTTTGTCTCCTTGGGGTCTGATTGTTTAGGCTAAGATTGTACATTCCAAATGTAATATGCTCGTGCCAAGGGTGTAATATATTATGTGCCCTTGAGATTGTACTTCAAAGTGTTATCTTGCCAGCCTGGGATTGGTTTGTAAGTGCACATCCATGAAACTCCCAAGATGATTTCTTCATTGTGATCCCTATCTGACATAGTGTGGAATTAATGAGGGTAGTGGTTATAGTCGCTGTTGATTGAGACATTGGCTTGTCCCAAACTCACCATTGTTCTCTGTTAGCTGTCCTAAGCTCATTTTTTGTCGGTTCTATCATGGAGTTTGATAGTTTGAGGTATGTAGAATACCTCATGGCATTAATGCACACTTCAATATCTACTACAAGTACTCTTTTTGTTCTTCCATTGACAAGCTGGACATTGATACATACATCCATACCTCCAAGCCAACTTTGCTTCAATAGTAGGAGATGGTATTTTTGGGTGCTAGATTGAGTGTTTTTCTATCGTTCTTTACACTTTAAAATCCGCAATCTGGCATTCTCCTTTGTTTGTTCTTGACTTGCTTGGGCTTTCCACTTCATTTCCTTTGTTTCATGAATCTTTTCCAACATTTTTGCAATGAGTGGTAGATGGTATTTTTTTAGTCTGCAATCATTGATCTAGTTAGGCATCTCCTCTTCCTCTAATGCCGCAAGTTGTACAACACCACTTGGAGTGTTGCTTCAAGGTGTAAACTAGCACATAGTTTCCCTTTTGAAACTCCATTACATGTTGGTCATGAAATTCTTTCATCTTTCATTTTTGTGCATAGATGACTGCAATAGCCCTAAGTCCACAGATCATCTAGCTTGGTTAGTTGTTCAAGTCTTCCAGACAACTCGTGTCCAGTCGATCCTAATTCTTGTGCAACTCATAGTGTAGGAATAAAAAGCTCTAATGGTAGTATGGAATTTATCTGGAACACCAAGTTGAAAGGTGATTTATTTAGTTGCAATTTGTATGCTACTCTATATTCCTATAGAGGTGAATGTAATTTCTGATCCCAATCAGCTCTTGATTTTAAGCAGTGTGATGGTGATATTGTCTTGTGTCAAAAAAGTTACATAGAGACATTGCTATGTAATTTTGGACTTAAGGATTGCAAACCTATTGCCACTCCCATTGAAACAGGTTTAAAATTGAGTCTTCATGATGCTAGTGATCTTGTAGATGTCACTCTTTACAAAACTGCCATTGGATGCCTCATTTATGTATGCAACACGAGATCGGATATTCAGTTTGCAGTCTCATAGGTCAGTAGATTTATGCATAGCCCAAGGCTAAGCATTGGCAGGATATCAAGAGGATTTTCTGCTACGTTAGTGGCACTTTACATCTTGGCTTGTTTTATCCCAAGGGGGTTCATTGTTGTCAGACTTACATGCTTTTTCGGACTCAGATTGGGCTCATTGTTTTGACACGTGAGTGTCCACAAGTGGTTTTTTTTCGTGCTTGGCAGTTCATGTATATCATGGTTGAGCAAGAAGCAACCTGCTGTGGCCACTTCTAGTTGTGAGGCTGAGAACAGGGCAGTCTTCATAGCTATGGTTGAGTGTGTATGGCTCAGATGCTTTATGGATGATTTAAATGTTGGACATGACACTACCAACACTATCTACACTGATAGTCAGAGTGCATTGGCAATTGCGAGGAACCCAATTTTTCATGCTCGCACAAAGCACATTGAGGTACATAACCACTATGTCAGGGAGAGGTTCTCAGCAGGAGAGATCAGCTTGGCTCTTGTGCCAACACAGGACAACCTTGCAGATCTTTTCACAAATGTTAAGTATGGAGCCTGATTTACCCTTGTAATTTTTTGTGGTAAAAGCGCACATTTGTAAGGCCCCATTATGAGGAGAAGCCATCGTGCGTGAAGGAAAATCACTCACCGGAAACCAAAATTGTCACGGACAAGAATCAAGGGCAACTTTAAAGGCCTCAAGGGCAGAGGCCCCTGAGACTTTTTTTTTCGCCGGAATATTATGGCCGGACGGTGGCCGGAAAGTGGTCGGAAAACAACCGGTCGGTTGGCCAGTGGTCGGTAGTCAATGGCCGATGGCTGGTGGTCGAAAGTCAATGGCCGGTGGCCGATGGCCGAATTCAAAGCGGACTTGTCTTCTCAAGGGTGGCCACACATGGGCGGATTGGAGGGTCCGATTTGGACTTATTCGCACAAGGGCGGCTACACATGGCTGTCTCTCATAAGAGAGGGCAACCCTTTTGGCCTATAAAAGGAGGCCATTTCTACACACATTTCATAGTGTGAAGTTGATGCAACAAGGTGAGTGTGAGGTGGTGAGAGTGAAGCAAGGCGGGAGCTCCATTAAGGGTATAATCCCTTTGTAAACTACTTCTTGTTTTGAAGTACTAAAGCCATTGAGTGGCTGCTTTCCCGTGGACGTAGCCCACATTGGGTGAACCACGTATATCGTGTGTACTCTCTCTCTCTCTCTCTACTCTATAATCTCGTGTATATAAATCTGTCTCTCTCCATTAAGTAATCTACTCAATTATCTATTTAGCTACGTCTTATTTCCTAACAACTGGTATCAGAGCAAGGTTTACTCGTAGCTAATTATCTCAAGGAAAGAATTCCTTGAATTGAGTGGGAGTTATGGCGGAGGAAGGGAAGCTCAAGATTGAGAAGTTCAACGGCAAAAACTACCAACATTGAAAGATGCAGATTGAAGACTATCTCTACCAGAAGGACCTCTATTTGCCACTAGGCGGTCTTGCGAAGAAGCCCGCAACAATGGCGGATGAAGCATGGATTGTCCTTGATCGAAAGGCACTGGGAACAATCCAATTAAGCTTGGCGTCAACGGTGGCCTTCAATGTTTCGGAGATGAAGACCACGGAGGACTTGGTGAAGTCACTTGACGACTTCTACGAGAAACCATCGGCATCCAATAAGGTATTTCTTATGAAGCGCTTGTTCAATCTAAAGATGGCAGAGAATGGTTCAGTTGCAGAACACCTAAATGACTTTAACACAAACATAAGTCAACTTCGATCAGTGAAAATCAATTTCGATGACGAAGTGCGAGCTCTCCTTATACTGTCATCTCTACCGGATAGTTGGGACAGCCTTGTGATGGTTGTAAGTAATTCTATCTCTGGAACAAATACTCTTAAGTTTGATGATGTTGTGGGTATTATCCTAAGCGAGGAAATGCGAAGGAGAAGCACAGGAGAATCATCAAGTGCTGCACTATCAGTGGAAACAAGAGGAAGGCTTAAGGAGAGGTTCAAAAACCAGAAGGGTCGTGATCGCTCAAGGCGGAGCAAGTCACGCACAAAGACAGTTCTAGAATGTTGGAACTGCGGCAAGAAGGGCCACATCAAGAAGGATTGCTGGTCCAAGAAGAAGAAGGAGACAGAGTCTCAAGACAACAAGCCAACATCGGAGGCCAATGTGGTAGGTAAAGTAGAGCAAGATGCTCTAATTCTCTCATTAGACAATGTGTCTAATTCCTGGATAGTAGATTCTGGGGCTTCATTCCATGCGACACCACACAAGCAACATTTCCAAGACTACACCAAAGGTAATTTTGGGTATGTATACTTGGGAGATGATGAAGCTTGTGAGAATGTCGGCAAAGGTACAATTTCTGTCAAAACTGCTAACGAAAATGAATGGAAGCTTAAAGATGTTAGGCATGTTCCTTCTCTTCGCAAAAATTTGATCTCTACAGGACAATTGGACGATGAAGGTCACAACATTGCATTCGGAAACAAACGGTGGAAGATCTCAAAGGGATCTTTGGTGGTTGCCCAGGGAGAAAAAGTCGGTACAGTTTACTTGTGTACTGTTAGCACGCAACCTTCAGCTTGTGCAGCAACTACAGAAGTTGACAGTGTGGTGTGGCACTACCGACTTGGGCATATGAGTGCCAAAGGAATGCAAATCCTTCAAACAAAGAAGCTTCTACCAGGTTTGAAAGAAGTGGACTTAGAGTTCTGTGAAGATTGTGTTTATGGTAAACAAAAGAGGGTAAAATTTCAAAAATCAAGAAATGAAAGAAAAAATAAAAAACTTAAGTTGGTTCATTCTGATGTTTGGGGTCCTGCAAGTACACCATCACTTGGTGGCTCATTGTACTATGTAACATTCATAGACGATGCGACTAGAAAAACATGGGTTTATGTCATGAAGAATAAATCCGATGTATTTTCCATATTTCAAAGGTGGAAAGCCTTTGTGGAGAATGAAACAGGTACCAAGGTTAAATGCCTCAGATCCGACAATGGAGGCGAATATTGCAGCCAAGCTTTTGAAAGATTTTGTGCTAGCAATGGCATTCGGAGGCAAAGGACAACCCCAAGGACACCTCAACAAAATGGGATTTTGGAAAGGATGAACAGGACAATCATGGAACGAGCACGAACCATGCAGCTACATGCAGGCCTACCGCTTGAGCTTTGGGCGGAAGTTATAAGTACGTCTGTGTACTTAATCAATCCGTCATCCTCAACGACATTGGATGGGGGAGTTCCAAAAGAGGCATGGACAGGCAAACCGGTGAATTATGCATTTCTCAAAGTGTTTGGGTGTGAGGCTTTCATGCACATAGATAGAAGCCTAAGATCAAAGTTAGATGCAAAGTCCAAAAAGTGTTTCTTCATTGGCTATGGAGAAGGAGACTTTGGGTATCGCCTATGGAATCCTGAAGATGGTAAAATCTTAAGGAGTAGGGATGTAATTTTTAACGAACAAAATATGTACAAAGATTACTTGGAAAGAAAATAAACAAAAGAAACAGGTGATGAGTGCATGGAGCTTGAGGACGGTGAAGACTCAAGGACTGCAAACGGTGACAATGTGCAACAACGTCAACCAAATGAGGAGCCTCAACCTATTCCCTGAAGATCTACAAGAGCAAGTAGACCTCCAGAAAGGTTTGTTCCTTCCTTCAACCATCTCTTGATCTCAGATTTTGGAGAGCCGGAATCATATGAAGAAGCTATGCAACATGAATCCAAAGAAGAATGGACGAAGAGCATGCAAGTGGAGATGGACTCACTACATCGCAACCAAACATGGGAGTTGGTTGAGTTGCCTAAAGGTAAGCGGGCACTTCAAAACAAATGGGTGTACAAGCTAAAGGAAGAAGAAGGTGGGAAGAAAAGGTACAAGTCTAGGCTTGTGGTAAAAGGTTTTTCTCAAAAGAAAGGTATTGACTTCAATGAAATATTTTCTCCTGTTGTAAAAATGAACTCAATTAGGCTTGTCTTAAGCCTTGTGGCTACTCATGATCTAAATCTCGAGCAAATGGATGTAAATACGGCATTTCCTCACGGTGACTTAGAGGAGGAAATCTACATGCTTCAACCAAAGGGGTATGAAGTAAAAGGTAAGGAGAAAATGGTTTACAGATTAAAGAAGAGCTTGTATGGTTTAAAGCAAGCATCAAGACAATGGTACTTGAAGTTTGATCGATGGATGTTGGATCATGGATTCACAAGATGCAACTCGGATCAGTACGTCTACACGAAGAATTTGGGAGATGGAAAATTCATCATCCTAATGTTGTATGTTGATGACATGTTGATTGCAAGTGCTAACATGCAGGACATCAAAGACCTAAAAGAGGAGCTGTCCAAATCTTTTTCAATGAAAGATTTAGGTGCTGCAAAGAGGATACTTGGTATGAAAATATCAAGGGACAGGACGAAGAAGACAATAAAGCTATCTCAAGAAGATTACATCAAGAAGGTACTAGAAAGGTTTGCAATGCAAAATGCAAAATCACTTTCTACACCTTTGGCTGGTCATTTTAAACTAGCGAAGGATATGTGTCCAAAGACACAAGAGGAGATAGCCTATATGTCTAAAGTTCCATATGCTGCAGCGGTAGGTTCTCTAATGTATGCTATGGTTTGGACAAGGCCAGACATTGCACATGCAGTGGGAGTTGTGAGTAGGTTCATGGACAACCCAGGTAAAGAGCATTGGCAAGCTGTGAAGTGGATACTTAGGTATCTAAAAGGGACAACAACAAATGCTTTGTATTTTGGAGGAACTGATATTTTTCTAGAAGGGTATGCTGATGTAGATATGGCAGGTGACAAAGATACTCGAAGGAGCACTACTGGCTATGTGTTCACGGTTGGAGGCACAACAGTAAGCTGGGCTTCAAAGCTGCAGAAAGTGGTTTCACTTTCTACCACGGAAGCAGAGTATGTAGCAATGACGGAGGAAAGCAAAGAAATTCTATGGCTTCATAGATTCTTAGAAGAGCTTGGATTCAAACAAGACAATTGTGTCTTGTACAGTGATAGCCAAAGCGCTATCCATCTTGCGAAGAACTCAGCCTTTCATTCAAGGACAAAGCACATTGAGGTGAGATATCACTTCATACGCACTCTTTTGGAAGAGGGACAGCTAAAGCTAGGAAAGGTGCATACAAGTGAAAATCCTACAGACTTGTTTACAAAGGTGGTCAACAAGGAGAAGTTGAACTTTCTCTCATCTTCAATCGGCATTCAAGGATAAGAAGCCAAAATGGAAAGCAGTCACAGGTTTGGTTTGGAGATCAGTCTCCAAGTGGGAGATTGTTAAGTATGGAGCCTGGTTTACCCTTGTAATTTTCTGTGGTAAAAGCGTATATCTGTAAGGCCCCATTATGAGGAGAAGCCATCGTGCGTGAAGGAAAATCACTCACCGGAAACCAAAATTTTCACGGACAAGAATCACGGGCAACTTTAAAGGCCTCGGGGGCAGAGGCCCCCGAGATTTTTTTTTTCGCCGGAATATTCTTTTTCGCCGGAATATTATGGCCGGACGGCGGTCGGAAAGTGGGCGGAAAACAACCGATCGGTTGGCCGGTGGCCGATGGCCGGTAATCAATGGCCGATGGCCGGTGGTCGGAAGTCAATGGCTGGTGGCCGAATTCAAAAGCGGACTTGTCTTCTCAAGGGCGGCCACACATGGGCGGATTGGAGGGTATGATTTGGACTTATTCGCACAAGGGAGGCTACACATGGCTGTCTCTCATAAGAGAGGGCAGCCCTTTTGGCCTATAAAAGGAGGCCAGTTCTACACACATTTCATAGTGTGAAGTTGATGCAACAAGGTGAGTGTGAGGTGGTGAGAGTGAAGCAAGGCGGGAGCTCCATTAAGGGTATAATCCCTTTGTAAACTACTTCTTGTTTTGAAGTACTAAAGCCATTGAGTGGCTGCTTTCCCGTGGACGTAGCCCACATTGGGTGAACCACGTATATCATGTGTACTCTCTCTCTCTCTCTCTACTCTATAATCTCGTGTATATAAATGTGTCTCTCTCCATTAAGTAATCTACGCAATTATCTATTTAGCTACGTCTTATTTCCTAACAACAAAGGCATTGTCTTGTGAGAAGCTCAAAGATTTTCACAAAGCTTTGGGCTTACTCCCCTTTGTGGACTGATCATGTCCTCAGGGCATGGAACTTCCCTTTACTCATGTGCCAACTGTCGTTCACCGCATCACTGTAGGGGGGATTTGTTACCATATACATGTGGTAGTGATGTGTGTGAACACACTAGGACCGCCGGGGCATTTTTTCCCTCTTTAGGAGGTTTTTTCCCCCCGTGCATTATATATACGCCCAATAGTCTAGGGCTATCTATTTTTCCATTGCACAATAAGTAATACACTCTCTATTATGTGCCTTGAGTTTCCTCCATCTTCTCCAAGCTGTGTGTCTTTTCCTGCAACCTTTATTCCAACACCCCCGAGGTCCATATGGTTGTTCCCTTATGTACTTCCTATTGTAAAAGAATTTATCTTCTTGTGGTTGGTCCATTTTTACTCAATCGCACACCATTTCAAATTTTGGATCTCCCCCACATGTGTCACATCTTTTCATGGATTTTTGTCGTACATTTGGGTCCTATATATAGCCTGGGTTTATCGTCTTGGTCAATTCATCAACCAATCAATCAATGCTCAACATGATGTTGTGTAGCTCTTCTCCCATGCTAAGAAAGATACCAAAAAGATGCACATTAGCTTAATTGAAAGTAACATGATCCTTGATTAGTGTTTAGGGCTTGTTAACACTAGTTTGGTACCAAAACAGGACACTTTAAGTGTCCTTTTTTAACAAATTTAAATTTAATGCTACTTGCATTAGAAGGTTTATTTAAGAAAACCCTATTGATATGCTTAAATATGTTAGCTAGAGGATCTTTAGAAAATATACCCTTGAATTTTAGAATGTATCATGATCAAGAACTACACTTATCAAGTTGACCCTCGTAAGACTTCGATTTGACGATTTGAAGAAATCGCCTTTATAAGCTCAAGAAAAAATGAAGCGACCTTGTAGAAAATTTTAGGTGAATCTTCCACAATTTTTCTATAGATAATTGAAAGTTTCATATGCAAAAAAAAGACTTTGGAGTATATAAAATAATAAAAAGTTTCATGTGTTTGATAAGGTCATTTCAAGCATATCGTTGTATACAAAGAAAAATATGTTTCTGATGTATTTGTGAGTTTTAGAAAGTGATACGTTGATTTCCCTTTCCATTGAGCACTCAAGGTGGCAAGTAGAAGGGCTTTGGTATGCAAAAATTATTGGATCATTTTAAATATTCAAAACTGCATTAGAGAAAACTTTCATATTTTCATTCTTGAGACATGAGCATTCAAAACTTCAAATAATATCAAACTTTCCATGTAGATCAACTAAATGTATCAAAGTACATGGTATATACACAATGGGGGTGCTTAAAACCTTGGTTTCAATGTTATTATGGAGAACTCAAGATTTTCAAGAGTTTTTGCACAATAAAAAATTCAAGATAGAGTTCAAGCAACGAGATTTAATTGAGTTAGGGAGCCCAAAAAATACGTAGTTTCTTGGTTTAAACATATAAAGTCATTTTTAGTTGTCAAATTGCACTAGAATAGTACCAATTTCATGAGGGGACCTTTGGAAGACCAAAATTATGCTCTTATTTAGCACGTGCTCAAGTATGAAATTATGTCTATAGCTTGCATGTGACTTGAAAACTTATCTTTGAAGTGCATTCAATTATTTTCCAACACTAAGTGCTGACACTTGGCTTTTATAAACATAAAAAAGCCCATCTCTACAAAAAGATATAATGATTTTATGATTTTTTTGGCAAAATAGATTGAAATTTTACTAAAATTTGTGTCTTAGAACTTACCAGAATTCTCTCCATATAGATTGTATTTTGATATGGAGAAAAATCCAGTGTTTTCTTTCCCTCATAACCAATCTATGGTAGAAGCAAGGAGTAAAAAACATCTTTCTAGCTTGACAAATAAGTTGCCAAAACTTGGTAGAAAAACATGACACTTTAGTGTCTCAGCACACTTAAGTGTCCAATTACAGAACGGTTAATGTATGCCAGATGCGGCTTTAAAGGGCCAATAGATGCCTTAATGATGCTAAAAATGAGTATGCTTAAAGTGAGCACAGACGGGAGTTTATGATCTACAACTAGTGCTTGAAGTGCTCTACCGGCATGTCTTTACGGCTCATCAATTGGAGCTAGGATGAAAAAGTTATGGTAGTTTGAAGTTTGAGTCAATTGCAGATCCGTACCGGATTGGGAAAGTGCAGCTGAGGGGACATAAATGAAATGAATGCATGGGCCTAAAGTGCTCACTTTGTGGAACGCGTCAGTCTTTTTAGATCAACGATCGAAGTTCTAGATATTGGCCGTTAAAGATTCACTGGGGGGCCGGTTCCGTACCAGTCTAGTCCGGTCGGTTAGTATGCCATCTAGGAGTTTTGAGCCTCATCCAGGTTTTGGAATGTGGTACATTAAATGCTCAAGAAGAATCTTGTCTGGAATGCCATCTCTTGCAATACATTAATGGAGGGAAATACCAAATAGGGAAATAATAAGAAAACTATGGATGGATTGGCACCGGATCTGGACCAAATGTGGTGCTTGGATGATGATTTGGCCAATAAGTATGCTTAATATGATGATTTAGCAGTGGTTTGGTGGATATGTATGCCAAATGTGATGCTATTTGGAGAGCATGATAAGCACGTGAGTCTTTTTTATTGCGGTAATGTGTGGCATAGTTGTGGCGGAGAAGCTTTAAGCTGGTTCCACCCGAGGCCAGCGGATAAGAAGGGGCAAAGGGGAGACTATTTCTCTCATTCTCAAAATTAAGCAAGAAATTTGGAAGTTAAGAAGATTGGATGAAGTTAAGTGGGCTGAATTTGGAAGCCCAACAGAGAAGAATTTTTGATTATTGACGTCAACTTAGGTTTAATTAATCCGTTTTGATGAATCACGAAGCTGTTAACGGCCCGAGGAAAAATGTAAGGGGAGTTTAAACTCCTAAACCATCATTTGACTTAATTAACAAGTGTCCTTAACGACATTGCTTCAATAATTGTGCATCAGTTTGTCAGTGTTATTAGTTTTCAAGCGGCTTTTGTGCATCATTAGCATTACCAAGTAAGCTAAACTACCTTATTTTGCGGTGCAACAACTCTTGGCTCTCAATTTTCCCATAGCTAGCAGCCCGCCGGTGCTGACTTGGCTCATCTTTTGAATCCATGTCCCCCTGACAACGGTTAGAGTCCAAACATTTTCCTTTGTTGTGGATTCAC
Organism: Adiantum capillus-veneris; assembly: GCF_014529385.1. NCBI lineage: Eukaryota > Viridiplantae > Streptophyta > Polypodiopsida > Polypodiales > Pteridaceae > Adiantum > Adiantum capillus-veneris. The sequence continues at coordinate 104,654,255 of NC_140935.1, forward strand.
TCATCGTAGAAGAGATGCACTACTAGTCACATTGTCTACGTCTTCCATCACCTAAGTTGCATTCATATGTCTGTATAACAAAAATTGTACATATAATTCGGTATTATACATTATATACCCGTATTATACGTGCACATCCAAACAAAACATATTTCAATCAAAATGTATTTTACTTTATAAAATAAGGCACCATGACAGTTTGTTCGAACTACCGCAACAATGATGTCTAGGATAGAGAGAGAGAGAGAGAGAGAGAGAGAGAGAGAGAGAGAGAGAGAGAGAGAGAGAGAGAGAGAGAGAGAGAGAGAGAGAGAGAGAGAGCAAGTAGTTAGGTAATCACTTATGCTTCTTTTTTTGGTTTTTTCTCTAACATTGTATTTGCTAGCGTTGTTGTTGTGGAGCAGTACTCACACCTCGTGTTAGTTTGCAGGTTAGTACGCTCTCTTTAGCTGTGTTGACCCCCGTGTCACACTATAAAGAGAGAGAGAGTTTAGACACCCGTCCTTGGTTGTGTTGATCCTCATGAAACATTACAAGGAGGGTTTAGACTCTAGACGCTTCGTCCTTGACTGTTGCTTTACCTCAATGTGACACTGTAGGGAGTAGCTTAGGACGTGTAATTAGATTTCCCATCTCCAATTGTTGCTTACAATCGAGCCGCACTGCAGGGAGAGATTAACTATCTTACATCCTTTCTTCCTAGTTGTTGTTGACCACTACGTCATACTGCAAGAAAATTGGGTTTAATAGATTCTTCATCTCTGTGTATTGCTGACCACCATGTCATACTGCAAGGAGGGGTTTAGGGTTTTAAATCCTTCATTCTCAGCTATTATTGACCATCTCATCACACCGCAAGAAGATTGAATTTAATAGATTCCTTGTCTCTGGTTGTTGCTGACCACCATTTTGCACTAAAGGGAGGGGTTTAGGATTTTAAATCCTTTGTTCTTAGATATTGCTGACCATCACGTCGCACTGTAGAAAGGTTGGATTTAATAGATTCCCCATATATGGTTGTTGCCGACCACTACGTTGCACTGCAGGGAGGGGTTAGGAATTTTAAATCCTTTGTTCTTGGCTGTTGCTAACCATTGCGTTGCACTGTAGGAAGACTTGATTTAATAGATTCCCCATCTCTGGTTGTTGCTGATTGTGTCGCACTACACGGAGGGTTAAGTATCTTACATCATTTCACTCCTGGCTGTTTTGCTGACCATCGCGTTGCACTGTAGGTTAATTAGATTTAATAAAATTCTCATCGTGTTGCACTGCAGGTTGATTGGATTTAATAAATTTCTCATCTCTGCCTGTTGTTGACCATTGCGTTGCACTGTAGGAAGACTTGATCTAATAGATTCCCCGTCTTTGGTTGTTGCTGATCGTGTCGCACTGCACGGAGGGGTTAAGTATCTTACATCATTTCGCTCTAGGCTGTTTTGCTGACCATCGCGTTGCACTGTAGGTTAATTGGATTTAATAAATTTCTCATCGCGTGTATTGCAGGTTGATTGGATTTAATAAATTTCTCATCTCTGAGTGTTGCTAACCATTATGTCGCACTACAGAGACGGGCTAGGTATTTTAAATCCTTCATCCCTAATTGCTGCTGACTACCACGTTGTTAAGTATGGAGCCTAATTTACCCTTGTAATTTTCTGTGGTAAAAGCGCACATTTGTAAGGCCCCCATTATGAGGAGAAGCCATCGTGCGTGAAGGAAAATCACTCACCGGAAACCAAAATTTTCACGGACAAGAATCAGGTGCAACTTTAAAGGCCTCGGGGACGGAGGCCCCCGAGACTTTTTTCTTTGCCGGAATATTCTTTTTCGCCGGAACATTATGGCCGGACGGCGGCCGAAAAGTGGTCGGAAAACAACCGTCGGTTGGCCGGTGGTCGGAAGTCAATGGCCGGTTGCCGGTGGTCGGAAGTCAATGGCCGGTGGCCGGTGGCCGAATTCAATGGCTGGTGGCCGAATTGAAAAGCGGACTTGTCTTCTCAAGGGCGGCCACACATGGGCGGATTGGAGGGTCCGATTTGGACTTATTCGCACAAGGGCGGCTACACATGGCTGTCTCTCATAAGAGAGGGCAGCCCTTTTGGCCTATAAAAGAAGGCCATTTCTACACACATTTCATAGTGTGAAGTTGATGCAACAAGGTGAGTGTGAGGTGGTGAGAGTGAAGCAAGGCGGGAGCTCCATTAAGGGTATAATCCCTTTGTAAACTACTTCTTGTTTTGAAGTACTAAAGCCATTGAGTGGCTGCTTTCCCGTGGACGTAGCCCACATTGGGTGAACCACGTATATCATGTGTACTCTCTCTCTCTCTCTACTCTATAATGTCGTGTATATAAATATTTCTCTCTCCATTAAGTAATCTACTCAATTATCTATTTAGCTACGTCTTATTTCCTAACACACGTCACACTGCAAGGAGATTGGTTTTAATCAAGGGACAGGACGAAGAAGACAATAAAGCTATCTCAAGAAGATTACATCAAGAGGGTACTAGAAAGGTTTGCAATGCAAAATGCAAAACCAATTTCTACACCTTTGGCTGGTCATTTTAAACTAACGAAGGATATGTGTCCAAAGACACAAGAGGAGATAGCCTATATGTCTAAAGTTTCATATGCTGCAGCGGTAGGTTCTTTAATGTATGCTATGGTCTGGACAAGGCCAGACATTGCACATGCAGTGGGAGTTGTGAGTAGGTTCATGGACAATCCAGGTAAAGAGCATTGGCAAGCTGTGAAGTGGATACTTAGGTATCTAAAAGGGACAACAACAAATGCTTTGTATTTTGGAGGAACTGATATTTTTCTAGAAGGGTATGCTGATGCAGATATGGCAGGTGACAAAGATACTCGAAGGAGAACTAATGGCTATGTGTTCACGGTTGGAGGCACAGCAGTAAGCTGGGCTTCAAAGCTGCAGAAAGTGGTTTCACTTTCTACCACGGAAGCAGAGTATGTAGCAATGACGGAGGCAAGCAAAGAAATTCTGTGGCTTCACAGATTCTTAGAAGAGCTTGGATTCAAACAAGACAATTGTGTCTTGTACAGTGATAGCCAAAGCGCTATCCATCTTGCAAAGAACTCAGCCTTTCATTCAAGGACAAAGCACATTGAGGTGAGATATCACTTCATACGCACTCTTTTGGAAGAGGGACAACTAAAGCTAGGAAAGGTGCATACAAGTGAAAATCTTGCAGACATGTTTACAAAGGTGGTCGACAAGGAGAAGTTGAGCTTTTGCTCATCTTCAATCGGCATTCAAGGATAAGAAGCCAGAATGGAAAGCAGTCACAGGTTTGGTTTGGAGATCAGTCTCCAAGTGGGAGATTGTTAAGTATGGAGCCTGATTTACCCTTGTAATTTTTTGTGGTAAAAGCGCACATTTGTAAGGCTCCCATTATGAGGAGAAGCCATCGTGCGTGAAGGAAAATCACTCACCGGACACCAAAATTTTCACGGTCAAGAATCAGGGGCAACTTTAAAGGCCTCGGGGGCGGAGGCCGCCGATACTTTTTTTTTCACAGGAATATTCCTTTTCGCCCGAATATTATGGCCGGATGGCGGCCCGAAAGTGGTCGGAAAACATCCGGTCAGTTGGCCGGTGGCCGGTAGTCAATGGCCGATGGCCGGTGGTCGGAAGTCAATGGCCTGTGGCCGGTGGTCGGAAGTCAATGGCCGGTGGCCGGTCGCCGAATTCAATGGCCGGTAGCCGAATTCAAAAGCGGACTTGTCTTCTCAAGGGCGGCCACACATGGGCGGATTGGAGGGTCCGATTTGGACTTATTCGCACAAGGGCGGATTGGAGGGTCCGATTTGGACTTATTCGCACAAGGGCGGCTACACATGGCTGTCTCTCATAAGAGAGGGCAGCCCTTTTGGCCTATAAAAGGAGGCCATTTCTACACACATTTCATAGTGTGAAGTTGATGCAACAAGGTGAGTTTGAGGTGGTGAGAGTGAAGCAAGGCGGGAGCTCCATTAAGGGTATAATCCCTTTGTAAACTACTTCTTGTTTTGAAGTACTAAAGCCGTTGAGTGGCTGCTTTCCCGTGGACGTAGCCCACATTGGGTGAACCACGTATATCGTGTGTACTCTCTCTCTCTCTCTACTCTATAATCTCGTGTATATAAATGTGTCTCTCTCCATTAAGTAATCTACTCAATTATCTATTTAGCTACGTCTTATTTCCTAACAACTGGTATCAGAGCAAGGTTTGCTCGTAGCTAAATTATCTCAAGGAAAGGATTCCTTGAATTGAGTGGGAGTTATGGCGGAGGAAGGGAAGCTCAATATTGAGAAGTTCAACGGCAAAAACTACCAACATTGGAAGATGCAGATTGAAGGCTATCTCTACCAGAAGGACCTCTATTTGCCACTAGGCGGTCTTGCGAAGAAGCCCGCAACAATGGCAGATGAAGCATGGATTGTCCTTGATCGAAAGGCACTGGGAACAATCGGGTTAAGCTTGGCATCAACGGTGGCCTTCAATGTTTCGGAGATGAAGACCACGGAGGACTTGATGAAGTCACTTGATGACTTCTACGAGAAACCATCGGCATCCAATAAGGTATTTCTTATGAAGCGCTTGTTCAATCTAAAGATGGAAGAGAATGGTTTAGTTGCAGAACACCTAAATGACTTTAACACAAACATAAGTCAACTTCAATCAGTGAAAATCAATTTCGATGACTAAGTGCGAGCTCTTCTTATACTATCATCTCTACCGGATAGTTGGGACAGCCTTGTGATGGCTGTAAGTAATTCTATCTCTGGCACAAATACTCTTAAGTTTGGTGATGTTGTTCTCTCATTAGACAATGTTTCTAATTCCTGGATAGTAGATTCCGGGGCTTCATTCCATGCGACACCACACAAGCAACATTTCCAAGACTACACCAAAGGTAATTTTGGGTATGTATACTTGGGAGATGATGAAGCTTGTGAGATTGTCGACAAAGGTACAGTTTCTGTCAAAACTGCTAACGGAAATGAATGGAAGCTTAAAGATGTTAGGCATGTTCCTTCTCTTCGCAAAAATTTGATCTCTACAGGACAATTGGACGATGAACATGACAACATTGCATTCGGAAACAAACGGTGGAAGATCTCAAAGGGATCTTTGGTGATTGCCAAGGGTGAAAAAGTCGGTACACTTTACTTGTGTATTGTTAACACACAACCTTCAGCTTGTGCAGCAACTACAGAAGTTGACAGTGCGGTGTGGCACTACCGACTTGGGCATATGAGTGCCAAAGGAATGCAAATCCTTCAAACAAAGAAGCTTCTACCAGGTTTGAAAGAAGTGGACTTAGAGTTCTGTGAAGATTGTGTTTATGGTAAACAAAAGAGGGTAAAATTTCAAAAATCAGGAAATGAAAGAAAAAATAAAAAACTTGAGTTGGTTCATTCTGTTGTTTGGGCTCCTGCAAGTACACCATCACTTGGTGGCTCATTGTACTATGTAACATTCATAGACGATGCGACTAGAAAAACATGGGTTTATGTCATGAAGAATAAATCCGATGTATTTTCCATATTTCAAAGGTGGAAAGCCTTTGTGGAGAATGAAACAGGTACCAAGGTTGAATGCATCAGATCCGACAATGGAGGCGAATATTGCAGCCAAGCTTTTGAAAGCTTTTGTGCTAGCAATGGCATTCGGAGGCAAAGGACAACCCCAAGGACACCTCAACAAAATGGGATTTCAGAAAGGATGAACAGGACAATCATGGAACGAGCACGAACCATGCGGCTACATGCAGGCCTACCTCTTGAGCTTTGGGCGGAAGTTATAAGTACGTCTGTGTACTTAATCAATCGGTCACCCTCAACGGCATTGGATGGGGGAGTTCCAAAAGAGGCATGGACAGGTAAACCGGTGAATTATGCATTTCTCAAAGTGTTTGGGTGTGAGGCTTTCATGCACATAGATAGAAGCCTAAGATCAAAGTTAGATGCAAAGTCCAAAAAGTGTTTCTTCATTGGCTATGGAGAAGGAGACTTTGGGTATCGCCTATGGAATCCTGAAGATGGTAAAATCTTAAGGAGTAGGGATGTAATTTTTAACGAACAAAATATGTACAAAGATTACTTGGAAAGAAAACAAACAAAAGAAACAGGTGATGAGTACATGGAGCTTGAGGACGGTGAAGACTCAAGGACTGCAAACGGTGACAATGTGCAACAACGTCAACCAAATGAGGAGCCTCAACCTATTCCCCGAAGATCTACAAGAGCAAGTAGACCTCCAGAAAGGTTTGTTCCTTCCTTCAACCATCTCTTGATCTCAGATTTTGGAGAGCCGGAATCATATGAAGAAGCTATGCAACATGAATCCAAAGAAGAATGGACGAAGAGCATGCAAGTGGAGATGGACTCACTACATTGCAACCAAACATGGGAGTTGGTTGAGTTGCCTAAAGGTAAGCGGGCACTTCAAAACAAATGGGTGTACAAGCTAAAGGAAGAAGAAGGTGGGAAGAAAAGGTACAAGTCTAGGCTTGTGGTAAAAGGTTTTTCTCAAAAGAAAGGTACTGACTTCAATGAAATATTTTCGAGCAAATGGATGTAAATACGGCATTCCCTCACGGTGACTTAGAGGAGGAAATCTACATGCTTCAACCAAAGGGGTATGAAGTAAAAGGTAAGGAGAAAATGGTTTGCAGATTAAAGAAGAGCTTGTATGGTTTAAAGCAAGCATCAATACAATGGTACTTGAAGTTTGATCTATGGATGTTGGATCATGGATTCACAAGATGCAACTCGGATCACTGTGTCTACACGGAGAATTTGGGAGATGGGAAATTCATCATCCTAATGTTGTATGTTGATGACATGTTGATTGCAAGTGCTAACATGCAGGACATCAAACACCTAAAAGAGGAGCTGTCCAAATCTTTTTCAATGAAAGATTTAGGTGCTGCAAAGAGGATACTTGGTATGAAAATATCAAGGGACAGGACGAAGAAGACAATAAAGCTATCTCAAGAAGATTACATCAAGAAGGTACTAGAAAGGTTTGCAATGCAAAATGCAAAACCAATTTCTACACCTTTGGCTGGTCATTTTAAACTAACGAAGGATATGTGTCCAAAGACACAAGAGGAGATAGCCTATATGTCTAAAGTTCCATATGCTGCAACGGTAGGTTCTTTAATGTATGCTATGGTCTGGACAAGGCCAGACATTGCACATGCAGTGGGAGTTGTGAGTAGGTTCATGGACAACCCAGGTAAAGAGCATTGGCAAGTTGTGAAGTGGATACTTAGGTATCTAAAAGGGACAACAACAAATGCTTTGTATTTTGGAGGAACTGATATTTTTCTAGAAGGGTATGCTGATGTAGATATGGCAGGTGACAAAGATACTCGAAGGAGCACTACTGGCTATGTGTTCACGGTTGGAGGCACAACAGTAAGCTGGGCTTCAAAGCTGCAGAAAGTGGTTTCACTTTCTACCACGGAAGCAGAGTATGTAGCAATGACGAAGGAAAGCAAAGAAATTCTATGGCTTCATAGATTCTTAGAAGAGCTTGGATTCAAACAAGACAATTGTGTCTTGTACAGTGATAGCCAAAGCGCTATCCATCTTGCGAAGAACCTAGCCTTTCATTCAAGGACAAAGCACATTGAGGTGAGATATCACTTCATACGCACTCTTTTGGAAGAGGGACAACTAAAGCTAGGAAAGGTGCATACAAGTGAAAATCCTGCAGACATGTTTACAAAGGTGGTCAACAAGGAGAAGTTGAGCTTTTGCTCATCTTCAATCGGCATTCAAGGATAAGAAGCCAGAATGGAAAGCAGTCACAAGTTTGGTTTGGAGATCAGTCTCCAAGTGGGAGATTGTTAAGTATGGGGCCTGATTTACCCTTGTAATTTTCTGTGGTAAAAGCGCCCATTTGTAAGGCTCCCATTATGAGGAGAAGCCATCGTCGGGCAACTTTAAAGGCCTCGGGGACGGAGGCCGCCGATACTTTTTTTCCCTCCGGAATATTCCTTTTCGCCGGAATATTATGGCCGGACAGCGGTCGGAAAGTGGTCGGAAAACAACCGGTCAGTTGGTCGGTGGCCGGTAGTCAATGGCCGATGGCCGGTGGTCGGAAGTCAATGGCCGGTGGCCGGTGGCCGAATTCAATGGCTGGTTGCCGAATTCAAAAGCGGACTTGTCTTCTCAAGGGCGGCCACACATGGGCGGATTGGAGGGTCCGATTTGGACTTATTCGCACAAGGGCGGCTACACATGGCTGTCTCTCATAAGAGAGGGCAGCCCTTTTGGCCTATAAAAGGAGGCCATTTCTACACACATTTCATAGTATGAAGTTGATGCAACAAGTTGAGTGTGAGGTGGTGAGAGTGAAGCAAGGCGGGAGCTCCATTAAGGGTATAATCCCTTTGTAAACTACTTCTTGTTTTGAAGTACTAAAGCCATTGAGTGGCTGCTTTCCCGTGGACGTAGCCCACATTGGGTGAACCACGTATATCATGTGTACTCTCTCTCTCTCTCTCTACTCTATAATCTCGTGTATATAAATATGTCTCTCTCCATTAAGTAATCTACTCAATTATCTATTTAGCTACGTCTTATTTTCTAACACACGTCAGACTGCAAGGAGATTGGTTTTAATAAATTTTTTGTCTCTGGTTGTTGCTAACCACCACATGGCACTACAAGAAGGGGTTATATATTTCTAGATATTTTGTTGCTGGTTGTTATTTTATTGTTCATGGAACGTTTTTATATTTTTTCTATTTACAATCATATAAGTTAAAGCTATATCTATTCTAGATCTACCTTAATTTTATTTGCTTCATGCATTTTCAGGCTTCAGCCATGGTAGAGACAAAGTTAACATGTCAGCATCGCAAAATCATTTGTGATGCTCTAATTTTATCTCTCTATGGAGCTTTATACAATCATTTTGTCATGCATTTGATTCACCTCAAGCAAAGTTTGATGATTTTGTGATTGAACTTGTGGAGTAGTGTTGGCTGAAATTGTGCAGTGCATTCCCTATTTCATTTGACCTAGCTTTGCACACTAATGGAGTAATGCACAACACAATAAACCAATTATTGGTGGTCCAAGTCACTAGAAGATTTGAGAGTATGGTTCATCCAGAAATCAAAGGAAAACTTGGAATCAGAGAGAAAATGTAGCTTGTGTGATAGCTACATTCAAAATTGAAGAGCAAGGATAAGGTCAAAGGCTCTTCTAAACGTCCTTGGATAGAAGAGGATGTCCCTCCTCCTTTAGGTGCTGAGCCCTTAGCTATACACCTGGATGATACTACATGTCCTCATGTCCTACACTTACTAGGGGACCATTCTATCTTTCATCCGCAAGCATCCCAATTAGGTTAAGGACGTTTTGAAAATGATGTGAAACAAGGTTCAGTGGACCATCTCCTCTTCAAAGATCTTGTCTATGCGTCAAAGATCTACAAGGACCAGATAGGATTCAAGCCAACTTTACAAATAGTGCTAGAGGAAGCAACAACTACTATTGTCCAACACTGTGGCATGGTATTGCCCCGTGCTCTTGTTCGTTATAGCAAAAGATCCATGTTGATTTTCAAGCTTTGGAATTGAGGTCACCTTGAGCAGTGGATTCAGGCCTGTCATCATGATGGAAGCAAGCCTGCAATCAGAGAGTTTCAACACACATCTAGAATCGTACAACAATTCATAGACAACATTTTGCAGATTTGCAATGCTCTTTTGCAGACGATGAAATTCGTGCATAGTCACAATCTCATTCACAATGACCTACACACTAGAAATATTCTTCTAAATTTTGGCGAGCAAGGAGTGTAGGCTGGGATCAAGGACTGGGGATAAAGTATATCATTGAACACTTTGGAAACATTTCCCAAGCTCTCGAATCTCAACCTTCAAATTAGAGCTCAATTTGAGCAAGATTATCCATGGACTACCCCTGAAAATATCAGCACCAATCCTCATCCTTTCACTGAAGCATCTACTATATATAGTCTCTCATATATTCTTAAGCACTTGGTTGCATGTATTCCAGAGCCCTCTGAGGTTCTCAAGCGTAAATTTTCACGAAATGTAAACAAACATCTTGCCTGTGGAAAATTCCCCAAACCCTTAGATAGGCCTTAAATATGGAATATAAGCCTTTGTTTGAATGGAGCCCTTAATGTTGGCTATCATGTTGTTATCAAATTTGGCTTGAAGCCTGTTGATGATTAAAACAAGTAACAATATTTTTTGCAATTGATGGTGTGCAATGTGTGGTGTTATTTTAGACTAGATCTTTAATCATATTTTCAGTTAAGTCTTTAAAGTTCTTCAAGTTAGGGCTTTAAAGTATTTCAAGTTGGATCATCAAAATCCTTTAAACCATCTCTCTTTTCTAAGTGCATATAGACTTCGCTCATTAAAGCTTATTGTTTTGCATTTCAGATATGGAAGATATTGCTCCCGACCAGAATGCACCGCAGCTTGATGATCCTTTGCTTAATCACGCATTGGCACAAAAAATTTACAAAGAGGAAGAGATCTGGGTGGCTCAAGGAGACCTTAGTGCTTTGGCTGCATCCCAAGAGGACAAATCAGAACTTCAAGGGGAGCTAAGCAATGCAGGAAGCTGTGCCCAAATCATTTTGTACGCAATACATTGTTTTGAGTTCGTGGAAATGCTAAGGCATATTCTCCCTTAAAAGTTTCACATTTGCAACGCAGTGTACTCTCAAGAAATAGGCTTTCAAGATTTATCCAAGTATACAGATCGCCAACAAATAAGAAGTGGAAATTTACTTTGTGCAACAATGCTATTCTTATTATGTATTGTGGATCAAAGTACTATTGGAATGATCCCCAAACATTCCTTCTCTAGAGTATAGGCCGTCTTCTATGTGTATGCCACCTGTCCATCGACATTGCCTAATAGTTGGGCACAAACTTTCTTGAAAATATTGATCACTTCAGTGTTTGAAGATTGATCGTGCATCTGGAACTTGGGATCTAAGATGAACCCTGCTCAAAGAAGTATGCAACTGCTCCCATCGTCTTTTGACAAATGACATCATCATGGCCTTCTCTTTTCCCTTATGAGATATACAGTCTTTTAACTTGTGAGAGGCATCATGCATGTACCAGTAAACCCATCCAAACATAGAGGCTGCTTTGTCCACTAATCGTATTATATGAATGAAGGGTTCTGTGTGACAGTAACAATTTTGTCTACATTTCTCCAAGAAACAGGAGAGTTTACAAGCTGATAGCATTTGGAAGCAGCAGGTTCATACTTAGGATATTTATCAAGCCAAATGTCCCATCTTTTATCTACCAATGTTTCAACAAGGACTTCTTTTACCTGTTGTAGTGTAGAGAGAATGTAATGCGTTGTCGCAAAACGGGTACACAAACCTCAGTCTCCGATACAGTACGTATGAAGGTTCTAGTAGTGACATAATATTGATGGAGTGGACCTCCAAAAGCTGCATACCTCTCAAGTTCTCTTTGATTTAATGTTGAGTATCTATAACCCCCCTACACCCATGGACTTGTCAAGCATGATTATATGGGTGACTCTGTCTTTACTATACGTGAAAACAACTGTTTCTGCCCTAAAAATTTTCTAATGTAGGGTTTTTCGCATCTGTAATAGAGAATTTTCTCATCATTACCATATTTGTATAGCCCTACTCACTTTAGTTTGTCATGAATTGGCTTGTCCAACTTAGGCGGTTTATCTTTTGCTCTACATTAGCTTTGTCCTTTGTGCTTGTCATTCCTCATTTGTCCACAATATAGGGATTTTGCACTTCCTCATCATCAAAGCATCAGTCGCCACTATATTCCATTGGCACTAGGTCCTTGAACTCTCTAGGCCTCTCTTTTAATTTCATGCAATAGCAATCTATACTGCCTTTATGAATCTTTGCACTCATTTTTGAATTGGTATTTCAAGTGCAATAATTTCATTTTGGGTGCTAGCTAGGATGGTCCTGCTTCAATATTTGGTCCCTTTTTAAAACTCACCTTTTGAATCCCCTAGTCATGTAGGTGTAAGATCTCTCTGATGATATATCAAAGATAATTTTCTCATAAATTGGCTCTAAGGGAGCCAATGGTCCCCGATTCACACTTACTTTCGTGGAAATATTTCTCACTTGGTCTCCCACAATAGGGTTCCTAATCTGGTAAAATCTACTTGATTTCAAACACATCAAGAAATGATCACTCTTGCAAAACCCTAACATGTTACCTCTTTAGTCGCTTCCAAACCTTCAACTTGGACTCACTCCAAGCTGCAGTGCTCTAGACCTTGCAATCTTCTTAGAAAACACTCAATATTTATGAGCTTAAATCTGCTTTGTTATTCAAAATCTTGAATTGACAAAACAATCTCGCTTTTGGTAAATCTATCTTAGCTTGCAGAATCCTCAAATGATGTCAATATTTAGTTTTGAAAAACTCACTAGGCTTCTTATGACTATATCTAGCTATGGTATAAACCTATCTTAGCTTGCAAAAATTCAAATGATGTCCAGATTTAGATTTGAAAGGACCACTATGCTTCTTATGACTATATCTAATGGTATAATTTTGGTCTCAATCTGTGACACGGGAACATGAATTGCAATCCATATATCTTGGTGGCATAATGTGATGAAACTTTACCCGTAGCTTGCCCTTAGTATCCTAGTACCAAATGTATACTTTTTGTGTGATTTGGACTAGTTAGCTCAAACCCTAGATTTGACTTTGTGGTCTTTTACCCTAGATTGTTTTTTATTCTTTTGGTGAACGTTTTGGATTCCTTTTGCAATTTTTCTCTAGGGAGTTTGTTTTTATAGGTCTTTGTACAGACTTAGTCTCCACCAAAAAATTTGAGATTGCGGACATGGATCACGATCCATATTCCATCACTTTTGGACTTGAAATTTGGTCAGCTGGTAGATTATGATTTTTGTAGCCTATCCCCAAAATCTTTTTGTGGATTTGGACTAGTTTTAATCAACCAAAAGTGAAATCTCAAGTTTGTTTAGTGATCTTCTATTTTACCCCCTTTTTGGTCACTTTTTAAACTCTTTTTGCAAACTTGACTCTGGGAATATGTTTTTATACGTCTTGACTACTCATTGCTCAATTTTCAGCCAAAAAGCCAGATGAGGTACATGGATTGTGATCCATGTTCTACCTCTTTTTGACATGAGACTTTGTTAGTTTGTAGTCCCTACTATTTGGAAGCTATTCCCAAAGTCATTTTGGATTTGGATTAGATAAAGTTGAATTATTTTTAAATTTTTATTAGGTGGACTAACTTTAAGTAATTTTTTACAATTTCCCTGTTTTAAGTGTGTTTTTAACCTCAATTTGAACCCAACCTTTGGTTTCAGTTGATTGAAGTTAGTAGGTATTAGTTGGTCACAATTTTTCTTCAATATGCCTCTAGGGAATATGGATCACAATCCATGTTTCATCGCAAATTCTGCTTAAACTTATTGGCTTGCTTTTGATGAGTTTTCTGAGGCCCTTTGATACCAATGTTTTGAGTTTTGAACAACTTTTAGGCATCTACAATCAAATTTTCAAACTTTCAAGGTTATGTTCTTCCTAACCCAGAATATGGTTTTCAACCCTTCTTACTCTGATCTTTTTATCCCAATTTGATGGTGATGGTTTGTAATTACCCTACTCTATGTGCTGGAAAGGAACCTGGAATAAAAAGCAACAAAACAATGCAAACTAATGTTGTAACAAAAAATCGAATAACATTCTCAAAGTAGAGAGAAAACTTGAAGAATGAAATGCTTTTGCTATCTCACTCACAACTCTCTTTACCCCTCAAGGATAGATCTAGCTAGCCCCTCGACTCTTGACTCTATCAAACCCATGTTTAGCTACTTTACTACTAATGTGTAAATGGAATGGATGAAAAATATTTGGAAACAAACTCTAAGTACGCACTAGGTATCTCACCACCTAAGGATCATTCCCCAACAATGGTGCCAATGTTAGTGGATTGTTGCGATGGACGTCCACATCATAGTTTCCTGGTACCAACATACTCATGCCAATACTCAGGGAAGTGACTTGGATGGGGCAAGGAGACTCTTTGAGAGTGTCAATCCTCAAGAACTAAGAAGTGAACCTAACAAGCAGATAACAAACTCACAGACTGAAAAATCTATCTATGTTCGATCTCATTGCTCTCAATCATCACACCGTTTCAATGACTAAACAAGCTTAGATAGCCACAAAATTTTAAGGGAAGCTATATTAGGTCTAAGGGGACATGTCTACAAAGTTTGGTAGCAATATAAAAAGGTACCAAAATCACGATCCATCATTTACTAGGTCATAAAAACCATAAGAACTGCTCAAACAGGTCGATGTATGGTCTAATAACACTCTCCTATGGTCAAAATGTCAAAAAGCAATGATTTGAGCACTTAAAACTAAAGATAAGGCTTGTAGACACATAGTCACAAACCACAACAAAACTTAATGTGCTTATACTTGAAAGAAAGAGCAAGAGACGAGGAACACAATGAAATTTTTGGAATTGAATATGGATCACCCAATCAAGAGAAAAGTTGATTACGAAACTGAGCAGAGTAGCTGCTTGTACGTACGACAGAGCTCTCCATTTCCAAAAGATAATGTCAATCTGTGTTCAAACTAAGGCTTTTGGAATTTATATCTAGGGCTTTCAAATGGCGAATGGCCGGCTAATTTGGGCTTTGAGTACAAAATCAAATATTACATCTCAAAATCTTAAAGATTTTATAGCAAAATACATGGGCTCATTTACAAGATTCCCGAGAAAATATGATAAAATATATAAAAAATGTGGCTCTGGATAACGTGTCCAACTAGGAGGGTGCCCATAAGCTATATTGACCAAACACTCTACATGATGCCTTAGAGGATATTTAGTGCAACTGTTTTAGGATAGCATTCCTGTACGATGTATGCAAAGCAGACTTCTTAAAAAAACAAAGTTTCAGCTCTTGGGATTAACTTTACGAAATGAGGGTTGCCTACATAAGAACTAGATTATTCCCATGTAACCTCTCTTTTGAGATTTGTCGTCTTTTTATATAATAACAATGAATCAAATTTCTACACTTTGGTGCAATTGTAAAATTAATTATTTCCATTGTGTTTTTTTAGTAATTGTACATCTCAAGTTGTTCAATTTAAATGTTGATCGCAATCACATAGTCCACTTGGCCATGGAATAGGTCCATCGAGGGATCGTACGTAGGTTGCAGGTGGCCCAAAATGCACCACTTAGCGAGGGCCAAACAACGCCCTGGTCAAAATTGCCCCATGCACGTCGTGATGCACAAGGGATTTTTTGGCCCCCATCGAGCATCACAATGCACTATGGGCCACTTGCAGCCTATGCATGATCCTACTATTTTGACAAAATTTTTCCCAATAGCATCTTTTGACCACCCGATCTGAGTGATCACTCAGTTGAGGATTTTTGTAAAATCTATTTCGCCCACGTGTTTCTCCAATCAAAGTTGTACAAAGAAAATGAACAAAGAAAAAATAAACAATACAAAATGAGTTAAAAAGACAATAGAAAAGATTAAATTTTCTCAAGGCTTGTCTTTGTACGAATTACATTTGTGGGTATGGGACAAATGGCTAGCCTAATGCCAAGGGTTTTTGCAATTTCTTCAAGATTTGTCATCCTTGACCTAAGCTTAATGCACAGTGGAATAGGACCAGCCCATGGTGCTTGCTTGTAAAGGCATACCGTATGGCGGTGTCGGGGATAATGGGTTTGCGAGGTGAGCTGGGTCAATAACGGGCTGCTCGCTGTAGGAAATAAGAGAGACAAGATGCACAACACAAATCAAAATACACTGACGACACCATAAATGCTTACAGTTGACACCTTCAATGCTTTAAGCTGCTAATAATAAGACAAAGTGGAATTCGATTACAAATGCTTTTCGTTAACGGCATTGATAGAGTTAAGAGAGTTTAATGCTCTTAAATTTGACCAAGACTACAAATTTTTCACTCATGCCTGCCATTATCTAGAGCCTTTTGAAGCTAATTAGGAAGGAGGTATTTGGCAAAAATTCCTTGCCTAATGCCCTTGTATCTCCCAAATACGGTAGAGAGAGGTTATCCTCTCTCCTTCTTGCTTGCTTCCAAATTACAATTCCTACCATTAGCAGCACTAGAAGAGAAAATCTCGAGCTTATGGAGCTTAATCCTCACAAATTTGACCAAGAGTATGATCTCCCACTTATGCATGAAATCAACGCTTTAATATGGCTACAAGGATGTATGTTGCCATTGACTCTCCTAATCTCCTTCCCTTGCCAAACTTCTTATCCCGCTTCAATCTCCTCTGATCCTCCTTGCCTAGTCGAGAGCACAAAAGAGATTGGCTCGCAGTCCTCCCTTGCGGTGCCCTTATTAACCTTCTTATGATCGCCGAGGTTGAGATAGAGAGAGACCACCTTATCTCTTGCCTTCATTAAGAGAGAGAGAGAGAGAGAGAGAGAGAGAGAGAGAGAGAGAGAGAGAGAGAGAGAGAGAGAGAGAGAGAGAGAGAGAGAGAGAGAGAGAGAGAGAGAGAGAGAGAGAGCATCGATCTCCTCTTCCCTGAGATTGCCCTTGCTTTTCTTCTTCTACTTCCCTTCCTTGCGGAGCTCCGACTCCCCGCTCCTCTTTCTCCACTTCTCCTTGCCCATATCCCCTTTCCCTAAGCCTTCCTCGTCTTGCCTTGCCAAGCTCCACCTCCCCTCTCCTCTTTCTCCACTTCTCCTTGCCAAGATCCGCTTTCGCCAAGCCTTCCTCATCTTTCCTTGCCAAGCTCCGACTCCCCTTCCCTATGTTCCTTCCTCGTCTCACCTTGCTGAGCTCCGATTGCCTTGCTAAAACTCTTTATTCCACGCCTTATCTTCCCCTTGTTCTCTTCCCCTCCTTTTCCTTCGTTCGTTACCTTATCCCTTTCTTCCACACCTCATGCCTTCTTATTAAACCCCCTCTTCCCTCTAAGCAACGATGGCACCGTCTTTGCTAGGTGGGAAATCCTTTTGCTGACATGGCAGGCCCGAAATTCCGTCAACACCAAACTGCACGAGAGTGCCACAAAACTGAGCGCTAGGGCAAGCTCGCAATCTTCCCTTCCTTGGGTGCCATCACATCTGAGGCCTGTAGTGGCCGCTACGACTTACACTCTCCCTTCTTGTGCATCAGTCCACTACTTCATCCATCACCATGCCCTTTTTTTCCTTTCCCTTCACCCTTCAACCATGTTTTAATTATATGGGCGGCCATTGCCCCAAACCCTCTTGGGCGGCCATATTTTGATTGGCTTGGGTGGTTATTCGTGCTTTGGGTGGCAAGAGTGCGTGGGCGGTCCTCAAAGGGCACCACATTTGGCATGCACTTCAACTAAAGAAAAGCATTGTGAGAGGCTTCTTTTATGCAATTGGTGAAAACAGCTCAGTGCTTGCTTGCCACAACAATGTAGACCTTGCAAGAGTTGAACACATTCTAAATGATGACATTTTAGACAAGCAACCTTCAAGAACTTCATGTACATTTGTAAGGGTACCACATTTGCTATTCATATTGGTGATCAAAGCTTCACCAAAGCTTCCTTTGCTGACAGTATCATCGTGATTTTAACTGCCTATATCAGCATCTCGTATAATGCCACATGCCTTTAAAATGCAAATATAGGTGATTATTTTTGCCAAAAGACATTAACTTTGCATTAGATTAAAAATTTTCCAAGTTTATTTGCCACAACCATATTGGAACCTAGTAGCCTTTAATAACAATATCGTCTCGGATTCCAAAAATCATCCTGTTCAGCCTTGCCGGTGAGCCATTTTTCGGCTCTCTGTAATTGCCATAGTGAGTTATCTCACCCTATCAAATCACTCAAACACTGTGGTTACCCTCACCCTTTCACTGTATATAGGTGCGTGTGAGTTAGGGGACTTTTCCCATATCTCCTTACTGAAATAAAAAACCCTCAATTAGCTAGTCATTGGGCTAGTTGAGCCAAAAAAATAAAAAATATAAGTATATTATGGCCCATGCGTATGTAAATATTTCTTTGTATATAGGGCCTAAATAAAAGATTTTTTCATAATTATTTTGGTATTTATTTAAATATTTCTACCTAGGTGTGTGTTATTTATGCTCTGTACATTGCCTCACCATTACCACAATTTTTCTTACCATTTTTCATACTCTTTATTCCATATAGAAATATTTTCATGTAAGCTTCTCTTATATTTGGTGTAACTCCACCCCAACAAAAATCCAAAAAAACTAGTTTTATTTATGTGTATTTTTTTTCACTATTGTGATTTTTCCCTTCCTACATCTATTTTGTTTTTTTTCTAAAAAATTAGAACACCAAAAATATTTATCTTTTTATGGTAGCCTCATAATGAGAGAGATTTCTTTTGACCCCTTTATATTTTTTCCACTTATATTATTTATATTTGACATGTACATATTTTTTAGACCCCTCAATATTTGATTTTCTTAGTTGTACTATTCACTTATATCATGATCTCAACAATATCTTCAATTATAGACCTACCAAATAAGGTCAAGGGTAGGTGGCATGCATACATGCACTATGGAGGGCTCACTCTTGGAGGTATTCAAAAGAATCATCCAAAGAAGGACCCCACAAGGACCTTGTGCAGTGGAAAAAAACGGTCGGTTTTGCTGAATTTTTAAAAATCACTTGCTCTCCAAATTTGAAAAGGTAATACAAACAAAAGTTGTTGCTCGTGGGCTGAAATTTTGCCTCAAATTTTTTTATATTTTTTTGAGCTACGAGCTGTGAGCTATGATTTTATTAGTGGACCCCAGTTTTCCCATGCTATGCAGCCACACTCTCTCTTCCACTTATCATTTTCCTCTTTCACACACACTTCTCCACTCATCATCCCCACCTCTCTCGCCACTCCTCTCTGCACCCTACTCACCTTCTCCTCAACCTTGAAGAATAAGAGAAACCATGGTGAACTCATACCTCCCACACACAATTCCATTCCAAAATTGACCACCTAGTCTCATTTTTCCTCCTCCAAATTACCCATATCTATAAAAACAACCACAAAATTCAGCCTCTTCTCTTAAAAGACAGCATCATGGTGGTTGATTACTCAGCTTCAATTACCTTGTCTCTCAAGGAAGGTCAAGAGTGGAGAAAAAATGTACCGTCAAAGCTAGTGGACCGTCAACAAGCGTCAAAATTGGCCCTACTCGAGACACTTGGAGCATCAACCTTGTAAGAAATCCACCTTTTCTTACCTCTTAAGAGTTTTTCTTCCTTATTTGTATCCTACATGGATACTCCCATTGTAAATATCCAATTCCATTTGTAAATTAATAAAAATACTAACTCTGCTAACACTAACCCACTATGAAAAGTCCTATCACCTCCATTTCTCTCCTCTCTCTTTCCCCACCAACTTCTTGATAATTCCAAGCAAAAGAAATTAGGTAAATTGCTAAAAATCTAACCCAACCATGGTTAGAGGAGTAACCCTAGCCTTCAAAATTGCTATAAAAGGAGGGTGTAGCTAGCACAAAAAAGGAGAAGAAAGAGCACTATGCTATAGCTTGAGAAGCCAAGCTCAACCTCTTGAGAAGGAGCTCTTGAGTGGAATCTCATTGGCATTAGGCATATGTATGTGTTGTATTAGGGGTGATTAGCAAGGGAACTCTATGCCATTGTAAGAGAGAGTGATCATTCAATTGAGAGTAGGAAATCTATCATTTCTCCTACTAGTGTAAGCCCAACATTTGCTGAATCAAGGAGGGTGAATTTGGACTAAGCATGGATACCTTGTCTCCCTTCCAACGTGAAGTCATGGACAATAATGATGTGTAAGTGTCTTGGTGTTTTATTTAAGTTCTTGATAGCTTGTCTCCGGGTATTGTTATCAATTTAGCCATAAATCCCACATGTTGTAAGGGGGCGACAAGGTGGAGAGGACTCCCCTGGCCTTAAGACAGTGATTGGGGTGGCTTTTTTCTTGTGATGTGTTGTGGTGTAATTTACTCAGGCTATGTTGAACAAATACTAATCTCACTTGGATTGGTCATGACAGATTTGTAAGAAGGCATTAGTGCAACAAGCACCCCCTTCCCCCTTCTCTCTCTTTCTTACATATATATATTTATGTTTGCTTGATCATTAACGATACACTTCAAAGCAGCCCGAGCACCATCTCTCTCTCTCTCTCTCTCTCTCTCTCTCTCTCTCTCTCTCTCTCGTGTTTTAGTGTGTGAGAGTGTTCCATTGGTGTTAGGGTTAGTGTAAATTCCTTGCTTGTTTGTGGGTTGCTCTAACGATTCTCCTCTTTTGCGTCCTAGTTCGCTCTTAAACTAGGTGGTGCCCCTTGTGTAGTTGGGATTTGGCTGTGGGTTTGTTGTTTTGGTTTGTGTTGTGTTGTGCCCCAGCCCCATTGAGCAGCACGGGAGCATTGAAGGGTGTCTAGAGGTTGCTCTTCTTGTTGCCCGCCCCGTACTGCTTCAAATTGGTGCCCCCACTGAGGAAAACAACTCGTGTATGTTTTTGTGTAGGATCAACTTTTAGCATAGTCAAGTAGTTTGCATGAATCACGAGAGTTTGTATGATCCTTTCATTCCCATTGCAAGGCAAAAGATACACATAACTGTTAGTACTAAGTTGCAATTTCAACGGTTAATTCGTAGGATTTTAGGTCCTCTTAGGTTAGCCGAGATAAACACTTCGGTAAATCTTTTTATTTTGTCTCTCATTAGGTACGATATTAGCTTGGACGTCTATATTTTTGTGTTATTTTAAGCATTAGGACATGCATAGGCCATGGATAATGGCCCGGGAATAGAGGTTTTTCCCTTTCATTTTACTCCACACATTAGAATAAACGTTGCAATTAGTAGAAAGATCCATTTTCAACAACGAATGGTGTTCATGTTTGATGCCCAAAGAGTAGGAGAAATTCTTACATCACCAAACCCTGTCATTCTACCTCTCATCAACTACCACACTTCTTTTGATGTACATGTGTTCATTTTATTTTAAAATGAAGTGCAGCCCGGCAAAATAGTGTGTATGTTTGTTTTTTCTTTGTCCAAGTTGTTACAAGAAACAAAAAAACGATCATTTGTTCTAACTGGGAATGTGTGTGCAGTAAAAGTTCAATCCTTAGAGATCTAGCTCTATTACCAATTGAGTTGCAGGAGCAAGTAGTAAGGCGTCTCCCTCATAACAAGAGGGTGGTGAAGTTAAGACGAAAGGTCCTACGCGCGGATTCCATTTTCCTCTTGTTGTTGGGCACTAAGGAAGACCGCGCATTCATCCAACTAGTGTGTGCCCTAAGATTGGTAAATAGAGTGAAATTTGGCGTTTGGCGAGTGCATTTCACCATTGAGGAAGACTCTTCAGGAAACTTGCGGCCAGAGTTCATGCTTCATAGACTCACATTTGGAATTTTGTAGCACAAGTGGAGTCTTTAAATCTTGCAAACTTCATTGGACTTGATGAGGATGTTCTTTATGAAATTGTGAGAAGGTTGCCTCACTCCGACTGTGTGGAACTCGAAGTAAAGGAGCTCCTAGTCAATTGCTACTTTCTCACGGCCTTCGACGAGCATGAAGATCTAGTTTTTATACAAACCGCTTGTGCGTTGGGAATTGTAGAGCAAGTGCAATTTATCACTTGGGACGTGGTTGCTCTTTTGGATCCAGAAAATGAAGTTCCAGAGATTTCTGTTTATCGCCTTAGATTTGAAGAATTTCAACCCTTCTTAGAGCTCATCAATAGTCTACCTTTTTGTTTTGATCAAAAAAATCGAGACCTCATTGAAGCTTGGATAGCTGAAGAAGAAAACCTAGAGTGGTATTTTCTTACTTCTTCATTTGCAGGCGAGTGGTTCTAAATCTCTATTGTATCCCTTATTGTAACTCGTGTTGTAATCTTTCATAATAATGGAGAGCCAACGCCAAATGTCTGGATATCCTCTTTTCTTTGGAGAGCCTGGAGAGGATGCAGAAATATTTTTAGCAAATTTCAAGATGTCTTGCCGTATCAAGAGGATAGTAACCGATCAAGAACGTGTAGAAATGTTTGAGGTGGTCCTTAGGAAAGATGCTAGTACTTGGTTTGACTCTTTTCCTGAGGAAATTAAGGGGAATTACACAAAAGTTTTGAATCGTTTTAAGAGATACTTCTTTGATCCCCAAAACACTCAAAAACTATGGCAAGACATTGTTTCTCATAAGCAAAAAGACTTAGATGACTACTACTTGTACAAGCAAGAGTTTCTACGTCTTTGGACTCTATGGATACGAAATGTTGCTAACCCTGGTGATGGTGCAGAATTTTTAAAGAAGGAGAGGTTCATAGCCGGACTCTTTCCTGACCTTAAGGTAAAAGTTCAGGCGGGTGCACCTGCTACTTTTGATGCAGCAGAAACTAGGGCTGCTGAGAAGTATAGGAAACTCAAGTGCTTAAGGGGAGAGGTTCCAATAGAAGGTCTTAGACCCAAAGGTAAGTCACAAGCATCAACATCTAGGGAGCTTCCTGAGGTAACGGCTGAAAAGATTGAGAAGTTAAATGAATCTTTAAGCAGCCTGTCAATTCACCTTGCACAAGCTGTAGGTCCAAAGGGACAAGCAAAGAAGTCAGAAGAGAGAGAGCCACGAACTAGGAGAGTCTTGCAATGTTGGAATTGCGGTGAGTCTGGACATGGGATGTATAATTGTTGTTGGCCCCGTGGGGAGCCAGGGAGACCTAACTTGAATTACCCAGTGATGAATGCAGGTGAAGGAACTAGTCAGCAACCACGGCTTATACAAAGGACAAATGGAGCAAGACCACCTCCACAAGGAGTGGAAGGAGTTCCACCTTTGCCAGACCCAAACGTGCATGTGGTAGAGGTGACAAATTCAAGAGAGGTTGACATGGAAGCAAATGGCATTAAGCGTGGCTGAGGGAAAGGTAAGGAGAAAGAAGGAGTTACATCACAAAGTGACCATGGACGAGAAAAGAAGGCAAAGGAGACCAAGGAGGCTAAGAGGACTCAACGTCGTATCAACCTCCAAGACTTCCCTCTTCGACATGGAATGGCTCCATACAACCTGTTGGAAGACATGAGAGGTAAGGGTCCTGATATCTCATGGCCTCAATTTCTTGCATTATGTCCACAAGTTAGGAGGGATTTAACAAGGACAGTTAGCACTAGGAGAAAGGTAAAAGAGAGTGTGCTTGTTGTAAAAATTGCACAAGCTGAAATGAAAGAGGACATTACACCGGTGCTAGACTGTTACATCAAAGGAATATTGGTTAGGAAAGGTCTAGTGGATGGGGGTGCACAAATTTGCATCATGACAGAGGGACTCATGCAAAGACTAGGCATGCACATCCAGGAGACACCTGAAATCAAAGTCAAGATGGCAAACAATAGCAAGGCTAGGTGTGTAGGCATTTGTAAAAATGTCTTTGTAGAGTCCTTTGGCATTAAGAAGGCAGTGGATTTCTATGTCATGTCTACCAAAGGAAATGGTTACCCATTTATCCTAGGGAGACCATGGCTAATGAAAATGCGAGCTTTGCAGGATTGGGAGAGTGGAAAGCTAATTTGCAGGAACGACAATCATAAGAAAGTTGTCTTTGACATGAAGGAGCAACGCCAAGAGGAGCTCCATGAAGAATCATCTCAAAGTGAGACGGAAGAAGGTTGGACCGATAGCACTTCAGAAGAAGAAAGTAGCGGCAGCATTACTGAAGAGGAGTCTTCCATCGAAGTCATGGGGGTAAGGTTTAAGCCAAGCAACCAAGAGACCTCTTGTCAAGGCTTGGAGGAGGTAGGTCCTCAAGAGAATGAAGGTGTTCAAGATGAAGGGATGCTGTAAGGTATGCTATCAACAACACTTACAAAGGATGAAAGAGAGGAGTTCAAATGTGTGCTAAGGAAGTTTCCTAGGCTTTTTGCTAAAGACTACACCGACGTGCGTGGGGTAGATGTTGTTCAACACAAGATTGAGTTAAAGCCTGAGGCCACACCTAAAGCTCAGAAGCTACGAAGGCTAGGAGTTATAAAGGAACAGGCTCTACTCAAGGAGGTAAGAAAGCTTCTAGTAGCAGGTTTCATTTATCTAGTGAAGAATTCAGAGTGGGTCTCTCCTGTTGTTGTCACTCCTAAGAAAAATGGCAAGTGGAGGGTGTGTGTGGATTACCGTCCCCTCAATGAGGCAACAAAAAGAGATCACTTTCCCCTCCCATTCCAGGATGAGATACTAAATGAGGTAGCTGGTCATGAGAAGTACACTGTGTGCGATGGTTACTCAGGTTACTTTCAAATAGGGATTTCATTGGAGGATTAATTGAAAACAACCTTTATCACTCCTTGGGGTTGTTATGCTTTTAGAGTCATGCCATTTGTTCTGACAAATGCTCCTGCAACATTCCAACGTTTCATGAATATGGTGTTTCAAGCATTCTTTGGAAAGTCAATTAGGGTGTTCATTGATTATTTCTGTATTTATAAAATCATTGCATCTACAAAGGGTAGAAGAAGGTTTAAAGAAGCTCTACGACATGGGAGGTCAACTCAACCCCGACAAGTGCCACATAGGTAAGGATGAAGTGATCTTGCTCGGTCACAAGGTTTCCTATAAAGGCATTGAGGTGGATCCTTCAAAGGCAAAGGCTCTTATTGAGCTCCCATCACCGAAGAGTCTTAAGGAGGTCATCTCTTTCATTCAGAAGGTGAAGTATATGTCACGCTTCATTCACTTAGCCTCGGAGTTGCTTCATCCTTTGCAAAAGTTGACACAACAAGTAGAATTTGCATGGTCTGATGAACTTGAAGAGTATTTTTGTAACATTAAAGTCATTTTGTCAGAGCTACCAACACTCATGCCTCCTTGTTGGGAGTACACATTCTTTGTTAGCTCTAGTGTTGGAAAGAAACAATTGGTGCAGTTTTGTTACAACAAGATCCCTATAGTACCAGGATGCGGCCCATCTACTTTGCTAGTAGGGTCATGAATGATTTAGAGAGAGGCTACACGGAGGCAGAACTCATGATGCTTTCTCTCATGTTTGCGATAAGGAAGTTTAGATCCTACTTGCCCCCAAAACCTTTTGTAATTCTCACTGCAGAGAATTTGTTCCCTTGGGTGTCATCTCAAATGAATCTTAGTACTAGGATCTCAAAATGGATTATGGAGTTGCAAGAGTTTCAATACTCTTTCAAGGTAGAAGATAGTGTGCGTGCACAATTGGCAGGGATTCTCACTTATAGGGTGCATGAAAAGGAGATTAAGGTGCCTGAAGTAAAGACCCTACCATTGCCACCACCAAAAAGTATTCCTAATGCTTTTACCTTGTTCTTTGATGGAGCTTTTCGTCGAGCCACAGGAAAAGCAGGGGGAGGGCTAGTGTTGCTCAACCCAAGTGGAGAGGTGTTCACGAAAGAGAAGTTCAATCTACCAAGTTCAGCTAGAAACAATGAAGCAGAATATGACACACTACTTCATGGTTTAAAAATATGCATTGGCCATGGTATACAACGTCTCATGGTAAAAGGGGATGCACTTCTCATTGTGAAGCAGATTTTAGGCATTTGGGCATGCAAAAATGAAAGACTAAGGGCCAAAGTTCATACCATCCGTAGGCTATTTAATCAATTTGAGGAGGTGCAATTATATCATATTCCTAGGAAACAAAATGAAGATGCTGATTTACTTGCACAACAAGCCGTTGCATGTGTAAAGAAAGAAGTGCAGGTCATCATGGTGGCGGCTGCTGTGAAGCAACCGAGGTACCAGGGATTGGAGTCATTGGCTCCCATCATTGGCTACATTTTGGAGGGTGAGTTTCCATCAGACTTCACAAAAGCTCAGAAGAGGAGACTCATGAAGAAGGCAAGCATGTATCTCTTCCTAGAAGGCTCCCTCTATCAAAGAGGGAAGGATAAAGTGTGCAGAAGAGTACCAACTATCGCGGAAATTCCAGCCATTCTAAAAGGTTTGCATGAAGAGGCATGTGGTGGTCATTTTTCCCAAGAATTAACTGTGAAGAAGATTTTGCTTGCGGGGTATGTTTGGCCAAGTCTGCATGTGGATGTCCAACATTGGTGTAAAAGTTGTCACAATTGTCAGGTAAATGGGAATAGAAGATTGATTTATGGTCCAAGGCAAATTGTGCTTGCAAATGTACCCTTTGAAAAGTGGGGCATTGATGCTATGGGTCCTCTGCCTAGGACAAAAAATGGTAAACTCTACATTCTAGTGGCTGTAGACTATATGACTAGGTGGGTGGAAGCACAAAGGGTGGCAAAGGTAAATGAGAGGACAGTGAGAAAATTTGTCTACACTCACATTTGTTGTAGATTTGGCACACCTTTGGAGATTGTTTCTGATAATGGTCCAGGGTTTAGAAATGGATTGCTCACAGAAGTCTGTGAAGAACTTCGCATTCTACATCGTCACAGTACACCCTACTATCCCCAATCAAATGGTTTGGTAGAAAAAGCTAATGGTGTCATTGCAGGCATCATTAGAAAGATGGTGAAAAACAAGACAAAGTTGTGGGATGACTTCTTGGATGGTGCCTTGTGGGCGTATCGAACCACATATAGGGAAGCCACGGAGTTCACACCATTTCACTTGGTCTATGGTCAAGAGGCTTTACAGCCAATTGAACTAAACATTCCAACAATGCGACTTCATGGCAAATTAGCACAAGATGATCAAGAAGCATGGATGGATCAACTTCTTACCTTAGCTGATCTTGAGTGGAAAAGAGAATCAGCATACGAGTGCTATAAGAGGAAAGCCACACAGACAAAGGAGAAGCTTGACAAGAAACTGAAGGACAAAGGCATCAATGAAGGAGATCTTGTGCTAAGGTATGACAATCGACTCGATAATCGTTTTGATGCCAAATTTGAAACAAGATGGCAGGGGCCATACATAGTCAAGAAGGCTTTCAATTCAAGTTACCATCAACTTATGGACTTGAATGGGAAAGAGCACTCCAGGAAGGTAAACGGCTATCGCTTGAAGCCTTACTTGAGTCGCCTTCTACCAAAGGATCTACCAGAGCAAAAGGCAACTATCTCATGTAAGTATTGTTCCATGAAGCATGAGTGTAACACAAACCAAAATTCCAAGGGCCAAACAATGAAGATCTTGTCAAGGACTCTGAAGCACTCTCTATGGAAAAGATTCTCTATGATGGTACATGAATATACCATCATCCTGGGGGAGGGCTAATGATAGCCGTTTTTCGGCTCTCTGTAATTGCCATAGTGAGTTATCTCACCCTATCAAATCACTCAAACATTGTGGTTACCCTCACCCTTTCACTGTATATAGGTGCGTGTGAGTTAGGGGACTTTTCCCATATCTCCTTACTGAAATAAAAAACCCTCAATTAGCTAGTCATTGGGCTAGTTGAGCCAAAAAAATAAAAAATATAAGTATATTATGGCCCATGCGTATGTAAATATTTCTTTGTATATAGGGCCTAAATAAAAGATTTTTTCATAATTATTTTGGTATTTATTTAAATATTTCTACCTAGGTGTGTGTTATTTATGCTCTGTACATTGCCTCACCATTACCACAATTTTTCTTACCATTTTTCATACTCTTTATTCCATATAGAAATATTTTCATGTAAGCTTCTCTTATATTTGGTGTAACTCCACCCCAACAAAAATCCAAAAAAACTAGTTTTATTTATGTGTATTTTTTTTCACTATTGTGATTTTTCCCTTCCTACATCTATTTTGTTTTTTTTCTAAAAAATTAGAACACCAAAAATATTTATCTTTTTATGGTAGCCTCATAATGAGAGAGATTTCTTTTGACCCCTTTATATTTTTTCCACTTATATTATTTATATTTGACATGTACATATTTTTTAGACCCCTCAATATTTGATTTTCTTAGTTGTACTATTCACTTATATCATGATCTCAACAATATCTTCAATTATAGACCTACCAAATAAGGTCAAGGGTAGGTGGCATGCATACATGCACTATGGAGGGCTCACTCTTGGAGGTATTCAAAAGAATCATCCAAAGAAGGACCCCACAAGGACCTTATGCAGTGGAAAAAAACGGTCGGTTTTGCTGAATTTTAAAAGTTCACTTGCTCTCCGAATTTGAAAAGGTGATACAAACAAAAGTTGTAGCTCGTGGGCTGAAATTTTGCCTCAAATGTTTTCATATTTTTTTGAGCTACGAGCTGTGAGCTATGATTTTATTAGTGGACCCCAGTTTTCCCATGCTATGCAGCCACACTCTCTCTTCCACTTATCATTTTCCTCTTTCACACACACTTCTCCACTCATCATCCCCACCTCTCTCACCACTCCTCTCTGCACCCTACTCACCTTCTCCTCAACCTTGAAGAATAAGAGAAACCATGGTGAACTCATACCTCCCACACACAATTCCATTCCAAAATTGACCACCTAGTCTCATTTTTCCTCCTCCAAATTACCCATATCTATAAAAAAAACCACAAAATTCAGCCTCTTCTCTTAAAAGACAGCATCATGGTGGTTGATTACTCAGCTTCAATTACCTTGTCTCTCAAGGAAGGTCAAGAGTGGAGAAAAAATGTACCGTCAAAGCTAGTGGACCGTCAACAAGCGTCAAAATTGGCCCTACTCGAGACACTTGGAGCATCAACCTTGTAAGAAATCCACCTTTTCTTACCTCTTAAGAGTTTTTCTTCCTTATTTGTATCCTACATGGATACTCCCATTGTAAATATCCAATTCTATTTGTAAATTAATAAAAATACTAACTTTACTAACACTAACCCACTATGAAAAGTCCTATCACCTCCATTTCTCTCCTCTCTCTTTCCCCACCAACTTCTTGATAATTCCAAGCGAAAGAAATTAGGTAAATTGCTAAAAATCTAACCCAACCATGGTTAGAGGAGTAACCCTAGCCTTCAAAATTGCTATAAAAGGAGGGTGTAGCTAGCACAAAAAAGGAGAAGAAAGAGCACTATGCTATAGCTTGAGAAGCCAAGCTCAACCTCTTGAGAAGGAGCTCTTGAGTGGAATCTCATTGGCATTAGGCATATGTATGTGTTGTATTAGGGGTGATTAGCAAGGGAACTCTATGTCATTGTAAGAGAGAGTGATCATTCAATTGAGAGTAGGAAATCTATCATTTCTCCTACTAGTGTAAGCCCAACATTTGCTGAATCAAGGAGGGTGAATTTGGACTAAGCATGGATACCTTGTCTCCCTTCCAACGTGAAGTCATGGACAATAATGATGTGTAAGTGTCTTGGTGTTTTATTTAAGTTCTTGATAGCTTGTCTCCGGGTATTGTTATCAATTTAGCCATAAATCCCACATGCTGTAAGAGGGCGACAGGGTGGAGAGGACTCCCCTGGCCTTAAGACAGTGATTGGGGTGGCTTTTTTCTTGTGATGTAATTTACTCAGGCTATGTTGAACAAATACTAATCTCACTTTGATTGGTCATGACAGATTTGTAAGAAGGCATTAGTGCAACAAGCACCCCCTTCCCCCTTCTCTCTCTTTCTTACATATATATATTTATGTTTGCTTGATCATTAACGATACACTTCAAAGCAGCCCGAGCACCATCTCTCTCTCTCTCCCTCTCTCTCGTGTTTTAGTGTGTGAGAGTGTTCCATTGGTGTTAGGGTTAGTGTAAATTCCTTGCTTGTTTGTGGGTTGTTCTAACGATTCTCCTCTTTTGCGTCCTACTTCGCTCTTAAACTAGGTGGTGCCCCTTGTGTAGTTGGGATTTGGCTGTGGGTTTGTTGTTTTGGTTTGTGTTGTGTTGTGCCGCAGCCCCATTGAGTAGCACGGGAGCCTTGAAGGGTGTCTAGAGGTTGCTCTTCTTGTTACCCGCCCCGGACCGCTTCACCGGCAACTGACACCGGCCTCAAGCCATATTATCTCATCAACCCAGACTCGGGTTGATAGGCCGTAAATTGCTTTAGACTTCTCATGCTGCATATAATGCATACAAACCCTGCTGAGGCTGTAAAATTCCCAGATGGCACATCGGCCGAGGCGACCGACCTGGCACGAAACTGGCCCCCGAGGAAACTTAAACTGCCAATATCTTGGCAACCAGAGCTCCGATTGTCGATCTAAAAAGATGGGCGTGCTCCACAAAATGAGAACTTTAGGCCTATGCATTCATACCAAATTAAACCCTTCAGCAGTAGTTGCCCAATCCGGTACAGATCTACAATCAAGTCCAGCTTCAAACTACGATAACTTCCTCACCGTAGCTCCGATTCACAAGCCGTAAAGACAGGCCCCTAGAGCACCTTGAGCACTACAATTTTGGCCCATAAAATTCCATTTCTTATCACTTCATATATATACCCACTTTTAGAATAAAAACATAAGTTCTAGCCCCTTAAAGCCACATATGGCATACATTTAGCATTAAACTTGGCATGTTAACAAACCCTGATCATTGCTCAATAAATATGTAGGCTTCAAAGAAGCTTAACTTTGCATTTATTTGCTCTTTTTCCCATCATGGAAGCAGAGTGGCACATCCACCCTCTCTAAACTTGCACATACTCCAGCATGTGCCAACCGTCTTTCCCTTTAATTTGGATCATCAAAAGCTTCATCGGACACATTGTCTGATGCATACATATCAACATCATTCCTTGGTTTCTAATCTAAGATTTGATCCCCATAACTAAACTCACCTTCCTGTTTCTTGAAGAGTTTGATCCTTTTTCCTGCAATAGGCACTGTAAGCTCAGTGCCATCGAGCTCACATAATTTATATGTTGCATTGTCATAAACATGAAGTACTACATATAGTCCAAACCACTGCTTGACCATCTTTCGCATAGCAGAGTATTGATTTTCCAAGCTACTATTATAAATGAGTACGCAATCTCCATATTTGATAATGATAAGGATGTAGCCTATGCTTCTCATCAAATACTGCTTTATTCTTCAACCTTTCCTCCTTGAGCTTTTCTTTGGAACTATCTTCTTGATGCCACTCAAGTTGGCAAATACATGTAAAGCAGGCAAATATTTTGTAGACATATCTACTTCCCATGGCATTATAGTCCAAGACATAACTGCCTCCTTTGTAGGCATAATGGGTTTTTGCCCACGCATCAATTCAAATGACATATAATCTGTACATTGAAATATGCGTAGTGCGATCAACCCATAAAACAAAAGGTAGCAGCTTAGGCCAATCACCAATATGTCCTTGGCATGATTTTGCTAAAGCCTTACAATAGTCGGATGCCCTCTTTCACTTTTCCCATTACCCTCTGTATTGTATGCCGTAATAAGAGCCAATTTGATGCCCAAACGAGAAAAGAACTCACGAGCTTCATCTGCATCCAGCTCTCCTCTGTCAGTAGTGATTTTGTCAAAACAGCCATACCTGGAAATTACATCTTCAAGCAAAAATTTGGATATAGCACTTGTAGCCTTTGTACACAAAGCTCTTCCTTCAACCTGATTAGTGAGATCTTCTCTAGCAAGAACAATATACCTCATCTTCCAAACACCTACTAGCATTGTAATCAAATCTACTACCCACTTGTAATGCATAGCTAGTGGACAAGTAGGATGTAATCTGTCTCAATGCCGTACATTAGAATACTGCTGGCATACTAAGCATGTTTCCACAAATTGAGTAACATGTTTGTGAATTCCCTTCCACCAGTAGCGGTCCTTAATTTTCACAAAAGTTTCCCATACCCCTTTGTGTTCGACCCATAAGCTTTCATGAAACTCTTTAATCACCTGCTATTGAGTTGCTTTATCAAAAACAACTCATTGGGGTACCCCTCTTGAACGCTTTGGCTGCTTCCACAGATGGCCATCCTTTAAAAAGTAGCCATAAGCCTTCTTTCTGATTCTCTTGTACTTTTGATAACTCCATCCCTCTTGCTTGTTAAGAGTGCTTAGGTAACGGCTGATCAAAATCCATTCTCCATCATACAGCTCTTCATAAAAGACTTCAAAAACACAAGCATGAGTACCACAGCTTGCATGTAAATGAGAAGAGGTATAGAATTTTAAGCCCACATCATCACTAGTGGTAAGCATCTCCTCTTCATCTTCTTATTGGGCCCTTGACAACATATCTACAGGGTTATCTCTGCCTACAATGTGACAAGACTCTGGGTTAAGAGACTTAATAAAGGCTATCCATCGCAACATTGCAATGTCCGGAGTAGTACAATTTGCAATCATCCCTATCAATGGTAAACAATTTGTCTCTACCACAACTGAAGCACCTATAAAATATTCTTTGGCGAACCTCAACGCAGTAGCAACACCCCAAAGGTCTCTCTTAACTTGTTGG
Organism: Adiantum capillus-veneris; assembly: GCF_014529385.1. Taxonomy (NCBI): domain Eukaryota; kingdom Viridiplantae; phylum Streptophyta; class Polypodiopsida; order Polypodiales; family Pteridaceae; genus Adiantum; species Adiantum capillus-veneris. The sequence goes on from NC_140935.1 coordinate 104,686,631, forward strand.
TAACCTCTTTCATGATCATTAAGCACTTTTGCTCCAAACAGGACTGCATACCTGTGACCATCCTCATCATCTTGACCTATAGCCTCCCTACCCAATACCTATCGGGCTAGTGTCAACGGTTAAGATCACTGGCCTTCCACACTTATAGTCAACCTTTCTCAAGGTAGCAGCCTCAAAAAGCATTGTTTTCAATTTTTTGATGGCCATTGTATGAGCTTCTTCCCATACAAACCTTTTACCCTTCCTTAGCAATTGATAATGTTATAGAATTGACATTTTATTATCTATTGCAGCTGACAAGTGGCAAAAGCATCACCAGATAATGGATTATGCAGAAGGATGTTACATTTTATGTTTATTTGATTATTCAAGTGCTCTTTATGAGCTTTGGCCAATTATGTCCGGCCGGCCAGTTTGTAACCAATTTGACCATTCAAGAAATCTATATAACAAATACGTGCAAGAGGGAAATGGTCACTCTTGCACGGGGGGAGATTGTACCCAGTGCTTGTGTCTTGTTCTCTCCTCTACTCTCTTCTCTCTTGCCGTGCCGGCGTAGCACTCCGCTCTAGGAGGTACGCCTACACGTGTTCTTTCGCTCTCTCCCGCTCTCTATCTCTCTCTGTTCGTGTACGACTTGATTATATGCTCACAGGTTTCGTCAGGTATGCGTATTGGCGGTGTTTTGTTGTTTCCATCATGCTATTCGAGGTATTTTGCGGGACGCTACGTCTTCCGTCTGTAACAGTGGTATCAGAGCTGAGGCTACGCTCCAAAGATTGCAGATTCGTATAACCAAAAGCTAAGTGCTATTGTATTCTCCTAGTTTAAAAATGTATAATTTGATGTCCTTGTTTTATATTATGTTTTTCATGCAAATTTGGTGTTAATCCTTCATTAATTTGTAATTACTGAAAGATATCTAAATAAGATAGTATAAATGACAATTTTATACTATAAGCGCGATAAATATCGTCATAGGATTTGTATTGTAGACGAAGATGAACAATAATAGGAGAAAAATTAGAGGTGCTTTGTCATAGGAAGGATCTTTTTGATGAGATTTGAACTTGAGGCATGCTCCTCAAGCGGGAGATTCAATCACCATTCCACACATAATTGTTACGAAGTAGAAGCGGAGAGATCACATAGGATGTCGTGGGACAACCCAGGAGTCAAGGGACATATATGTACCACTACCGAAGTGTCGAAGGGTGGCTGGCTCACACCCAGTATTGTCGTATAAGAAAAGAAGTGGCGTGACAATAGCTAAGGAAGAAAACCCATTAAAAACGACCTTTTATTTTAATTGGGCAAGGCAGACTCTCGAAATCGGGCAAGAAGACGTCCCTTGAGCATGGCACTTTGCATCTGCCTCTGCTATCCTCTACCCACTCAACTCTGCACGCACCCGCAAGTTTATTTAATTTGTATTTTTTTTTGTCAGCATGCAATGGTCCCAGTTGCGCCGGCTCTGATGTGCCGATGCCTCTCTCTGGACGGTCAATTGCTCACCAAGAGCCCTCATCACTTACGTGCGGCTGTGAGCCTCTCTCTTTTTACCAGGACTGCCGCCCACTTGATGTACTAATATGGCGGACACACGCTGACGGGGCAGGGCCTGCCAAGCTAACGTCGCTGGCAGTAGTCTGGAATCGCTCAAGGAGGGAAGCAACGTCCGACTGCCACTGCCGTAGAACTGATCATCATTGCGCTGCTCACCAACACTCACACTAGCTGTAATATCATTGGCCTTTCCTATCCACATGATTCGTTTTGCATGGCGGCGCCCCTTGTAGCAAGCTGCATGCGCCACTGGTGCCAAACATACTGTGGGTTGCAGTTGAAGCGGCCTGCAGTTGGTGCATACACTCAACAAAAAGCAGGGGTGCTCCTGATCACACGTCACCTACCCAGCAATAAGTGGCACCCATAGTTCTGAGGTGCAACCAATCCATCTCGTCGTGCCCACCACCACTCTCTCACCTCGTGGAGCCGAAACCACTCATGGGAGATGCAGCCCCTCGTTATCTCTCGACCACTTGCAAAAGCAGTAGGCTTGCAACGGGTTGCTCTCCACTGCACAACTCATCAACTGCCATGCAAACACCTCTCTCTCTTAGTTGCCGCTAGCCTTTGGGCCCGCATGGCGTCCACCACCGAGCAATCAATGGCGGCTGTAGTTCTGAGGACCTCGTGGTGCCCACAACCTCTATCTCCAGCTCACTTCGACTCGGCACACCCACCTTCACTTCTACCACACCTTGCGCATGCAGCCGGGTACCCCCTACTGGGATCGATCCCTCAACGGAGACGTTAAAATTTAATCACAGGGGAACTTGGAAGCTCACTCCCGCCATGAATGATTTTGCTTCTTTTCGAAGCTGCATATCTATGTCGAAGGTGAGCTTCCTTCACAGAACTGGTTGTTGTCTGCTTCATTGATCTGTGGCAGAAATCCGCATGGTTTCTGAGCATCATTTGGTACGACATCTAATCATGCGGTCTTCTCAAAGAGACGCTCTGCTTTTGTCATACACCAGACTGAAGCGCAAGGTTTTGTTGGTTAAGATACAAGTAGCTCCCACATAGGAGCAGATGGCAGGGCAGATTTTATGTGGATTTTGATGTTACTTGGTTGAAGTGCTATCTAGTAAGGATTTTTAGGCTTTGTCTTGACATCAGCATTCCTTCCATTGTCTCTTTGCTCCTAGAAAATGAGAGGTCGCATTGACCCATTGAAACCTATGAAAAGAGCTCGCATTGAAGAGGAAGGAAATCCACCTAATGAACTCAGCATCACAGCGAGCCTGTCAAACAACGCTCTCGCTCTCTTTCTCTCAGTTCTCATCGAAGGCCATGCATTTACTCATTTACTGTTCGCGCCAACACCCCATCTGACTCTCTCTGTCTCTCTACACTGACCAATCCCCCACTCCCTCGCTCTCTCTCCCCCTCGTCTGTTACAGTGGCGCCGCCAGACAAATACAAGAGCAACATCTATTTTATGTGCATGCTGATTAGGAAGACACTGTCTAAACTCTTCAGGAATGCTTACGACCCCCCCCCACCCCCCGTCTCCTTCTCTCTCTCTCTATCGCTCCCGGGACGACTGGGTACAGAAACGGACATTCTGCGAAGCATTGACCCGACGAAGATGACGATGCTGCTGATCTAAAATAAACAAATAAATTTTACTGTTCTTTTACTTCGTTTTAATTTGTACCCCAGCATCGGAGTAGATTCACACTGATTGTATCTGTTTCACAACATATGTAAGTTTGGCTTTTTGAAGACGCATAATATAGCATTTCATTTCATTTCGCTTTATCTGTTTCCCCCCCCCCACCCCCCCCCCCCCCCCCCCCCCCACTACGACCCGCTAGAGGCACACATTCACAGAGCTCTTAAGCGACCGCTGTAATCCTTTCTTCGACAATGCGTTGTTGGACATTGATGATGATGATGCTAGCTTTTAATTCGTCAGTCTTTCACTTTACTTCATTTTAATTTCGTCACCAAGCATTGGTTTAGATCCACAAGGATTATACTAGTTTGATCCTGTAGGCCTTTTGCAGTAGGTTCATATAACATTTCATTTCATTTCTCTTTCTCTCTTTCCCCTCCCAATATGACCACTTATAGCGGTGGACATTGCCAGAAGCTCTTCCATGACTAATGCAATAATTTTTGCGATGATGCCCAATGCCGAGCATCTATGGAACTTGACGACGACGACAATGATTTTTGTCTATTTTCGTACCTAGACATTGTATTAGATCCATAAGGACTATCTCACTTTGTTTTCATAGGTAATTTTCACATTTTAAACACGGCTCGTGCAACATTTCATTTCATTTTTCTCTCTCTCTTCACAACCCCCGACCACCTTGTTATGTTTTGGTCATTGACATCAATAATGTTGTAATTTTGACAATTACAACATATATTTGAATAATAATACAATAATTATATATATATATTTAATTATTTAAAAGGAATTAATCTAAAGTATATAGCGAATGAATGGTATACTAACTGATATATGTATATATATATATATATATATATATATATATATATATATATATATATATATATATATATATATATATATATATATACACACACACTATTAAAGATGAGTGTGTTCTATTGATATTGACAGTGCTTGTTGTCCAACAAAGGATCATGGTCTGTATTCATCGCTAGAAACCTATTGTCATTTAACCTCTAGCGTCTACGTACCACTCCTTCATCACTTAATGTTCATTCATCATTTGATGTTATTGACTGTTATGCACACATATCCATAGTTGAAATTTGTATAAATTTTGGGGATGTTTATTCAAAGTTGCCCTCTTTAAATGGCTCATTCTACACTTACTAATTGCACTGGTCAATCCTGCAAACCTTATGTTCTTTTATTTTTTCACAATTTTACGGCTCCATACCATCACCTGAACTACCCCATTTTTGACTTTATTGTAATTAGCACACCATTAAGGATGCAAGTGTTTTCAGTATACCATTTACATGAATCCTCTCTTTGTTTTGCAAAATTATTTTAACCCTTTTTGCTTGGTACTTATTTGGTTCAGTATACCCTCAAGATGATTTGCCAATAAGCCCTGCAGCTACTCATGTGAGCCACGGTGTTTTGGGATAGTGCACAACAATTTGTAAGTGCCTTGATATACTGCACTGCGATGTCAACATAGTAACTATTTTTTCTCCTTTATGCCTTGTCTAGTCCACTGGTCACAAGCACACAGATCCGCCGATTTAGGCAGTGTGTCAATGCTCATCTAGTGCAGATTCACCGATTTAGGCAGCACCAATTATCTTTGCAGATCCGTCGATTTAGGCAGCACACTGACAAATTGCAAATTCACAATGGTAAATGAAGATCCTCCGATATAGGCAGCATTAGTGTAGATTCGCCGATTTAGGCAGCACACTTTATTGGTGTAGACTCGCCGGATGAGGCAACACCAATCACAAATTCATGCTGCAGTGGCTGGCCACCACTGTAACTAGTATGATTTTGTTACCCGGGTACATAATGAAAGTGATTTGGATTTGGACTTGTGGAATTGATATTGGATTGGGATTTGGTATCTGATGGTTATTTTATCACGACAGTGTGTATGTGATGAGACTTGACATTATGAGATTGATGATGAGTGTGACCAATGATATCCTGATTCATCAGGGTATGACATATATTGCTTATTCTAGTGGTATGGGACACTAGAATAGGTAGTATGTGGATGACGGCAGGCATAAGCAATATTGTCTAATTTTATGATTTTTTTTACTATTTGATACAGATTTCTACTCATTGTTTTTGACAAGTATTGTTTGCAGATTTCTATCTTTGCAACTGAGGACAGTTGCTTTCCAACGGAGAGGTATGTTATAGAATTGACATTTTATTATCTATTGCAGCTGACAAGTGGCAAAAGCATCACCAGATAATGGATTATGCAGAAGGATGTTACATTTTATGTTTATTTGATTATTCAAGTGCTCTTTATGAGCTTTGGCCAATTATGTCCGGCCGGCCACTTGGAAAACCAATTTGACCATTCAAGAAATCTATATAACAAATACGTGCAAGAGGGAAATGGTCACTCTTGCACGGGGGGAGATTGTACCCAGTGCTTGTGTCTTGTTCTCTACTCTACTCTCTTCTCTCTCGTCGTGCCGGCGTAGCACTCCGCTCTAGGAGGTACGCCTGCACGTGTTCTTTCGCTCTCTCCCGCTCTCTATCTCTCTCTGTTCGTGTACGACTTGATTATATGCTCACAGGTTTCGTCAGGTATGCGTATTGGCGGTGTTTTGTTGTTTCCATCATGCTATTCGAGGTATTTTGCAGGGACGCTACGTCTTCCGTCTGTAACAGATAAAGCGCCTCTACAACATGAGCAAAGTGCGGCAACCAAATACGATAAAATACACATGCACCCAAAAATCTCTGAACCTCAGTGATCGATGTACAAGTTTCTTTCATCTTCTGTATAGCTTCAACTTTAGCTCGACTCTTCCATCTGGGCCACACATACGCCCCACAATTAAAACCTCTTTAGCACCAAAAATTGATTTTGGCCCTGAATGTGTCAAGTTAACTTCTTCAAGCTTAGATAAAATGGCATCACAGTCAGCAATATGCTAGGCAACAAACTGTCGGGACCCCCTCTGGTCTTTTACCTCATCGTTGAACCCTTCTTCACATCCCTTGATCGGAAAATCATCGATGAAAGGCATAGTAACATGAGGAATAAAATTTTTAGGACCTTATTCATGCCATTCATTATGTGGGCTACATAGTTCGTAGCACCCTGTGGTATAGTGCACATCCTTACCAAACCGAGAAGTGTACCCATTGTAGTAAGATCCGTGCTCTCCAATGCAAGCTGAATCTAATCATATCCTGAGTAAAGATCACCCATAGAGTAGATGGATCTTCCTGCAAAGGCTTCAGCAAACTCGTCCACTATTGGACCTATACCCACATTGCAGATTGTTACCTTATTGACTGGTTGCATATCCTGAATGAACCTTAGGATACCATTCTTCTTTGGAGCAGTAAACCACTGGTTTGAGTATGGTGCACATGACGGTTCCAAAATGCCCATCCTTATCTTCTCATTCAACAAATCAATGAGCTTTGGTAAGTGAGCTTTGGGTACCGGAATAGGACATAAACTGTATGGCATATGAGGAACAATAAATATAACCATAGGAGAAACAACATTTGGGTTTTTTGCACCCAATCTCATCAGGCTCAAAAGAAAAGGTTTTACCATGATTTCCAAGCATCTCTCAAAAGCACTTGATCTCGTCTTCAGTAAGGAAATCCTCCTCTCCAATTTTCAGCTGCTTCAATGTCTCTTCAGTAAACAGGGATAGTAAAAGGGCTATTTAGCTAAATAGCCCTTTTACTATCCCTGCTTCAAACCTAGAGATGTTAATCCCAAAAACCCCAAAGAGAAAGTCTCTCTTTGCAAGAGCTTCCCCACCTCCGTGCCACCATAGTCCCGCTTTATAGTGGCACCCCAAGAAAATCCTGTGAAAACCTGTGTTCTTTGAACTCTTTGCGTATCTTCGGCCATGGATGATCACGTAGGCTATCTTTGTTTCTGGCATGTTCTACACACACAGTCAAAAGCTAAATATCCCTTTTACTATCCCTGCTTTGGATCCTTGCATATGCCGAGCCATCATCTAACACCTTTGTTTCCATGCGCACAACCGTAATGTAGGGTTGTCTCAGTATGAGTGAATAGGATGAGTGCTCCTGTATAAACAAGTTTTGTGCATCACAAACATCCCTGATAGTTACCTTAAAATTTGCATATGCACCATAAAGATCCCCTGGAAGCATATTGGTAGCTCAAATCCACCAACCGTGATCAACATCAAAAGGCCATTTTCCTTTCTTATCCAAGATTTTTGCCATAAGATTGATTTCTGACCCATGGTCCACAAGTGCTAAAACTGACTCTTCAATGTCCCCAAGCTTCACGATGGTTTCTGTCATTGCTCTAGTCCAAAGAGTCCTAGAAAAGGGACTCCTGGGCACAACTTCCTCATCTCCATGTCATTAAAATGAACATGCCTTACCTCAGATATGACTGGATTTGAAACCATCATAGCCTTTGACTTTTCAATTTCAAATGCCTCTTCATAAGCATCCAAAATTGACTCAATGTGATGGATCATTTGGATTTTAACTACATCAGGTTCCTGCTCACTTGGTATCTGGAGTTTCCTCTTGATAATTTCTATAATCTCCTCATGAAACTCACGCTTGGCAATTCCCAAGATGCCACCCAACATGAGCTCCCCTTTGCTATTGAGAATGTGCTCTTTAGAAACCTTCTTTAGATCTATAGCCAACTCAATGTAAGATTTCAACTTATAGGAAGGTTCCTTGGGTTTACCTTGCTTCTTATCTTTTGATGCAGGCTCTTCCATTAACACTTCTGGAGTAGGTTTGGGAGCAGGCCCTTCATCTTGCTTACTGCTAGATCTGGTTGCTCTTTTTGAAGTTCTTGCAATATCTTCATCTTTTTTGCACTTCTCTTCTTTTTTGAAGGCCTAGATATAAGTACATATACTAAAAGTGAATCTACCGGATCTACCCATCCTATAGTTTCTCTAATGCAATTCCCAACATGACATAATTTTCCATGAGTCGCCTTGCCTTCTTCTGCAGTCTTCAAAGAATAAGGCCACAAATCACCTTTAGTTCTTGCACCTTCATCATCTGCATTATTGTATACCTACAACCCATATGTAGCTGCTTCTACCATAGCCACATTATTTGTATTTCCTCTGCTAACTTCTTCATGCCACCCCTCCCAAAATTCAAGCGGAGTGGCTCACCTGTTGCTTTGAGATGAATCTTCTTGTCTTTTCAAAAGACCACATTTTTCTTGTAAGCTTCATCAAAATCTTCATAGTCTTTGCGTTCATGATCTTTACTATCACACCACATGCAGTGGTCATCCCAATCCTTGCGTGGAGGACATTGCCTGGGCTCTGAAGTTGAACCCTTGGTGCCTACCCCTTCAAGATTAATTGCTTTCAAAGTTAGATTTAATTCTTATATACCTTTGATCAGCTCATCAAGAACAGGCTCCTCTACTTTTTGTTTTCCACAGGCTGACTTTTCCTTAATTTCTTCATCCGTTGTCTCCATGGGATCAACCACAATCAGCTTATCCACCCTAATGTGCCACTTTACAATTGTGTTAATTGCTTCAAAAACGAGCTTCCAATCAGATGTTAAACCCAATTCACCTATTGAATCCTCAAGTAGTTGCACCAAGCTCTTTTAAAGCCGTTGGAAAGGGGAAAATGGAAAAACCACTAGCACACAAATTGAATGCCTCTCTATAGCCCAGTGATCTGACAACACCCCTATCCCCTATTTAACACACACCTCAATACACAATCTACAATCTACTATTGACCAAGCCCGTACCCAACCAACCCTTACTACATGCATCCCGTCGCAAAGCATACCATGGCTTTAAGGCTATCATCCTTTAGAACACCCATATATCCACACATAGACCGCCCTATAGCAAACAAGTCATAGACCTCGACCAAATCACTGGTGTGTATCCCTTCGACCTCAAACTTGGATCCATTTTATTCATGCCACACCCACAAATTTTGTATCCTTTGCACACACCAGATTCACAGAGAAACCACTCAGATACATGACACGCACTTAGGCATGAGAGAAAAAGAGAGGTAATATGCACTTCAACATAAAAATGTAGAGGTTGTGTTGATGTCAAATCGTTTGGGTTTTATTTGGGAAGTGTACAATGATGCTTTTCAGAGAAAACGCCCTCCTTCCCTTCATTGCATCAACCTCCCACACAAGGAGTGCTCGTAGCCTTTCCACGCCCCGTGACGGCACCCCTTCAAGGCTCACGGCCATCCAGCTTTGTTCTTGGTGGCATCTGCAAGCTTCAGCCCTCTCGATCTGCAGTAACCACCACCCCTTTCTTCACCTTGGCAGCCTCCAATTTCCCTTGCCCTGATCACGGCCAGCCTTTTGGCGGCTCTACACACCCAAGAAGCCCGGCCTCTCTGCGTGTAGGTGCCCTCGCCCTCTAAAGTCTGCCTCCCAAGCCTGTTCACGGACCAGCTCTTCACGCTCTGGCACTTGGCCCTTGTCGGCTTTACTCCATACAAATGGCGCTCCTTCAAGCCTTTCGTTCCTCTAATAGAGCCATTCTCCTCTTGCCCTGCTCATGGCCAGCACCTTGCGGCCTCCAATCCCCTCATGCTTGCCTGCAGCTCCGTTTACAGCCCTCCAAGTTCCTGCACAGGTCGCCCTTGCAATTAACTGGTGAGCCCCTCTCCTTGTAGCTGCTTACGGCCTTCCCTCTTTTCTACATGAGCCACTGACCGCCTTCAATCCACCTCCCTTCACTGGCCACAGCCCTCGGCGATCCCGGCACTTGCCAACCTGCAGGTGTCCCTCCTCAGGCCAGTTCTTTGCCTTTAACACCTGCTCCTTGGGTACTCCTTTGTACCACGAGCCCCCCCATCTCACTGGCGCCTCTGTGGCCTTCCTCTTGCTCACGGACAAGCTCAACTACTAGCCCTCCTGCAAACTGACGGCCCTCTTTCTTTGCAGCGCTGGCCCCTCCTGGCCGTAAGCTTCTCCGCTCGCTGTTGGCGAGCCTCCTCATGCCATGCAAACTGGCAGGCCCCCTTGCCGTGCCATCCACCTGTCTTCTTACGCCTTAGAGCACTCCAGACGTGGCGCCACCACCCTCCTGTAATAGAGTTTATCTATTCTTTTTATAAAAAGATTGCAGTCCTCAGGTTTAACTCCTTTAAAAAATTATAGCTTGCCCACACATCCCATGGCTCTGATCATCGACCTACCCTTCATGAACATCTTTGACTACCGATGCTAGCTAGAAAATCCAATTAGCTAGCTTGACCACCATCAAAACAAATTTCCAAGGCTTCATCTGCATGGCCATAAGTCAACAAAGTTTACTCTGCAAAACAAGTTTTCTGGTGACGAGATCTCCGTCGGGAGATGTTACAACCGCCTTGACTCGAAAGTTGTAACTGCTCACCATAATTTTTAGTTGGAGAAGTGTCATTCCCCGGTATGAGAGCATCCAAAGACATTTGGACTCGTCAAACACAAGGAAGCATTCTGCATATATTGTGGCATCATTTGAAGATGAGATCCTTCATCCCTTGGCACCTTGAAGCATCATGACCTAGAAAGATTCTTAACCATATCTGACCTATTAAATGTCTCATTTGGCACACATATCTCAACCATGCTAGTTGTACCTTGCATCAAATAGCCAATGAAGCACTTTGCCATCTGCTTGCAAATATCCATGTACCAGGTTTTGAGCTCTCCTTGGGCTGACCAAGTCCGGCTGCACCACCGTGGGTCAGCAGGTTGGAAAAATAACTCTACCCGTTCTGGTTTCAATGACCACTGCTCTCCTATAGATAGCTGCTCAAATTTATTTTTAAATTCTCGTAGCAGCTCTCGTACAGATAAATCCTTGTTTTTTTTATGGATCCACTTCATAAAACTTTGCTTAGTTACCCTTTGAGAATCTTCAAGGAAATACTCCTCCTGTAATGTCTTTTTAAAATTTTGCCACTTTGGTCCTTTTGCAGCCTGTATCTCCCCAATTCAAGCCCTAAGCTATGGCATGACAATCAAGGGAAAATCTTCAACTGCTTCATGATCATCAATCCCATTATCCTCCATGGATTGCTCATAATCTTTGCAATATTTTGAAATATCTCGACCTTCAAACCGCTGCATTTTTTTTGTTACTGCTTGTCGAGCTTTTCGTATCCGCTCATGCAAATTAAATGGTTAATGTTGTGCAATCTATTACTACTACATGTAAGTAGCAAATTGTTGCATCAATATGTGCTACATCACCGTCCCTTGCGGTGTAGTCATCTTTCTCTATAAAATTTTCCCACCCTGGCTTAGTTTCACGTTGGTTTCACCAAAGATGTCGGGGATAACTGGTTTGTGAGGTGAACTGGGTCAGCACCGGGTTGCTCGCTGTAGGAAATAAGAGAGATAAGATGCACAACAAAAAGCAAAATACACCGACGACACCGTAATTGCTTACAATTGACAACTTGATTGCTTTAAGGTGCTAATAATAAGCAGAAGTGGAATTCGATTACAAATGTTTTCCGTCAACGACAATGATAGAGTTAAGAGAGTTTAATGCTCTCAAATTTGACCAAGATTGCAAATATCCCACTTATGCCTATCATTTGAGCCTTTTGAAGCTAATTAAGAAGGAAGTATCTGGCAAAAATTCCCTACATGATGCCCTTGTATCTCCAAAATACAATAGAGAGAGGTTATCCTCTCTCCTTCTTGCGTTACTACTTACTTGCTTGCTTCCAAATTACAATTCTTGTCGTTAGCAGCACAACAAGAGAAAATCTCGAGCTTATGGAGCTTAATCCTCACAAATTTGACCAAGAGTATGATCTCCCACTTATGCCTGCAATTAGAGATTTAATCTGGCTATAAGGATGTTTGTTGCCATCGACTCTTCTAATCTCCTTCCCTTGCCAAAACTTCTTATCCTGCTTCAATCTCCTCCAATCCTCCTTGACTAGTCTAGAGAGCAAAAGAGATTGGCCCAGTCCTCCCTTGCGATTCCCTTATTAACCTTCTTATGATCGCCGAGGTTGAGATAGAGAGAGACCACCTTACCTCTTGCCTTCATTGAGAGAGAGAGAGAGAGAGAGAGAGAGAGAGAGAGAGAGAGAGAGCGAGAGAGCATCAAGCTCCTCTTCCCCAAGATTTCCCTTGCCTTTCTTCTTCTCCTTCCCTTCCTTGGCGAGCTCCGACTCCTCGCTCCTCTTTCTCCACTTCTCCTTGCCGAGATCCCATTTCGCCAAGCCTTCCTCGTCTCGCCTTGCCGAGCTCCGACTCCCGTTCCCTATGTTCCTTCCTTGCCGAGCGCTGATTGCCTCGCTAAACCTCTTTCTTCCACGCCTTATCTTCCCCTTGTTCTCTTCCCCTCCTTTTCCTTCATTCGTTACCTTATCCCTTTCTTCCACACCTCATGCCTTCTTATTAAACCCCCCTCTTCCACCTAAGCAAAGACAAAACTGTCGTTGCTAGGTGGGAAGGCCTTTTGCTGATGTGGCAGGCCCAAAATTCCATCAACATCGAACTGTGTGAGAGTGCCATCAAAACTGAGCGCTATGCCGGGCAAGCTTGCAATCTTCCCTTCCTTGGGCGCCATCATCTGAGGCATGTAGTGGCCGCTACGACTTCCACTGTCCCTTCCTGTTCATCAGCCCGCTGCTTCATCCATCACCATGCCCTTTTTTTTCCTTTCCCTTCACACTTTAACCATGTTTTAATTAAATGGGTGGCCATTGCCCCAAACCCCCTTGGGTGGCCATATTTTGAATGGCTTGGGTGGTCATTCGTGCTTTGGGTGTCCATAGTGAGTCATCAGACGGGTGGCCCTCAAAGGGCACCACATTTATCATGCACTTTGACCAAAGCAAAGCATTGCGAGAGGCCTCCTCTATGCAACTGGTGAAAACAGCTGAGTGCTTGCTTGCCACAACAATGTAGACCTCGGCGCAACAGTTGAACACATTTAGTAAATGATGACATTTTAGACAAGAAGCCTTCAAGAACTTCTTGTGCATTTGTAAGGGTACCACACTTGGTATACATATCGGTGATCAAAGCTTCACCAAAGCTTTGATCACCTTTTAGACAAGAAGCTATCAAGAACTTCTTGTGCATTTGTAAGGGTAGCACATTTAATATACATAAAGCTTCCCCAAAGCTTCTATTACTGATAGTATCATCGTGATTTTAACTGCCCATATAAGCATCTCGTATAATGCCACCACATGCCTTTAAAATGCAAGTATAGGTGTTTGTTTTTGCCGAAAGGCATTCCCTTCGCATTAGATTTAATTTTTTTTTAGTTTATTTGCCACAACCATATCGGAACCTGGTAGCCTTTATTAACAATATCGTCTAGGATTCCAAAAATCATCTTGCTGAGCCGTGCGGCGGCAACCGACATCGACCTCAAGCCATATTATCTCATCAACTCGGACTCGGCTTGACGAGCCGTTAGTTCCTTTAGACTTCTCAAGATGCATAGAATGTATACAAACCCTAATGAGGCTGTTTCCCAGATGGCACATCGGTCGAGGCGATTGACTTGGCACGAAACTGGTCCCCACCGAGGAAACTTAAACTGCCAATATCTTGGCAACCAAAGCTCCGATTGCCGATCTTAAAAGACTGACATGTTCCACAAGTGAGCACTTTTGGCCCATGTATTACCAAATTAAACCCTTTAGGAGTAGCTGCCTAATCTGGTACAGATCTGTAATCAAGCCCAGATTCAAACTGCCATATATAACTTCCTCACCGTAGCTTTGGTTTACAAGCCATAAAGATAGGCCCCTAGAGCCCCTTGAGCACTATAGTTCTATTCCATAAACTTCCATTGCTTATCACTTCATATATACCCACTTTTAGAATAAAAACATAAGTTATGGCCCCTTAAAGCCGCACCTCGCATATTTATAGCATTAAACTTGGCCTGTTAACAAGCCCTGCTCACCGCTCAATAAATATGTAGGCTTCAAAGAAGCTTAGCTTGGATTTCTTTGCTCTTTTTCCCATCATGGAAGCGGAGCGGCATGACAACGGTCTCATGATCCACTCATATACATTTATTTGTATTAAGAGTGAGGAAATATTTGATAAGGATGAAACTCAATGCTTTGCACTTGAGTAGCTCCACGAACCCATGCTTTGAGAACTTTGTGAGACCAACTCAAAGAATGGATGGTCCCAAGTGGCTCATAAGCAATTATCCCTACTGGAAGACACGTTGTGAGAACCTCTACTTTACATTGCAAACTTATCAAGGCATATCGTATGGTGGTCTCACAATATATTCTCATACATTTATTTGTATGAAGAGTGAGTTAATCTTTAATAATGATGACACTCAATGCTTTGCACTTGAGTAGCTCCACAAAACCATGATTTGAGAACTTTGTGTGAGCAACTCAAAGAATGGATGGTCCCAAGTGGCTCAAGTAGTGCTACAAGGAGCTATCCCTACTAGCAGACATGTTGCAAGAACCTCCGTTTTACATTTCCTTGTCAATATAATATGCGGCATGCATAACATTTTAAAGGACATTAGAAGTTATTGTAAGAAAAACATAGACAATCATTTAGGTGTAAGAATGTTTACCTTAGTATCCTCATCCATTTCTTCAAGAGAATTCCTTGTTGTAAGAGCAATGCTACAGCGATCATCTCCACCCATTGGAATCAATGGTTTGTGTGGGGTGGAAAGCATTTTTGGTTACACTTTCATAAAAAAAGGCACATGATCTATCTCCACTAGGGTTTTTGCATGGTTTGCACCAAGATTTTTTCATTTTCATTGGGGAGGTAGGAAAATCTTGCCGAGAGTTGCTATCTATGTGTGCATGAAGGATCCAAGTGGAAAGGTAGAAATGTGAAATTGAGAGTGACTCGTCTTCTCTAAGTCCAGTGTCTTAGCAATGTCATTGAGGAACAAAAAATGGATAACCCTCCACCACCATTGCATGCAAAGTGAGTCATTGGAAGTCAAGGGCTTCCTCCAACACTTCGTCTCCCTCTATCACCCAATCTTCCTCCTCGGTAAAGCTGGGCTCTTGTAAGAGGACGAGTGCCATGGATGCTTCAATTTGCTCATTAACCTCTTTGAAAAGTTCATTTGACTCCTCCACAATGGTTATCGGTGGTCTTTTCCTTTGATTCTTCCTTCTCCATGCCCTTGCGCACAAGTAAAAACAAAACCATGTCCCAAGCTATGAATTTGGTGCCTATACACCCCATGCCCAAGTCTATAAGGTCATCCTCATCATATGTGTTGTAGTCTTGTTCAATGAACCCTTTGGAAAATCTTAATAGACAAAAGCAAAATTTTATTGGCCTTTTCCTTTGATTCTTCCTTCTCCATGCCCTTGCGCACAAGTAAAAACAAAACCATGTCCCAAGCTATGGATTTGGTGCCTATACACCCCATATATGCCCAAGTCTATAAGGTCATCCTCATCATATATCTTGTAGTCTTGTTCAATGAACCCTTTGGAAAATCTTAATAGACAAAAGAAAAAGTTTTTGTTGATTGCATAGAGGTGTTTGTGAGAATCCACCAACAAACATGTAATGGAAATGGCCTATGTAGTTTAAAGCATTTTTGTGAGATTACTTTGAGAGCATAGAGCGTGAACTTAATTGATGGTAGCAAAATAAACATAGTACTTAGTTAACTTGGTGTGAATAATACTTTTGCAAGAGAGAGAGTTTAGAGAACATGACAATAGTTGAGGACCGGATTTATGTGGAGCTGGTCCCCCCTCATTTGTATTATAGATTCTCCCATCATGAGAGACTTGGTACAATACAATATTTGTGTTCCTTGTGACCTAGGTGATGCAATGAAGATGGAAAGCTTCATGCATCATGAACATAACATAAAATTTGCAAAAAACATTAACTATCCCAAGACTCAGTCCCAAGGCCTCAAACACCTTTGAAGGTGGAGAGAGCTAGCGGGGAATGAGGGCAGAGAAGAGGAATAAGACACATTCGATAGGAGGAAGAAATAGCTCCTCACTTATCATCACTCTTTTTGCTAGCATACATAATAGCATAGTAATGAAGATGGCAAGCTTAAGAATTGAAGCATGGCTCTTGGTTGGATTTGCATTCTATAGCCAAGGGTGTTGGTAGAGGCTCTCAACTTCTCTACTAGCTTGGAGAAGGAGATGGAGCTCTTGCACTTTGCACTTCACACAATGAGCGTGTGTGTGAGTGTGTGTGGGAGAGTATACCCCCCAAGCTAGGCCCCTTATTTCTTTGGTCGACCCCCTCTTCCAGCTCATGAAAGAAGCTTATTGGACCCTTGCAAGCCTGGCCAATCACATGAAGAATGCATAATAAGCAACAAGGGTAGTCTTGGGACAAGTGTCCCCCTTTCCCCTTTGAGAGAGAGGACTTGATAAATGAAGAAACAATTAGTTAAATTAACTAATTTTTCATTGGACCCCTTGGGAGGCCAACCAATAGGCTTTAGGCACACCATGAGGGCAACATGGGTAGGGGCTTGACAAGTGTCCTTGCCACCTCTTGAGGCTTGGACTTACCTTGTGTGTGTGTGTGTGCGCGCGCGCGCGTGCGTGTATGTGTTGTCTCTCATCCCCCTAGCTTTAGTGCTCGCTCTCTCTCTTGTAGGGATGTTATTGACTTTTGCAACACAAGCACCTTAGTTAGCAAGCATGTAAAAGCACCTCAAGGTTGGGTAGTGTTCCCACAAGCACCTCAAGATCCCTAGTTGGCAAGAACAACAAGCACCTCAAGCATCTTAGTGAGCAAGCGCAACAAGCATCTCAAGCATCTTAGTTATCAAGCATGACAAGCACCTCAAGAACCTTAGTCAGCAAGCATAATAAGCACCTTAAGCTTAGGCCGGGTTCCCACCTCAACATCAGACCTAGCTTACCTAAGGTCAGAGGACTTTTTAACACTGACCTTTGAAGGTCTTCAATGGAGCTAACCTTAAGGTCTTTTAAGCTCGATTGGTTAGCCTTGCTCTTTGATAGACCATCTCTCATTTGGACGCCTTTACCCATTGGCCCCATGTTGAGATAGATCTGTAAGCACATGTCTATATTCTAACCCTTGTTCCCATTTATTCTCCCACATTAAATGATCAGTTTAATATTGAAAATCATTTGGGTTGGTTAGATATTAGATTTTATGACATTACCTCTCTCTTGAAATCATTGTAGTCCTCGACTATGAGGTAGAAGAGAGAAATCCTTAGTCATTAGTCAATCTTTCTTAGCAGGTGGAGGATCCCTTTTTACCCTACAACATCTTTCCAAGATGGATGACTAATCCATTTGGTGCTCGGGAGACATAGCTGCCGCAAGCATGTCTGCTCTTTAGTCCATTTCATTCTCCCAACGTTGAGTGACAAAGTCTACTTGGTGTTTGAGAGATGTCGCCATTACAAACATGATTCTAAGCATGCATACTATTTAAATTTGTGCATAATAAAAAGAGAACTAGTCTTATAAGACAAAAACATTGGTCATTTAAAAGAAATTTGTACATTTGCTTACTCTAATGTAGCATTGTAAGCATTGACAAGGTTCATACTATCCTTAAGCTGTATTCCTTGCATCCAGCATCCTCAAAAGGATAATTTTTGAACTTAATAAGATACTGTTGGATAATCTTACCATGTTGTAGTACCTTGTCTTCATGTCGAAGGATAGCTTCGGGTTGTAGCACCTCTTCTTGATCTTTGATTTCGGGAGGGCTTTTAATAATTGGTTCACTTGGTGGATTTCCTTTGTAGGGCTTCAGTAGGCTCACATGAAAAGCATTGTGTATGAGCCAATGGTTGGGCAACTTGAGTTGATAAGCCATATCATTGATTGGCTTCAAGATTTGAAAAGAAACATAGTATCTTTTTGCTAATTTATCATAATACTTTTGATGGCTTGTAGGATTTTGGCCCGTCGTTTGCCTCAATCAAGACTTGGGAAACTTAAGTAAGACCCAATCATTTTATTTGAATGTTAAGGCCTTTCTGTGCTTGTCAGCAGTAGCTTTTTGCCTTTGTTGAGAGATGGATATAGCCTCCTTAATCTTTTGAAAATATTCTTGTAGGTCACCGCTATACTCATCGACATCAAAGATCTTCCCATGTACTTTAAGTAGCAAGGGACTTTTAGGTCTTCCCTCAATGATTTCAAAAGGTTCCTTCTTTGTAGAAGTATGCATAGTATTATTGTATGCATACTCTACAAGAGGTAAGTACTTTTCCCATTGTGAGCATTGATCTACTTCTATGACATAAGTCTTTAATAGATCAAGTATCGTAAGATTGGCTACCTCACTTTGGCCGTCCGTTTGGGGATGATAGACTGAAGAGAAATTCAATCTTGTACCTAGATTTTCAAAGAGACCTTTCCACCCAAAAATTATTGGTCATTCTAGGATCTCTATTTGACACGATGATGGTTGGCAATCCATGGTGTTTGAAAATCTGAGATATGAAGAGAGTTGCCAATTGGTGTGCCTTAATAATCTTTTTGACAAAAATAAAGTGTGCTTGCTTGCTAAACTTGTCAACTATTGTCCATATTCCCGTCTTCCCATGGATAGACTTGGGTAATCCAAAGATAAAATCCAGAATATACCATCCATGGTGAATTTGGAATAGGCAATAGGTGGAGTAATCTAGGTTGCTTCCCTCTATCATACTTGGTCTTTTGGCATACCACACATTTTGAAACATACTCTTGTATGTCCACTTTCATGGTAGGCCAATAGAAGTACGTCTCTACTCCTCGGAGAGTAGGTTGAATGCCTCTATGCCCTGCATAAGGAGGATCATGGGATTCATACATGACTTTATTCACGAAGGGAGTGGGTAACACATTGCTTATTACCTTGGAGAAAATAACCATCCTGCAAGGTGAATGGTTCCTCTTTCTTTCCCAAAGCAAGTGTTGACATTATTCTCTAAAGTCAGGGTCAGTAGCATACTCATCTATCATAGAAGATAGATCATTGTGAGTTGCTATAGACACCACATTAACTTTTGATCGTCGTGAAAGTGCATCAGCCACTTGATTGTGCTTACTAGCAATGTGAGCAATATGAAAATAAAATTGGGAAAGAAAATTTGTCCACCTCATTTGTTTGTTGGAAAGCTTGGTTTACATCATGAAGTACTTGAGACTTTGGTGGTCGGTTAGTAGAATAAATGGAGTCCCAAATAGATAGTGCTTCCATGTGTCTAGGGCATGTAGAATAGCTAAAAGCTCTTTCTCATAAATTCCCAAGACCCATTCATCCGTTGTTGTGCAGATCCACTTCCATGATAAGAAAGATACCAGGAAAATGCACATTGAGCTTAATAGAAGCTTACCTGATCCTTGATCAGTGTTCAGGGCTTGTTAACAAGTATTTGTATGGCTAATGCATGCTAGGTGCAGCTTTCGAGAGCTAGTAATACCAGTCCCAGTATTGTCAACTCCGATGTCTCCGCCAGTGTCAGTGTCTCCAATTTCGGAGTCTCGTGTGCCAGAGTATCTTGGGAGCCTGTATCTCGAGCTACACCAGTGACCAGTGTCAGCGCCAGCTGCACCAGTGTCTATTATCCAGCACCAAAATTATCGGGAGCCAGCATTTCCAGTTCTCGTGACCAGTGTTTCTAGTGTTCAGTAAAACAGAGTGTTTCGAGCATCAAAGTCTTGAGAGTCAGTGGTGCGGTCATTCCAATGCCAGCTGTACCAATGACCAGTGTCAGCGGCATTTGCACCAATGTCCAGTGTCCAGTTTTGTCTTTGCTCTTTGCACGCCCAAATGAACTCCAAATTTAATGAAATTTTGGCTAGGGACTTCTTTTATGCTCTAGGACACTGACATTTACTCAAATGTCTCTTTTGACCCAAATGTGGCATGTGAGACTTTATACGCGTATAAAGTCTTTTGGCTTAGAATGACATGAAATTTTGCAAATAGGCTTAAAACATAATTTCCAACCCTCCTATGTGGTCAAAAGTGAAATTTGACTTTCAGATCCGGCCTTGAGAAATTATACACGTATAAAGTTATGTGCTTAGATTTTGACAAAATTTGGTATGTGAGCTTGTCTTGTAGTGCTTTACACCTTGGTATGCTCATATCTCAATTTTGGTCTTTAAAAGTCCTTTAGACATCATATCCGTAATGTCTAACTGGTCAAAATGAAGTGAGTTATACTCTAGAGGTTCCTCACTACACTGGGAACTCACAGCTTGTTTTAGAATTGAATTTTGACACTTTTTGAGCAAGTTATGGCTAATACAAGCATTCGCTTGCCTAGATGCGTCTTATGGTCTTTGAAAGCTCAAAATTGCTTCAAATTGGATGAAATTTGGCCCATATGCTTCCTAAATGCTGTAGATCACAAGGGTACAGTCAAATGATGTAACTTTTGACCCTATACTTGGTCTCTAAGACTTTATATGCGTATAATGTCTAGGTGGTCAGAATTCAGTCATGTTTCTACCAAAGGTGCCCCTTAGTGTGTAGAACAAGAATATGTGCTCACAACAAATTTTGGATGTAAAAAATGCACAAAACCATTAGTTTTTACAATGAAATCCTTTGAAAGAGTAAAATCCCCTTAACTCTCAATCTATATGTCCAAGTGACATGAAATTTGGTGGGTGTGCTCAATACAACATGCAGAAGATGGGTATAATGTCAAAAGTTCAAAATTCCTACCAAAATCACCCTTGAGACATCATACACGTATTGATGTCTGCCGATGAATTTATGGACAAAAGTCATTCACAAGCATCCCCAAGTCTCTAGCACTATATTTCAAGCACTTTTGCCAATTTTCATGCAAAACTATGCTCAGAATCTCAAGTTTTTTTCTATTTTCCGTTTCAGACACTTTGTCTTTTGCCTTTTGGGTGTCTAGAGTTGATCAAAACTCTAGTCTCAATATATACTTGGGGTAAAAACCCCCTTCTAAACACACTGGTGCATTCAATTTTTTCAGTTTTGGTCTCTAGATGCCCCTTGAGACATTATACGCGTATAATGTCCGAGTTTACAGGATTGAACTTTTTCTTCACAGAACCCTTGCACATGCTCTCTTATATGCACAACACCAATCAGTCATGCAAAAATGTCCACTGAACTCTTTCTATTGCATTTTTCCCTCAAGAGTAGACTTTTCAAAGATTTCAAATGCAAGCAAGCACTTTAGCATATAAATCAATGATGAATAGCTCTAGATCAGAATCAGATCACTTACCTAAAGCTACTCCTACAAATCATACGGGGTTTAGCATCTATGAGTAAAAAAACACTTCAATGGCACACACTGACTAGCAAACGCTTTTATCACCTCACAAACCACTCAACCACCAACAACTACTCTAATCTACAAATCCTAACTAAATCTACCTAGTCGTAGACCCTCGGCCTTGGGAAGGTCACCTAGTAAAAGTGTAACTTATCGTGAGTTCAACAGAAGGGTATTTAAAGTTCTTGAAACTTACAGATATATATATACAGAAGGGCATTATTTTTTCAAATTTGAAAAAAACTTACAGACTTTAAAAGAAAAGGGTACATTATATTCCTTAAAAAATTCAATGATAATGGGTTTTACAAACTTGTCTTGAACGCACGTGATATGGTAGTTTTAGACATAGTGAACCCCCCAGGCCCTCGGCAAGACACACACTTCCTGGCTATCCACTTGATCTCAGAATAAACTCTTTTGGATCCACTTAAGAAAAATACTTTCTTTAGTCAAAACTAAAGCAAGCAACCATTACATGAGTGTTAGTAGGAATACCTACCTAAGTCCTTCTGTCCCCGACAATGGTGCCAATGTTGCGGGAGCGATTCACACCACCCATAAAGTGCATGCAACACAACCAGATCAACATAATGTCAATCGAGGACACAGATGACACGATAGGCACACAGAGGAAATATCTTTAGCTTGTCAAGTTGAGACCATCCTACACATACAACACTCTGGAAGGCCAACTAAACCACAACCTAGAGTCTCACTGCTCTCAACTACACCGCCTACCCACATACACACAAACGGAAGGAAACTCAATAAACCATGCCAGAATCGTACGAAACTTATGGAACACCATCCCCTCACTAGGATACTCAAAATCCTAGCTCTAAACCCATCTGCAAAAAAGGCGTATAAAGACAGAACCAAATTTCAAAAGTGTTAAAAACTGAAATCTATGAGTATCTATGTGTAGCTTATGTCGCTACGATTCTAATGATTACTTGCAGGAAAAAACAGGCATCATTTGATATACTTACAATTGCAAATATCTCGTAGATACACGAGCGCGTATGCTCTGTTCCACAAGGAATGCTTGGCGTCGATGTGTAGCTCTTGCCGAGGCTAGCGCGATGGTGAAGTCGGATCTACAATGTGATAAATGAGCGGGGAGTAGCACCAGGATGAAGCAACTTAAAACTTGATTATGATAAAGTTGTCTTTACAAAAGTGACCTAGGTACCTTATATACTAAGGTTACCTTAGGTTAACCAAAAATAGAGTTTGAGGGGTCAAATGGCTTTGTATTTACAATCTGGAAGTGCCATTGCACCTCGGCTTTTGCTACTAGACTACCTACTTATTACAAATGATGTTTATAACCATAATCCGCAGCATTTCATAACTTTTGGTACGGAAATTGAGTTATGCCATACTGTTGACCCAACCGTCAATACTCACAGTCATCAATATTTTGAGCAACAAACTGTCGTCACCCCCTCTGATCTTTTACCTCATCTTTTGAGCCTTCCTCACATTCTTTATTTGGTAAATCATCAATGAAAGGCATAGTAACATGAGGGATAAAGTCCCTTAATACCTTATTCATGCCGTTCATCATATGAGCTACATAATTAGTAGCACCCTGTGTCAAAGTGCACATCCTTACCAACCCAAGAGGTGTGTGCATCGTAGTAAGATCCCTGCTCTCCAAAGCTAACTGAAATTGATCATATCCAAAGTAAAGATCACCCATACAGTAAATTGACCTACCTGCAAAAGCTTCAGCAAATCTATCCACGATTTGGCCAGCACCCACATTTTGGATTGTTACCTTGTTAGCCTACTACATGTCCTATATGAACCTTAAAGTACCATTTTTCTTTGAGACAGTGAACCAACGATTGGAGTATGGCGCACATGATGGTTCAAAAATTACCATTTGTATCTTCTCATTAAGCAAATCAATAAGTTTTGGTAAGTGAGCTTTAGGAACTAGAATACAACGACGTAAGCTGTATGGCATGTGAGGAACAGTGAATATAACCATAGGTGAACCAAAACTTGGATCCACACACCCAATCTCACTTGGCTCAAAAGCAAAAGATTTACCATGTTTTTTGAGAATACCTTGAAAGCACTTGATTTATTCTTCGTTGAGAAAACCATTTTCTCCAACCTTCAGCTGGCTGCAATGTCTCCTTGGTAAATTTATGCCCAATATTCTTTGGATCCCTGAGCATAGGTTGTCAAGAAGCTTCTTTGATCACCCTTTCACTTCCTTCTGGTAGAGGTGTAGCCACTAGCCTCACGTTCTTTGCTTGTTTGTACTTTATCTATACATGTGCTTCAACTGCTTTACCCAAGTCATCTTCAATATGCATAAGTGCCTCGTACATGTCTAGCTCTTCATACATGTCCATTGAGTGCACTTCAACAAATTTAGTTCTACTTTGTAATCTGTTTTTCCTGATATACTCAAGCTCTGACATAGTGTCAACATAAGAAATATCTTTGAAGATTCTGAAATCACATCATCTGGTTCAAGCACATCACATCCCTGCATTTCACTTTGAATACTTGAAACATATTGTTTCTTCCACTTAGGTAAATCATTAAATTTTTTGTAAGATACTGAACCCTCAGATGTCAATCCCAAAAACCCCAAAGAGAAGGTCTCTCTTTGTGAGAACTTCTCCTCACTTGTGCCGCCATAGTCTCGCTTTATAGTGGCAACCCAAGAAAATCCTAAGCAAATCTATGTTCTTTGAACTGTTTGCGTATCTTTGGCATTGGACGATCACGTAAACTGTCTTTGTTCCTGGCATGGTCAACACATACAATCAAAAATTTAATCGCTTTCTTACCATCTCGGCTTCAAACCCTGGCATCGGCTGAGCCATCATCTAGCACCTTGGTTTCCATTCACACAACCGTAATGTAGGGTTGTCCTAAAATCAGTGTAGGAGAAATTTTCCTGTATAAAGAAGTTTTGCTCATCACAGACATCCCCAATAGTTACCTTGACATTTGCACATGCATCGTAAAAATCACCTGGAGCATGTTGGCAACTCAAATCCGCCACCCGTGGTCCACTTCAATAGGCCACTTCCCTTTCTGGTGAAAATTCTTTGCCATTAGATTGATTTTTAAACCATGGTCTATAAGGGCTAAGACCGGCTGCTCAATGTTGCCAAGCTTTACCACAGTCTCAGTCGTTGCTCTTGCCCAATGAGTCCTTGAAAAGTAACTCTTGGTTATAGTTTCTTCATCTTCCCCGTCATTAAAATGCATCTTTCTTGCCTCGGGTACAATTGGGTTTGAAACGACCACACACTTTGACTCTTCTTCTTCAAGAACTGCTAGATATTCTTCATAATCATCCAAAATTGCTTCAATGTGTCAAACCACTTGGCTCTTAACTGATTCTCGCTCTTGCTCACTCGGTATCTATCGCTTCCTTTTTATAATTTCGATGATCTCCTCATGGAACTCGTGCTTGGCAATTCCCAGAATAACCCCCAATGTGAGCTCCACTGTACTAATCAAGATACGCTCTTCAAAAACCTTCTTCAGATCTGTAGCCAATTCAATATCAGATTTAAGATTATACGAGGGTCCCTTAGGCTTACCTTGCTTTTTGTCCTTTGGAGCCTCTACCGTAACCACTTCAAAAGCAGGTGTAGGAGTAGTCCCTTCTTCTTTCTTGTTGTTGGATCTCATTGCCCCTTTTGACGTCCCAGCAACCTCTTCATCCCTTTTTTGCTTCTCTTCCACCATAGCTTCATTGGCTTGAACTTTGGCAATATATGCATATGTTGAAAGAGAATCTACTGGATCGATCCAC
The DNA here is from genome assembly GCF_014529385.1 of Adiantum capillus-veneris. Taxonomy (NCBI): domain Eukaryota; kingdom Viridiplantae; phylum Streptophyta; class Polypodiopsida; order Polypodiales; family Pteridaceae; genus Adiantum; species Adiantum capillus-veneris. The sequence goes on from NC_140935.1 coordinate 104,711,918, forward strand.
CCAGTAGTTTCTCAAATTGAATTCGTTACCTATCGTAACTTCCCATACGTTACCTTACCTACTTTTGTTGTCTTTAAAGCATACGACCACATTTGGCCCTTTGCACTTGTACCTTCATCATCTCCCTTACCACAAACCTACATCCCATATGTAGCTGCTTCCACAAGAGCAACATTATGCTGTATTTATTCCACTAGCTTCTTTATGCCGCCCCTGCCAAAGTTTAAGCAGAGCATCTATCCTGCTCCCCTAAGATGAATCTTCTTGTCTTTGCAGAAAATCACATTCTTCTTGTAAGCTTCATCACACTCTTTCACGTACCTATGCTCTTCACTATCGCACCACATGCATTGATTATCCCAATTTTTACATGGTGGCTGCTGCTGCTTAGGTTCGGAAGTAGACACCTTTGCAACAGACCCTTTAAATTTAACAGTTTTGACATTTAAATTTATCTCTTGAATACCTTTTATCAGATCATCAAGAACAAGCCCCTCCACCTTGGGTAATGTAGAGGATGACTTCTCCTTAGTTTCTTTTTCCACAACATCCATGACATTTGCCACAATCAGCTTATCAACTCTCTTTTGCCGTTTCACTATCATGTTTACCACTTTAGTGACTATCTTCCAATCAGACGTTAATCCGAGTTCACCTGTTGGATCCTCCAACAATTGTACCAAGCCTTTTTGAAGTCGTTGATCAGTAGCTTGAATAAATAATTCCACCTTTTGGTCCTTCATTGAACGCTGCTTTGCTGTAGATAGCTGGTCAAATTTCTTTTTAAATTCTCGTAACAGTTCTCGTGCAGACAAATTTTTACTCTTCTTCTACACCCACTTCATAAAGCTTTGTCTGGTCACCCTCTAAGAATCTTCCAGAAAATATTTCTCTTGCAATGCCTTCTTGAAGTCCTACCAATTTGGTCCTTGAGCCGCCTGAATTTCTATAATCCAGGCCATAAGTTCCGGCACTGCCATCAGATGAAATCCTTCCATTGAATCCTGGTCTTCAATTCCATTATCTTCCATTAAAATTTGTTGAAATATCTCGATCTTCAAACCACTGCAACTTATCTGTAACATTTTGCTGAGCTTTACGAATCCACTCTTGTAGATTATGTTGTTGTTCATAGCTTGTTGCTGTTGCATGTATGTTGCAAAGTGTTGCATCATTTGCTGTTGTCATAAAAACTAATATCTAATTCTCCTAAATGGTTTTCTCATGTTAAATGGATCATTTAATATGGGGAAGTGTCAGGGGAGAAAAAGCTAGAATATTGGTTAAGCTTGCAGACCGGCCACGGTAGGGATCCAAAGGAGGGAAAATAGGTGTCCAAAGGGGGGGCCATATGCAAAAGAGCAATGTGCAACAATGGGCTTAAAGGACCGTAAGGTTCAGCCCATTAAGACTTCCAAAATGCTAAGGTTCCAAAATTCAAAGGTTGTGTCCAAAGGTCAAACATTAGGGAAATTGGATGCTTTGTGTGTGTCCCAAAAGTCTTCATGCATCCCTACATAGGAGGGGGCGAGCCCTAGTTGTAGGATATGAGAGAGAAACGCACACACGCACACACACACACACACACACACACACACACACACACACACAAGCTCCCTTTACACAAAGGGAATGCGGGACACATGTCAGCTCCCTAGCCTAGATGCTTACCCCGGGAGATTCACCATGAAAAACTTACCGCACCATGTAAGTGCAAGGGAGGGGGGTTTTTTTTACAAGTTACATAAGCATATAAGTTAGGGGCAAGCCCCCAATAATTTATCTCCCAAGCTTAAAAATAAGGGAGGGGGTATCAATTTTATTTTTTTTTGGGGGGGGGGGGGGGGGGGGGGGGGGGGGGGAGGGGGGAGTGATAAAAGGGAAAAATGAGAGGAAGTTTTTGTGTTTCAAAATCATGGCTTCCCAAAAGATTTTACCCTAGAACTTGTGAGTCAATAGCTACAAAGATACATGAAGAACTAACACTACTTTGTATCAATTGCTTGTTTTGTGATTATGGTTCATTTGTTGAAGGATGAAATCTATAAATATTTTGTATAGATGAAAATTTACATGGAGAATCTAACACAACTTTATAACCATGTCTTTTGAGTAATTTAGATGGGTCAAATTGGACGAGTAGCTAGAGTGCAGGCTAAACGGACACATATTTTGAAATTCAAATTAAGACACATTGAGGGTACATCTAGTTATCAACAAAAGTGGTTCGTTAGTACATTGCCAGCCACTATGCTACACGCTCTTTGATTAGTTTTACTTAGTTAGATCATGTGAGACCTAAAATTTATATGTAAGATAGGGGTATGATAGGCTTTTGCATTGATTGTCGTATAAACGTAGAAAGGGGGGTCATATTCCCTAATATGAGTCGTATATAGGGGTTTTATCAAAGTTGTCCGCTTGCAGGTGGCATCCCGTTTTGTATATAGAGTGAATCCCGTGGGATGCCCACAAGGTGTACTCAAATTCTATTGGATGACCTTGGAGGTGGACCAATGAGAATTAAGCTAGAGTAAATCTAGTTTAATCAATTTAAAAACACTTAATAAAAGAAACAATAAGAATTGAGCTCTCTAGAAGACTATTGGACAGTATCCCAAGGGGTCCAATGAGCATTCAGCAGCCCAATGGCTTGCCTAATTCCTATTGGCTAGGAGGAAAAGGGGTCCAATGAGAGTTTAGTTGCATTTATTAATTACCTAAAGCTCTCACAAAAGGGAAAAGGGGGACACATGTCAAAAGGCTATTACTTATGCTGCTTAATTTTCATTGGCTGAGGATGGGGAGGTCCAATAGGATGTGAGCATGAGAAAATAGCAAGAGGGGTCGACCAAAAGAGAGAGAGGGGGACTGATTTTTCAAAGGCATTATTGACTTACATACTCACACAATCTATGTGTGAAGCAAGAAGACTCTCTCTCTCTCTCTCCTTCTCAAGCTTTAATGGAAAGCTTACCACCTACTCCAAGCTTGTGAGAAGGGAGGCCTACACCAACAACTTTTGTCTTTGTGATGCAAATCCAACCAAGATCCAAGCTTCAATGCATGCTCATCTTCGCTACCATGCTAATTACTAAGCTAAGCTATGCTAATATGAATGATTATGTGAGGAGATGTACATCTTTCTCGTAAGACTACTCCTTCTTCCTCTCAATCTACTCTCATACCCCACTAGCTCTCCCCATCTTCGAAGGTGTGTGAGGTCTTGGGTCTGAGACCGTGAGGGAATTGATGTTGTGTTTAATAAGTGTATTTCTTAGTGCTTGAAGTTTCTGTCTTCATTGCACTAGCTAGTATTAAAGGAAAACAAAGAATTGTATTGTAAAATGTCTCTCTTGATGGGAGAAACCATAATACAAAGTCTTTTGGAGGGGGGACCGGCTCCATGAAAATTCGGTCCTCAACTGTTGTCAATTTCTTAATTTCTCTCTCTTTGAAAGTATTGTTCATGCTATCTAACTAGGTGTTATACTTTTTGTTGCTCTCTCCACCCAAGCACTCTTGTTATTCTCATTAGGAATCTATTCTAATGAAATGCTCACTATGTTCATGCTATTTTCTGCTACACACAAGTTACTAGACCATTAAATATTACATTGGTATCAGAGCACAAGGTTTCTCTTTTCTTGCTCAAGAAGGGAGGTCCTCAAGCTAGCTATAAATGGTTGGTATTTTTAATTGCATGTGAGTAACTAGAATAGGGTTTTTTCAGCCTTGCAGTGTCCCTTCCTTTGTGCAGTTAACGGGGCATCATCGTCGAGAGCTACGGTCTTAATAGTGGAGTCCTACGGGGCTTTTGCCTACGGCTTAACCACTATTGAGCTATAAGAAGCTTGACAGGAGCTGGTGCTATTTTGGTGTTGAACGAGAGCAAAAGAAACAATTTTGTGCGGGCTTAACTGAAGAAATGGTGGAGTATGTCAACTCCCAAAGGCCACGCACCATATTGGTGGTTATACACCATACTATGGTGGCTTCTCGAATCAATTTCCAAACGGGGGCTAAAAGAAATTCTAAGCCCACGGAAAATAAGGGTTCCAATGAGCCTAAGGGGAAGGACAATGTCCAAAAGTCTCCTAAGGGAAACTCTAAAAAAGCTAAAGAGAAGAGAGTTCACAAAGGCAAAAATAAACTCTCTTCTAAAGAGCTTGAGCATTATCGCAAGGATAACTGCTATTTCAAGTGCGAGCAAGGGCATGCGTACCGCGCTTGTTGTCGCCAAAAGAACACCCGCCATGAGCCTCCTAGAGCTACCTTGGTCAAAATCCAAGAGGAGGAAACTCACCACAAAGGATCTCCTCTATGCCATGTTTGGGGAAAGGTAAGAGAACATGATGCTTTTATTCTCTTTGACCTTGGTTCTACTCACAATTTCATATCCACAGAGTTGGCCACCAAGCTAGGCATACAAGCTTACGAGATGGGAGATGTCCCGTAGATGGTGCTTTCAAGGGGCAAGAAGCTTCAGCCACTCCCTTAATTGGGAGATTGAGGCTCCATGTCCAAAGCTATGTGGACAAAGAGGACTTCTTTATCTCTCCTCTGAAGCATGAGGATGTAATCCTAGGGGCACCATGGTTTGATCGCATGGCTTCCAATGTTAAATTCACTGAAAGGAGAATCTCCTTTAGGTTCAGGGAAAATGATATTTACATAGATGCTAAGGAAATGGGTAACACCATACCCATTGTACATACACAAGCTTTCAATAAGTCAATAAAGAGCTCTATTTCTGTGTACATGATTTTTGTTAAAGAGTCTCAAAATGAACCTAATGTTTTAGCAAAAGAAAATATACACAATCAAAAGGAATTAGAGCTATCCAATTTTCTCAAGGGGTTTCAAGATGTCTTTATTGACGACATCCCTTGTGAGCTATCTCCTAGATGAGGCAGTGATGACCATGCAATTGAACTTCTTCTAGGAAGTTCACCGCCTAACAAACCTCCATATAGAGTTTCTCAAGCTCAACAAGAGGAGATTATGCGGAAAGTGCATGAGTTAGTTGAGAAGTGCATGGTTAGGCCTAGCTCATCTCCATGTTGTTCTCCTGTGCTACTAGTGCAAAAGAAAGACGGCACATATCATATGTGTGTCGACTATAGAGCACTAAATAAGATCACTATCAAGAATAGGTTTTCCATTCCACGGGTAGAAGACCTATTTGATAAGCTACAAGGGTCCACCTACTTCAGTAGGATTGACCTAAAAAGTGGCTACTATCATCAAATAAGGATAGTTGATCAAGACATTGTAAAGACCACATTTCGCACTACGTTTGGTCTTTACAAATACATTGTCATGCCTTTTGGCTTGACCAATGCACCAGCCACATTCAACCGCTTGATGGACAAGCTACTCAGGCCTCACCAAACCTTTACTGGAGTATTTTTTTAGGATATCATCATCTACTCTAATTCACTAGACGAACACAAGCAACACCTCCAGGTAATATTTCAAGTTCTAAGAGAGAATAAACTTTATGTTAATCGAAAGAAAACTGAATTTTTCTTACAAGAGATTCAGTATTTAGGTCACATTATCTCTCAAGATGGCATCCAAATGGATCCATCAAACTTAGAGGTAATAAAAGGATGGCCTAAACCAAGGAATCTTCATGAACTAAGAAGCTTTATAGGTATGTGTGCCTACTACAGACGCTTCATAGAAAAGTTCTCACTAATAGTAGGACCATTACAAGACCCAACAAAGAAAACATTAGGTACACATGGTATGCCTAGGAGAACAATGCTTTCAAAAAGATTAAAGAAAAGCTTATCTCTCAACCTGTGCTTACACTACCGGATCTCTCAAAGCCATTTTAGGTCCAATGTGATGCTTGTGGTGATTGCCTTGGAGCTGTTTTGCTCCAAGAAGGGCACGCCATAGGCTATGAAATTCGAAGGCTCGACCCTGTTGAGCAAGCTCTAGGCATATATGGAAAGGAACTCCTCGCAGTTCTACATGCCTTAGACTCATGGAAGCACTATTTATTGGGGACTCCTTTCATTCTGCGAATGGATCACCAAAGTCTTAAGTACTTCATGACGCACTCTCCGACAAACAAATGAGGTGATTTTCTTTCGCAATTTCATTTTGATATTGCTCACATTGCTGGCAAGCATAATCAAGTAGCCAATGCACTCTCAAGATGACCGAGAGTGAATGCAGTTTCCATAGCAACTCATAATGATCTATCTTCTATGTTAGATGAGTATGCTATTGATTCCGATTTTAGAGATGTGATTTCAGCCCTTGCACTAGGGAAGAAAGAGGAACCATTTACTCTGCAAGATGGTTATCTTCTCTATGGCAATAGACTATGCCTTACTCACTCCGTGAGAAAGTAATGTATGAATTTCATGCTCCTCCTTATGCAGGGCATAGAGGGATTCAGTCTACCCTAAAGGGGATTGAAACATATCTATTGGCCTACCATGAAAGAAACCATACAAGAGTGTGTTTCTAAATGTGTGGTACGCCAAAAGACAAAGTTTGATAGAGGGAAGCAACCTGGATTGCTTTAACCTTTGCCTATCCCTAATTCACCATGGGAGGGCATATCCATGGATTTTATCTTTGGATTGCCTAAGTCTATCCATGGTAATATGGGAATATGGACGATAGTAGGCAGGTTCAGTAAACAAGCTCATTTTATACCTGTCAAAAAGACTATCAAAGCCCATCAAATGGCAACCCTCTTCATTTCACAAATCTTCAAGTACCATGGCTTGCCAATGTCCATAGTGTCGGATAGAGATCCTAGAATTACCAATAATTTTCGGAAGGTCTCTTTGAGAATTTAGGAACAATATCAAATTTCTCTTCGGCCTATCACCCGCGAACGGATGGCCAAAGTGAAATAGCTAACCTAACAATTCTCGATCTACTAAAAGCCTATGTAACGGAAGTAAATCAAAGATCCCAATGGGAGAAGTACTTACCCTTAGTGGAGTATGCCTATAATACAACTGTACATACTTCCACGGGAAAAGCACCTCTTGAGGTAATTGAGGGAAGATCAAAAAGTCCCCTGCTACTTAAGGTACACGGGAATATCTTCGTTGCAGACGAGTATAGCCGAGACCTACAAGAATCTTTCCAAAAGAAATAGGATGCTATCTCTATCTCAGAGCAAAGGCAAAAGGCTGCTCCTGACAAGCACAGAAGAGCCCAAGCCTTTAAAGAAAATGATTGAGTCTTACTCAAATTTCCCAAGGCTTGATTAAGGCACACGACGGGCAAGAATCCTACGGGACACCAAAAGTACTATGCTAAGTTAGCAAAAAGGTACTATGGTCCCTTCCAGATTCTTAGGCCAATCAATGAGATGGCCTATCAACTCAAGTTGCCCAGTCATTGGCTCATACACAATGCTTTTCATGTGAGCCTATTAAAGCCTTCAAAGGAGAGCCATCTCAAGAACCTACTATTGAAGACCCACCGGAGATCAAGGAACAAGAAGAGGTGTTGCAGCCCGAGTCCATTCTCCGACATGAAGACAAGGTACTAAGAGGCGGTAAGACTATCCGATGATATCTTATTAAGTTTAAGAATTATCCTTTTGAAGATGCTAGATGGATGCAAGGCATACAATTAAAGGATAACCTAAACCTTGTCAATGCTTACAATGCTTCCCTAGAGTAAGCAAATTTACAAATGTTAAAAATGAACAAAGTTTTTGTCTTATAAGACTCTCTTTTTCTTTATTGTGCACAAAAATGAATTAGTATGCATGCTTAGATCAAGTTTGCGGAGACGACGTCTCCCAAACACCAAGTAGAGCTTGTCACTCTACTATGGAAGATTGATAGGACTAATGTGCAGACATGCTTGCGAGCAGCTTAGGCTCGCAAGCGCCAAATGGACTAGTCATCCCTTCTGGAACAATGTCATAGGGTAACATAGGGATCCTCTACCCGCTAGAAAAGGACTAATGAATATGCTTTATCTTCTCTACCCCATAGTCGAGGACAACTATGATTTCAAGAGAGAGGTAATGTCATAAACTAATATCTAATTCTCCTAAATGATTTTCTCATGTTAAATTGATAATTTAATATGGGGAAGTGCCAGGGGAGAAAAAGCTAGAATATTGGTTAAACTGGCAAACCGGCCACATTAGGGATCCAAAGGAGGGAAAATAGGTGTCCAAAGGGGGGGCCATCTACAAAAGAGCAGTGTGCAACAATGGGCTTAAAAGACCCTAAGGTTCAGCCCATTAAGACTTCCAAAATTCTACGATTCCAAAATTCAAAGGTTGTGTCCAAAGGTCAAACATTAGGGAAATTGGATGCTTTGTGTGTGTCCCAAAAGTCTTCATGCATCCTTACATAGGAGGGGGCGAACCCTAGTTGTAGGCGATGAGAGAGAAACTCTCTCTCTCTGTCTCTCTCTCTCTCTCACACACACACACACAATATCCCTTTACACAAAGGGAATGAGGGACACATGTCATCTCCCTAGCCCAGATGCCCTCAAGGTGTACTCAAATCCTATTGGATGACCTTGGAGGTGGACCGATGAGAATTAAGCTAGAGTAAATCTAGTTTAATCAATTTAAAAACACTTAATAAAAGAACCAATAAGAAATAATCTCTCTAGAAGACTATTGGACAGTCTCCTAAGGGGTCCAATAAGCATTCAGCAGCCCAATGGCTTGCTTGATTCCTATTGGCCAAGAGACAAAGGGGTCCAATGAGAGTTTAGTTTCATTTATTGATTACCTAAAGCTCTCACAAAAGGGGAAAGGGGACACATGTCAGAAGGTTATCAATTATGCTGCTTAATTTCCATTGGCTGAGGCTGGGCAGGTCCAATAGGATGTGAGCATGAGCAAATAGCAAGAGGGGTTGACCAAGAGAGAGAGGGGGCTGATTTTTTAAAGGCATTATTGACTTACACACTCACACAATCTATGTGTGAAGAAAGAAGACTCTCTCTCTCTCTCTCTCTCTCTCTCTCTCTCTCTCTCTCTCTCTCTCTCTCTCTCTCTCTCTCTCTCTCTCTCTCTCTCTCTCTCCTTCTCAAGGTTTAATGGAAATATTAAACCTTGAGAAGGAAATATCACACAATCTATGTGTGAAGCAAGAAGACTCTCTCTCTCTCTCTCTCTCTCTCTCTCTCTCTCTCTCTCTCTCTCTCTCTCTCTCTCTCTCTCCTTCTCAAGGTTTAATGGAAATATTACCACCTACCCAAGCTTGTGATGCAAATCCAACCAAGAGTCAAGCTTTAATGCATGCTCATCTCCTCTACCATGCTAATTACTAAGATAAGCTATGCTAATATGAGTGATTATGTGAGGAGATGTACATCTTTCTCGTAAGACTACTCCTTCTTCCTCTCAATCTACTCTCATACCGCGCTAGCTCTCACCATCTTCGAAGGTGTGTGTGGTCTTGGGTCTGAGACCGTGAGGAAATTGATGTTGTGTTTGATAAGTGTATTGCTTAGTGCTTGAAGTTTCCATCTTCATTGCACTAGGTAGTATTGAAGGAGCACAAAGAGTTGTATTGTAAAATGTCTCTCTTGATGGGAGAAACCATAATACAAAGCCTTTTGGAGGGAGGGCCGGCTCCATGCAAATCCGGTCTTCAACTGTTGTCAATTGCTTAATTTCTCCCTCTTTTGAAGTATTGTTCATGCTATCTAACTAGGTGTTATACTTTTTGTTGCTCTCTCCACCCAAGCACTCTTGTTATTCTCATTATGAGTCTATTCTAATAAAATGCTCACTATGTTCATGCTATTTTCCACTACACACAAGTTACTAGACCATTAAATGTTACAGCTACGGTGTAGACGTAGGCTTCAACTAGGCGTCTGGTTCACTAAGAATGTCAAGGGATATGTGTTTGAAACATGAGCAAGGGGAAGGTGCCAGGTCTTTGGCTGTGGGAGGTGTAAAAGAAAGAAAACAGCAGCTACTGAAAGATCTAGTAATCACCGTAATCATCAATTAATTGAATAATGCTTGAGTACAACTTAATCGATAGCCAAGGCGGGCTATTAGCAGCACCGTCCTTCAGATCCACTGAAAACTAGGAGTTTAAGCTCCCTTTCACAAGATTAAGCGAGCCGTTAATGGCACCAAGACTTTTTTGGATATATAATCAATCTCTACCCGATGATGGTGATGGAAATTTTCTTCAGTTGCCCTTAGATTCTGCAACATTCAAGTCTGAAAGCGGTCTCTTCCTTCATCTCCATGCTTGTCCGAGAGAGAGAGAGCGTGGCTACTCCTTGCTCATGCACACACATTTTCTTCATCTCTGCCAAAAAAAAAATTGTATCTCCCAAACTAGCCAAAAAAACTCCCTTTTTAAGGCATGTATGATCCTCTATTTTTAGCCTCTCCCCTTTATCTTTACTTTGCTTCTTCTTGGCGTTTATAATCCTTGCGTTTTTCTATTTTTTGCCCCTTTAAATGCTATTCTTAGCTTGCCTTAAGCTCCACGACTCAATACTTGAATATTGGTTCTAGTCATACTGGCGTCGACACTAAAACTGGTGCAGCTAGCTCTAATAATACTGGTGATGACACTAGAGCTTTTGCCAGCTGGCGCTGACACTGGTCACTGGAATTGGAAAGTCTGGCTCCCAATAATACTGGTGCTGGATACTGGACACTGGTGCAGTTTGTACTGGATTGACCACACCATTGACTCTCAAGACTCTGATGCTTGAGACACTCTAATATTGAACACTAGAACATTGATCTCACGAGAACTGGAAATGCTGGCTCTCGATAATACTAGTGGTGGATACTGGATACTGGTGTAGCTGGCTAGCGCTGACACTGGTCATTGGTGCAGCTGGAGCTGGAATGACCGCTTCACCATTGACTCTTGAGACTCTGATGCTCGAGACACTCTAATACTGAACACTAGAAACACTGGTCACACGAACTGGAAATGCTGGCTCCTAATAATTCTGGTGCTGGACACTAAACACTCTAATAATGAACATTGAAAACATTGGTCACAAGAACTGGAAATGCTGGCTCATGATAACTCTGGTGCTAGACACTAGACATTGGTCCAGCAGGCGCTGGAATGACCGCACCACTGACTCTCAAGACTCTGATGCTCGAGACACTCTAATACTGAACACTGGAAACATTGATCACGGGAATTGGAAATGCTGGCTCCGACGATAATACTGGTGTTGGATACTGGACACTAGTGCAGCTCGCGCTGACATTGGTCACTAGTGCAGCTCGCGCTGGAATGACCGCACCATTAACTCTCAAGACTCTGATGCTCGAGAAACTCTAATACTGAACATTGGAAACACTGGTCACGAGAACTGGAAATGCTGGCTTCTGATAATTTTGGTGATGGACACTGGACACTGATAATTTTAGTGATGGACACTGGACACTGGTGCAGCTAGCGTTAGAATGACCGCACCACTAACTCTCGAGACTCTGATGCTCGAGACACTCTAATACTGAACATTGGTCATGGGAACTAGCAATGCTGGCTCTTGATAATTCTGGCACTAAATGGCTAAGCTTTATCTCTTCTACCTCATAGTCGAGGATGACTAAAATTTCAAGAGAGAGATAGTGTCATAAAACCTAATATCTAACCAACCCAAATGATTTTATCATATTAAATTGATCATTTAAGGTGGGAGAATAGACGGTGACAAGGGTTAGAGTATAGACATGTGCTTATAGGTCTATCTCAACACGGGGCCAAAGGTAAAGGGGTCCAAATGAGAGATGATCTATCAAAGATCAAGGCTAGCCAATGGAGCTTAAAGACCTTAGGGTTAGCTTCATTAAAGACCTCCAATGGTTAGTGTTAAAAGTAATTTAACCTTAGGTAAGCTAGGGATGTGCTTGAGGTGGAACCCGGTCCAAGCTTGAGGTGCTTGTCGTGCTTTATGACTAAGGTGCTTGAGGTGCTTGTCGTGCTTGCTGACTAAGGAGCTTGAAGTGCTTGTGGGAACACTACCCTTGTGTCTCATAAGTCAAAGGCATCCCTACAAAGGAGGGGGTGAGCCCCAAATCTAGGGGATGAGAGAGAACAGGTAAGCCGAGCCTCAAGAGGCAGCAAGGACACATGTCAATCCCCTACCCATGTTACTCTCATGAAGTGCTTGAATCCTATTGGATATGTTTAAAAGGGGTCCAATGAGCATTTAGATTAATTAATTAATTATCTAAGAAATTATCAAGCCTCTCTCAAAAAAGGAGAAAGAATGACACTTGTCCAAATGCTACGCCTATTGCTTGAAATGACCACCTAAGGGGATTGGCCAAGCATGCAAGGGCCAATAGGGATAGAGAGAGAGAGAGAGAGAGAGAGAGAGAGAGAGAGAGAGAGAGAGAGAGAGGTCAACCAAGCAAGAGAAGGGCTGATTTTTGACATTCTTGTACTCATTCACACACACACACACACACACACACACACATTCTCATTGTGTGAAGTGCAACGTGCAAGAACTCCATCTCCTTCTCCAAGCTTGTTGAGAAGTTGAGAGCCTACACCAACACTCTTGGTTATGGAATGCAAATCCAACCAAGAGCCATGCTTCAATACTTAAGCTGGCCATCTTCTACATCTTCATTACTATGCTATTATGTAGAGTGATGAACTATTTCTTTTTCCTATGAATGTTTCTTCTTCCTCTTCCCTACTCTCATTCTCCGCTAGCTCTCTCCACCTTTGAAGGTGTTTGAGGACTTGGGACTGAGGCTTGGGATAGTTATTTCTTTTCGCAAAGTTTATGTTATGCTCGTGATGCATGAAACTTTACATCTTCATTGCATCACCTATGTCACAAGGAACACAAAGATTTTATTGTACCAAGTCTCTCTTGATGGGAGTACCTATAATAGAAAAGCCTATTGGAGGGGGGACTGCTGGTTCCATATAAATACGGTCCTCAACTGTTCTCAAGTTCTCAAAATTATTGTTCATGCCAAGTTGATTAATTACTATGATTATGTTGCTACCATCAATTAAGTTCACCCTCTATGTTCTCAAAGTAGTTTCACAAAAATGCTCTCTTTAATTCTCCTAATTCCGCTAGTCTCAAAGTTCATAGGCCATTTCCATTACAGTTTGAACAGTTAGAGTAACTCTATAAATTTCTTGGGATCAATTTATAAAACAAAAAAAGTTCTTGGGATCAACTTAGGTAACCCCCACATGGGAGGGGGTAATTTGTCAGAGTGAAAGAAGTGACCCTTGATCGGACATCTCCTCTCTCTCTCTCTCTCTCTCTCTCTCTCTCACACACACACACACACACACACACACACACACACACACGAGGAGGAAGGGGGTAAGATGCCCAAACTCTAGCTACAACCTTTTGAGGTGCAGCTAGTGGGGGCGGGGGGGGGGGGGTCTAGCTACAACCTTTTGAGGTGCAGTTTTAGTGGAGGAGGGAGGGGGAGGAGGTAGGTGCCCAAACTCTAGCTACACCCATTTGAGGTGCAGTTATTAGTGGAGGAGGGAGGGGGTAACTCATAGATCCCCCCGCCCCCCCCCAAAAAAAAAACCCCTTTAATTTGTGTGGGCATACCATTACAACACAAAACCTTGAGATCCACTGCTAACCTTTCATGGGAACATGCCATTGAATTCAGATGATCCACAAGTGCACACTTACATATCCTTATTGAGATAGCGTGGAAACAATTTCTATCTTCTAAAAGGAATTCTTTTACACAATAATTTGTAGGGTTTTATCACAAGCATAAATAGAAGCAACCTTTCCTTCAAACAAGGGATGTTGAGAGATTTCTCTCAAATAGTGCAAATTTTCTATGAATTTTAACGACGATGAAAAAGGTGGAAATAATGAATAGATGGCACAACATGCAAGAAATGGTGGCAACTCATTATCATCATCATTTGAATAGCAATATGATAATTGGAGGTAATTCTATTTCCATGCCATACCATTGTAGCCTCATGAATAAAAGAAACATTATTACTAGGGTAAAGGGGGCAATAAAAAGAGGGCCAATTTAGAGACAAACTTTAGAGTAATTTTATCACTTGAAAACAGACATGCACGAGCCAAAGGAGTGACTATTACAAAAACATGGCATGATTGCCATGATTGAAAAGACATATGCTCAAAACTAGCGCTCTTCCTACTGGCATGTTCTTTTCTGTTGATTGGCACTATTCCTTTCCTGCTCTCACAACACCCCTGCACATCACACATGAAGTCCTTCATCAGCAATTGTGTATTATCAAGAATGTGTATCAGATCGTATACTCATTCATTATAAACACAGTGAATTCATAGCCACTACTACCCATCATTTACACATGCTTTCATTCAACAGTGAAGCGAGAGTACTTTACAAAAGCAAACACTGAGAACCTGCATTAAGAACCTTTCTTCATTTTCATGATTTTTTAGAAGAGAAATGCAATCAAAGTCCGATATCTACGGTGGCTCCTTGTGAGTGTAAGGCATGCTTGCTAGAAAGACATCCACAACTTGATCCCTTCTTGTGCATAAACATGGAGGGCATGTTTGTTGTTGCGGTTGCGTGCATGTAAAGTGAGTATTCTTATGCACAAAACCAAGGAAGCAAGATCCTTTTATTACTCCCAAAGATCCCTCTTTGTCCACACACCCCTCTTCAACGACAATACTTGAAAAGAGACCTACAAGCCCTCAAAGTAATCCTCCATCTGCACCAAAGAAGAAGTTTTCCATGAAGCAATACTCCCATCTCCTTGAAGACATCCAAGACTAAGCTTCAACACTCAAAGTAAGTCCATGCCAACAACTCACTTTTGGTCTATAAAATAATTTCATCTTTCTGCTTAGTTCTAGTTGGCATTATGTAGGCAATGGTAAGAGGTACAAGAGGAAGTAGAAGCAACAAAGGGAAGTATGCAAGGACTAAGAAAAGTACAGTTATACCAACTTCTTCTCGACTAGCCAATGGACACAAGAATAAGCAAACCTTTCACACAAGAACAAAAAAACCTCCTCTGGAGCTTCAAACCGGAGCTACATTTCCCAAGCCCACACCACCCATTTCCATTTTCCAAGAGCTTTATGAAAAACACAACCACCACCATGAACAAACACCAGCAATACGACCAAAAAAACGCTTAGTACTTTCACGAACTACGGAGGACATGGCCAAAGCTCTTCATGCCCACGGCCAAGGTCCATTGTTGCACAAATGCTCAATGCAATTTGGAATGAGAAAATCTGCAATAGCCAACTGGGAAGAAGGACGAACACACAGGAGGAAGAGAGGCCCTACTACCATGCTGTCAAAGGAAGAAGAAGAGGCACTTTTAAAATAGATATTCAAAAAGTGCAATTCTAAACACGAAGTTTCAGTTGTTGATGTAAAGATCAAAGTTGCTGATGATTTGTCAAACAAGTGAGACTCTCTTCACTAATGGCATTCTCGAAAGGATTTGGTGGGATGGATTTCAAAAGCAACACACACAACTTGTATTTCACATTTCTGAAGGATTGGATCAATCACGAACTACACGATCCTCCACCAAAGATTGTTAAGACTCTTTATGAGAATTTGGAAAAGCTCTACTTAGAAAAAAATTACCCACCATTGAGCATTTGGAATGCTGATGACATAGGCTTTCATGGCTCTAGAGACAAAGATATGACAATTCTTGCAAAGAAAGGGACAAGGTTAGTGTATGGACTCACATGTGACTTGAGAGAATGGATGACAATTTTGTGTTGTGTCAATGTGGCTAACCATGCAATTCCTTCTTTCTACATACTCAAAGGAAGTCGCATAAATGAAAACTACATCCAAGATTGTGCAACAATGGCAATGCAAAAGAAAGCGTGGATGACTGGGGAGTTATTTCAAGCATGGATAGAGCATTTCATGAACTACATAATGGAAGATATGGGATTTCAAAGTTGACACCTTCTAATTCTCGATGATCATGGTAGTCATGTTTCCTTGGAGGTTGTGGCAAGGGTGCATACATCTGGTATAGACATCATCATTGTTGGGTTTCAAGTTTTCAGGCCCCATAGCCAGATTGTGGCCGGGATGGGTCCAGATTGTGGCCGGGCACCCACCCACTTATTCCCTTATATAGTGACAATAAGAAGAGTGAGAGATTATTCTGAGTCACAAGCTCCACCAAACACATGGTCTTCTTCCCATCCTCTTCCCCTTACCTCCTTCACCCTCTTGCACGATCACCCCAATCCTTCAATTGGTATCAGAGTCCAGGAGTACGACTCCCGAGCCCTGGCATCTCCCGCCTCCCTACCCGCGTGTGTAGTGACCCCGAGCAAAGGAATTTCTTAAAAAAACTTTTGCAACAGGTCACGAGCTATATACAAAGCTTGGGATTGAGGAGAACACAAGCCTGAAGGTCGAGCAGAGAGGTCAAGTTGGCAAAAAAGGCAAACCAAGAGCAGGTAGAGCCTAAGCAAGAAATCGGGGAGTTTTGGAGCTTGGGAAAGCATTGCAATAATTTTTCAAGCAGATAAAGTGTCGAGCAAAGGAAAGCTAATGCAAGCATTGCAACATTATCTCGTATAGTGGGAAAAATTGGTATACACTAGACTTCAGTGCTACATTGCGACTGTCAGAGTGTGATTGCATTAGCAAAGAACCCCTTGTTTCACTCCAAGCGAAACACATAGAGGTCAGGTCTCATGTGGTACAAGATATTTTGGCTAGAGAACACATTGAGTTAGTTAAAGTTCACACGGATGAAACCCTAGCGGATGCTCTAACAAAGAGCTTAGCCTCAGAGCAGCTCACACATTGCATAGAGCTGATGGGCGAAGGGTGAATCTAGGGTCATGCTTCATGTTTTGTACATTTGTACATAGTAGCCCCTACATTCTTTAGCCACTTCGGACATGTTGGCCTTCAAGTGGAAGATTGTAGGGTTTTAGATTTTCAAGCCCCTTATGGTTATAATGACAATAAGGAGAGTGAGAGATTATTCTCTCACAAGCTCCACCAAACACAGGGTCTACTTCCCATCCCCTCCCCTTCTCTCGTTCACTCTCTTGCATGGATCACCCCAATCCTTCAATCACTTTGCCAACCCATATCTCACACAAGTTGCAACCCTTGGATGTTTCTGTAATATTTAAGTCACTTAAGGTAAACTTTTGCAAAGAAAGGTCAGCTTGGCAACAACGAACAACTTCTTCTCATGGAAGCAAGAAAGAGCTAGCATCCATTGTATCGAAAGCCATACTCTTGTCCTTAAGTAAATATCAAGGCAGGCTTCCACTCAACATGGATATGGCCATTTGATAGCTCAGCCATAAACTTTGTTGAAATGCCATGCAACTAAATAAGTATTGCAGAGGATACATCCAATGAAACATAGGAAAAAACATCCCAAGTCCCAAGTACACCATTGATAGGAGCAATAGAGGATGAAGCAATCTTTGCTTTAAACTCTATGGAAAATCAGGTTCAAGAAGAGTACCTTAATGGAAATAACATTGGAACAACCACAACTAAACAAAACAAATGCCTAGAGCAATCAATTCATGGACTTGTTGCAAGGTGGAGGATATGATACAAAGGCTAGTATGCTTGATGAAGGTTCTTCGATGGATGGAAACATAGCCACGAATCAACAACATGGTCTACAACATGACCTGAATACAATAGCAGTATGCTGCATGATGAAGGTCTCCAATGGATGGTAACATAGACACTAATCAACAAGATTCTCGGCCAACAACCAAAACTCTTTTACAAAATGTCTACCTCACAAAGTATTCAAATGGTAAGAAATATAGGATGGATTTAATCAAACATTGTCCTAATTTTGGGAGTCATATTTTTATTTATTCCTTTACCCTAATTTAAGCCTCCCCTCCCTCCCTCATGTACACATTAAGAAAAATTGAAAAATGTTTGTCTTTTTTTTTTTGGCAAAACTCACAATCGTGAGTGGATTACATTAACAACACAAAAGAATTACAATTACTAGTCATGCTCGTGTCGAGCCATGACATCTTCCAACAATCATGAATACATCGACTAACAGGGGGGACCACCCCACGGAAATTTCCAAGAATGAGTACCATTTACATGCAAAATTATATCCCAAATGAGAAAGAGATTCAAATCAATGGAATTCAAGAATGCTTGCTTTGTTACATGCATGACCTTTTTGTTTTGGGGGGGGGGGGGGGGGGGATGGGTTTGTAATTAGAAGGTGGTGCAACGAGCAGGGAGGCCTGTGGATGGGTCAACGAGAACAAGCTCATTGAGCTTGCAAGGGAGCACATCTTGTTGTAGTTTAGCACCAGCCTCCTTCAACCCTTTGAGGGAAGCATGTTGATTGAAAAGGTTGATGACGGGCAGCTTGAATGTCAGTGGTAGCTTGCCTTGTGGAAGTAGACTCCAATAGTCTTGCTTCATCAATGGTACCACAAAGTCCTCCACCTTATGCTTTACCACATTGTCTGTCGCACTTATGTGTGCTCCGGGCTCCATATGATTGGTTGAAAAGCTCTGCTGATTTGGAAAATTTGGATACAATGCCACATACCCCCTCAAATACATCATGTCTATCAAGAACTTCTTCCATGATGCTTGCCATCCGTTTGTCCTCGACCTTGGTATTTGCACATCGTTTGCCTTTGCATCTACCGTGTATCGCATTGCCATGTATGCATAGAATTCCCTCCAGTGCTTTGGGAAGAAGAGAGCACCCCAACTACAAGGCAGTTGGTGCAAGTATGGTGTGTTTGGGTGTATGTCCTTGAAGAAATCAGTTGCGTTCCATCTTGGCCGTTCTTTGACTACCTCGACAAGCCTAGGTGAGTATAAAGCAATGGCACTAAGCTCAGGGAGAGACCCGAATGGACTGTAGTGATAATTCAATAGAGAAGACTTGAGCCAAATATAGTAATAAGGGGAGACCTCTATATCATCTTCTAGGAGAAGTCCGTAGTCATGATCATCTTTTGGGTACCAACTTTCACTCACAGCTCTAATTAAACCTCCTTGTACGATCCTTCTTCGTAGCATTTTTGGCCCATGTGGCCAATTGTAGCTCTCTACCAAGTTTAGAGTCTCCTTGTCCACCTTGGTATCCATATTGAAGGAGAGGGGAATCTCATCTCCCAAATAGTAAGCCTCACTTAAAGCGTTTAAAAGTCTCTTTAATGAGTAAGCTCTGTTTTGAGTAATTATGTTAACTGATATCCTCATGGTTCTCCAATCTGCAAAAAGAAGAAAAAGTGCTTCAATTGAAAGCATCTCTTGCTCCACAAGCAAATCAAAATTGCTCAAAATTCAATGGAAAGTGTAGCTACCCTGTGAAAATTATGTTACAAGCAGAAAGTAGAATATGTTTCCTATGTTGAGAAAAAGCATGATAAGATTTCTCTTGTTGCTATCAAAAGAAGCATGATAAGATTTCTTGTAATATTTGCTTCTTTAAAAAAAAGATTTTTTGTAATGCTTGTTCATTTTCTTTTAGATCAACAAAATGACTAAGAGTGAGTTGGCTATATGTGAATAATTTATTTCGTAAAAAGAAGCCATTAGAAGCTTGTAATATAATTTCTTTCGAAGCTTATATTTTAATTTCTTTTGGATAAAAACTTTTAGTTCTTTGCTTTTGCTCTCTGTGTGTGTTTGGTGTGTGTGTGTGTGTGTGTTTTTTGGGATGAGACAAAGCAAAAGAGGAGAGATTTTTTAAAATCTTTTGATATAAACTATAATTTTTCATAGCTTTTGTTCTAATTTTCTTTTTCTCTCTAAATGTAAAGGGTAGGCCATTTTGAGGTCTAATACTTGCTATTTCAAATGTGTCAGGTGGTAGTTACAAACAAGGGCCATCCATAGTATGGTAGGATAGCTCGATCACGCCCACTCACCCACATCGTCATGTCCCAAGGGAAGCGAAGCCAAGCTTCGAATGGCTTTATAAAAAAAAGGATAGCTCGATCAAACTATGAGGCCACACTTTGCACTCGTTCAAGGGGGAAGGAGCATGTTTTTAGGATTTGACTCACCTCCCAACTCTTTCACCTTCCTACTAGCAACAATGAAAATTAGCTCATGATGAAAACTTTCCAAATGGTAAAACATATTTGATCAATAGGTACATCGAACATCAACATGCAAGAGCGTCGATATGTATAGAGACCAATCCTAAATAGAGACGCACAAGAGGACGCACACCCGAGGCATTTCACACAAGGAATGTGAGAAGGGACATATGTATCGCAAAGTCTACATGGAGTGGACCAAAATGGCATGAAAGAAATAGAAATAATATTATGGATTGCCAACAAGATTATGTCTATTGTCACTTGTTCTTCTTGTAGCTGACATATGCAAAGAAGTAAGTCTTCTAATCACAAGGTCCTACCAAAGGGTCTACTCTTATGTGTTAAGTATGGAGCCTGATTTACCCTTGTAATTTTCTGTGGTAAAAGCGCACATTTGTAAGGCCCCCATTATGAGGAGAAGCCATTGTGCGTGAAGGAAAATCACTCACCGGAAACAAAAATTTTTACGGACAAGAATCAGGGGCAACTTTAGAGGCCTCGGGGGCGGAGGCCCCCCAGACTTTTTTTCGTCGGAATATTATGGCCGGAAGGTAGCCGGAAAGTGGTCGGAAAACAACCGGTCGGTTGGCCGGTGGACGGTAGTCAATGGCCGATGGCCGGTGGTCGGAAGTCAATGGCCGGTGGACGGTAGTCAATGGCCGATGGCCGGTGGTCGGAAGTCAATGGTCGGTGGCCTGTGGTCGGAAGTCAATGGCCGGTGGCTGGTGGCCAAATTCAAAAGCGGACTTGTCTTCTCAAGGGTGGCCACACATGGGCGGATTAAAGGGTCCGATTTGGACTTATTCGCACAAGGGCGGCTACACACGGCTACACATGGCTATCTCTCATTAGAGAGGGCAGCCCTTTTGGCCTATAAAAGGAGTCCATTTCTACACACATTTCATAGTGTGAAGTTGATGCAACAAGGTGAGTGTGAGGTGGTGAGAGTGAAGCAAGGCGGGAGCTCTATCAAGGGTTTAATCCCTTTGTAAACTACTTCTTCTTTTGAAGTGCTAAAGCCATTGAGTGGCTGCTTTCCCGTGGACGTAGCCCACATTGGGTGAACCACGTATATCGTGTGTACTCTCTCTCTCTCTACTCTATAATCTCTTGTGTGTGAAATCTATCTCTCTCCATTAAGTAATCTACTAAATAATCTATTTGGCTAAGTCTTATTTTCTAACAACTGGTATCAGAGCAAGGTTTGCTCGTAGCTAAATTATCTCAAGGAAAGGATTCCTTGAATTGAGTGGGAGTTATGGCGGAGGAAGGGAAGCTCAAGATTGAGAAGTTCAACGGCAAAAACTACCAACGTTGGAAGATGCAGATTGAAGACTATCTCTACCAGAAGGACCTCTATTTGCCACTAGGCGGTCTTGCGAAGAAGCCCGCAACAATGGCAGATGAAGCATGGATTGTCCTTGATCGAAAGGCACTGGGAACAATCCGGTTAAGCTTGGCGTCAACGGTGGCCTTCAATGTTTCGGAGATGAAGACCATGGAGGACTTGATGAAGTCACTTGACGACTTCTACGAGAAACCATCGGCATCCAATAAGGTATTTCTTATGAAGCGCTTGTTTAATCTAAAGATGGCAGAGAATGGTTCAGTTGCAGAACACCTAAATGACTTTAACACAAACATAAGTCAACTTCGATCAGTGAAAATCAATTTCGATGACGAAGTGCGAGCTCTCCTTATACTATCATCTCTACCGGATAGTTGGGACAGCCTTGTGATGGCTGTAAGTAATTCTATCTCTGGCACAAATACTCTTAAGTTTGATGATGTTGTGGGTATTCTCCTAAGCGAGGAAATGCGAAGGAGAAGCACAGGAGAATCATCAAGTGCTGCACTATCAGTGGAAACAAGAGGAAGGCCTAAGGAGAGGTTCAAAAACCAAAAGGGTCGTGATCGCTCAAGGCGGAGCAAGTCACGCACAAAGTCAGTTCTTGAATGTTGGAACTGCGGCAAAAAGGGCCACGTCAAGAAGGATTGCTGGTCCAAGAAGAAGAAGGAGACACAGTCTCAAGACAACAAGACAACATCGGAGGCCAATGTGGCAGGTAAAGTAGAGCAAGATGCTCTAATTCTCTCATTAGACAATGTGTCTAATTCCTGG
The DNA here is from genome assembly GCF_014529385.1 of Adiantum capillus-veneris. Classification (NCBI taxonomy): domain Eukaryota; kingdom Viridiplantae; phylum Streptophyta; class Polypodiopsida; order Polypodiales; family Pteridaceae; genus Adiantum; species Adiantum capillus-veneris. The sequence continues at coordinate 104,734,095 of NC_140935.1, forward strand.
ATAGTAGATTCCGGGGCTTCATTCCATGCGACACCACACAAGCAACATTTCCAAGACTACACCAAAGGTAATTTTGGGTATGTATACTTGGGAGATGATGAAGCTTGTGAGATTGTCGGCAAAGGTACAGGTTCTGTCAAAACTGCTAACGGAAATGAATGGAAGCTTAAAGATGTTAGGCATGTTCCTTCTCTTCGCAAAAATTTGATCTCTACAGGACAATTGGACGATGAAGGTCATAACATTGCATTCGGAAACAAACGGTGGAAGATCTCAAAGGGATCTTTGGTGGTTGCCGAGGGAGAAAAAGTCGGTACACTTTACTTGTGTACTGTTAGGACGCAACCTTCAGCTTGTGCAGCAACTACAGAAGTTGACAGTGCGGTGTGGCACTACCGACTTGGGCATATGAGTGCCAAAGGAATGCAAATCCTTCAAACAAAGAAGCTTCTACCAGGTTTGAAAGAAGTGGACTTAGAGTTCTGTGAAGATTGTGTTTATGGTAAACAAAAGAGGGTAAAATTTCAAAAATCAGGAAATGAAAGAAAAAATAAAAAACTTGAGTTGGTTCATTCTAATGTTTGGGGTCCTACAAGTACACCATCACTTGGTGGCTCATTGTACTATGTAACATTCATAGACGATGCGAGTAGAAAAACATGGGTTTATGTCATGAAGAATAAATCCGATGTATTTTCCATATTTCAAAGGTGGAAAGCCTTTGTGGAAAATAAAACAGGTACCAAGGTTAAATGCCTCAGATCCCACAATGGAGGCGAATATTGCAGCCAAGCTTTTGAAAGATTTTGTGCTAGCAATGGCATTCGGAGGCAAAGGACAACCCTAAGGACACCTCAAGAAAATGGGATTTCGGAAAGGATGAACAGGACAATCATGGAACGAGCACGAAGCATGCGGCTACATGCAGGCCTACCGCTTGAGCTTTGGGCGGAATCTGTAAGTACGTCTGTGTACTTAATCAATCGGTCACCCTCAACGGCATTGGATGGGGGAGTTCCAGAAGAGGCATGGACAGGTAAACCGGTGAATTATGCATTTCTCAAAGTGTTTGGGTGTGAGGCTTTCATGCACATAGATAGAAGCCTAAGATCAAATCTAGATGCAAAGTCCAAAAAGTGTTGCTTCATTGGCTATGGAGAAGGAGACTTTGGGTATCGCCTATGGAATCTTGAAGATGGTAAAATCTTAAGGAGTAGGGATGTAATTTTTAACGAAAAAAATATGTACAAAGATTACTTGGAAAGAAAACAAACAAAAGAAACAGGTGATGAGTACATGGAGCTTGAGGACGGTGAAGACTCAAGGACTGCAAACGGTGACAATGTGCAACAACGTCAACCAAATGAGGAGCCTCAACCTATTCCCCGAAGATCTACAAGAGCAAGTAGACCTCCAGAAAGGTTTTTTCCTTCCTTCCACCATCTCTTGATCTCAGATTCTGGAGAGCCGGAATCATACGAAGAAGCTATGCAACATGAATCCAAAGAACAATGGACGAAGAGCATGCAAGTGGAGATGGACTCACTACATTGCAACCAAACATGGTAGTTGGTTGAGTTGCCTAAAGGTAAGCGGGCACTTCAAAACAAATGGGTGTACAAGCTGAAGGAAGAAGAAGGTGGGAAGAAAAGGTACAAGTCTAGGCTTGTGGTAAAAGTTTTTTCTCAAAAGAAAGGTATTGACTTCAATGAAATATTTTCTCCTGTTGTAAAAATGAACTCAATTAGGCTTGTCTTAAGCCTTGTGGCTGCTCATGATCTAAATCTCGAGCAAATGGATCTAAATACGGCATTCTCTCACGGTGACTTAGAGGAGGAAATCTACATGCTTCAACCAAAGGGGTATGAAGTAAAAGGTAAGGAGAAAATGGTTTGCAGATTAAAGAAGATCTTGTATGGTTTAAAGCAAGCATCAAGACAATGGTACTTGAAGTTTGATCGATGGATGTTGGATCATGGATTCACAAGATGCAACTCGGATCACTACGTCTACACGAAGAATTTGGGAGATGGGAAATTCATCATCCTAATGTTGTATGTTGATGACATGTTGATTGCAAGTGCTAACATGCAGGACATCAAAGACCTAAAAGAGGAGCTGTCCAAATCTTTTGCAACGAAAGATTTAGGTGCTGCAAAGAGGATACTTGGTATGAAAATATCAAGGGACAGGACGAAGAAGACAATAAAGCTATCTCAAGAAGATTACATCAAGAAGGTACTAGAAAGGTTTGCAATGCAAAATGCAAAACCAGTTTCTACACCTTTGGCTGGTCATTTTAAACTAACGAAGGATATGTGTCCGAAGACACAAGAGAAGATAGCCTATATGTCTAAAGTTCCATATGCTGCAGCGGTAGGTTCTCTAATGTATGCTATGGTCTGGACAAGGCCAGACATTGCACATGCAGTGGGAGTTGTGAGTAGGTTCATGGACAACCCAAGTAAAGAGCATTGGCAAGCTGTGAAGTGGATACTTAGGTATTTAAAAGGGACAACAACAAATGCTTTGTATTTTGGAGGAACTGATATTTTTCTAGAAGGGTATGCTGATGCAGATATGGCAGGTAACAAAGATACTCGAAGGAGCACTACTGGCTATGTGTTCACGGTTGGAGGCACAGCAGTAAGCTGGGCTTCAAAGCTGCAGAAAGTGGTTTCACTTTCTACCACGCAAGCAGAGTATGTAGCAATGACGGAGGCAAGTAAAGAAATTCTGTGGCTTCACAGATTCTTAGAAGAGCTTGGATTCAAACAAGACAATTGTGTCTTGTACAGTGATAGCCAAAGCGCTATCCATCTTGCGAAGAACTTAGCCTTTCATTCAAGGACAAAGCACATTGAGGTGAGATATCACTTCATACGCACTCTTTTGGAAGAGGGACAGCTAAAGCTAGCAAAGGTGCATACAAGTGAAAATCCTGCAGACATGTTTACAAAGGTGGTCAACAAGGAGAAGTTGAGCTTTTGCTCATCTTCAATCGGCATTCAAGGATAAAAAGCCAGAATGGAAAGCAGTCACAGGTTTGGTTTGGAGATCAGTCTCCAAGTGGGAGATTGTTAAGTATGGAGCCTGATTTACCCTTGTAATTTTCTATGGTAAAAGCGCACATTTGTAAGGCCCCCATTATGAGGAGAAGCCATCGTGCGTGAAGGAAAATCACTCACTGGAAACCAAAATTTTCACGGACAAGAATCAGGGGCAACTTTAGAGGCCTCGGGGACGGAGGCCCCCGAGACTTTTTTTCGCCGGGATATTATGGCCGGACGGCGGCCGGAAAGTGGTCGGAAAACAACCGGTCGGTTGGCCGGTGGCCGGTAGTCAATGGCCGATGGCCGGTGGTCGGAATTCAATGGCTGATGGCCTGTAGTCGGAAGTCAATGGCCGGTGGCTGGTGGCCGAATTCAATGGCCGGTGGCCGAATTCAAAAGCGGACTTGTCTTCTCAAGGGCGGCCACACATGGGCGGATTGGAGGGTCCGATTTGGACTTATTCGCACAAGGGCGGCTACACATGGCTGTCTCTCACTAGAGAGGGCAGCCCTTTTGGCCTATAAAAGGAGGCCATTTCTACACACATTTCATAGTGTGAAGTTGATGCAACAAGGTGAGTATGAGGTGGTGAGAGTGAAGCAAGGCGGGAGCTCTATCAAGGGTTTAATCCCTTTGTAAACTACTTCTTCTTTTGAAGTGCTAAAGCCATTGAGTGGCTGCTTTCCCGTGGACGTAGCCCACATTGGGTGAACCACGTATATCGTGTGTACTCTCTCTCTCTCTCTCTCTACTCTATAATCTCTTGTGTGTGAAATCTATCTCTCTCCATTAAGTAATCTACTCAAAAATCTATTTAGCTAAGTCTTATTTTCTAACATTATGATCTTCCAATCCATATATAGGATGAACTTTTGGCCCATTGTCATAACACTCCATTTTGTAATCAGCCAACTATGTATCCCACTCTAATATTTTTTCCTAGGCTTATCATGCTAAGCTCAAAAATTTAAGAAGAGAATATGTAAAAAATACAAAGGGTCCAATATCCATCTTAGAGACGCCCATAGTATATTATTAGAATCCCCTCTTATGCCTCCTTCCACCTGCACCACTAGATGAGAAATTTGAAAGCAAATTAACTCATATTCATGCTTTACAATCTGTTTATAAAAAATCTTAAGAACACGATGAGGCCAACGCCATATTAGGGTGACGCCAAACCACCATCCACGCATTTACATGCCTGCTTCTCAAAGGTAATGCCCTTGGAAATGGCCAACACTCACTGCAGTGTGTAATCTGTCTTATGGAGTGGTCATGCAAAGCACAATTCTCAGTTAGTTTTGTGGATAACTATGTTTCATGCATAGTCACATGGTGAATTAGTTATTTGGCATTTTGATTGCCAATTTTGGCATAGTTACACTTCTAATTGTATAAGAGAGAAGTATGCATTGTGTGACTACATCCTTCTTACACCAACATTGATCCTCTTTACGGAATAGTTGTGGTGGGCCTCTTCATCGATCTGTGGGTCGCCCTCGCTACAAAGGCTTAAGAGGACTCTCCCATAGGCCCTTTAAAGGCGCATGTAAGGGGCCCTCCAAAACTTTGAAAAGTGCCCCGTACTCCCTCTTTTTGTTGAAGGGTCCCCATCCTACAATTTTGTGGTGAGCACGGAGTGCTAACTTTTAGAGCTAGGGGTGCCTAAGGGCTAGGTCCACTGGGCATTGCTCTCCTGTGATCCAGCTAGAGTAGGCGGTTGCTGCTAGGTAAAGTCAATGGCAACTCGCCTCATGAATAGGCTCAAATCGCTAGTCAAGAGCTCAAAAAATTGGTGGACTAGAGGCGACAGCTTGAAAAGCCGGGCGGCAACTCTACGGAGGTAGAAGACGACAAAGGGATGCACAGCTTTTCATGCTGATTTGATAAGAAGAGAGAGAAGAGTCGGGTTGCAAGATAGCGGGTGTATGTGACCTAGATCTAAACCAACCCCCACAAAAATAAAACACCTTTTCAACCTACAATTTTAGGTATCCAAGTTGCCGACCTTTATTAAAATAGAAACTTTAGATCTTGATGAATAACTGGATGATGGATGGATTAAGGGGATGATGGATGGATTAAGGGGCAGTGACTAGCCTAAGCATTTGGGGGGCCCTCAAATGGAGAAAAGGCCCTTCAACGAAAAGCTCTTTTAAAGGGGTTATGGGAGCTCTAAGGTAAAGGGGTCGATATAAGGCCACTTAAAACATGGGGCCAATAGAAGGACATTCAATTTGAATGATTTGAAATATTTGCGAGGATCGACAATTTTCAATGAAATTGATACCAAAAGATAGGTCATATCAAGCTTTTGCCATTCTCAATGCCATCCCAATCATAATTCCCATATATTTTGATAATATTTTCCATTTACTTCTAAGGTGGCCTTGTTATGGACAGGTCCCTTATTGGCCTAAGCTACCCCATGTATCAGAATCACATGCAACCTTTTAGGCTTTTGGTGAGACGGCACATTGGCACTTGTTGAGGATGGCAAAGGCTCTATGATAGTAATTGTATAGCCGTTCGCCTCCCTCAAGATGATCAAGGACACATACACACAGAGATCTTTTCTTATGAATCGAAGGTTCAAACTTCACCCATTTCAAGACAAATTGTTACTCTTAAGGAAGAAGAGAGACATACCGCGCAGAGTGTCGAGCTTGAGATCTGCGATCCACAGGGCGTGAGGGATGGATTTTCGGGGCAGAAGCGCCAGCGAGGTATGCTTGCCTGTGTGGCGGGAAGTGGCGAGCGCCAGCGCCTCCGCCACGCTCTTTGGAGTATCCGCCAATGCGATCACAAGCGCCGGATTGTGAATAGCCAACAGCCCCTTCATGCTTGAGTAAATTTCCTGCAGCAGAGACACCTCCCCTTGATTCCCTTCCGCGGACACCGATCCCACCTCCAGGTCAAACACTCGAAACCGCCGCTCTTTGCAAGCGGCCACAGGCCACCCCACCTTCTTCACTGCCTCCTCACATGGACAGTGTACCCCTCCTGATACCACAAGAAACGCCTTTGTCGCTGGCGTCGAATAATACCTGGAGATTAGTGGTGCCAAGTCTGCTGCCTCCGCAACCGAGTGCGCATACATGAGTACATCACATTCTTGTGGGTGCATTGCTGCCCATTGTGTTATGTACCCCTTGCTTAATGCCCTCCACCATTGGTTATCCCTCACCTCCACCACATCCTTGAATATCACTGTAGTTTCGGCAATTTGCGCCAGCCGGTGCTCACCATCTCCCCACGAATCCTTGTCGATGGGATTAATCGGCATGACAAAAGATGAGGCCTCTCTGTACTTTTGTAGCTGGTAGCTGGACATTTACAAATTGCACATGCCAAAAGTCAATACAGAAGTAAGCTCCAACCACATAGAGAGAGAGAGAGAGAGAGAGAGAGAGAGACCTCAAATGGAGATCTTCGCCAGTCGCAAATGTGAACGGGGTCTCGATGAAGAGGGCCTTCACATGCTCAGCAGAAAGAAACCAAGAGCTGGAAAGAAAATCGACTTGCACAATACGGTGGACCATAATGTCATACGCAGGGTCCGGCATGTAAAGCCCAGCCTCTTTGACCCCATACTTTCTATAGCTAGGAAAGCTGAAGTCTTTCTGCCTGAAGGGAAGTACCCTGCCTATGCTCCCCAGCACTGCATTGCCATATTTCTTTGTGCCCGCCGTGTGTGTAAGTATCTTCAACATCTTCCTCCCGGGTATCATATCGTCATCCAATATATACACATAGTCTGCTCCCTCTGCTTGCAAAGCCACTTGGAACCGCCCATAGTACTTAAAATCATACGATGAGCTCATAAAGCTTATTCTAGAATCATTGTATTGCTCCACTATTGCCCTCAGTTTGGCCTCATTCGGACTTTTGAACGCTAGTATCCACACGCTGTGGAATGGTAGCGTCTGTTTACGCAAAGCTTCTAGTTGTGCACATAATGTTTTCCTTTTGAAATGGTTCAAAATGACAGTAACCTTCGGGGGCGGGCCTTTATCCCACTTGGAAGGCATGGCCATGAGCTCCTTGAGAGTCTCACATCCCCTGGTTCTGCTTTGAAAGGCCAATATTTCCTTGAAGAGCTCTTGCTTCAAGGTGAACATTTTGGTGTCAGAAGACTTCTTCTGATCAAAGCTGATGGTCTCAAATTCACATGCACTCTCACCGGCCTCTAGAACTTCAAGGTATCCATGTCTAGAGGAGTCTGAGCTGACTAAAGCAGTCCACTGCTTCACCACTTTAGAAGCCCAAGAGAAGTGAGGCTGTATTTTGGAGTCCATAGTTGGGCTCATGAAAAGGAAAAGCAAGATAGTTGCATAGATGGCAAAGCCGAATTGCAAGCAAGTCAAGCTTATTACTATTTTCTTGTCTGAGGCCGGTCGAGATCTGGTAGGTTTCCCCTTGGTGGTGCTTGCAGGAAGATGGGTATTATTATTAAGCAGTCTTTTGATGGCTTGCTCTGCACCCATGGCTTATAATGTCTACTAGCAAGAATCCCTCTAGGCGAGTAATGTCACTAGCAAGGATGCAAGCACAAGGATCATAATTGTTCAATTAATTGAGGAAGTAAAAGTAAGAATTTAAATATGAATGCAGCACTAAATTGAGTACTTTAGGGCAAATGTGGCAGAGAATATTATGGAATAATATAATTTATTGCAAAAAATGAAATCCAAGACTTAGTGAAGGTCAAGGAGATGCTGATGAGAAGTAGCATTACTGAATGGATGTATGTATGTGTAGAGAACTATTGGAGAGAGACTCATACAGAGCTCCAGAGAGCTTTGTCTCGAGCTCTCCCTTCCTGCTTGCCTGCATATATATGGCTTACACAGCCACATATATGATAGCATAAATTTTTGCGTCATGTGCATGCCAATCTATTGAAACCGCTTTGTCAGTAGCTTGCAAGCTTTTTTCTCCTGAACGTCCTTCCTGGCCGAGGCTGCAGCTGGTTCGTCGAGCACTATACTATATATATATTACTGCCAATGTATTGCACATGTGACACGCCACGATGCCCTTACGACCATGAAAGCTTGGATTGTATTTGCTCGCGCTAATTGTACACGACATAGGCATGCCGCATACGTTGTCCAAATTGGAGGGACTGCACTACTGAGTACTAGAGGGATGGAAAAAAGTGAGAGAGAAGCATCAAACAGAATCTCTCTCTCTCTCTCTCTCTCTCTCTCTCCCCCTTTTTTTTCAGTGTCCTCGCAGACTCACATGATCACAAATTACTGTATGGCTAGGTAAAGGAAGGTCTCAACAGGGTTGAGGGGTCCAAATGAGGAAATTCGGGGGCCTTAGGGTGTTGATCAGCAAGATGGTCAGATGCTCCTCTACATGTGAGGGTGGATTAATGGCTATCTAGTGAGAGTAGGTGGGTAAAATTATGCCTTGTAAAAAAACAGAGGGTTGAATGAAGAGATGCCCAATCCTCCATGACGTGTACAAACTACACCTTTTGTGGGTGTCATACAGGACCATTGGTGGGATGGGCACTTACTTCTAATGTTCCCCTAGGTGATGTGGCAAGTTCCACTCAATTTCTAATAGGCGTCGGATGCTATCCACTCTATTTGCCTCTTCATCTCGTATAAAATTGGTCACTAGGCCTATAATTTCATCTTCAGTTGGCAAGCTGGATTAGGGGAGACACCTATGTCAGGCATAGAGGCATAGGCTAGGCATGCCAAAGGTTGTTATCCTCCTCGGAGGGACCTAGGTTCAACGCTTGGGGCAATGACTACTTCTACCATCATGCAGGCTACTTCCAAATCTTGCATGAGAGGAGGCTTCACAATGCTGAGTGGTTCTCTGTAGGCTCCGCCGGGGGGGGGGGGTTCACTATATATAAAACCTATATATCACGCTATTTATAAAGCCCCTTAGTTGTGAATTTTTTTTCAAGATCATTTTTTCAACACCCTTTTGTATGTAAATCTGTGAGAACTTACAGAATAAAATAATCCCTACTACTGAACCCATGTGATAGGCATTGTTTAATCATAGTGACCCCCCCAAGTTTGCAGGCTCCTCTCTTCTTGCTTGGGGCATCAACATGCTCGGTGGCACGACATCACCACACCCATAGTGGTGACCCGAGTTGCCCATCGACTTTCTTGCGCTGGCCCCGACTGCTCTTGGTGCTCTTCATGCTTTTAGAGCCAGATAGTGGTGCTCAAGCCTTCTGGAAAGGAGATGCCTCTTTTCGAGAGTCGGTAGGTGGTGTTGAGGTTGCCTCAACAATGGTACAATTTACAAATTAGCATGAAAAGAGAGATGTTGTAAGAAATGTGAAAAACAATTTACCTATTGAGTAGGAGAAACAATATCCCTGAAGGAGTGGTAAATTACTAGCTATACCATATCAAAGTGAAAGATTACAAAATTTCAAAAGTTTCTCAAAACTTATGCATAGTTCACGGGTGGTCAATAGCCAAATTTGCTTGCAAAAATAAGTTGAAGCTGATGTATTTGTAGAGCATGGTGGAGTAAACTAGATTATTGAGAGATGGGCTATATGTTGTATAATGAGGGTCTTTTAACTGCAAGGTTAATCAAAATGTGTTATGTAATGAGGGGAAGCTTCTAACTGTGAGGTTAATCAAAATGTTTAAGTAGCTAGTGTGGTGGTTGGGACAAAAGTTGTTGCCGTTTTCTAGATTGTCCAATCTTTTCCAATCGATGCTTTTGCGCAAAAGCATGGTATGGTTGGTCCACATGCAATGCTAGTAGAAGCAAATCTTGGGTAGAGCCACCTTCCCATAAGATTGATCGTAATTGTTGCTCAAAATGTTGTTGTTGAACCTCCCAAGTTTGTCTTGAAATTCGTGCTTGTTGTGCCTTTGTTCGCCTTTGTCGAGCAGCATCCCTATCTGCTTGTGTTTGCTACCTTTTCTTCTCTTTTTCCAACCTTTTGTCTTCCTTTGCTTTAGCAATTTCCTCCTCCTTCATTGTTTTTCCTTCATGCTTCCAATATATTGGTGTGAAATGAGAATCAAACTATTAGTGTAGTCAACAAATGCCTCGCAATGTACCTGCCTAATGCAAACCTTTGTTGGAGGGACTTGAAGAAGATTTATAATGCGATCATGATCTTCGGTGGTTTTGTTTTGAGTTGAATAAGAGGGTGGGATGTTTTCATCAGCAAACAGTTGATTTTGAGCTTCAACGGCTGGTGAAGTTGAGGCATTTTGATGATGAAGACATTTGCTTTGCTGGTTAGCTACATGTGAAGTTGTAAAATGCCTTCTTGGTGGTTCTTCAAATTCTATGATGTCTTCTTGCTCTAGAAGTTGAGTGAAACTTAGCTCATGTCTGACATGCTCTTGTGCTGCAAACATGCTTACTTCGAATTGTGTTTCCATGTCGTTCAAAGCCATGATGGCCTCATCCTCTATCTCATCTTGCAGTGGTGTAGTTGGCACTTTAGAAACATTCTTTTCAATGGCATGCTCTAGAATGTCTCTTCAGTTGATGTAATAACATGGCATACCTTTGAAGTCTAGTGCAGATGGATTAAAGGGCTAGATGTTGGTCGCCTTGAACCCTACCTTGATGTTTGATTCAATGAAAGAGGTCTTGATAGTCTTTGTCACAATACTTGCCAATTTCACTTTTGAAGCTTGTCATGAGGTTGTTCTTTGTTGCCATATGTCTCTCTCTTTGCAAAACTCAACCTTCAATTACTTGAAGATAGAAACATCCAAGGGATGTAATTTGTGTGAGGTGTGTGCTGGTAATGTCACTATGTCAATCTCTACTGCTTGTGCTTGTTGAACAACCTCTAGTGATACATGGTTGCCATGGCCATCAAGTATCAATAGTTGTCTGCTACTCTTTACAATGCTTTTGGTGATTGCATTATCAAAATATTGAAGCCATGCTTTGAAAAGTTCTCCTGTCAACCAAGCCTTTGTTTGCATTGACATTGCCACTCCTTCTTCACAATCTTGAATGTGATTTCTTGTTATGTGGATGCCTTTGAAAATGTAGTACGACGGAATGGATTGTCTAGCAGAATTCACGTAGCACAATATGGTCATCCATTCTCTGGAATCACATGTGATTGGGTAAACAAATTTTAAACCTTTCTTCACCAAAACCTTCATCCCCTTGTCTCTAGAGCCTTGAAATCATGTTTTGTCCGCATTGCATATGTTGGTCAATGGGTAGCTGTGGTCACTGTAGAGCTTTTGTAGTTTTTCATGAAGAGACTTCACTATGTCAAGGAAAAATCGTGTGGCTCTTGATTGTTCCAGTCCCTCCGCGACTGTATAATCTAGTGAAGGGTGTCACTTTCAAAAGCTATCCCACCAACTTTTTCCTAGAATACCATTTAAAAATAAAGTGCGCCTTTGAGTCTCACATCCATAATTGATACGCCATGTCCTGATTCTCCCTTCATGTAGATCCATTGAACTAGATCTTTCTCTTCTTCTTTTGATAGTTGCATCGGTGGAGCTCGCTTTTAGTTTAAGCTCTTCCTTCCTCCCAATTTGAAATGCCAGTTCTGCTAATGCCAGATTCTAATGAGAAGTTGTGTAAGGACATGACATTCTCTCTTGCTCCAAGTGCTCTCGCCATGTCTTCTTCGGTCCATTCGAATTGTGTGAACTTTTTACTCCTTGGCGGCAAGTTCAGAGACTCTTGGATACCTTGACAAGCTAGATGAGTAGATTTTTAGAGAGGCACTTCTTGTTGTGGTGAATTCTTTGGCTTAGGGAACGTGGGCCTAGACATGAGATCAAGAGGAGGTGTTTTTGTTGGTTTGCGCTTTTGTGAAGAGGCTTTAGTTGATGGCTCGGTGACTCTTCTCGGCATTACTGTTAAGTTCTTTTAAAGAGGTTGTATTGTGCGATGCACATTTTAAATGCTTGATAGATGTATTTGTGCGTGTTGACCATGGCGGTATGGTTTGCTTTCCCTTTGCCATACTGCTCCTGCACATTGAAGTTTGAAATGGAATCAATACATGATTATGAATTAAAGGACTAGAGTGATTTGAATGAATTTATGAACCAGAAAACTTAAACTTGCGGTTAATTGGAGGTTGTGCTACTCGAGAGTGTCTTGGAGAAGGTGAACATACTCCTTTAATGAAAACTTGTGCTTGGGAGCTAGTTGGCAAAGGGCTTATTGATGGATTGGTCAGTGTTGGAGTAGGAGTCGGAGGTGGTGCTTGAGTTGGAGTGGATGAAGTTGTAGCCTTGCGGCAAATGAACAGAGCGTTCTTGCACAGCAGCTTGCAAAGGAAAACAGGCATTACATGCACTTGCCCACAACAGCAAACACGAGCTCCATTCTTACGAAGCAAGAGTGATGTACAAATAAAGCCTTCAAGTGTTGGATGTCGCTCAATTTAGACATGCCTTGCATTTGAAAGGTGAAGAGGTTGCCATGAATAGTTCTCTGGCATTGTCTATCGCAAAGCCACTTTGTAAGATTATTATGGATAGGTGGATTGATGCTCTATTTGGTTCACTGGTATGAGAAGTACGAGCTAGCTGGTGCTAGTGATCGGGGTTTTTTGTTTTCAGCTTGTGCTCGTTGTTCATGTAGTTAGGTCATTATGGATGGTTGCAGGTTTAGGATCATGGAGGGATAGACTGTTGTGAAGGTGGTAGTAAAGAGGACTGCTCAAGGAAGAACTGGGGTCTTATAAAGAGGGAAGATGGTTCTTCTGGTTATAGACAAGGAAAGTATTCTAATCAGTTGGCTTGTCTCATCAGAACGAGTGTAGTCCATGCGTGTGCTTGTTTGTGAGATGTGTTGCTTTCTATAGATAATCGAAGTTTTTAATTTTAATTGGAGTGGCCCATTTGCATTGTGATTGTTGAGAATATGCTTATTGCAGGTTGTGGCTTATGAGCGCGCACTGCTCGATATGATGAAGGTGGTCGCAATGTTGGATTTGGCATGGATCCTCATGAGTCTTGGGGCATTATGGAAGCGTTTGATGCGTGGCAGATCGTGAAACTAGTTTGGATTGTGAAATTTTCAGATGCAATCGATGCATGTAATTAAAACAAAGAGGCACGTTGTAAAGTCATACTTCTTTTGGGTCTTATTAATTTGTTTTTTCCCTATTGTACCCAATATCTGTCCCACTACTGGTACCCGAACACTTATTGGCCCCTTTACCCTACGATAGAAGGCCAGAAAAGTAATTAATAACACCCAAAAGTAGTACGCTTTTACAACGTGCCTCTTATTTTAATTACATGCATCGACTGAATCTGAAAACTTCACAATCCAAACTAGTTTCATATTCAACCGTCACGCATCAAAAACTTCCATAATGCCCCAAGACACATGAGGATCCATGCCAAATCCAACATTGCACCCACCTTTAGCATATCCAACATTGTGCATTCATAAGCCACAATCCGCAATAAGCACATTCTTAGCAATCACAATGCAAATGGGCCACTCGAATTAAAATAAAAGAACTTCGATTATCTACAGAGAGCAACACATCTCAGAAACAAGCACACGCATAGACTACACTTGGTTTCTTCAATACCACCTTCACAACAATGTATCCCTCCATCATCCCAAACTTGCAACCATCCACAATAACCTCTTGCATCCCACACTTGCAACCACATGAACAACTTGCACAAGCTGAAAATAGTAGAAACCCTAATTACATGCACTAGCTAGCCCATACTTCTCATACCAGTGAACCAAATAGAGCATCAATCGGCCACCTATGCACAATAATCTTACAAAGTGGCTTTGCAACAGACAATGCCACAGAAACATTCATGGAAACCTCCGAACCTTGCGAATGCAAGGCATGTCTAATTGAGCAACATCGAGCACTGGAAGGCTTGCTTTGTACATCACTCCTGCTTCAAAGAATGGAGCTCGTGTTTGCTGTTCTAGGAAAGTGCATGTAATGTCCGTTTTCCGTTGCAAGATGCCGTGCAAGACAGCTCCATTCATTTGTCCCAAGGCTACAACTTCATCCACTCCAACTCCAACTCCATCACCACCTCCAACTCCAACTCCAACACTGACCAATCCAACAATAAGCCCTTCTAAACTAGCTCCCAAGTGCAAGTTTTCATCAAAGGAGTATGCTCACCTTCTCCAAGACACTCCCAAGTAGCACAACCTCCAATTAACCTCAAGTGTAAGTATTTTGGTTCATAAATCCATTCAAATCACTCTAGTCCTTTAATTCATAATCATGTATTAATTTTGTTAAACTTCAATGTGCAGGAGCAGTATGGCAAAGGGAAATCAAACCATACCACCACGGTCAACGCGCACAAACACATCTAGCAAGCATTTAAAATCTGCATTGCACAACACAACCTCTTTAAAAGAACTTAACAGTAATTCCGAGAAGAGAGTGGTTGAACCATCAACTAAAGCCTCTTCACGAAAGCGCAAATTAGCAAAAACACCTCCTCTTGCTCTCATGGCCAGGCCAACATTCCCCAAGCCAAAGCATTCACCACAACCAAAAGTGTCTCTCAAAAAATCTAGTCATCTAGCTTCTCAAGGTAACCAACAGTCTTTGAACACGCCGCCAAGGAGTAAAAAGCGCACACAATTTCAATGGACTGAAGAAGACATGGCGAGAGCACTTGGAGCAAGAGAGAATTTCATGTCCTTACACAAATGCTCATTGCAATTTGGCAAGAAGAGAAAGCTCCAGTTCAATGAATCTACATGCAAGGAGAATCCGGACATGGCGTATACTTTATGGATATGAGACTCAAAGTGGAAGAAATTTTTCAAGCAAAACAAACTTTGGTTTCAAATAAGTTGGTGGGATAGCTTTCGAAAGCGACACCCTTCACTAGTTTTTAGAGTCGTGGAGGGATTGGACCAATCAAGAGCCACATGATTTTGACCTGACATAGTGAAGTCTCTTCATGACAGTCTACAAAATCTCTACAATGACCATAAGTACCCACCGACCAACATATGGAATGCAAAAGAAATAGGATTTCAAGGCTCTGGAGACAATGGGATGAAGGTTCCAACGTAGAAAGGTGTAAAATATGTCTACGCAATCACATGTGACTCCAGAGAATGAATGACTATATTGTGCTCCGTGAATGCTACTGGACAATCCATTTCATCGTACTACATTTTCAAAGGCAGCTGCATAACAAGCAATCACATTTAAGATTCTGAAGAAGGAGCGGCAATGGAAATGCAAAAGAAGGCTTGGATGACATGAGAACTTTTCAAAGCATGGCTTCAACATTTTGATAATGCAGTCACCAAAAGCATTGGAAAGAGTAGCAAACATCAAGATAATTGATGGCCATGGTAGCCATGTATCACTAGAGTTTATTCGACAAGCACAAGTAGCAAGGATTGACATAGTGACATTACCAGCACACACCTCACACAAATTATATCCTCAGACGTTTCCGTCTTCAAGTCATTGAAAGTTGTGTTTCACAAAGAGAGAGACATATGGCAACAAAGAACAACCTCATGAAAAGCTTCAAAAGCGGAATTGGCAAGTATTGTGGCAAAGACTGTCAAGACCTCTTTCACTGAATCAAACATCAAGATAGGCTTCGAGGCAACCGGCATCTGGCCCTTTAATCCATCTGCACTAGACTTCAAAGGTATGCCATGTTATTACATCAACTTAAGAGACAACCTAGAGCATGCCTTTCAAGAGAATGTTTCTCAGTGCCGACTACACCATTGCAAGATCAGATAGAGGATGAGGCAATCATGGCTTTGAACAACATGGCAACACAATTCGAAGTAAGCATGTTTGCAGCACAGGAGCATGTCAGACATGAGGTAAGTTTCACTCAACTTCTAGAGCAAGAAGAAATCACAGAATTCATCATCAAAGTGCCTTAGCTTTACCACCCATTGAAGCTCAAAATCAACCATTTGCTAATGAAAACATCCCACCCTCTTCTTCAACTCAAAACAAAACTACCAAAGATCATGATTGAATTATATATCTTCTTCAAGTCCCTCCAACAGAGGTTTGCATTAGGCAGGTACATCGCGAGGCATTTGTTGACTAGACTAATAGTTTGATTCTCACTTCGGACCAATATATTGGAAACATGAATGCAAAAACAACGAAGGAGGAGGAAATTGCTAAAGCAAAGGAAGACAAAAGGTTGGAAAAAGAGAAGAAAAGACAGCAACACAAGCAAATAGGGATGATGCTCGACAAAGGCGAAGAGAGGCACAACAAGCATGACTTTTAAGAAAGACTTGGGAGGTTCAACAACAACATTTTGAGCAACAATTACGATCAATCTTATGGGAAGGTGACTCTACCCAAGGTCTGCTTCTACGAGCATTGCATGTGTACCAACCATACCATACTTTTGGGTGAAAACATTGATTGGAAAAGATTTGACAATCTAGACAATGGCAACAACTTTTGTCCCAACCACCGCATTAGCTACAAGTTGGCCCAATCTACTTACACATTTTGATTAACCTCTCAGTTAGAAGCTTCCCCTCATTACATAGATTAACCACGAAGTTGAAAGCCCCTCATGAAACAACATCTAGTCCATCTCTCAATAATCTAGTTTACTCCACCATGCTCTACAAATACATCAACTTCAACCTATTTTTGCAACCGAATTTTGGCTATTGACCGCCCGCGAACTATGCATAAGTTTTGCGAAACTTTTGAAATTTTGTAATCTTTTACTTTGATATGGTATAGCTAGTAATTTACCACTCCTTCAGGGATATTGTTTCTCCTACTCAATAGGTGAATTGTTTTTCACATTTCTTTCAAGAATCTCTCTTTTCATGCTAATTGTAAATTGTACCATTGTTGAGGCAACCTGAACACCACCTACAGACTCTCAAAATGAGGCATCTCCTTTCCAGAAGGCTTGAGCACCACTATCTGGCTCTGAAAGCATGAAGAGAACCAAGAACTGTCAGGGCCAATGCAAGAAAGTCAATGGGAAACTCGGGCAGCCACTGTTGGGTGTGGTATGCCGTGCCAACCAACAGGTTGATGCCCCAAGCAAGAAAAGAGGAGCTTGCAGAGAACCACCCTACATTGTGAAGCCTCCTCTTATGCAGGATTTGAAAGTAGCCTGCATGATGGCAGGAGTAGTCACAAAGTAGTCAGTGCCCCAAGGGCTGAACCGAGGTCCCTTCGAGGAGGAAAACAAGCCCTGGCATGTGTAGCGTGCGCCCCTACATCTGATTGATGCGTCTTGCCTAATGCAGCTCACCAATTGAAGATAAAATTATAGGCCTAGTGACCAATTTTATACAAGATGAGGAGGAAAATAGAGTGGATAGCATGTGACACCTTATTAAAACTTGAGTGGAACTTGCCACATCGCATCCCACCACTGGTCCTTTATGCCACCCACAAAAGGTGTAGTTTGTACACGTCATGGGGGATTTGTAATCTCTCCATTCAACCCTCTCTTAGGCCCCTTTACCCTACATATATTGCCTTCAAAGAAAATTAATGTTGTTACTTGTTAGAATAATCAAGTGTTTGGGAAAAATGTGTCTCAGCTTATTATCGTGCCGTTTTTAATTTCAAAAATGCCGGTTGAGGGCAAGTGGGAAAGGAGAAATTTCGCCCCAAAATAGAGAAAAATAGTGTAAAAACTCGAAAATTAAACCTAAGTTTCTAAAATTTCCTCTTGGCTAATTTGAGGAAAGGAATTCTCTCTCTCTCTCTCTCTCTCTCTCTTTGGCCATAAAGGGCGAGAGAAAGTAGAGAACAGAATTACATTGCACCAATGTGCCTTCTGATGGTAACTCCGAGCTAATCAGACTTTTACAAAATCTTTCATAAAATTACACTGGCTATTGTCGAGGACAAGGCTACATACAACTTAAGGCTATGGTCACGCGAGGCTTAGTTTTCAGTAGGCTGAGCCGGCAACCACTGACGCAAATCAGCTTTTTGCAGGAGTGAACCGGCTTCGTAGGCTAACTATGCCTTTTTCAGCATAGTTGGAAAACTAAGCCCATCTCTTGCCGGTCAGCCCTTTGTTTCTCTCTCCTCACTGCATCCTCACACTCTCTCTCACTACACGCATTTGCCCGTCGCCTTCTGACCTGCCGTGCCTGCCATCGTCAGGGCTGTCGAGGCTTACAGATAACTAAGCCTCGCGTGACCATGCCCTAAGAGACAACTTAGAGCACCTCTCTCTTTCTCTTTCTTTGTCAATATAATAATATATTGCACCTACAGTATTTATACTGACAGTCCTGAATACTGCATTCAATTCTACTCCAGAAACTTCCTCGAAAGTGGCCGTGAGCCCAAATCTCTTTGCGCAAAAAGAGAAAAGCCTTGTGCTTGCCACAGCTACGAAGAAGCACAAGAAAACGAAGAAGGACGGTTGCGATAAAGGAGGTGCTGCTCAGAGTGTGGAGAGCATGGGATGATGGGTGAGTTCGAACTTCGGCGAAACGTTCCATGACCCTGAACGTGCTAACATGAGCGTTCGCCTTCAGCCTGAGCTGGCAGTGGCAGCTTTTGTATGGGGGCCACTTGATATTCTTCATCTTGAAGGGGGCACTAGCGCTCTAACAAAATAAGATGCCACCCTCTTTGGGCACCACAAAAGAGAGTGAGTGCTTGAGCCTTGCATTGTCGCACAATGCTTATGTAAGCGAAAGAAGAGAGAGACTTGGAGAGAGAGAGAGACACGAGTTGTTTTCGACGGTCCTTTCTTGTATAACATTATTGTTGCCGGTAGGTTGGGGGGGCTCAGTGCTCGAAAAAAACTTGTTTCCAAAAACTTGGCAAACCTACATATGTGAAACAACAGAGGTAAATTGACAAAATTTGAAGGTTTTTACACCAAATTACACTAATTTTTTCAAAATTTTGTAAGTTTTCTCACCTACAAATATAAAATTTAGAGGTAAATTTCAAAATTTGTAGGTGGGATTACACTAAACCTAGGTTTTTTTCGAGCACTGGGGGGGCTGTTGTAGACATTCTTAAATTAGAAGGCTTAAGGGTTTTAACTTTTACCCTTCCAGAACGGGCTAGGAAAATGGTATCCTTCATTAGTATGTCGGACCCACAACAGAAAAAAAAAAGTTTATTTTAAAGTAGATTCTCTCTGAAAAGGTCTTTAAGAAGGAGAGAGTGAGTGAGCGAGTTTAATGCCCAATACGGTAGCTGTTCCATCGCCATCATCCCTACACACTCTCCTCCGTGCTCATTTATCTTTGGTCTAACTGGGTGTCCTCTTCTCCTTCCCATTAGGGAAAGGGAGGGAGATTGAGCTGTGCAGGAAGCCTTGAGAAATGGCCTCATCTCAACATTCACCCATGAGAAGCCTAACCCTTTTGTCAGGACTCTATTGGCATCAACCCCTTTGCCTATGGTTCAAATCCCACTATGTAAAGTCGCCCCGGCATCATACTGTTTCAATAGCTTTTGTCACAGCTACCTTTCCTACTAACATACATTCAACATTAAAGGATAGTCTCAACAGACTCCTGAACAACCTCCTTATGCTTCGAAGGTGATGCAACGTCCGTTTAACTTACAAACAAGAGTCAATGATGTTCAAGTACTTCCTTGTCCATCTGAAATAGTAGGTAAGCCTCATCTGCTTCTTTCTTAGAGCTTACTTGAAAATAATCAAGACTCTCAAGATAATTTGATTTAAAATGGACACTTCAGGTGGCAGCCCTAAAACTAGGGCACCTAATGGACAGGAGATACCTCCTGAAGTCCAGCTAGAAGAGGAATACGAAACTCCTATCAGGAATGAAGTAGGAGACCCCTACCTAGATGAGGAAGAGGTCACAATCCCTACCTATGAACTTGAAATGTGGCATGCACAGTTACAGGACATGGTAATCATAGGTTTATGCCCTTGGGGGTTCACTCAAAAATATGTAGAATAACACGTGAGTTCAACAGAAGGGGTTAATTTTTCTTATGTACTTATAGAAAATATACATAGAAAAGGGCATTTGAAATCGAGAAAGTGAAAATTTTGGTACATAAGGGATCTTTTTATTGAGAAAAGTGGTACATAAGGGGTCTCTATATACCTCTAAAAATGTAGAATAGGGGATTTTATAAATACCTCTTGAATGCACGTGCTATACAAGATCTCTGTATAGTGACCCTCTCGAGTTTATGCCATGGAGTTAGGCCTTCCTTGGAGACTCTCAAATCTTGGATAGCACATCAACGGTCTAATAGGTACATAAAGGTTACCTAGGTGCAATATCTGTCGAACAATTACTATTTGACATGTTTCAATATCATAGTGGTTGTCTCTATATAGTCCACTTGTTTGCTCTTTCAGGTGGTATCAAAGAAGCCAATGTGAACAACTTAATTCATGGCTCTCAATTTCAATAAGACTCACGAATTCCCTTGAAAAAGATTCAATTTCCAATCTCATTTCAAAAAATGAGACAATTCCCATTTTTCCTAAATTGGTCTTTTGTTCTTTTTTGAAGACTCCAATGCTGCCTTACAAGTGGTGGGGCAAGGTCAATGGATCATATAGAAATACTCCTATGACTATTTTTAATTATTTTCAACCCTAAAGGTTTAAGACCCAATAAGGTACTTGATTGGATAGACTTCCTAGACCTCCGTATTGAGCTTTACCCATGGCTAAAAAATGTGGGCAGATGGGTGGGTAAAGTCCTATCAACCCTAAATGGGACCCCCAATTGCTAATTGAAGTTGATATTAGCAAGGACTTACCCTATTAGAGACTCTGTAGGAAACTTTATCCATCTTCTACCCCTAAGCAGATGAGCCCTTGCAGGTAAAAAATAAAGGCTTTCAACCAGTTCAAAAAAGAAATTCTACTAGAACGAGAAAGAAACCCAAAGCAAATTCTACCAATAATAAAGTTAACTTCAGTTCTCTTTTGCAAAATGTTTTTGATCCTTTTAGCTATGATATTGAAGACAAAGAAGACGATGATCAATCCTTGGAGCCAATTGTTGAGTAAGCAGCTCAAAATCAGCCTCCTAAGAAAAATTTATCTCTACAAGAAGAATGCCTAAAAGTCTCCTTAATGTTGACCCAGTCCTAGGGGCATGTCATCCTCTTCCTCCTTTGAAATTGAGGAGAAATATAATCCTTCCTTTGAAGTTCAACTAGAGGAACATGATGCTGCTTTCAAAGATAAGGTGGACATCTCCGCCATGCCTTCAATGGATATATTAATGACCCAAGTAGAGGAAGAAAGACGCCTTATACCCTCAATAAGCCAAGAGAAAGCAGGAGACCTCCAAAGACCCAACCAAGATTTCTCTTTCTTCAAAAAAAACCCCTTAATTAAAATAGCAAAAATTTATTGGGTTGCATTTATATGGCTGTATAATCAAAATTATATGTATTATCCAAATTATTCTTGAATAATAACAAATAAGTTGTGTAATCGAGGAAATACGTCAATCGAAGCGATCGAAGAAACCTTTGATTAATAAAATCTTCAATTGAAGACCTTAATATTACATATAGGCATTTTCGATCGAAAGACCGCATAGTACTTGGAGTTGACTTTGTGTGACTTCACAACAACCACAGCTTGCAAAGGAGGTAAAAATCACTTTGCAAACGTTTCTTTTGTAACTAACACTTTTATATTTACTAGTTTTTGTTTTGTTAGAGGCTTGCCTCGCACACAGAACTAGTTTGCAAGCACATAGACGGGTTTATGCAAGATAAGGTGTACCCACTTTCAACCGTCTTCCCCAGCAGAATTACAAAAAAAAGTATGTTCTTTAACACTATTATGTATATTTGACTTGCTTGCACGTACTTCAAATAGGCAAGATTTGGTGACCACACAAAACAACGCTATGGAAAGTTTCGATCTTTGATTTTCCAAACCAAAATGGAACTTTTAGTGTGCAAGGACTACTCTAGTTCAGTTTATCATGCCCGGTCACAACAATGTAACCTTGATGAAAAATTACCTGTATCTTTATGTGGACTTTTTTGCTTAACTTGTCCTTTTGCATATCAATTAGTCACTTAACAAGTAATTTAACTTGGTTTTCAATAATTTTTGGATCTTTATGTAATTATAATTTATTTTTCTTTGTTACAATCGCTATTTAGAAAAGCATTAATTTTTTACACCAAATCTCTAATGATGTATAGATTATTTGCAAGATCCAATGGTCATTTGATAGATTATGACCCAAGGAATGTGACTATGCAAAAAAGTGGAATCTTTAACGGTTCTTTTTTTTAAAGATCGAGCTCAAAAAATAACAAAGAGTGCATAGAGGATTTCTAGAGAGTTTTTTTTAAATCTAATAAATAATTCACATTTCCACTCAATTTGGTATTCATATATCTTATGACTTTTACCATAAGGTCCTCATGGAAAAACAATTGAGTTAGGGAAAGGCAATTTTTCACTGTCTTAATTTATTTCACTTGCACAAGTCACTTAAGGTGTGCCTCCTTAGGTTTGGTAAAGTGTCAAGTCTAAAATTTTTGACACTTGTTCATATTCCATGGTTTGGTCTCTCTCTCCCAATCCTACTTGTCTATTCCACCTCATACAAGGAGACTGCCACATCACCAAAAGTCCATGTCATCATCCCATGTCAGCTTCCACATCATCATAGTCAAAAGTTTGACATTACACTTGGCTTTCCATGTCACCCTAACCGCCACCTCATCCACCACCCTCAAGTGTCACCTTGCAGGGCACCTCACATTAGATGACATGTCATCCACCACCTCACGTGCCATTTTTCCATGGTGCTTGCATGGCATGCCACATCATTTGCCACCTTACAAGCCACGCCACATCACCAACTCTCCAACTCATGATCTATGTTTTTGCCACCTAAACATTCCATTTCACCATTTTGCCATGTCATTATATGACATGGCAGATGAGGAGGATCCTATCCACCATGTTAACTTGCCACCTTTGTATTCCATGTCATCAATCATCCACATCACCCCGCCACATAGACAACCATGTCATCCATGCATGGCCACCTCAACAGCCATGTCATTGGATGAGAACTTACAGACTATGATTTATAAAAAAAACTATGTTCACTTATCATAAGTCATCTAGCTCAAGAGATAATTGATATTTTATGTAAATTAATTTTCTATAATTTGATTGGTGTGATCTTATAAAAAAACTCGGCCCATTACTATCTCTATGATGGAGGATTTTAGGAACGTTCACATGCATGTATCACCACATGAGAGTGACACTTCTTCTCTCCCTTTATCGCCTAGAAATTTTCCTTCTTTCCCTTCCTCGGTCCCTGTACCATTTCTCTCAGCATCTACAGTCCCACTAGGAGAGGCGTCACCCGCTGGCGAGCTCACATTTCCCATAGTAGGTGCCTTTGGAGAGTCTCACATGGTATCGCCAATTGTGCAGTATTTCAACAATCCATCGATGCAGCATAGTCGCCTCATTTTTTTGAGTGGATCCCCCTCTCTTATTCTTGGAGTACCCTCTGGAGTTGGCATGGAGGCATGTGTGGACCCTATTTTAGCTTAAAGCCTGGTCCTTCGGTGATGGGATGCTCACTTAGCGCGTTTGGAGCTAGATATCGTGTAGGCATCATTGCAGAGACCTACTTCAGCAACATCGATCTTCCCTCATGTACTCAGGTGCTTGAGCATTTGTTACGACACCCTTGTGTCATTGAAGCCCACTTAGCTATCGAGATCCGTAGTCCGAGGACCCGTCAAGCTACGATGGCAGTTGTAGATAGTGTCAGATGCTCTTACATTACACTATCTCGACGGGGCTCTAGGGATGCACTTGCAGCTTGTCGAACACTCATTACAGTGGTGGTGGCAGCTACATCCGTCACATGTATTTCTCAGACCACTTTTCGTGTGTTATGTAATTTTCAGCCCACCTTGCGTATCGAACACCTCAGGAGATAACAACTTAATTTGAAACATAGTGTTGGGATATGGTGGATATACCATTGTGGCACTCATGGTTTGACCATAGAGAATGAGCTCAATACACAAGGAATAATGAAAATATCTTGCTTATCGATTGAAATTGCAGAGAGACTTTACAAGCTTTGGGTATTGGACATATATAGGCTCAATGTAGAGAAGTGCAAAGAAGAGTTGAATGGATAAGGGGAAATGACAATGGTAGTGTGAACTACCACAAGTGGCATGTGGCCATCAAGTTTGTAGCATGTGTGTATGGAATGACTAGCATGTGTGAGGCTTTGTAGGTTCCACTGGGAACATGTGACTGTGCACTTATATGGTGCATGCTTGGCTTTTAGGGAGTGTTCTCACTGTGAGTGTAAGCTAAGGATTACCCCAACAGACTCCCTCATAAGCTGAAGCTTACACAAAATAGCATGGATTTTGATGAAGGAGTCCAACATAGGTTACATTGGGTAGTTGAATGAGGCTCATAAAGATGGAATCTGATGCAAGAAATATTGTAGGTCTTACCTCCAAACTATATGGTTTGGGGTAGTTTCTAAATGTCAGTGAAAAATGCATCTCATCAATTTCTTTTTGGAACTTCATTTGTACCATAAAGGAAGATATGAGAATTTGATTCTTGACTTGTTTTGAATGCTTGTAACCTTCAATACTTGGATGTGATTTAAAGTGCCTTTTGCTACTACTCTATGATCGGGGTTGACGCACCGTCGTGGGAAATTCGTGCTTGACCAATTAGTAAGCCAAGGGAGTTTGAGAAGTTGGTGGACGGTGTGTGAAAAATAGGCCTTGGTCGAAGTGAAGGAGTGGGAAACTCAAGCAATGGAGTGAGGAAGACAGTGCCATGGGAATGAAAATTTTTAGTCTTGGGAACGAGCTCAGGGAGATAAGTCCAGGGTAGGTGCTTGCACAATATGGCTTGTCAGTGTGGACGTCGCCACCATCATCGTCAAGATCATGTCCCTCCCATCACTTCCTAGGCTAGTTTTTTCCCTTTGCCTTTTTGCCCCCCCCCCACCCCCCACCTGCACCCCCACCCCCTAGTGGGGAGGGTTGAGCTATGGTGCTTCATGACGCTCTAAAAAATGGCCTTGTCTTAGCCCTACCGAACCCAAACCCTAACCCTATCATTGGCACACAAGCAGGGCAAGTCTCTCCACAACATGGCTAGACTTTACTTCTACAATCCAGACCCTACCTGGAAATCTTTCCCTATGTTGTAGGTAATGCAGGCTTTGGTAATGTTCCTTAGCAACTCTCATATGCTACTGTGACCAGGATGCCTCAGAAAAACCATACTATGCATGAGCCTATCCACGCCTTTGATCCTCCAGGTAAGTTTCGAACTTTTTTTGGTGTTCCTATGGAGTTTACTGAGCATTCTGATAAACCAAATCCCCCCACAGTGAAATGCATAAAATCTTTCCTCTACATGAAGTCCAAGCAGGGATTCAATCAGGAAATGAACAACATGGCAATATTCCCAACCCCGCATCGGGTGATGAAACCCTTGAGTTAGGCGACCCTGATAATGTTGAAGCCTTTGTCACTATCCCTGCTAAAGACTTGGAAATGTGGCATGATCAACTGCACTAGAGAGTTGTTATTGGTATGTTCCATGGAGCTCTCCTTCTGTAGAAGCTCTAAAGGTTGGGTCTCCCAACAATGGACCAACAAAAAACTTAGAGTCACCCAAGTGCAGTATCTGCCCAATAACTATTACATATTTTTCTTTGCAGTCTCCAACTCTACTCTTCGAGCAATATGGAATGGCCAATGGCTCATAAGAAAAACTATCATGTCAGTCTTCAATTGGTATCCTGATTTTAACCCTAGAGGTCCCAAACCTACAAAAGTCCATGTATGAAGTGATTTTCTAGATCTGCCCATAGAAATGTACCCCCTGGCTTAAAGACATTGGAGGATGGATAGGAAAAGTCCTTGGTCAAAGGGCTAGAGGGATTATTAACCCCAAATGGGATCCTCACCTTCTCATTGAAGTAGACCTAAGAAAAGAATTGAAACATAAAATTCCAATTAGGGGTTCCCTTGGAAAATCTCTACATATTCAAAGGGCTACATATAGAAATTTTCCCAGTTCCTACGTTCACTATCTAAAGCAAGGCCATTTCATAAAGGACTTCCCTCACTTCAAACATGTTGCCCAAGACACTAACCCAAAGGAAAACGATGAAGTCTTTCAACCTGCTGCTGCAAAGAAAAACACAATTAGAGGGGGCAAAAATAATAGAGCTAACCAGTCAAGAAATAGAAAATCTTTTAGTCCTTTGTTGGTAAATGTTTTTGATCCTTTTAGTTACAATGGTGAAGAATCAGATGAAGAGAAAGAAGATGTAATGGAAATGGCCTATGAACATTGAGATTAGCGGAAACAAGAGAATTGTAGTGAGCATTTTTATGAGACTACTTTGAGAAGATAGAGGGTGAACTTAATTAGCGGTAGCAACATAACCATTATACTTAATTAACTTGGCATGAACAATGATTTGTAAGAGAGAGAATTAGAGACCTTGACAACAGTTGAGGACCGGATTTATGTGGAGACTGTCCCCCCTCCAAAAGGCTTTTTTATTATAATTTCTCCCATAAAGAGAGACTTGATACAATACAAGCTTTGTGTTCCTTAAGACCTTGATGGTGCAAATCTTCGTGCACCAAAATTATGCCCGTAACTTAGCTAATTGAAAGCATTGACTTGTCCCCGGCCTTAGTCCCAAGACCTCAAACACCTACAAAGGTGGAGAGAGCTAGAAGGGAATGAGGGTAGGGAAGAGGAAGAAGAAACATTCTTACGAGAAAGAAATAGTTCCTCACTTATCATCACTCTTGTTGCATAGCATATCATAATAGCATAACAATGACAATGAAGAAGATGGCAAGCTTAAGCATTGAAGCATGGATCTTGGTTGGATTTGCATTCCATAGCCAAGAGTGTTGGTGTAGGCTCTCAACTTCTCAACAAGCTTGGAGAAGGAGATGGAGTTCTTGAACTTAGCACCTCACACAATGAGAGAGAGAGAGTGTGTGTGTGGGGGGGAGAGAGAGTATATGTTGCAAGACATCCCTCTCCTTGCTTGGGTAGACCCCCTCTTCTAGCTCATGCATGAAGCTCATTGTCTCTCTTAAGCCTAGCCAATCATAAGCCTGGGTCAAGTCAAGCAGTAGAGGTAGCCTTTGGACAAGTGTCTTCCTTTCCCCTTTGAGAGAGAGGGCTTGATAAATGCCTAAAAAGTTAATTTAATGAGCTAAATCCTCATTGGACCTCCCTAAGGGTCAACCAATAGGCTGTAGACACATTATGGGGGTAACCTAGCTAAGGGCTTGACATGTGTCCCTTTTGCCTCTTTGAGCAAGGAGTGCCCTTTGGGCGAGGAAGTAGTCACTCAACCCCACCCCATACTCTCCTGGCTCGCCCCCTCCTCTATAGGCATGGGTTTGACTTTCAAGCCCTCAAGCACCTTGGCCCCCCAACTAGCTTGAGCACCTCAAGCACATTGGTCATCATGCATGGGTTTAGCAAGAGCATGGGCTTTCTCTCTCTTTCTCTCTCTCTCTCTCTCTCTCTCTCATACCCCTAGCTTCAAGGGCTCACCCCCTCCTTGTCGGGATTTGGGTTGACTTCAAGCAGAAGCCTAGCTTTAAGCATGCACCTTAGTTATCAAGAATCTCATGCACTTTAATTATCAAACACCTCAAGCATAGGCCTAGCTTAACCTAAGGTCTAAGGACTTTTACACTAACCTTTGGAGGTCTTTAATGAAGCTAACCCTAAGGTTCTTTTTTAGCTCCATTAGCTAGCTTTTCTCTTTGACATACCATCTCTCATTTGGACCCGTTGACTTTGGTCCCGTGTTGAGATAGACCCATAAACACATGTCCATATTCTAACTCTTGCTCCCGATATTTCTCCCACATTAAATGATCTGTTTGATATAAGAAAATCATTTGGGTTAGTTTGATATTAGATTTTATGACATTAACTTTCTCTTGAAATCATAGTCGTCCTCGACTATGAGGTAGAGGAGATAAAGCCTTAGTCATTAGTCTATGTTTCTTAGCGGGTAGAGGATCCCTTTTTACCCTACGACATCATTCCAAGATGGATGACTAATCCATTTGAGGCTTGGGAGACTTAGCTGTCGCAAGCACGTCTGCTCTTTAGTCCATATCATAGTTCCAAAGTAGAGTGACAAATTCTACTTGGTGTTTGAGAGACGTCCTCAACATAAACATGATTTTAAGCATGCATACTACCTAAATTTGTGCACAAGAAAAAGAGAATTAGTCTTATAAGATAAAAACATTGATAATTTAAAAGAAGCATTTACATTTTCTTATTCTAGTGTAGCATTGAAAGCATTGACAAGGTTCATACTATGATGAGGTCAGCAATAGTGAAGGCGGCATGCTAGGCGAGTGAGGCTCACAACTTGAGTCTTGATGAGCTTTTTAGCATGTTGGCAATGATGCAATACGGACAATGACTAAGCTCTCTAGATTCTTTCCTCTCAACTTCTTGAGCTTCTTTCAACTTTAGGGCTTCTGCTTCTGCATACATGCATTCAAGCTCCTTGTAGGGTTTTTGGTTTTGGGTCCCCTTATCTCTTTTGGAACCCATCTTTTTGGGTCCTCACCTGTAGCTTGGAGGCTCCTTTCATAAGTTTGTTTTTCTCTTTCAAACCTCGCCTTCTTTCAAACCTTGCCTCCTTTCATATGTTTGTTTTTCTCTTTCAAACCTCGCCTTTTTTTGCTGAGGTTCTTCTTGGTGTGTGGCTACATCTTTCTTCTTCATTTGTTCAATTCTGGCCCTTCTCTCCTCATTGTCCGAGCTCCCACTGCTATGAGCTTCATGAGAGCTTTTGGCAGATTCTTCGTCTGACTTATATACTCTCTTTGATGAATGTGTGGTTCTTGAGGAAGGTTGCACAGATACAATCCATATGTCTTGATCTGGGACTGGCGGAAAATTGTCGGCCATGCCAATAGCATGATATGCTATTCTTGTCAGCACTTCAGGGGTGCCCAGATAGGTGATTTTACCTTCTTTCTTTGTGCCTTTTAGTGTATTCAGCACATACTGTGCATGATTAATTGGCTGCCTGGTTGTCGACTTCAACACTTTAGTGAAGGTGGTTGCAACCACATGGTTTGGGGTGGTGTACCGTGGCGGTCTCCTTGATAAAAAATGGAAGTGTTGATGGTATAGGCATGTAGTTCTTCCACTTGCATTTGGATCAGGTCAAAAAAAGTTGCAGCAGTAGTCTCCTTGGTGAATGTGCTTGCTATCTTTCTGTCTCGGGCCCACATCGTCATACCTTTAGTCAACAGCTTCAGTGCCTCGGCCACAATCTCTTTTGTGATAACTACTTCGACTTTCTACCCTTGTTGGTCAGTGATTTGGGCTGACCCATCCTCTTTGATCGTAGACAATAACTCATAGGCCTTCTGGAAATCTACGCCGAATGATTCCTGTTCGTAGAAGTCCCTGAGGCCTAGCCTTCTGTTGGCTTCTTTGGTATCTGGCTTTGCAGCTACATCATATATTTCTTTTGGTAGCATTTGCAGCTCTGCTTGGTGTCCTTCTTCACTCTTGAACCTACCCATGAAAACCGTGGTATCATTTTCTTCAAGTTGTTCTCTTGACAAGTATGTTGTCTTGGCCGTCTTCACTGAACTTGGGTCTATTTGGTAGGGTGGAACTCTTGCAGCTTTTATTTTTGGGACACCCTTTTCTTGGCCTTCTTGGCATCTTGCATTGCTCATGTTAGGGAAATACAGTACCAAAGTTAGAAAATTCTGCAAATTCTGCTCTAAAATGCCCTGAGTCTGAATTACTGATGACAAATGATTGCTTCATATCAAATTTGGAGCATGCATAGATGCATAAAAACATGTAGAGATCAAAATCATACAGTTCATGCAAAAATTTGCAACAAAAGTAAATAATCTTGATTATCTACAGCTGGAGATTTTTTCCAACTTTTGACATTTTTGACATGATAGGCTTGAACTATATGGCATTTAGGTGCTCTGAGTGAAGTGTGGGCTCATTTAAGTGCACAGGGTGGAAAAGGTGTCAGATTTAGGCTTTTAGTCCCTGAAACTGTTGATATAATGAGCTTTTGAGATCCAAACTTGGTCAGTGGACTTGGGACATCACGTTCTTTGGTCCCATAAGGTCAAAATTGCAGATTTCATCCATTTTGGTAAGAAAGTAAATAATCGCGATTATTAACTTTTTCATCAAAATGTACATTTTTTGGTGCAACTTGGTTCTATGCATGATGTAGGCTCTGTGTATGAGGGCTGATTTGGATCAAAAAATGTAACAGATAACTCAAAATTAAATTGGAAAGATTCTTTGCGTTTTTTGACAATTTCCAAGTTTTTCTTGATCATTTTGGCTCATACTTGAAATGTGGCATGTAATAGATGTGTAAAAGTGATAGATGAAGTGAAGGGATCATTTTCAAGCCAAAAAACCACAAAAGTAAATAATCACGATGATTTACAGCAGTCAATTTGTTTGCTAAACTTGAAAATTTGATGACCTAGACATATTCAACACATCTAAAACAAGTCCTAAATTGAATTTGGTAAAGTTTTATCGTGTGGGCATCACTTCGTGCTTTGTCGACTCTGAAATCACCGACTTTTGTGACTAGATGGTGTTACCATATACATGTGGTAGTGATGTGTATGAACACACTATGACCACCGGGGCATTTTTTCCCTCTTTAGGAGGTTTTTTCTCCGAGCATTGTATATACGTCCATCACTCTAGGGCTATCTATTTTTCCATTGCATACTAAGTAACACACTCTCTATTGTGTGCCTTGAGCTTCCTTCCTCTTCTCCAAGTTGTGTGCGTTTCTCTGCAACCCTAATTCCAACAATTGGTATCAACGCAGGTTGCATCCTCCCGTGCTTAGTCCTCAGCTGCTCCAGAACACGCCTACTCACTTTCTTCGATTACAGTGAGGTTTGGCAAGCGTTCACAGGTCGACAAATATATCGGGCTTATTTCGGCCTCCGTCTCCACCGCAGGCAGTGCTGCACATGCTATTTCATCATTTTGTGTAGAGTTTCTATTAGTGTCATTTTAATAGGTGCCTTATAGTCTTCTACGGTTTGTGCTATATAGCACGTGTTGTTCTCGCTCCGTTTCTTCTATTTTCGGGCAGTTTTCAAATCAGGTGCAACATTTACCATGGCTGACAACAAAAACACAGATGTGTTCAAGATGTTTGCTGCTGAGGACAGGTTGGATGGGGACAATTACCCTATGTGGGCTTATATCATGCAACACGTTCTTGTGTCAAAGGGCGTCTGGAATATTGTGCAGGGCATTGATGTACGCCCTGGTTCTGAGGATGTAAGAGATGTTGAGGATGTTGCAGGTCTTGCTGCAAGGATTGCTGCTATTAGAGTTGTTTTGCCTACGGCAGAACAAACTCGTTAGGATGTAAAGGATGCACAGGTGCATGCATTGATTGCGTTGTCTGTGAAGCGCACCATTGTTCCTCACATCCGTTCAACAAAATCTGCAAAACAGGCTTGGTATATTTTGGCTAGTCTTTATGCAAGCGGCAATGAGCTAAAATTGCTTTGATGCGTAAAGAGTTGGAGTCGAAGATTATGCATGAGGAAGATGATATGGACACTTTCCTTGCTAGTGTCAAGGATATCAATGAGAAACTTATTTCTGCAGGTGGTCATTTCAGATAGTTCCCTTGTGCAGACTGTTCTTGATGCCTTACCAGACTTTTGCTAGTACTTGGAGACTTATGACCCAAGGAAATCCAGAACTTTTCAAGTTTGATGCATTATGCACATTGTTGTTGCAAGAGTCACTTTCCAGAAAAAATAGGACTAGACAGCATGTAGTTGAGCAGGCTTCTATTGCTTCTCAAAGAAAGGGTGGTAACAACAATGCAGCCACTTCTTATGGTTCTGCTGCGAGTGGAAAAACTTCTGTTCCTAATGCTTCTGCTGGCAACAATTCGTCTGGAAATTCTGGTGATAAGGGCAAAAAGAGGATGCGTTGCCATTATTGTAAAGCTAATGATCACTTGATCAAGTCGTGTCCTAAGTTGAAGGCCAAAGAGGCTACGAAGAAAGAGGGTGGTTCCACTGCAAATACTGGTTCCACTACAAATGCATCCATTGTTGAGTCTTCTGTAAAAGGAGACTGTGTTGCTAATGTTGATGCAAAATGGGCTTTTAGCGCAGAGTGCACTTACGATCTTGTTGTCCATGATACATGCTTGTCAGTTGCTGCAGATTCACATGTGTGGTATTTCGACAGTGGTGCTACAAAGCACATTACGATCTTGTTGTCCATGATGCATGCTTGTCAGTTGCTGCAGATTCACATGTGTGGTATTTCGACAGTGGTGCTACAAAGCACATTACCTCACATCGTGAATTGTTCACCTCTCTCGAGTCTATCCCTCATGGTAATTTAGTCACTTGTGCCAACAATGCCTCTTATCCAGTTCAGGAAGTTGGAAAGATTGTGCTTATTGCTGCAAATGGTAGTTCTTTCACACTTGTTGATGCACTTTATGTACCTGGAATCAAGAAGAATCTTTTGTTTGTATCTGCACTTGCTAAACTTGGACTTGTAGTCAAATTTGTGGATGATAGATGTACAGTTCATGATCTCAGTTTTGGTGATGAAATTGTTGCATTTGGTCTTTTGTGCTGTGGGTTGTATAAGCTTACTTTGTATGACAAGTGTGGCCACATTTATGCAAATGCAGTTGCAGATTCAAGGGCTATTTCAGATGCAAAACTTTGGCATGCATGTTTGCCGCCTCTTGAAGCAGCTATCAAACATGTTTGTGAAGGTTGTATTTTGGGTAAGATGCAGCGTTCTAAGTTTCCAAAGGATGGTTCAGTTAGGGCCACATGCAGGTTGCAGCTTGTGCATAGTGATGTTTGTGGGCCCATGCAAACTCCTTCCTTGGGCAATTACCTACACTTTGTGACTTTCATTGATGATTACTTCAGGCATGCATGGGTATTTCCGCTTAAAGCGAAGTCCAAAGTTTTTATGTGCTTCAAACAATTTCTGGCTATGGATGAAAATGTCTCGAAATGTACTATGGGCACCCTCCGTTCCAATCGAGGGGGGAGTATATGTCTCATGAATTCAATGCATTTTTGGCTAGTCGTGGGATAAAACACCAATGTACAGTGCCTTATACACCTCAGCAAAATGGTGTTGCTGAGAGAAAAAAGAGGTCACTTACAGAAATGGCACGATGTATGGTCAAAAGTCAAGCTTTTCTGCATTCTTTTTGGCTTGAGGCCATCATGTGTGCCACTTATGTACTAAACAGGTGTCCTACGAAAGCTTTGCAGTCTATTACTTCATATGAAGCATGTCATGATAGAAAGCCTTCTATTGAGCACATGCATGTTTTTGGCTATTTGGAATATGCTTTGGTGCCACAAACACAACGCAAAAAATTGGATGATAAGGCTATCAAATGTATTTTTGTTGGTTATAGTGCTGAAAGCAAAGGTTACAGGTTGAATCATCCGCAAAAAGAACATATTCTGGTTTCACGGGATGTAGTGTTTGTGGAAGATTCTGTTCAGCCCTTGCTGTCATGTACTAGAGACAGTAATGTAAGCTCACAAGACATTTATGATGTTGGGGTATAAATCCCAATGTGGTCGCCCAGGTAAGTGGGCGGGCCGCCAGGTATGTACACATATTCTTTTGTAAAAACCTAATAAGAACTCACTATGCTCTACACATTACAGTAGAGCGAGTTCACCATATCGTCGTGCTCTTCTTCTCGCACTCTCTCTCGCGTCGCACTTCCGCTCGTACTCCTTCAACTGGTATAAGAGCGCGTTGTCAGAATTTCATTCTGAGGTCATCTCGGCCACCGTTCGGCTTCGACAAAGGTCTGCGCAGGCCATTTTCGACTACGTGGTCTCGACGGGTGCAGATCCGACTCTGCAAATTTGGGGTTTTCGGCCTACGACTGCAGGTGCTGAGGATATCGACACTCCCAGAGTGTGGATTTGTGGCTGTCTACACATCGAAGGACGGCTCACAGTTCTTGGAGGCGTGTCACATACGACACGGGCGCATCTACACACAGACTGTAGGCGACATCCACTAGTTCATCAGGTAGCTTGTGTTTGCTTCTTGATATTCCAGATTTCATCCTGACAGTGCAGGTACTTCCACATGGGATGTATTGTCAGAGATGATGTATGTCTGTTGAGGGTTTGCTGGCTGTGAGTCACGCAGCAAACAACCGCCGCAGCGGTTACAACATACAGTGGGAAATTTGTGGATGTATGACTTTGTGGGAAGTCTATGTACTGTCAGATTTACTGCAGCCTTTGTTGAGGGTCGAGTGAGGTTTTATTGAGCCGGGGGATTCTCGAATGTTGAGATCCTTTCGGTGATACAGGTCTTGGAGCGATCCCTCGAGCACCCTTAGATAGGCAGCTAGGATGTATTGACTGTGAGTTAGACAGTTGGGATTGCATCTTTGCTTTACTGCCATTGAGGCATTGTCGCAGTCTATGCTTGCAGGACAGTGACAGGACAGTCAGAGACAGTACAGGTGCAGGACAGGTTTACCCACAGCTTACAGTGTCA
This sequence comes from Adiantum capillus-veneris, assembly GCF_014529385.1. Taxonomy (NCBI): domain Eukaryota; kingdom Viridiplantae; phylum Streptophyta; class Polypodiopsida; order Polypodiales; family Pteridaceae; genus Adiantum; species Adiantum capillus-veneris. The sequence goes on from NC_140935.1 coordinate 104,768,743, forward strand.
GAGAGACAGTGTTTTTTGAGCTGTTTTTTGGTTTGTTTTTAGTACACCAGAGCCATTTTACAAAGGAGACTCTGCCAAAATTTCTGTAGAATCTGAAGCTTTCTTGGTTCATTTGACAGATTGATATTGGTTTAGAGGTCAGTTTACAGGGGGAACTCTGCCGAATTTTTCCCAGGAAAGTAAACTACTGTGAATCGTAGCTATGGATGGATCACAGGACACTGCTCTTTACAATATCAAGAAGCTGGATGGAACCAATTTCCCATTGTGGAAGAAGCAGATTTGGCACGTGTTGGTACAAAAGAAGCAGATAAAACCTATAAAGCTCAAGGGGATAAAACAAGAAGATATGGACGAAGATGAATGGAGCGAAATGGATGAATTGGCACTTTCTACCATTATGCTGACTTTGGCAGAAAGCGTTTACTTCAATGTAGCAGACGAGATGTCGGCTTATCAAGCATGGTTAAAGCTGAGTGATCTTTATGAGAAGCAGAGTGCAGCTTCACAGGTATACTGGCTTGAGAAGCTTGTTGACTTGAAGATGAAAGAAGGGACACCTATGTCCAATCATCTGAATGAATTCAACACAATCTATAGTCAGTTGTCAGCTCAAGGTGTCAAGTTTGATGAACCTGTTAGAGCTATGTTCCTGTTGATCACATTGTCGGAAAGTTGGGACACTTTTCGCACAGCTTTGAGTAATTTTGCACCTCCAGATGGTTTGAACATAGCAGGTGTAGAAGGAAGTCTGCTTACTGAAGAAACCAATAGAAAGACAATGGACAAAGGCAAAGGAACAGCCTTAGTTGTCAGGGGAAGGACCAAAGAAAAGTACAAAGGTGGAAAGAGGAATCAGTCTCGTAGCAAGTCCCGCAGTGCTAAAGGCAAGAGTGACATAGAATGCTACCATTGTGGCAAGAAGGGTCACATGAAAAGAGACTGCAGAGAATGGAAAGCAGAAAAAGGCAAAGAGAAAGCTGAAGACCATGGTGAGAAGAACAAGTCCTCAGCGAAGATTCAAGAAATAAATGTGACAAACACTGTTGCAAAGGATGACAGTCTAGTGTCAGGAGACATCTACTTCTTGAAGAATACAATGGACTCAGCTCTTCTTACAGCATCTGATGGAAATGCACTGAGTGACTGGATAATAGACTCAGGGGCATCACTTCATGTGTCTCCAAACAAGGAGTGGTTTACTTCTTATGTGACCACTAAAGATCATGTTCGGCTAGGCAATGGGCAGACATGTGAGATTTTAGGTGTTGGAGATGTTCAATTGAAGTTTCAGAATGGCTCTTCTTTCACGCTGAAGAATGTGAGACATGTTCCCGCAATTACAAAGAGCTTGATTAGCACAGGTTTACTTGATGATGCTGGCTACGTCACCATTTTTGGACAGAACATGTGGAAGATATCCAAGGGTTCTATGACAGTAGCACATGGAGTAAAGTCTGGAGGACTTTACATGATTTATGTATCAAATGTCTCTAAAAATGTAATCAATGTAACTGAGCAGCCGAACGTTTCTTTGTGGCATAGCCGGTTAGGACATATGTCCAAGAAGGGAATGGAAATCTTGTCTCGTTCTGGTTATTTTCCTGGCTTTTCATTTAATGATTTTGAATTCTGTGAACGTTGTCTGTATGGTAAGCAAACACAACAGCCACATAAGCATAGAAGCAGTAGAAGAGATACACAGTTGGCACTTGTTCATAGTGATTTGTGTGGACCTATGCCTAACCTATCTCTAGGGGGAGCTTCTTACTTTATGACATTTATAGATGATTACTCGAGGAAAGTATGGGTTTACTTTCTCAAGCACAAGGATGAAGCGTTTAGTGTTTTCAAAACGTTTGTGACACTTGTGGAGAATCAGAGTGGCAAGAAGCTTAAATGCTTACGCACTGACAATGGTGGAGAGTATGTTTCAAAGGCCTTTCAGGACTTTTGTGAGTCAAAAGGTATAAAACGTGAACTTACTGCTCCTTACAATCCTCCTCAAAATGGTGTTGCTGAGAGGATGAATAGGACCATACAAGAGAAGGTCAGAAGTATGTTGTCTAATGCACAGCTGCCAAATGGGTTTTGGGCTGAAGCTGTATCAACAGCTGTTCATCTTGTAAATAGATCTCCTAGCAAGGTTTTGCAGAAGGATTGAGTGCCAGAGATGGTATGGTCAGGCAAAATGCCCTCATACAAGTATCTCAGAGTCTTTGGCTGTGAGGCATATACTCACGTTCCAAAGGAATTTAGGAACAAACTTGAGCCAAAGAGTAGAAAGTGCATCTTTCTAGGCTATGGTAATTCTGGTGAGATGGGGTACAGACTTTGGGATCCCGAATCCAGAAAGGTTGTCCGCAACAATGATGTTCACTTTAATGAATCCAAATATCATTCTAAACCAGAGAGGTTTGAGGAGATTAGAAGAGTTGTCTTCCAAGAAGATGGACCTGCACGTGCAAGACAAAATGTCAGGGCTCAAGAGGAGCAAGGACAGGATAGAGTGGAACCACAGGTTGTGGCTGAGCCTGAGCCACCTATTGTGCGTAGATCTGGACGTGTCACGCGACCTCCTGATAGGTTTTTTCCATCTATGAACTATGTCATGTTGAATGATTCCAATGAGCCTTCATGTTACAAGGAAGCAGTGCAAATGAAGGACTCCGGGAATTGGCAATTGGCCATGCAGTCAGAGATGACAACTCTGCATAAAAACAAGACATGGAATCTAGTTAAATTACCACAGGGAAAAAAGGCTCTACCTTGTAAATGGGTTTACAGGTATAAGATCACCGCTCATGATAGTCAGCCAAAGTACAAAGCAAGGCTTGTTGCCAAGGGCTTTAAGCAAGAACAAGGCATTGACTTTGAGGAAGTCTTCTCTCCGGTGGTCAAGATGACTACATTGAGATGCTTTCTTGCATTGGTTGCCATATTAGATTTGGTGTTGCACCAAATGGATGTCAAGACAGCGTTCTTGCATGGTGATTTAGATGTGGAAATTTACATGCAGCAGCCAGAAGGGTTTGTTGAGAAAGGCAAGGAAGATTGGGCATGCCAGTTGTTAAAGAGTCTTTATGGCTTAAAACAATCACCGAGGGCATGGTACCATAAATTCCACAAGTTTATGCTTTCTCAAGGCTACAAACGTAGTGAGTTCGATCACTGTCTATATACAAAGAAGGCTAAGGATGGCAGTTGGCTGATCCTTATTTTGTATGTGGATGACATGTTGATTGTTGGCAAGCACTTGGAAAAAATTTCAGCTTTGAAGTCAAAGATGGCAAAATCGTTTGACATGAAAGACATGGGTGAGGCAAGTCATATACTTGGTATGCGCATTGAGAGAGACAGATCAAAGAAGTTGATTTGGTTATCTCAAACAGAGTATATTGACAAGGTTTTGCAACATTTCAATATGGAGAAGGGAAAGGCACTGAGTGTTCCATTGCCACCATATGTGAAACTTAGCAAACAAGATTGTCCTGTGTCTGAGGAAGAACAGGCTGAAATGGATAAGATTCCATATGCGTCTGCAGTGGGTAGTTTGATGTATGCAATGATTTCTACTCGCCCAGACATTGCATTTGCAGTGGGAGTAGTAAGTCGATACATGTCAAACCCAGGCAAGAAACATTGGGAGGCAGTGAAACGAATATTGAGATACCTGAAAGCTACAAAGAGTATGCATATATGCTATGGGAGTCAAGAGCTAAGCGTAAAGGGTTTTATAGACTCAGATTATGCAGGTGACTTAGACAACCGAAGGTCTACGTCAGGGTATGTCTTTACATTGGCTGGTGGAGCAGTATCATGGCGTTCTAGATTACAAGATTGTGTTACTCAGTCTACTACAGAGGATGAATATGTTGAAGCATCAAAGGCATGCAAAGAATCAATTTGGCTTAATCGACTAGTAACAGATTTGGGAATCAAAGAAGAGATGCCTGTGTTATATTGTGATAGTCAAAGTGCTATACAATTGGCTCGCAATCCAGTTTATCACTCAAAGACAAAGCATGTGGATGTGAAGTATCATTTCATCAGGGAAATGCTTGAGGATAAGCAACTTCAGCTTGTCAAAGTTCACACCACAGAAAATCCTGATGATCTACTTACAAAAGGACTTCCCTCAAAGAGCTTTGCGCATTTTCGCAAGCAGTTAGGTGTAGGGTAGTACATCACTTCTCTACATCTCTTGTATATTAGCTTGTATATTAGCTTCTCTCACACTTAAAGTACCACATTGGACTTTAAGTGGGAGGTTGTTGGGGTATAAAGCCCAATGTGGCCGCCCAGGTAAGTGGGCGGGCCGCCAGGTATCTACACATATTCTTTTGTAAAAACCTAATAAGAACTCACTATGCTCTACACATTACAGTAGAGCGAGTTCGCCATATCGTCGTGCTCTTCTTCTCACACTCTCTCTCACGTCGTACTTCCACTCGTACTCCTTCATATGACACTTTCTTGCCTCTTTTCAGTGGTGGAGTAATTTCCAATGAGGCAAATGTACAGCCTATGGGGGTTTTTGAAAATGTTACAGATCAGCCTATTACTAATGCAGATGTACATGATGTACTTGATGAGGAAAGGGCTGAAAATGAGCAGGCTAGAGGTATGCCAAAATGGTTGGTGCACACTTTTCGTGACAGTAAATTGGATGCACCTTTGTCTAGTCGTACTCATTCAAGATCTCGCCATGCATCTTATGCATCAAATTGTTATGCTTTGGTTGTGTCTAGCTTAGAAGCCTTTGTCTTTTGATGAAGCACAGAATTCAAAAACTTGGATGGCTGCCATGCAATCAGAATATGATGCACTTATAGAAAATGACACATAGACTTTATGTGATTTGCCTCCTGGAAAAAAGGCCATTGGTACGAAGTGGGTTTACAAGTTGAAACGCAAGCCGGATGGTGAGATCGATCGCCATAAGGCTCGACTTGTTGCAAAGGGTTATGCACAACAAAAAGGCATATATTATGAAGAGACCTTTGCTCCCACTTGTTGTATGACTACTGTGCATTTTCTATGTGCATTGGAAGCTCATTTTGGTTGGGATGTACATCAATTAGACATTGTTACTGCTTTCTTGAATGGTGACATATTTGAGGAAGTTTATGTAACGCAGCCTCGCGGTTTTGTCATAAAAGGACAAGAGGACAAAGTGTGAAGATGTAAGAAGGCTTTGTATGGGTTGAAGCAATCTCCTCGTGCTTGGTATGAGAAAGCTAACACTCATTTGGTCAAACGAGGCTTTCATAACAGTCCAACAAAAGGCACATTGTATGTAAAGCACGAGGGTGATGTACTTCTCATTATGGTTCTTTATGTCAAATGATTCGCTGATCACTGGACCAAATGAGAGACATATTGCTGAATTTAAGGCTGATTTGAATGCTACTTTCAAGATGAAAGATTTGGGGCTGTTGCATCATTACTTGGGTATACAGTTTAAGCAGTGTGATGGTGGTATTGCCTTGTGTCAGAAAAGTTACATAGAGACCTTGCTATGTAAGTTTGGACTTGGAGGATTGCAAACCTATTGCCACTCCCATGGAAACGGGTTTGAAGTTGAGTCTACATGATACTGGCGATCCTGCTGAGGTCACTCTTTACCAACCTACTATTGGCTGCCTCATTTATGTATGCAACACGAGGCCAGATATTCAGTTTGCAGTCTCACAGGTCAACAAATTTAAGCATAGCCCAGGGTCTAAGCATTGACAGGCTGTCAAGAGGAATTTTTGCTACCTTAGTGGCACTTTACATCTTGGCTTGTTTTATCCCAAGGGGGGATTATTGCCGCCAGACTTACATGTTTTTTCGTACTCAGATTGGGCTGGTTGTTTTGACACGCGAGTGTCCACAAGTGGTTTTTGTTTCATGCTTGGCAGTTCATGTATATCATGGTTGAGAAAGAAGCAACCTACTGTGGCCACTTCGAGTTGTGAGGCTGAGTACAGGGCAGTCTTCACAGCTATGCTTGAGTGTGTATGGCTCAGACGACTTACGGCTGATTTGGGTGTTGGACAGGACACTACCAACACTATCTACACTAACAGTCAGAGCGCATTGGCAGTTGTGAGGAACCCAGTTTTTCATGCTCGCACAAAGCACATTGAGGTGCATTACCACTATGTCAGGGAGAGGCTCTCAGTAGGAGAGGTGAGCTTGGCTTATGTGCCAACACACGACAACCTTGCAGATCTTTTCACAAAGGCATTGTCTCGTGAGAAGCTTGAAGCTTTCCGCAAAGCTTTGGGCTTACTCCCCTTTGTGGACTGATCATGTCCTCAAGGCATGGAACTTCCCATTTCACCGCATCACTCCAGGGGGGATTTGCTACCATATACATGTGGTAGTGATGTGTGTGGACACACTAGGACCACCGGGGCATTTTTTCCCTCTTTAGGAGATTTTTCCCCCCGAGCATTGTATATACGCCCATCACTCTAGGGCTATCTATCTTTCCATTGCATACTAAGTAACACACTCTCTATTGTGTGCCTTGAGCTTCCTTCATCTTCTCCAAGCTGTGTGCGTTTCTGTGAAACCCTAATTCCAACAGATGGAATATGGAGTTGGTTAGTCACTTTTGAAGCTATGAACTTGTCCACTACATAGTCATGAAGCTACCCATCCAGTTTTGGCCCATTTGGGGTCAATTTGACTTCATATGTCAAATTTGACACTTTGTAGCCTTCCTGCTATTTTCTGATGTTTGAGAGCTTGCCTTGATTTTTTTCATGAAACCATCTATGTACATTGTGTATAGACCCAATCTATAAGCTGTCTTTGGAGTCAAAATCCAATTCTGGCAAAAACCTAGATTTTCTACTTGGGACCCTCCTCGACCCCTGCCAAATGGTCATCTGGTGATATAGAAGTGTTCTATTATATAGTGGCATGCTACAGTTCAAGTCTCGTCCAATTTGGTTGAGCTGATAGGACGGTATGGTCAATTTTGGGTTGTAGGACTTTGTGCACTATTGGGTTTCTAGGGTTTTTTCTTGAGCCTAGACTTGCTACCCGGCCATATAGACTTGATCATTGATAAGCTTAGAACTTACCCCTCATGTCTTGTGTGAGACGGTGCTAAAGGGTGATTGTGGACTCTGAAAATGGTGCGTGAAGAAGGTTGAGAGTTCTCTTCTCCAAGAGCGACTAGTGGAAATGAGGTGGTTTTATGCTACCTGGATATCTTCACTCGGACTTCCCAAACTATTTTTCTCCAAATTCTCCTGTTAGTCCTACTAGGCCATGAAATCTATGTTAGACTCAAAAATTTCTTCAATCGGATTTCAATAGCTTCTGCAAGAATTTGCGAAAGTAGTCCTTGGCAGCCTAATTTAGGCTTCCCGCTTCCATCTATCGATTTGATTGAAATTTTTTGTGCCTGTCTGTCTTGTCCTTTTGATCAGCAGCGTATCTTCAGTTTCTCCATCTGAGCTCATTTGCTACTTATTATTAATTTTTGACATGTTTATTGAAAAAATCAAAGAAAATAATAAATTACGCTAAAAAGCAAAGTGAAAATTCAATAATTAGAAAAATCCATTGAGAAACACAGCCTTATTGTTTTTTTTTGTAGATTTCTCCATTTTTTAAGTCCTAATAATAAATAAAAAAAGATAAAAATAACCAAAAAAGATCATTATTTGATGATTTTTTATAGTATTTACACTCATCAAGGAGATGTTATCAGTTAAATTTTCCCTGTTGATGATTTTGTAAGGGCATTATTAGGTAATTTTGCAAAAAATCACACGTTAACATCAAAATTTTTTCTCCCTCTTCAAACATTGCCCTTAATTACTTAGTTCCCTTCCACCCCTCTTAGATGGCGTACTGTGGGACGACTGTGTGTATGGGTTGAACAATTTTGTCTATGCATAGCCTTGGTTGGCTCTACCATGCTTTGAAGATCAATCCATTGCAAACCATTATGCTATGCAAGAGTTGGGTCTTGAGTAATTAACTCAAGGGTGTCTGAGGTCGAGGTTTTCTTTTGCTGTCTTTTGATACCTAGATATGGATGACTTCTTGTAGGCTACCTGTAGCGTTTGCTTTTCAATAGGATGGAGAAGGTTGATTGCTTCGTGGTTTGTTCTGTTGGGCACCCCCTTTCCATTCCTCTTTGCTTAGTGCAATTGGAACAATGAATTGTCCGCCTTTAGGTGATAGCTTGAGCTGATTGGTATCCCAATCTGGTACTGCATTGTTCGTCCTCATCCATGAGATTCCAAGAATCATTGTTTCATTCATGTGTTCATCTGGTAAGCATACAAATTGATGAGGGCATTTAAGTTGACTACTCCCAATGTCAGTGTTGGGTTCTTGTTGAATCCTTTAATAGTTGATATTCCTGGTGTCAAGGACTGACTTGTTGCTTTCTTGTACATGGAATAACTGACTGCATTTACTCGAGCTCCTGTATCAAGCAATGCATTTGTGCTATGATTGCTTAGTTGTACTTTGATGAGAAGGTCCATTCCATCTAACCATTCATCATCTGTTGACACTGCTCTGTAATTCCCATAGTCGGTCATTTAGTTCCAGAGTGTTGATGGAAATAGGTATTTGTTGATTTTTGAGAGCAGGTTTCCTTTTGAGTACTCGAAGCCAAGCTTCCTCTTAGACTTTATCAATAACATGCTATCATTTTATCTTTCTTTGCTTTGCTACATGCATCTTTTCTAGCAATTCATTGGTTAGCAAAAAATTATACTTCTTTAAACGACATCAACTAATCTAATTAGCCATTGGTTCACCATATAGAGTGGACAACTTAACTGCTCCACTTGGAGATACGTCTTCAATGACAAATGGTCCATTTCCCTTTTTCTTAAACTTGGGAATATGTTGCTTAAGGGAATAGACTAAACCTAAGTCCCCTTTCTTGAAGATTTTTGTAACTAGATGGGAATCAAAAAATTGTTTTTGTTTTCGCTTTTGTGCATAGATGTGAGCTACAGCAGTTAGCCTTTGCTCATCAAGCTTTTCTAAATCTTCAAGCCTCTCTGACAGTTCATGTCCAGTCCACTCAAGATCCTTAGCTACCCTTAGTGTTGGCAATAGAAATTCTATCGGTAGTATGGCATCAAGACCACAAACAAGGTTAAACAGTGTAGCATTTAAAGTTGTCTTGAATAAAACTCTATAAGCCCATAGAGAGGCATGGAGATTCATTTCCCAATCTGTCCTGAACTAACCACTTTAGTCAATATTGAGCTAAGAATTTTATTCGTATGCTCAGCTTGTCCATTTGGTTGTGGGTGATATGGAGCCGATTTGTTATGGATGACCATAAATTCATTAAGCAGAAAATGAGTTCCCTTATCACTGACAATTTCTATTAGCAGTCCATATTTTGTGAACACATTCTCATACAAGAATACGGTTGTGGTTCTGGCATCATTCTTTTGGGTTTCTTTAGCCTCTGTCCACTTGGCCAAATAGTCCATAGCTACAATGATATATTGAGCTTAAGGAGGTGGTTGTATTGGTCCAAGAAAGTCTATACCATTTTGCAAAAGCTCTTGCCCCCATCATTGATCTTAAGGGCATGCTATCTACACGGGTTGTCATTTTGGCTCGTTGACATGCATCACACCTTCCAACATATTCTTTGGCATCTCTATGCTCTATGCTCTATATTGAGATCCTATGGCCTGAAGGCCACAAGGTGCCCTCATTGTTGCGAAAAAACGCTCATTGTTTTGGCACCCTATCCACATGTATAAAGCACTATTTGGTGTCTCTATGCTAGTAAGAACCGATCTATCCTCTATATGAATTGAAGGCCATAGGGTCCCCTGTATGCTAGTAAGTAACTCTCTATGCTCTACACATCCTATGACCCCAAGGCCACAAGTTGCCCTCTATGTTTTGAAGAAACCCTTTATGAGGGTTTTTTGGCAACCTATGGACCGAGGGCCATAGGATTCTCTCTATGCCATTGAGGAGACCTTGTGGGCTGAAGGCCATAGGGTCCTCTCTATGCTAATAAGAACCTCTATTTTCTCTACGTTGATACCCTATGGATTGAAGGCCATAGGGTTCCCTCTACGATAGTAAGAAGCTCTCTATGCTCTATATTGAGATCCTACAGCCCGAAGGCCACAAGGTGCCCTCATTGTTTCGAAAAAAACCCTAATTGTTTTGGCACCCTATGGCCTCATGTATAAAGCACTATTTGGTGTCTCTATGCTAGTAAGAACCGACCTATCCTCTATATTGACACTCTATGACTTGAAGGCCATAGGGTCCTCTGTATGCTAGTAAGTAACTCTCTATGCTACACATCCTATGACCCCAAGGCCACAAGTTGCCCTCTATGTTTTGAAGAAAACCTTCATGAGGGTTTTTTGGCAACCTATGGACCCAGGGCCATTGGATTCTCTCTTTGCCATTGAGAAGACCTTGTGGGCTAAAGGCCATAGGGTCCCCTCTATGCTAGTAAGAACCTCTATTTTCTCTATATTGACACCCTATGGCCTGAAGGACATAGGTTTCCCTCTATGATAGTAAGATTCTCTCTATGCTCTATGCTCTATATTGAGATCCTATGGCCCGAAGGCCACAAGGTGCCCTCATTGTTTTAAAAAAAACCTCATTGTTTTGGCACCCTATGGCCACATGTATAAAGTACTATTTAGTGTCTCTATGCTAGTAGGAACCGATCTATCCTCTATATTGGCACCCTATAATCTGAAGGCCATAGGGTCCCCTGTATGCTAGTAAGTAACTCTCTATGCTCTACACATCCTATGACCCCAAGGCCACAAGTTGCCCTCCATGTTTTGAAGAAACCCTTCATGAGGGTTTTTTGGCAACCTATGGACCCAGGGCCATAGGGTTCTCTCTATGCCATTGAGGAGACCTTGTGGGCTGAAGGCCATAGGGTCCCCTCTATGATAGTAAGAACCTCTGTTTTCTCTACGTTGACACCCTGTGGCCTGAAGGCCATAGGGTTCCCTCTATGATAGTAAGAAGCTCTCTATGCTCTATGCTCTATGCTCTATATTGAGATACTATGGCCCAAAAGCCACAAGGTGCCCTCATTGTTTTGAAAAAACCCTCATTATCTTTTCACCTTATGGCCCCAGGTATAAAGCAATATTTGGTCTCTCTATGCTAGTAAGAACCGATCTATGCTCTATATTGGGACCCTATGGCGTGAAGGTCGTAGGGTCCCCTGTATGCTAGTAATAACCTCTCTATGCTCTACACATCTTATGACCCTAAGGGCACAAGGTGCCCTGTATGTTTTAAAGAAACCCTTCATGAGGGTTTTTTGGCAACCTATGGACCCAGGGCCATAGGATGCTCTCCATGCCATTAAAAAACACTATTTGCTCTATATTGAGAAGACCTTGTGGGCTGGCAGCCAAAGGGTCCCCTCTATGCTAGTAAGAACCTTTGTTTTCTCTATAATACCAACCCTATGGCCTTTCGGCCATAGGGTTCCCTCTATGCTAGTAAGAATCTCTCTATGCTCTATGCTCTATATTGACATCCTTTGGCCCTAAGGCCACAAGGTGCCCTCATTGTTTCAAAATAACCCTCATTGTTTTGGCAACCTATGGCCCCAGGTCCATAGAGTGCTCTGTATGCCTCCCCCTCCCTCTCTCTCTCTCTCTCTCTCTCTCTCTCTCTCTCTCTCTCTCTCTCTCTCTCTCTCTCTCTCTCTCTCTCTCTCTCTCTCTCTCTCTCTCTCTCGGATTTAAATTGTTAATTTGGCCTTATTATCAGTCCTCCCTCTCTCTCAGCTTCCTCTCCTCTGTTTGTCTCTCTTACTCTCCTTTCTCTCTCACTCCAAATAACTATTTTTCTCCCTCTTCTCATCTCTCCCCATTCATATAGCAGGCAGTTCCTTGTGAATTTTGGGCCTCAATATCTACCGGTTTACCTGTGGCATCGTCATTTAGGCACCCCCTACCACATCTCCTCTTTCTAGGACCTCTCTCACACCAACAAAAAGCGTACAATACAAAGGTTAGTTCTTTTCTGTTTTTTTGTTTTACTGTTTTATTGTTTTTTTATAGAGAGAGGTAAATAAATTTTTTAAAAAAATGAACTTACTTGTGAGGCACTGTCGTGTTTGGGAGAGAGGTGCAGAGAGGGAGAGAGAAGGCAAAAGAGGTGGCACCACACGATGCTGCACATTTGAGAGAGAGGTGAAAGAGGCGGCACCACAGGATGCTGTCGTGAGATGTTGCACGCTTGACAAGCGCACGGAGGGCGGCAAAGGGTTCGTTGAAGGGCAGCGTGAGGTGTTGTTTGTTTGGGAGAAGAGATGCAGCAAGGGTGATAGAGGGGCGCTCTTTGTTCGAGGCGCTTCGAGACGTAGAGAGGGCACATAGCAGAGGCGGCACAAAAGAGGCATTTGGGAGAGGCGTAAGGAGTGCGCACTAAGGGCGTTAGGAGAGGAGTAGGGAGCGCACAGAGAGCTGTGTTCGAGAGAGCAGACTAGGGTTTCGAAAAGAAAGAGAGAGATAGAGATAAGGTTAAGGCAATCTTGTTAATTCAAAATTCAAAATTCAAAATTCAAAATTTGACTTTCAAATTTTAAACCTAAACTTCCCGCTCGCTTTTATCTTGAATTTTGAAGAGTTTAAATTCGTTTTCTTAGGGGGAGAGTCATACCAAAGGATTGGAAACTGAAAGAGCTTTCCGCCAAAAAAAAAAAAAAAAGTATAGAATTTTTTTGAAAAATTAACCTAAGACTTTGTGAGTGCCCGTGTCGTCTCGCTACGAGGGGAACGACACCCATGGTCGAAATCACCGTCCCGAGACCAAAAATCGCATGCTAAAAAATACACTAAAAAACATTCAAAATTAGAGATATAATCAATGGTTGTGGATACACCACATGGCATATGATCAATGAATGTGGATGCACACATGGCATATCGTGCGGCTCATACTTACCCCCTTATGTCCTGGTAGGCTCTACCTTTCTGAGATCACTATGTATAGCACTCTATGGCCCAAAGTCCATAGGATGCATATATAGCTAACCACAAAACAAGAATAGAGGAGACCTTGTGGTCATAAATCCATAAGATCTCTACACTGGCAGTAATTACAAAAGTTACTACAATAACTTTGTAAGCCTACAAATAGAAGCCGCTACATTGTATCCGGGGCTTTTTGGACTTTTGGCTTACGGGCTTTTGCTTCTAGACTTTTAGCTTCATAAGATTTTGGCTTTCAACTCTGTAATCACTTACTCCTATAATTTATCCTCAGACTTCATCTGAGCTTAAGCCTGTTGTACACTGTACTACTGATCTGAATCTATAATACCATTCCCAATCTTCCAGTTTGTGTCTTCCATTTCAGTACATTGTTCCAGTTCAGTTCTCTGTTTCAGTCCAATACTTAATTCTAGTCCTCACTAACTGAACTGCCTAGATAATCAGTAACTATGAACTCTAACATTGGAATAGTTGGCTGAAGAGGCCACCTCTCATTCCATTTTGGCGATCACGGTGGCTAGAGCTGATTTCTCTTAGACCAACGAGCTCTACCTCCCAGTTAGAATTCTTAGCTACAAACATGCCACCCAGAGTCAGTCGTGGTCAAAAATCATCAACTCGGTTTCGCACTAATTCCACATGAGTCGACCCTATTCTAGAAGTGTCAGCAAAAGAGTCTAATAATGAGAGGGACTCCGAGAGTGAGACTGAGGCTCAGGAGGAGTAGAGTAATGCTCAAAGAGGCCAGAGACTCTCAGCATTTCATTCACTCAAGGAGGAGGTGGGCTGAGCGTGAGGAACACAGAACCAAGACTCAAGGTTCTAGGTCCACACACAAGACAACTGAGGCCAAGGGTAGAAAATTCAGTCATCATAGTACAATCAGGAAGGCCAAGGTAGAGACTGAGACTAAAACTAAAAACGAAGGTCACTAGGATGCCGACACTGATCATTACAGGAAGTCATCCAGACGCAGTCTGGGTACCAAGACCAAAGGAACCACAGATGATAAAAACATGCATGATTACACTGCTTCTTTAAAGATCTCATTTCTAGTTTTCGAAGGGGGGAAAAAAGACGATCCTCATGTCCACATTCAAGCCTTTGAGCAATATGCTGAATTAAAGCATATTGATGAAGATAACTAGGGAGAGTATTTTCCTCAAACACTGAAGGATGCGGCAAGAAAATGGTATTACCACTATCCAGCTTGCCAGCTTAGGTCTTACAATAAACTGATCAAGGCTTTTAGGCTTGAGTACTCAGACAACAGAGGTGATGAAGACATTCTTTGTGAGCTGGACAAGATCAGGCAAGGAAAATTGTCTGTAAGAAGCTATGTGGAAAAGATCAAAGAGTTGACCAGGCAGCTGCAAGAACCACATAAAAAAAAAAAGAGTACGTGCATGGTTTCTGAATGGATTTTGCAGCAAGAAGCTCAGCGAGCAAGAGGTACCTGCACCCACGAAGAAATTTAATGACTTGGTGCAGAGAGCTTTGAAGCTCGAGCAGCAAGCTAAGAAGGAGCAAAGCCATAAGAAGTGGAGGTCTAGCAATAACAGCTCTTCTAGGAGAATTCCAACTCGAGTGAGACTTCTAGCAGTTTGATAGTAGTTCAGACGAAAAGAGTTGTTACCATATACATGTGGTAGTGATGTGTGTGAACACACTAGGATCTCCGGGGCATTTTTTCCCTCTTTAGGAGGTTTTTTCCCCCGTGCACTGTATATACGCCCATCACTCTAGAGCTATCTATCTTTTCATTGCACACTAAGTTATACACTCTCTATTGTGTGCCTTGAGCTTCCTTCGTCTTCTCCAAGCTGTGTGTGTTTCTCTGCAACCCTAATTCCAACAATTGGTATCAGAGCAGGTTGCGTCCTCCCGAGCTTAGTCGCCAACTGCTCCAATACACGCCTGCTCACTTTCTCCAATTTCAGTGAGCTTTGGTGAGCATTCGCAGGTTGACAAATACTTCGGGTAAGCTCGAAGAGCTTGATCTGCTCAGATTTTCGATTTGGGCTCATTTCGGCCTTCGTTTCCACTACATGCAGTGCTGCACAGGCTATTTCGTCATTTTGTGCAGAGTTTCTCTCAGTGCCATTTTCTGCATAACAGGTGCCTTATAGTCTTCTACGGTTTGTGCTACATAGCACAGGTTGTTCCCGCTCCGTTTCTCCTATTTTTGGGCAGTTTTCACATCAGGTGCAACACTTACCATGGCTGACAACAACAACACAGATGTGTTCAAGATGTTTGCTGCTGAGGATAGGTTGGATGGGGACAATTACCCTATGTGGGCTTATATGATGCAACACGTTCTTGTGTCCAAGGGAGTCTAGAATATTGTGCAGGGCATTGATGTATGTCCTAGTTCATAGGATGTATGCGATGTTGAGGATGTTGCAGGTCTTGCTGCTGTTAGAGTTGTTTTGCCTACGGTAGAACAAGCTCGTTGGGATGTTAAGGATGCGCAGGCTCATGCATTGATTGTGTTGTCTGTGAAGCGCACCATTGTTCCTCACATCCATTCAGCAAAATCTACAAAACAAGCTTGGGATATTTTGGCTGGTCTTTATGCAAGTTGCAATGAGGCTAAAATTGCTTTGTTGCGTAAAGAGCTGGAGTCGAAGATTATGCATGAGGAAGATGATATGGACACTTTCCTTGCTAGTGTCAATGATATCAATGAGCAACTTATTTCTGCAGGTGAAGTCATTTCAGACAGTTCCCTTGTGTAGACTGTACCAGATTCTTACCAGACTTTTGCTAGTACTTGGAGCCTTATGACCCAAGGAAATCCTGAAGTTGTCAAGTTTGATGCATTATGCACATTGCTGTTGCAGGAGTCACTTTCCAAAAAAAACAGCACCAGGCAGCGTGCAGTGGAACAGGCTTTTATTTCTTCTCAAAGAAAGGGTGGTAACAGCAATGCAGCCACTTCTTATGGTTCTGCTATGAGCGACAAAAATAATGTTCCTAATGCTTCTGCTGGCAACACTTCGTCTGGCAATTCTGGTGATAAGGTCAAAAAGAAGATGCGTTGCCATTATTGTAAAGCTAATGATCACCTGATCAAGTAGTGTCCTAAGTTGAAGGCAAAAGAGGCTAAGAAGAAAGAGGGTGGTTCCACTATAAATGCTAGTTCCACTACAAATGCAGCCATTGTTGAGTCTTCTCTGAAAGGAGACTGTATTGCTGATGCTGATGCAGAATGGGCTTTTAGCATAGAGTGCACTTACAATCCTACTGTCCTAATGCATGCTTGTCAGTTGCTACATATTCACATGTGTGGTATTTCAACAGTGGTGCTACAAAGCACATTACCTCACATCGTGAATTGTTTAGCTCTCTCGAGTTTGTCACTCATGGGAATTCGGTCACTTGTGCCAACAATGCCTCTTATCCAGTTCAGATAGTTGGAAAGATTGTGTTTACTACTGCTAATTGCAGTTCTTTCACAATTGTTGATGCACTTTATGTACCTGGGATCAAGAAGAATCTTTTGTCTGTATCCGCACTTGCTAGACTTGGACTTGTAGTCAAATTTGTGGATGACAGACGTACAGTTCATGATCTCAGTTTTGGTGATGAAATTGTTGCATCTGGCCTTTTGTGTCGTGGGCTGTATAAGCTCACTTTGTATGACAAGTGTGGACAAAATTTTGCAAATGCTGTTGCATATTCAAGGGCTATTTCAGATGCAAAAGTTTGGCATGCACATTTTGGTCATTTGAATTTTGCCAGTTTGCTGCGTTTGCAAAAATCTGATATGGTTGCTTCTTTTGCACCTCTTGAAGCACCTGTCAAACATGTTTGTGATGGCTATATTTTGGGTAAGATGCAGTGTTCTAAGTTTCCAAAGGATGGTTCAGTTCGGGCCACATGCAGGTTACAGCTTGTGCATAGTGATGTTTGTGGGCCCATTCAAACTCTGTCCTTGGGCAATTACCTGTACTTCGTGACCAAATGAGAGACATATTGCTGAATTTAAGGCTGATTTGAATGCTACTTTCAAGATGAAAGATTTGGGGCTGTTGCATCATTACTTGGGTATACAGTTTAAGCAGTGTGATAGTGGTATTGCCTTGTGTTAGAAAATCTACATAGAGACATTGCTATGTAAGTTTGGACTTGAGGATTGCAAACCTATTGCCACTCCCATGGAAACAGGTTTGAAATTGAGTCTACATGATGCTGGCGCTCCTGCTGATGTCACTCTTTACCAAACTGCTGTTGGATGCCTCATTTATGTATGCAACACAAGGCCAGATATTCAGTTTGTAGTCTCACAGGTCAGCAGATTTATGCATAGCCCAGGGTCTAAGCATTGGCAGGTTGTCAAGAGAATTTTCTGCTACCTTAGTGGCACTTTACATCTTGGCTTGTTTTATCCCAAGGGGGGATCATTGCCGCCAGACTTACATGCTTTTTCGGACTCAGATTGGGCTGGTTGTTTTGACACGCGAGTGTCCACAAGTGGTTTTTGTTTCATGCTTGGCAGTTCATGTATATCATGGTTGAGCAAGAAGCAACCTACTGTGGCCACTTCGAGTTGTGAGGCTGAGTACATGGCAGTCTTCACAGCTACGGTTGAGTGTGTATGGCTTAGACGCCTTATGGCTGATTTGGGTGTTGGACAGGACACTGCCAACACTATCTACTGACAGTCAAAGCGCATTGGCAGTTGCGAGGAACCCAGTTTTTCATGCTTGCACAAAGCACATTGAGGTGCATTACCACTATGTCAGGGAGAGACTCTCAGCAAGAGAGATCAGCTTGGCTTATGTGCCAACACAGGACAACCTTGCATATCTTTTCACAAAGGCATTGTCTCGTGAGAAGCTTGAAGCTTTCCGCAAAGATTTGGGCTTACTCCCCTTTGTGGACTGATCATGTCCTTAGGGCATGGCACTTCCCTTTACTCATGTGCCAGCTCTCGTTCACCGCATCACTCCAGGGGGGATTTGTTACCATATACATGTGGTAGTGATGTGTGTGAACACACTAGGACCGTCGGGGCATTTTTTCCCTCTTTAGGAGGTTTTTTCCCCCCTGCATTGTATATACGCCCATCACTCTAGGGCTATCTATCTTTCCATTGCACACTAAGTTATACACTCTCTATTGTGTGCCTTGAGCTTCCTTCGTCTTCTCCAAGATGTGTGTGTTTCTCTGCAACCCTAATTTCAACAAGAGCAAAGATAAGGCTAAGAAAGGGTCATGTTTCGAACTCCAAATACAAATCAAGAGAACATGTTTCCAACGAATGCCCATAGTGCACGTACTGCAAAGCATATGGCCATTTGTGGAATAATTGTGGCATTCGAATCCATCATTTCAAGAAAGGTAAGGATCTGTCTCTAGTTACATTTACAAATGCCAAATCAGCTCAGGTAGAGACGACCAGTGGACCTAAAGAGGAAAACTCAGGTACTAGCGGAACTGGTAATGGGCGCGGCAGATACCAAGGGGGTATTGGCCGAGGCCGAGGTCGTGGCAATTTCCAGAAGCGGTATTAATTGCTATACTTATGGGAAATATGGGCACTTTGCAGCTACGTGTCCAGATGTACCCAGTACTGAGGCTACTAAGGCAAAAGCGCCAGAACCAGTTCTAGTACAGGTAGTCACTCGCAGTAAAGGGGTGATTATTGAAGAACTTTCAGACGAGCCTCTGAAACCAGTCATTCCTGAAACCAATAAATGGACTCAACAGAGAGAAGTCTGGAAGGCTAAGATCAAGGAGAAGGTAGTTGGTGAATGGAAAGAGCAACAAGAACTGGCAGCTAAGATCACAGAGGATCTAGATAAGAAGCTACCAGAACAATGAGAGTTTTGATGCTCGTGTTATTCAGAAGATACCAGCCCCGTCTTCTGAGAAAAGGCAGCCATATCAGTCAGGATCTAGAATCTCTGAGACCATGTTTGTTGCAGTGCAAGGACTGGTGGATGATCTAGTGCAGGTCAAATCAGATTTGACTGCAATAGAAAACACTGAACTAGGGAAATCACAATGTCTTTCTCAGTGTCAGTCAAGGCTCAGTACAGACACTAGAACAGAGGATTGGCAATGTGAAGATAGTCCTGATTCCTTGAGTTTTGATGATGATTTTGACCAGGAGAGAGAAGAAATTATTAGCAGCAAGCTAACTCGGATAACATTTTTTGGAGGTTTCATTGTAAAAACATTTATTATTTTGATGAATCGGAAATATTGTAACTCCTACTTTTCGGATAAAGATTGTAATTGATGAGCCGGGGCTACAAGCTTCCAGATTGTATCAATCTGTCTTTAGTTAGAGCTCCCAAATTATTAGTTTTGACCACAAAAACCTTGGCTAAGATATAAAAGTCAATTTTTGTAAGTTTTGGATAATAAAAACACAACGTGAGCTAACGACGCTCACTTCTCTTCTTCTCGCACTTCCTACTCTCTTCCCGGTTGTCGCATTGCAATGCAGTCGATTGCGTTGCAACCGCAGGTAAGAGCTCTACACATTGACGTAAGCATTTCAGGGTAATCCGTAGCTTTTGGCGTCACCAACCCGCAGCCTAATTTCATCATAAGTAGGAATTTAAGCTTCAAAATAAAAAAACTAAGTATAGGCGGGGTATTGGGGTACCATTGCTAAGCATTTAGATGCATTCTAAGTCGAAAACGATAGGTCAAAAACTCACTCTGTTGTTAATAATCACGAGTTTTTCACTTGAACTAAAGTGAGATTTGAGACCATAAGCATGTGGGCTTAGGTCTTATAAACATGTCCTAGAAGTTTCGTGATGTTTGGATGCCGTTTGATGTTGTAACGGATATGATTTGTTTGCCGATGAGCGATTAGCTTTCGGTGATTTCTGTCATTTGAGTGTAGCCTGAGTTAGATGCGAGTTGTTTGTTTTTTTCCAAGAGATTGACAACCTCTTGTATCCTCTATGCACTAGTCGAGTCAACTTCGTCCCATGGATTGACAATTATAATCGTGGTTCTCACTATGTCTGCAATAAGATAGGAGTGAGGTTAGACACCCGTCCCACATTTGGCGCCGTTGCCAGGGATTGAAGAGACCTAAACTAGGGAAAAACACGAGCGTCTTGTGAAATTATCCTTTAACATCCTGCTAGGATTTCCTAGAGTCAAAAACTTTCTTGTAAAACCGCATAGCTTAAGATTGTCATCTTTTGCAGAGTAGAGGTAGCTTGGAAGTAGGTTGTGCTTGCTAAGTACCTTTTAGGATTGTAGGATTAAATTAGGATTTTGAGAATGATTGATGGACGAGACAAGTCTTAAGATAAAGGCTCAAGAAACCATAAAAAACAAAAAAACGAGTGTTTGTGGACACTTTCCACAACCCTTTTGCAATAGAAACTAGGAGTAGGGTAAGTAGAATCCAAGGTGGAAATTCAGAACATTGCTCTATCCAAAAGAATCAATTGTGAGTTGTTTATATGAAGTTGCATAATTCCAGGTCTATGGCTAGAAATAGCACCAAAAGGCTGTCAACCACTGAATCCGGCATGGGAGTATGCTTTAAAAGTTGTATGAACAAGTGGGTAAGCTCAAGGACGCATTGAGGTAAAAATTTCAAGAGTTTGCAAAAAATCAGATTATTTACTTTTTCTTGACATTTTAGGCCAAATTAAGTTTTGACTTGACTCAGAGGCTTAAAATAGCTCATGAAAAGACTATCCATTGAAAAAGTTCAAAAAAGTGCTCATTTTAGACCTAACGTAAATAATCACGATTATTTACTTTCAGCTCAAAAGTGACCAAGGTTGATACCTGAGACTCTATGCATGTGTACAAACAACTTTTGTAAAGGTCCATAGAATTTGGATCACCAAACTGACCAAAAACTTGGTAAAAACTGATTATCGAGAACTTGAGTGTAAATTGGAAAACTTTTGTTCAAACTCAATGAAACTTGACTCATAGGCTTATATTGATGTGATATACAAGTGTACATGCTCAGCTGATCAAGAAGATGCAAAAATTTGTCTGAAGTAAATAATCACGATTATTTACTTTTATCCCATTTTTCAACTTTTTTGACCAAACCAGCATACCACCAGTTTTAGCATCTTATATTAAGCCCACAAATCAAATTTGGCAAGATTTGGATCATTGGAGTGAAATTTGTGGCCAAATTTGCAAAGTCAGTCTGCGGACACAAAACTGTTGACCATTTGAACAGAAATTATCCAAACTTGATGAAAGTTGGCTAGGGAGCTTAAGTTAGTCTGCTTAACAAATCTGTGTAGACATTGTTGCAAAAACTTGCAAAAAAATAGCAGTAGTAAATAATCGCGATTATTTACATATGCAATTTGATATTTTTGCACATTTGAGTATACCACAAGGTCAAACATATCAAGTAGACCACACAAATCAATTTTGGTGAAATTTGGATCACAAAACTTAAAAAGCTAAGGGTGCACCTAAAGCTCTTTTGTTCTTGAGGTCAAAATTCAAATATTTTCAGGTTCACACTAAACTTTGTAAAACTTTGCCGATTTACTTGAAGGAAAGCATGGAATCTAACTAATGTTTTGCTATTTTAGCTAGTTTCAATAACAATGGTGAAATTTTACTAGCTTCTAATTTTCATGCGACAACAATCAATGGTTTAAAAACTTACTGACATATACAGACCACCTCACCGATATATGATACCCATATGTATGAATTGAGCTTTATGGCATCTATACTTTGGTTTGTTCTATCTTGCATGACATTACTCAAATGATGAATTTTTCTATTGCCCTTTATTTTCAAGAACTTGTCTAGCATTTGACGATTTGGATACTAGTCACTTCTTCAAACCGCCTCTAGGTACATAATTTTATGTTGTCATGAAGCTCACTAATCACATAGTAAATCCCCTTCTTTTATTTTTACAGTCTTACTTATCACATTCAGGTCATATTCCACTAACACTATTCTAATATATTCCCAGATGGCATTCTTTGTGTACCGATCCACTATCTAACCTAATCTATTACTCAGTACTTCATTTGTTAAGTATGCTAACTCTCTTGTCTACAACTCTGGATGTGTCTACTGCTCCCATTCCGAAAGAGAACGTGTTACAACCCTCTCCGGCTTGTACGAGCATTCTATTTTTGTGCAACCCCCTAATCCAAATGGTCATTCTTTCAATTAAAGGCTCTTTATGCACACACACATTGCTTCGGCTTTGGTTTCTCATTAATTTAAAGAATTTTTCATTATGATCATTTGTCATTAAGCTATAGAGCTACTCATGTGAGCTAAGGTGCTATGGAATAGTGAACAACAGTTTATAAGTATCCTCCTACTCAAACATGCTCCAAATTGGTCTCACACATGTGACAAATGTTATATTTTTATGCCTAGCCTAGTCCATTGGTCACGGACACACAGATTCGCTGATCTAGGAAATGTGTAGATACTCATCTCGATGCAGATACACCGATTTAGCCAACACATTGATAAGTTGCAGATTTATGATTTTTAAAACAATATCAAATGTAGATTTGTCAATTTAGGCAGCACGTCTTATTGGTATAGATTCGCCGATTTACGCAACACCAATCACAAAATCATGCTACAGTGGCTGGCCACCACTGTCACTGGTGTGATTTTGTTATCCAGGTATACAAAATGAAGGATATTTGGATTTGGATTTGAAATGGGTATATGTTGGCAGGTATTTGAATTTGGAGCTATATTGGAAATTGGATTTGGACTTAGTATATGATGCCATCCTGTCACGATAGTGTTTATCAAATTGGACTTGTGATTTATGAGATTGATGATGAGTGTGACCAATGATATCGTGATTCATCAACGTATGATATATACTGCTTATTCTAGTGGTATGGGACACTAGAATAGATAGTATGTAGATGACGACAGGCATAAGCAATGTTGTCTAATTTTATGGATTTTTCTCTTACTATGTGATAGTTTTGATATAGATTTCTAATCATTGTTTTTTGACAAGTATTATTTGCAGATTTTTATCTTCGCAATTGAGGACATTTGCTTTCCAACGGAGAGGTATGTTATGGAATTGATATTTTACTATTTTTGTAGCTAACAGGTGCAAAAAGCTGGACCAAGCTAGGCCTATAGGGATGGATATATATTTTGTGTGCATTTTATTATTCAAGTGCTCTTTTATGAGCTTTGGCCATTTATGACCGGTCGGCTAGTTTGTACTCAATTTGACAATTCAAGAAATCTATAAATGAAATACGTGCAAGAGGAAAATGGTCCCTCTTGCACGGGGGGAGATTGCACCCAGTGTTTGCATTTTCTCCTCTCTTCTCTCCCACTGTGCCGGCGTAGCACCCCGCTCTAGGAGGTGCACCTACATGTGCTCTCACGCTCTACGTGCTCTCATGCTCTATCCCGCTCACTATCTCCCTCTATTCGTATATAGCTTCGATTATGTGCTTTTGCGAGTCGTCAGGTATGCAAATTCGCTCGTTTATTTATTGTAGCATGTTATTTTTGTATTTTGCAGGGCAACCATGCCTTCCGTTTGCAGCATTTACAAAACCCCTCTTTTTGGCAAGATGGAGTGTGTGTGTGTGTGTGTGTGTGTGTGTGTGTGTGTGTGTGAGAGAGAGAGAGAGAGAGAGAGAGAGAGAGAGAGAGAGAGAGAGAGAGAGAGAAATACTATAGTGCGTTCTCTAGGAAAATTTCATGTGTACGGAGATCCTACTCCTATGCATAGTGACCCTTGGACTCAATGTATGCATGAATTCTCCTTCAAGTGTTGACTCTCCCGATAGTGACCTCTCAATGCTCTTTTATAGGTGCAGATTGCTTAGCTTAGTACAAACTAATTAGGTTTAGGGCCCTAAGCTGGACAAACAAAGTAGGCAGTCGGGTCTCAGATCGTTGACTGGTGCTTTGTTTTGGGAGAAATAAGAAAATTATATTCTTCTAGGTGGGCCTTTGTGACCATCACCTAGAGAGAGGTGGAATATACAAATGATTTTTTACAAAGTTTGGCTTGAAAAACAAAAAATGAATTACCCTACGGATGTTTACTGAGGAAGTGCATCGTGGATGAGATGCTGGCAAATCGCAGGCTTCACTGGTGTGTTGGTGTAGCGCATTCGTCGATTTCGGTGCCGGCTAGGGCATGCGTTTGGCGTCTTTCTTTGAATTGTTGTTGCCATCGCAT
Source organism: Adiantum capillus-veneris (assembly GCF_014529385.1). NCBI lineage: Eukaryota > Viridiplantae > Streptophyta > Polypodiopsida > Polypodiales > Pteridaceae > Adiantum > Adiantum capillus-veneris. The sequence goes on from NC_140935.1 coordinate 104,792,914, forward strand.
GTTTTTGGTGACGTTTATCGATGCATCAATGTCCATTTTCTTTGTTTTTTCTACTTCTTGTGCATGCCATGTGTGTGCGTTGTTGATGCGTATGTGATTGTGTGCATGTGCGTATGCGTGTAGTGTATGTATGTGTGTGTACAGTATGTGTTTGTGAGTGAGTGTG